>NC_056426.1:5625000-6250000 GCF_905147365.1 Aricia agestis
CAAATGACGTATGTCCATTAACTGCCTAATCAATTTCTTCGACGGTACTTATTTTACCCAATTTTTAACCGACTTCCAAAAAGTTCTATATTTGCCAGAGGATATTTTTTTTCTCATAAGTAGGTATACTAAAGAATCTTAGCGGCTACATGAAATGAATAAACCAGGCCATAAGGGGCATGTGAAAATTAACCATGTATTTACCATATACCACCGTCTGCCCGATACGGCCGTGCTACTTTCGTGACAAACCGGCTAAGAACAACTTTTTGTGGCTGTGCTCTTAAGTCTTGACAGCGAAACCCTAGTGAGAGCATACGGAACCCGTCTTTAGCCTAGGGTTGCTAATTTATAAATTGAGGTAAAAACGCACAAATACAGTAGTAGCAATAAACGCAGTAGTAGAGTTAACATTCAGTATCTACCTAGTATTTACAAATAACGGTTATTTGAAACATACGCCAATAGATCGATAATTTCATTAACTACCTACATTATGGACGTTTGAATTTTTTTAGGTCAATTTTGAACTAATATAAGTAAAAAAAAAATAGAATTTTGGCGCGATCTCGGCAACGCGGTATGTGTATGGTCAAGGTCGTTTGCTAAGGGGATGGCCTTAAAACAGGACGGTTGGCAACCCTATACAAAGTGTTTTATTTATTATGAAACTAGATGTTGCTTGCAGCTTAGATGCAGCGATTTTAGTTTATTGTGCGGAAATCACACTATTTACTGTGATAAAACCATTCTGTATCCTTTAACCCATCAATCCCCAAGGGGCAGCCGGCTGCCGCATACCATATTTATATTATTATGAAAATCATTTTGTCTGCGATACCCACGATGGAGGTGTTAACTTGAGGCTAGAGGTATCTACATACTAAAATTCATCCACATAGAGAATATGCAGAAACTATAGAAAGCATCTACCTACTTTATTCATTAATCACTATTCACTTGGCAGTAGTCAAGTAATAATCAATACTTACTAATAAATGCGAATTATATAATATGCTTCTTTTTTTCACAAAGTATTTTGTCCCGCTTATCTCATAAAAACCGTTAACTGAAAACAGTTATATTAATTACTACAATAAAATAGAAAAAGCGCTAAGTACCGGAAAAGTGTTGTACAAAAAGTTGAGTAAAAAACCTCGAGAAATGTCAACCGCCTTATTGATGTATGTTCATTATTGTTGATAAAAATACTTTTTAAAACAATTGACGTAAGTGTAGGGAATAGGGATGTGCCTTAAGCGGCCTTTTTAACGATAACATTAATCTTTCATAATTTTTTTTGATAAAGTATAAATTCATTAAATTCATTAAAATTTACTATCAGAGATGTTGATTCATAGACAGATTGTGGATTCATAGATTTGATAGCGTTATGTTAAACTCTGCCGACAGTTCATGATCATGATTCATGACTAATATTGAATTGACATAAGCCGATCAAAAAAATAGTCGTTACAGTAACTTTTAAATTAAAAGTTACTGTAACGAGTACTAACTTTTTATACAAAATAATAAAAATTATTTAACTTTTATCAAGAATATTGGAAACGCTATACGACAGACAGAGAATATCAAATATGTAATTTTTCTCTATTTACAACTCAATGTTTTTCATTTACCTACTATAATTTTTCACTAAAATTAGTTTTTTTTATTATTTTCTTTTTTTGGCTTCAATGGTATTGCATTAAAATTATTACTCACACTTTTTTATTTTATCTCAGAGAGAAATCGTAAAAATCAATATCACTATGATGTATCTTTAATTCTCTTAAGCCTATTAGTGTCTCGTTTGTTCAATTCTTTGATAAGTAACAGGCACTTATTAAAAAATCAATTAATCTACTATTTCTAGTAAGCGCCAACTAATTGTTTGACTCAAGGTTTGTTCACACAATCCTTCCTGCAGCACTCAGCAAATCTGATCTCCAGATACAAAAGTTTTAGGGTCAGGGGCCAGGGCACTTTACAATGCGACGTGAGTGTGACGCGGCTATGCATTTTTAAATAAGCTATCCAAAATTTGAACAGAGTGCCCAACACCGCAATATGCATTAACATATTTGAGAGCAATATGTTCGCGAAGGACGGGATATTGGAAGGCCTCGAAAAAGATAACGAGATGAATGGGACGTGACATGCTAGGCTGGCCTTCGGTGGCTTAAGAACGAGACAGACGGAAGATTTTGGAGTAGTCCTTTACCTTTGCTTCAGGAATAGGCTCTTAAAAATCATAAAATATCTCTGAGTGTGGCAGCAACAGCGTTTGCGCAGATTAGAAGGAATTCTTAGATACTGCAGGCAGGAGCGTGTAGCGAGCTTTTTGCAGGAGCCAACCGGATGCCATCATCAGAAAAACCCATATCCAGTGGCCAATCATTACATAGTTTTATAAATGTTGATACGAAGCTAATTGGACACTCAACTCACTTTACGATCCTAAAGGAGTATTCTAGAATGTAGACGTTTAGGGATGAGATCCTATAGGAGCCTATAACTTATCGTTCTTAAAAGCTTTGCAGACATGAAGAAATTGTTTTGTAAAAACCTTAAAAATCCTTCAAAAATAACCCTAGTTAGCACTCGCAGAGGGTGCAGGTTCGATCCCGGTTGGAGGCGTGTACCAATGAGACATTTTCTAATCTCAAGTACATTAATACGGGTGCTCGTAACCGAAACCCGCAAAATGCACATGGTTGGCCCTAGATGTAGTATGTGCTTGGACAACCATACGGACATTTAAAAAATTGTTCCAGGCTAGTGCCTTTACAGTATTTCACAAAATATGGCAAAGGCCTAGTTTTTTGCAATTGAAGTGGATGGCGTAATTTTTGTCAAATACTTTGCCATATTATTCTGTAGTAGACTACGAATAATATAGTTTTTATTATTCGTAGGTAGTGGAGTAAATAATGGCCTTTAAATATTATAGGTAACTGTTAAAAAGATTCCCCTAGCATTCTTTAAGCGACTATTTTTATGTCTTCTAAGTTCTACCTATTGCCGTATTAATCGATAAAATTTAATTACCATCCGGTGGAATTTCGATGCAATTACCATCCTTATAATAGCGAGTAACGAGCAGTAATTGTTTACTGAATAAGTCATAACAAAATTCTACAAATATAGGCCCCGTGCAAGTTAAAGATCGCTCGCCTGAAAGTTCCATTATAGGCGCAGCATTCGATTTTAAAATCACGCTATATTGGTATATCAGTGATCAGAATTCAGACGGTCCTTATTGGTGGATGGCTGTAGTAGGTAATTAATAATTAATAAATAATATTATAGTTGTCCAGTTGACAGTTCGGACCTAAAATGGTCACATGGTGCAATTCCTCTAAAATCAATTCAGAAAATGAATTGTCAAGACTGTCGAACTGACGAATGTAAATAATAATTAAAATTAAATTAGTACGAGTTATTTTACATAGCAGAATGACCATTTTGCGATTTTTATAATATGAATCATATTATTATTCATAATGTTATGATTCTCCAAAGCGACCATTTTAGCCCCGCTGTTTAGCCGAGCGATGTAAAGTTGTATGAAGCCTTTTGGTGGCACACAAGGCCCAAGTCACAACGTGACTGCACTTTTTTAGGGTTCAAATTTGAAATAGGCAGTCCACCACTGCTAGCAAGTCTGTCAATCTAATTTACTAGCCTCATATGTAATAAAATAAAGTCCCCTTTTTAATGGCTCATTTAAAATTGCGTCACATTGCAATATGAGCTGACCCTTAGCACTAATTACATCGTCGAACTGAATAAGTCATAACATCGACAAGTGCAGTACCACTGTTGATGCGTCAGGTTATGAAAGTTCGTTTGACGATGATCGACAGGCCAATGGGTTTCGTTAAATAATTCAACGGATGTTGACAATTAGCGTTAACATGATCCCGTCAAAACAAGATGGCCGCCTCATTGGAATTATCGAGAATATCGCTCAATTAGAGCTTCTGTATCGCATCGAGATTAATCGATATCGATATAATATGGAATATCGATTTAAGTATACACTACACATATAGATGAACATCAATAAGTCTACTTTAAAAAATATTATCGATAATGGAAATATCGTACACGCATACATATTACCTACGTATATTAGACAGGGCTTAGGACAGGATATAGTGTAGTCAAATTAACTGCCCCACGTTGAGGTTATTTGGGGCCATTTTTGCATTCGAGTAGAGGAGAGATAATATTGAAATAGAGGGCGATATTTTTTCTTGTAGGAAGCTTTTGCTGAAAAAAGTCGTGTCACCTCGTAAGTTTTAAAATCGCATATTTTCGTACTCTATAACGTGCAAAAAATATTAAAAAATCCTATCTGTATGTTCATACTTTTTTTTTTGATTTAAAAAAATATATGCCAACGACATGATAGAATATTATTTAAATTACTAGTGATTGGACAGTACCAATCTTTGGACAAAGCAAAAAAACACAATATTTATTGAGGCTGCTTTAAAAACTGCCTGTTTTTAAAGTAATAAAATGCCTAATTTTAAAGAAAAACAGGAGCAACCTTAATAAATATTGTGTTTTGTGTTGTGCTCTGTCCAGTGACTAACTACTGTCTAATCTCTAGTGATTTCACCCTACATTTGTTTGTTTTGTATGTAACCTTTCTAGTTGCCAATAGGCAATATTAGAACGAATTTCGTTTGCCTTGAAAATAAATAAATTCTAATAATAAATTGCCTTGGCTTGTCAACACTATTTCGAACATATTAATAACGATATTAAAATAACGAATGTGTTAATTATCTATCAAAGGTGCGCGCTTATCTTGACATGAGTGCCAACTTACAAGACCTAACGCTATCTAGGACACTGACGGCCTTCCTATTTTCATCAAAGCTTGTCAGAACGCAAAAAATAACATGACATATCTTTTCCGTTACTAAGCTCAGGCTAAAATTAGCGAGTCACAAGAATGAGGTATAATAATTATGACTAATAAAAATACCTAAAATGTTTAATTTGTTTAGATTTTAAATTCTTGCCAAATATGTTTTTGTCTTTATGTTAATAGCTGTTGGGGAATATAATTCATAACAATTATGATATAATATTAATTTCGGTTGTTTACGTCATTCTGACTACCTACTGCAAACTGCAATCTTGTAGTTAAAATTTTAATTACCTAATTTGGCTTCTGAAGATGCAATTATGAATAATAATCTTAATGAACTTCTGAGTATTATAATTATGCTGATTCGTCCAATGTTATAGGGGCCAATCTTATTTCTGTTTTTAGTAAGTCTATGTATTATATTTTACAAAACTACTTCAATATTCTCGTATGTAACTCTAAGGAGAATAAATTTAATCCATTTGATAAAGGAAAAAAACATTTTTTTTTTAATGAAATAAGGGGGCAAACGAGCAAACGGGTCACCTGATGGAAAGCAACTTCCGTCGCCCATGGACACTCGCAGCATCAGAAGAGCTGCAGGTGCGTTGCCGGCCTTTTAAGAGGGAATAGGGTAATAGGGGAGGGTAGGGATGGGAAGGGAAGGGAATAGGGGAGGGTAGGGAAGGGAATAGATTAGGGGAATGGGCCTCCGGTAAACTCACTCACTCGGTGAAACAGCGCTTGTTTCACGCCGGTTTTCTGTGAGAACGTGGTATTTCTCCGGTCGGGCCGGCCCATTCGTGCAGAAGCATGGCTCTCCCACGTATAAAAAAATTACTTAATTAATACGATTTCGAAAAATTTCACCATCTATAAGGGGATTTACTCTACCTTTTCGTGGTATAATATATTAATTCACAAACAGGGAGAGTTCCAAGAGTTCTCACCAAATGCAAAAGTCAAAATGGTACCAATCAGCCTCGAAGAAGTTTAGTTTTTTAGTTGACAAAAAATATTTTGTTTATAATTCTTGTGAATTTGTAAAACACGCAGATAATTATTGCAAATACCTAATAAAAAAACTCTGAAAATATACTTTTGAGTAAAACTTGGTGACATTCTAAAACATTTTTTGTTTAGGCCAATAAAGCATTAATTGATAATGAATTTTAATTATGCCCGTAGTTTTCCTTCGTCAACGTCATGCATTATACATCCCGACCCAGGGGTCACAATTTATTGACATACTCATTGTCTTCGCTCCATTTGTTATTACAATACTACGAACGTATTACGTCTATAATTATTATAATCTCAGTTAATTTTTTAATGGTTTCACAATTAGGGTCAAATCGTAAACCTTTGGGTTAATTTCAATAGCAAAGCATCGTACAATTTACTTTAGTAGCATAATTTATGACAATGTTTCTTCCAATTGACGTATGTAAAGCGTTTGAGTGGAAACAATAAAGAAAAATACACTAGAAAATAAAGCATGACATACAGTTATTATGGATAATACTTTAAAATATGTAGTGATTTAAATATTCCCTGTCAAAGAGAGTCTTTAGTATGCCTTCCATTATTTTCCTATCCTAAAATGTATGGAGTTCCAAAGGGACCAGTTTTTGGACTAGTTTTTGTTAACGTGTTTAAAAGTGTAGGTTTCTAATGTATATATTTACACAAACCTAGCACCTATTCGTACCCCACTTTCACATAACATTATAGATAGGTGAATATAGTTTCAAAGAAAGGGGAGAAGACAACTACCAATGAACCTGTAGCAACATTTTATAGGTTTTCGTATCGCAACATTGAATTTAACGATCGTATACCCACTTTCTTTTAATATGCAAAATAAATAGATACATAAAATAATAATTTATTATTACACAAATACAGCTGAAATAGACGAATTGAAATTTTTAGGTAGCACTCCGTGATTATTTATGGATGAGTTACGAAATTTTGATTCGATTTTCATAAAAGTATTTATTTGTATTGGGATATAATAGATACTTTTTATCCCAGAAAAATATACGATTCCCGATAAAAAAAATCTGCGCAATGCTCCGAGCATCAAATTAGTCGTCTATAATTATTAATTACTATTGTTTGTCCAAAATCGACGGTACTCATAGACGGCCCAACATGTAAAGGGGGACTTTTTTGTATGTTTAGATCCATATCAATACAAATTGAATCAGTTAATTAGGTGTTTAAACACATAAGCATAAGTGTAAGTATATATTTTTTTACAGTTTTAAATATACTCGTACTTTGTATAATTTTAATGAAATTACTCAATTTTTAAGTCTCTGTACCTTTGCGACTTGCGACTATTTGTCTAATCTCATAGTTTACATTGATTATGTCACTAACATGTAGGGTTGCCACCCGTACATTATTATAAAGTATTGTACGTTCTTTTTAGGCAATTTTACTATGTACTTTACGAAAATAATAAAGTACGCAAAAATACTTTACTTATTTCAAACTAGATGACCCGAAGAACCTCGTATCACCTATCACTCGAGTTTTAAAGAGACTAACAAAGTAGGTACATAATTCATTTTTATTTATGCATATAATTTTATAAATTGTACTTTATTTTTAACTGTATAAGTACTGTTTTTTTCTCACCTTAAGTAGCCAATGTACTTTTAATTTGCAAAAAATAAAGGTGGCAAGCCTTTTTTTTGGTCGGGAAATGCTATTACACATCCCCGGTAGCGTTGGAGAAGGACCACCGGGGTATGTGGGACTTGCTACGGCCGAAGAGATGGTAAGTGGCCGCAGCTGTACCCACTAAAACCCGACCGTGTTCCTACTTTCGCGCAGGACGGAGACGCGAGGGCCTATTACATGTCTTCCGTGGCTTCCGTCCGCGCTTGCCTGCTCACCCAAAGCAGGCCCACACTGTTGGGGTTTCTAAAGGTGGCAAGCCTAGTAATATGTAAAAATTGTCGTAAGGTAGATACTAGACGTTTCTCACGATTCCCACCAAGTTATGAATTCGTTTGCGTTAACTGGAATCTCGCGGGACCGTACATTATTCCGCGACCAAAAGTAGCTTATGCCCTTCTACGTGGTCTACTCTGTATGTCTTTGGCAAATTTCATAAAAATCAGTCCAACAATTTCGAATCCCATTTGACGTAAGCAAACTTCTTTATAATATGTATGTAGATGATTCAACTTTAATTCATTGTAATAAAAAAGACGGCTACCTAATCCATAAATTGTCAGAATTTTCGATTTTGTCAAACAAAAACGTAAATAATTATTTTAAAGAAAAACTTAAATTTAACCTCTTTTAGGTCAGTTTTTGTCCGTGTAATTATTAAAATGGGTTATCTGCAAAAAATTGGCAATAATTTTTGGATAATTACTTTATACAAATGCACATAAGTTGTTGAAGGTGATATTTTTTGTGACCTAAAGTAAAATACCGAACCTATATAATGTTGCCACTGCTTAGAACGACTTGCTGCCGCACTCAGAGATATTTAGTAACAATGATATTCTACTTATACAGATCTGTTACGTCCATACTATTTTCCGGCTAAAATCTCTTCCGAACAATTTTCAAATTCAAAATTGCAAACATTGACAAATTTGACAGCTAAGTGAAACAAAAGATACGAAAAACCATTTACATAAAAGAGACAGTTCTATTTTTAAACGTCGAATCGTATCGCTGTCTCTTTCTTCGCCTGAGCCAGCCTGAGCTATGACGAAATCATAATCATAATCATCATTTATTTGCAAAGAATGTTGTTTACAAAGATCTTATAGTTATATACAGTATCAAACACTCTGCTTTTGAAGCATGCAAAAATTATTATAAATATTTAGTTAATACAGGGATTTAACATTATCATTTTTCTATATTAGCCTTATTAGAAGATAGCTACACATTCATTAATAACAATAGAAAAAAGTTTCCTAGACTATCAAGAGAGAAAAAAAAAAACGACATTTAATCGTCTGTCAGTGTCAAACAATAAAAAAAAAACGAATTGTCAAATATCGTAATTTGTTCGCCATGACTTGAGGTTTTCATCAAATCTGCAATGTCATCTACTTTCCACGTGGCGTGAAACATGGAATTTTTTCGAAAATTCGATTTTTTCCAGATTGTTCGAAAAAATAATTGAAAATGTAAATAATCGAGATATTTATTGCAATCAAGACATGTTGTAAGAGATTCCATGTGTTTTGTTTTCTTTTGAGTCATAATTGGTACATTTTCGAAACACGCACGACGTCATTTTCAATTTATTTAGGTAAGACAAGACGCGGCACGTTCGTGACTGCGCTCGATGCAGACTAAACAACAGACGGCCCAATTGGGCCGTATTTGAAGCTTCAAAACGCACGCGGTAGTAACATATCTGCTTTGAATTTTTCATCATTGTTTAGTAATGATTAAACTTCTATTTAATGATGAGTTTGACAAATAATGTATGAGGCTTATCGTCGTTGAAGTTCTAACACCATGTAAGTCAAAAATAGCAACTTTTCAGGAGAGACTTAGGTACGTGGTGTAGAACTTCAATGACGTTGTGTCAAAATCTTCATTTAATGATGCAGTGCAGTACCTAACACATGACTATTCAGTTGTATACTGAATAGTCTTAGGGTCAATTCAGACCGCAACGCGACGCGTAGATGCATGCATTTCTTCAATTGCGTGAGATGTCTTGCAAATCTGTCGAATCCATACAAATTTAGAAATGTATATCCACGTGTCGCGTTGCGGTGTGATTGGACCCTTAGGGCATCTAGGTCGTACCACAGTAGTACGTAAGTCGTACCGTACATAGCGTGGCTAATAAAATTAATGATGCTCTTATACACGGTGGCCTATAATGGGAAAAAGCTAGCGATCCCGAACGTGTAGAACATAATTATTCGTTTTTAATTTTCGAAGACACCACCTAAGACCCCACAACGCATTGGACATATTTCCGGCTCCAAATCTTTTTGCCTCAATAAAGTCCTCGTATTAGTTCTGTCATAATTTGCACAATTAAACTTGGTGTCTCAATTCTGATAGTCCTCATGAATCAGAAGAGCCTTTGCGATAATAATCAGAAAGCACATTAGTCGCCGAACGCAAAGTAAATTATTTTAACTATATTCAAAGCTGACAGGTCGTCAAATGTCAAATTTATGGCGCTCTATTACATTTTGACAGGTACGCCATTTTATGTCTTCATTTGGCCGACATAATTATAATTTACGATCTCCATTATAGTGTTTGTATATTTAATTGATTACAAAACTTAAGCAGATGTCAAATAGTTTCGAGAGAATATATTTTTATTTACAATTGATTAGTATAATATGACCTTGGACTTAAGACATTCTAATAATTGCTTTTCTAAATCCTAATCCTCTCTCTCTCCGTTATGAGAGCTGTTGGAAGAGATTTCATATTAGAAATAGAAGATCCTTTGAGCCTGTCCAGATGACGCGTTTTACGCGCAAGTGAGCGACTCGCGCGTTTTACGCGCGTACCTGAGATACTAGAGCTACATATATTATCGCTAACTCGCGCGTAAAACGCTTACAATGAGAGCCTGTCCAGATCAGGTGTTTTGTGCGCGTTTTACGCGCGTAAAACGCTGGGAGGGATTCAGCAGCCAGTTACAAACATGGACTCGGAAAGAGCAGTTGTGTTGTGGCTATACTACACACACATTTTTACTACCTAAAGTTTTTTCTTTTCTTCGGAATCACCTGCTTCACAAAAATCTCGACGCTTTCTTCCCAGTTTCTGCGTTTTATGACTTTATTGGAATAATCTGAAGATTCCATATTCCACATGGCCACTCTTTTTTCAATTTCGTCAATAAAAAGTTCCGTATCGAAATTATCACGTGGGAGAGCCATGCTTCGGCATGAATGGGCCGGCTCGACCGGAGAAATATCACGTCCTCACAGAAAGCCGGCGTGAAACAGCGCTTGCGCTGTGTTTCGCCGAGTGAGTTTACCGGAGGCCCTATCCCCACCCTTTTCACTTCCCTACCCTCCCCTTCCATTCCCATCCCTTCCCTCCCCTATTACCCTATTCCCTCTTAAAAGGCCGGCAACGCACCTGCAGCTCTTCTGATGCTGCGAGTGTCCATGGGCGACGGAAGTTGCTTTCCATTAGGTGACCCGTTTGCTCGTTTGCCCCCTTATTTCATAAAAAAAGGCTCGAAATTGAAACGCGCGTATGGATTACGCGCGTAAAACGCCTCACCTGGACAGGCTCTCTGAGCGGGACTCTAGGCTCGCCCGTAAAACGCGCGAGCGACGCGCGAGTCGAGATACTTGGGTGCCATTGCAGCGTCCAGAACTACGCGCGAGTCCGTTGCAAATGGACGTATTTGATTGGAGCGTGATAACTTTGAGTCCATGTTTATAGCGTAAAAACGCGCGTAAAACGCGGTATCTGGATGCAATAGAAATTTAAACGCGCATATGGACTTCGCGCGTAAAACGTCTCATCTGGAGTCTTGACAGGCACTTTGTGTCGTCTTACTGTATCTATGTCGCAGGCGGATTGTATAATTCGCCGTTTTACATTACGGCTAGCTGTTTTAAAAAACAGGGCCGTTTTGTAATGCAGCGATTTATCGATTAGCCCGATTAAATGCGGCTAAATGAAAAATCGCCGGAATGTATTCGGCGCCATACGTTATTCAAAACGTTTAGCCATAATGTAATAAAGCGAAAGATAAGTCGCCTCTTTGACAGTTTTTAGTTTCGATTCTTAATACTCTTAGCGCTGCCTGTGACAATGGCGTTGGATACCGAGAGTGTGTTGCTGAATTGCGAAGTTTTGAGTGAATTAAACAAAGAAAGCAGTAACTTTCAGAACAATTTTCAGGTGCAATTAAAGAGTTTCTATTATTGTCAATGTAAAACAGTAAAGAAAGTATATGTACGAGAAAAGTACGATGCGGCTAAACGTGGGCCGCCCTATTGAAGAACGTATCGCAATAACAATCCGGCTAATCGTTAAACCGCTGCATTACAAAACGGCCTTGTTTTTAAAACAGCTAGCCGTAATGTAATACGGTGGATTATACAATTCGTCTGCGACATCTATATTGTAATATTGAACTTAAATGTTTCTTGTACTTGCACAAAAAATGTGATTATATTTATGTTTCTATAGGTGATTGTGTTTTAATCCATACTAATATTAAAATTAATGTGAAATGTGTCTATCTGCCTGTCTGTCTGTAACCGCTGAACCGATTTTGACGGACATGAAGATACCTACTTTGAGTCCCGAGAACGGAGAAAGGACAATATATTATTATAAGATATTTTTCATTAACGAATTTTGGAGCCCGTTGCTGTCATTTAGTCAGGGCGAGCGAAGCGAGCCCTAGTACATCCCACAACCTGTACATTTTGTGGTACATTTTACGGAAAAACTAATGATATTTTGTGCTTTAACATAGTAATTTTTATTTATATGTAGATATGTGTTATCATCGATCAGTCAATATGCCGAGCCCTCACAAAGCTCGCATTTTAGCTAGTAAATAATTAAAATATTATGTCTATTATACGTAGTAGTTAGCTAATAGATGTATGAAGTGTGTATGTGAAGTAGCGAGGGCTCCATTAATTCACACATTTGTTACGAAAACAATGGTACATAATTACCTTATGCAGTTGTAAACGCAATTAAATATTATTTCAGTCCTAATTATTATCACAATCGTCTCAAAATAACCTCAAAATATAATAAATTGTCTCTATATTTATGGTAGTTTTTAACAATTTAAAAAAATGACTTCAAAATTCCCTATCTCATAAACTACTGAACCGATTTTATGCAACTTGCGGTTTCCCATCATTTGAACAATATCTATTAAAACAACAAAAGAATTACTTAAATCGGTTTTCTAGTTCCGGAGATATGCGAACAAAACATTTATCTTCGCCGATAAACTTTGGTTTGGCGAGTTTTAAAATGTATTAGTTTTTAAGTTTTTGATATGAATAAAATATTCAAAAAAAAGTTCAGACTTCAGAAGCTGATGTAGACAACATCTAGATATATATATATATAAAACTCAAAGGTGACTGACTGATTGACATAGTGATCTATCAACGCACAGCCCAAACCACTGGACGGATCGGGCTCAAATTTGGCATGCAGGTAGATGTTATGACGTAGGTATCCGCTAAGAAAGGATTTTGATAAATTCCAACCCCAAGGGGTTCAAATAGGGGATGAAAGTTTGAATATAATAATACTTCTTTACGCGAGCGAAGCCGCGGGCAAAAGTTCGTAATATATATAGAAGAGTTGGGCAGTTCAGGAAATATTACATACTTACGTATGTATGGAAAAAAGGATTCTAATGTTATAGGAGTAAAACAACTGAAAAAAAGTAAAAACAATAATTAAAAAAGTATTTCTTAGTTAAATGAAACATTATATTATATTCACACAACAAAAACCAAACATTTTTGATTGGCAAAGAATACTTCGACCAATTATTTTTCTGCATTATAACTTTTAGGGTATAATTACATGCATTTATTAATTACACAAAAACAACTTCCAAAAATAATTATGTTACTTTAAATAAAAATAAACATAAAAACAAAAATAAATTTTACAGTTTTTGTTGCAGCGGATGCGCCAAGTATTTTGGGTATCATGATTTGTATTATTACTCGTATTATTTGGTCAGTATACCTTCTGTAGTAAGCAAAAAGCGGCCAAGTACGAGTCGGACTTGCGCACGAAGGGTTCCACTATACAGCGAAAGGAGCCAAGCAATGTGTTCTTTGTATCGGAGCTCGAATCTCCTTAAATGTTTATTTTAATAAAAATTTTATTAAAAAAGAATGAGTTTATGTTATTTATGTAATGTGTAGTGTAATAAATAAAGGACCTGCCACAATACCCCCCTCACCATTAACTCAGAAAGTTTAAACCGTATCACACAGTTTAAATACTTGGGATAATATGTGGTCACTGAAGACTTGTGTGATGAATTTGATGTGGAAAGGGAACGTATTACGTAGGGCATTGGCAGTTCGTGGCAATATTATGTTGGCATTGTCAGACAGACGAACAGACATCGAAGTCTCAGTGATAGGGTCCCATTTTTACCCTTTGGGTACGTAAGCCCTAAAAGTGTTGTGCATTCATTAAGCTTAGGCCAAACCTACGCGACTAGGCGTCTGCGAAGCGGAGCGTCAAGTTGTCAAATGTGTGTTTTGTATACAAAAAACATATTTGACAACTTGACGCAACTTGACGCTCCGTCACTGACGCGTAGGTTTGTTATAAGCTTTAGCCCCACTGAGTTGTTTGGGGCCATTTTGTCTATGACGTAGTTGAATATTTTTGTATAGAGCATCGAAATATTTTTATATTTCGGCTACTGACATAAATAGTAGAGTACCGTAACTTAAATTTTATGACAGATCGTTTAACATACAATTCAAAGTTCGAAAGGTCCACAAAATTCAAACCTAAGC
The DNA here is from genome assembly GCF_905147365.1 of Aricia agestis. Lineage (NCBI taxonomy): Eukaryota > Metazoa > Arthropoda > Insecta > Lepidoptera > Lycaenidae > Aricia > Aricia agestis. The sequence goes on from NC_056426.1 coordinate 5,639,407, forward strand.
TAAGGGTCAATAAATCAGATCCTTTTGAATCAGCTGTAGTGTTGAACGTTTTGAGCGACTTAAATATTCAATTAAAGAGCTAGACGTTTCATTGAATGGCGTTGTTCAGTCAAAGGGCTAGCTGTTTGATTGAATGGCTTTTTTAATCAGTCGACTGCGACATATACATTACAAGCGAATGATCCCGGTGAGGGAGCATCTTAACATTTTGAGTGTGTAGAGTCATAGTCAAACACTAGTTTATTACCTAACCTAGATATTTGTAATTATACATTTAGAATACCTAAAGCAATATTTTAATTGTTATTACTATATAACATAAATAATTTTGTATAGATAGTGCCAAAGTTTTGTAGATAATAATTTGTTTTATTTATGTTTATTACGGAATTATACGGTGTATTTGAATAATAATGTCGGATTTTACAAGTTAAATGGGTACCTAGTACTTATACAAGTTTTACATATTTCTAGACTAGGAGCTTTTCTAGACCATTTGCCAACATAAAAAAGAGATTTTTTTTCAAATTTAGTAAAGTCGTTTAAATAGAGAACTTAGGCGCTGGTTAAAACTATATTCAAGGCTTTCCAGGAGACTACGATAAATATTCAAAATTACTTAATTCATACTAAACTTAAATATTAAAAAGAGTAAAAAATATAATTGTAACTAGACGAAATAAAAATGTTATCAATGAATTTTTATTCCGCTGTTGATACGTAACATTATAACCGCCTATATTTAGCTTTGCTATAAGATAGAACAAAATTAATCAAAACAGAATCATGATAATTTAAGTATGTAAATTATGATACAATTTATTATTGACTACAAGAGTTATAGTATGTATTTACTACATGTAAACATTACGCAAAACAATAAAAATTACGCCCACGCACATTATAATGTTACTACTAAGGGCGTTTCACACCGACTGCGCAGAACGCACTATTATTTTTAACGCGTGCAACATTTCCAGTTTGGAACTGTAACCTGTGCGATAATTTACCAATCAATAATATATATGCCTTTTATAATAACACATATCAACAGTAGTTTTGGTGTCTGAAAACTTAAAGCTGTACCTGTAAGAACTTTGTGCCCTGATCATATTATGTTTCTAAGAAATTTTCTTTTCATTAGCTCAGGTTTTTAAGACATCTCATTTTTTTTAAATCTCGCATTTTAATCTATTTCTGAATCATCTTGCAGCTGCTGAACTAATTTATTTTCATGAGCTTTGATAAAAAGGATAAAGATAGAGCGAGATAAATGGAGGGTGAAGATACACAACCTTTGTTTAGATTTCAATTTAAAATGCATTATTATATATTTTATTGAAATATGCCACTTGAAAACTGTAATTTTTTTCATACAAAAGTGGTTTTTCAGTATAAACTTCTTTGCGCCAAAATTCGCTTATTACGCGGGACCCGCATATTTTTCCGGGTAAAAGTATCATATCAGTTCAGCGGTTTGGGCGTGAAGAGGTAACAAACAGACATACACACTTTCGTATTTACATTATTGAGTTTGGATGGATATTAGTATGTATTAGGTAAACCATTTTGAAAACTATCATAGCTTTGGGGAAATTAGTCATAACCCATTGAAACAAGTTACATTCTAAATAACAAGTGCATTATTCTGGCAATTAAAATATTATGTTTTTTTTTTTAATGAAATAAGGGGGCAAACGAGCAAACGGGTCACCTGATGGAAAGCAACTTCCGTCACCCATGGACACTCGCAGCATCAGAAGAGCTGCAAGTGCGTTGCCGGCCTTTTAAGAGGGAATAGGGTAATAGGGGAGGGTAGGGAAGGGAAGGGAAGGGAATAGTTGAGGGTAGGGAAGGGAATAGGGTAGGGGTTAGGGGATTAGGCCTCCGGTAAACTCACTCACTCGGCGAAACACAGCGCAAGCGCTGTTTCACGCCGGTTTTCTGTGAGAACGTGGTATTTATCCGGTCGAGCCGGCCCATTCGTGCCGAAGCATGGCTCTCCCACGTATAAAAATTATGTAACCTTAACTAGCCATAATATATTTGTAGTATATTAAATACACAAAATATTAAACTAGATACGTATGAGTCGAACGAGCGGACTCGCACATCGTAGAGTTCGGTGCAAAACGGCTTTAAATCACGTTTGTACTATGGGAACCCTAATAACTTTGTTATTTTAATGAAATCAGTATGCTATTCTGTTTTATTTGTCGTTGTGTAGCCATTAGTGGCTGCTTGTGAAAATCTTAACTGGCTAGCCATCACGATTCACAAAATATAGCCTGGTGTAGCTATCTATACCTAATTAGACAGAAGTCTAAATAAAATATGAGTGATGAACTGATGAATAAATAGTAATTTAATATTGCTAAAAATATGAAAACAAAATATTATGAATTCATCATAAAGTTGCCCTCTTACTAATATAAATATTTATGACACTTATAACTATTTAAGTTAATCCATCTCTGTCTGTCGAGTGATTTCAATGTGTCAAAAAAATCAAGCAGACTGATTACTAATACACTGTGTAAACGTTTCAAACAGTCAGATGTCTAATAGTTTGCTATATAAAAGCAGAAGAAACCGCAATCGCATCCAGCATGAAGCTCCTTTACATCGTTATCTATTAAATTATAAATCACTAGCTGTTGCCCGCGACTTCGTCCGCGAAGACTTCAGTTTATAGCGCGCGGTGTCAACAAAATTGGTGTCAAATGTGCCCCATAAATCAAAATACCCAAAAACAGCTGTACAGTGCGCACATAATACCTATTTCATTTTTTAAAATTAAACCTAAAGCTTATTTGTCCCCCATTACACAAATTTAGCTTTACCCATATAAACTATTTAGCATTGGTAGGTTTAAGGTTTCGTCACTCATCACTGCGTAGATAAAGTACTGAGTTATTCATTATCGACGTGTATAACTGTATACTGTATATGATACAGTGTATAACAATCGAAAGAATCGGAAAACATGCTTCAACATGGTACCACCTCTTATAGAAAGATGCATGAGCAAGCGATAGCGCGATGTAGTAGACGAACGGCGCCATCTATTATGAATTTTTGGAACTAACTTAATTTGAACAAATTTACGCATTTTCACCCCCTTATAACCCATTTTCCGGTTAAAAAGTAGCCTATGTCCTTTCTCAGGCTTTAGACTATCCGTGTACAAAATTTTATTACAATCAGTTCAGTAGTTTTGACGTGAAAGCGAGACAGACAGACAGACAGAGATACTTTCGCATTTATAATATTAGTATAGATTTATAATATTAGTATAGATTAGAGGAAACGTTTTCCGTGTGCCCACAACTAATGATTTCATTATTTTAGATTATTTAAATCAATTTTATTTCAAATTATTAATCAATCATCATTATCGCGTATTCAAAACTATTTCTTTGTGCATCATTAAGCATTGTTCATTTTTGCTTTGACGGACTTTATAGTAGCTCCAACATCTATGTTTCGGTGTCGGTGTGCGGTTCATTGTAACGAAGCCACGGGCGATTTTTATAGTGGCCAAATGTGTGCGCAATGTATAACTAGTGACTTGTATTATTTTTATATAATATATTAAAATATACTTGGCAGTAATGAAACACGCATAGTAATATATTTAACACTTTTTGCACCGCTGTTTATGAAATGTGTGAAAATATTAGGAAATATTAATAAAAATAAATATTTTATGAAGGCTATGGATAATATAAAAAGCAAGAACATAATAAAACATAATAAAGGATTAGTATTTAATTAGGTACTATTTTAATAAATTTAATTTATTTCTTGTCGTTAGCTCTACATTTTCTGTATCAGTAACTAATTAACATTTTGCCATTGCCATAACATTAAAATGGCTAGGAAAAGTCGGTAGCAAACGTGCATGCCTTTTATTTTTACTTAAAATATTTAAAAAATACACAGGTTATTAAGAAAAATATGAAAAAAAGGAAAATGCCGCGCGCCGGTCGGCAAATATAAAAGTTCAGCTTTTCACTTTTTTTAGTAGCATCGCGATATTATGTTGTACTTATAACGTTTTTGTAACGTCAGACTTGTTAAATATTAAAAATTAGGTATATCTAGAAATCCATACTCACTATTAGGCGATCCAGCTCTGAACATGGGGTTGGGCGCCATCCAGGGGAAGGCTCCGAAGGGCCACGACGGCGGGTGACCCTGGTACAACCTCGGCAGAAGCGGTTGAGGGACCACCACGCCTCTACTCTCAACCTCCTCCGCTTCTCTTTCATCTCTCTCATCTCTCTCATCCCCGTTGGACTCTACATCCTCAATGTCAACGTCGCTCTCATCAGACTCCACTACACTCTCCCCCTCGTTGGAGACAGCATCAGGAGTGTCCCTGGGCGCATCCTTGCTGCCCAACAGCGAGTCCACGCTGAAGGATATCCGGCCCTTCCCACTCTCGGCGGGCTCGGATCGCTCGTCCAGCGTCGTCTTCATCTCAGCACATAACTAGCGCAGTCTGGCGGATCACATGCCATTCCTAGATTCGGCGATTTATTGGCATAGCTGACACGAAACAAATCGTCGGCTAATGAGTACTCGTCATGCACAGTCACTGCACACGCGGGCGCGTTTAGGCGCGGTGGAAATCGCGCTAGTATTGGGGCGAAAACCGCGATACCAGCCCGCCTCCGCCGAGCGAGACGCAGATATCGAGCGAGGAATTTTAATAAGCGGCGCGGAGGGAGCGAGATGGCGATAGCGTCTACATGTGTGTAAACGCGATATTAAGTAGGCGGGGTTCGTCGCGCTCAAATTAATGGTCTCTGTGGAATACGCCTTATCGGGTGAACCGTCGTCGGGCGGATATGGAACCAATGAATGGAGAGGTATGGTTGGAAATCGTTTGCGGGGAGCGTTGCAGTTGAATCGCGTTGGAAGTGAGCGTGTCGGATTGCAGTGGCTATTGTGTTGAATGAAAAAGGAGTAAATAGACGGGTGCCGTAGGCGGCGGAGAGGGGCTTTACGATTTAATTATTCGCGAATACGGAGGCATTTGTAGCGAGCTAATGTCTTATTGTCTCATTAATATCTAGACCGGCCATGTTGATTTGTTTATGACACGGCTAGGTGAGGTGTTTTGTGTCTGTGCGACAGTCGGGGGAATGTTGCCAACTTGGAAATTAATTTCGCCTCCCGCTATCTCTATTGGCGGAGTACTGTTTGAATTTCGAATGTGTTAATTTGCTACTTTGATGACATCTTTCATTTTAACTTCGACGTTATTAATTTACATACAAATTAAATTACTTCTATCTATTGCATTTAGGGTTGAATTCGCTTACTCTTAACGTTTATCATTATCAGTTCTCATCGTCTTGTCATGTTTCTTCATAATACGTTTGTGGCTTTCTAAATCTAAAGCTTCAGAGAGCAGTTATTTTGGAATCAATAGTAAAATAAGATTTTTACGACAATTTAGATTTTTAGACGTTACAGTTTTCTTTCTCTCCATTCACTGAAGGTTCCGAAATATTTCCTGATCCAATAGTTTCATTCCAAGAAGAGTCTGACAAGTTTCTCTGCAGACTTATTTCTGATCCTTTCTATTTTGATATTACTTAGCCAAGCTTCATCTCCTTTGTCAGCACTTTGTCTACATAATACTGTTTAATGTTGGGTATAGGATCGCCAAGATACTTCCCAACATCATACCTAGTTCTATGTAGTCCTTCGTTATTTATGTTCTGAGCAGTGAGCTATCTAATCTTTAAATTGAATTTAAATTTCGTGATCTCCCAAAATAGCTATTATTATGCCACTTTGTCTGCCTCCTTGTCATAGGTTCTTTAGTCTGTTTCTCCATCTCATAATTATTGATAGTTAAGAGGATACACCAGGGGCTAGAGAAATGAAAAAAAAAGTACGTGTAATATCTATAGCTGTCTCCCTTACCTGAAGCCTATACCGCAGAACGCGATAGAGACAACTGCAGAAAATCAACGATTCGTTGTCCCCTGATTCCTTCTCCAAAACTTAACCGATTTAAGTACTTTTTTCATTAAAGATTAAAAAAAGACTTGAGCTGTGATCCTGTTTTAATTTTTTTGTATAATTTAGCCAAATCTGTTTTCTGGATGCTTGAACACAGCGGAAAATCTGGCCACTTTTTTGGGTTTTTGAACGTTCATATCTTATTTAATAATTAAATTATGAAAAAATAGAAAACATAGGGACATTGTATTAGTGGCCGTAGATATTCAGGAAATAAATTATAACTCTACTAGCATTATCCAGGGAGGAAACAGGAGACAACGTTTGTATGGAAAAAAGGGCGGTGTGGACTCCTCTTAAGTAGTTACATAAAACTTAATACTAAAGTCCATACCTTTTATAACAATGTCTTAATTGAATATTTTTGGCAAGTCACTTTTCACTCTGATACTGGCAACTCACAAAGGAGCCATTAATAAAAAAGAAGAAGAAGTCACTTTTCCCCTTTCAACTCGACTGGCATTATAAAACTTCGTTCTTGTATTGCTTGACCCAAAGCTTGACTGGTAGATAATGCCATAACTCCCATAAGGCATTAAGTCCACCTGTACCTAGGTATATTATGTGCATAAAGTTTTTAAATAAATAAATATTAAATATCTACTTAAATTATTGTTAGATATATGTGAGCGGCGCCGAAATATTTTTCGATTTCTATTCTAAATACCTATAGTCTGGAAGATTTGAAATCAGCATAAAATTAAGAGTTACTTGTTATGGTAGTGCAATATTCTTATTAGAAGTTTCTACAAAACTATAATTTAAAATATAATTTCTAATTTACTTTTTTTTTACATTTTTACATGGTTTTCGTGTGACCAAAACCCAAACTTTCTGCTTAGAAATTTTCCTCTGCTTAATTTGTTTTTGCAATTAGTGTTAGGAAGTAATGATTCCTTTTTTATAATTAGCAACTTTTTAACCGCATTCAACGCAAAAAGTGTATTTTGTTATTCTGTTTGGAAAAATAAAATTTCATTTCATTTCAACCAAGCTTCTCTTAGTTGGTTTTATGTTTGAGGTTTGCAACCAAATGGAGAATCTCTTCCTACTCTACCCTAGATAAGAAATAATGTATTTGTCATCAATTTAATTGATAGTATTTGATAGTAGATACCTGAAAATAAACCATACTACTTTTATAGGTACCAACAGATAAATTATTTAATATTTAATCATAAGCAGATGATGGACCTACGTAATACGTTATTTGGTCGAATAAACTGGATATAACCTAACCTATCCATTGTCAAACCTAGCCGACATTATTATTACGAACGATTTCCTGCGACAACTATGCAATAGGCGTTTGACAGCATATTTCACACAATGTCTTTCTGTTAAAAAAATTGTATAGAGAACTCTACAACGAGACAGCAGCAGCTTATACCGTGCACGGTGCAGTATCTGTCAAACGCTTGTTGCATAGCTGTCGAAAATACGTGCCCTGACGACTTTATTATTATGAAGTACAGATCCGTCACTGGTAGATTAGACCTATATTATAATAGTCTAACCTATCAGTGACGGATCTGTACGATGTGGACCCAATCTACCAGTGAAGGGTCCGCAGTCTGCACGATGACCATCGCTGGTAGTTGCGGTAGGATTCTAGTTTCTATCGTACCCGCGACTCTGCCATGAGTGGTAGAGCACCATGGGGTTTATAGAGCACCATGGGGTTTATAGAGCACCATGGGGTTTATAGAGCACCATGGGGTTTATACTGTAGATCGCAGGAGAGTCCCACGTATACCCCAGCCGATGTCCCCAATCCGCCGGGGATGCGCAAAGCATTTCCTCGTGTAAAAAAGATCCAAAAACTCGTTTATCGCACGGGAACCATACATTTTTCCAAAGCATTTCCTCATATAAAAAACCGGCCAAGTGCGAGTCGGACTCGCGCACCGAGGGTTCCGTACAAACCTGCAAGGTTTACAAAGTTCGTTCATTACGACAATCGAGTCATAACTATGGTATTTTTATTGCAAAATGAAATTCATAACATTACAATGGGGAAAGATGGAGGTGCATAAATTTAAGACAAATTTATCGTTTAAGTAATCCTTTATTTTATATTAACACATATGTCATTGAATTTAATTATAAGTATAACACTTTAAGCAGTTAGGACGCATTTAGATTATACAGCTACATTCACCAAAACATCGGGATTGAATGACGATGAGTGAGGTCGTCTTTGCCGTTTGAAAAATGTTGCCCTCCCCATACATACTCGTAGTATAATAACTCGCGGTCATTGCTGTAACTACAATTATGTTTACAATCACAATTTTTTTGGTGGTATAACTACTTAAAATTTTAAGCTTTTCGGAATTTTTCTGTTACCTGTGCTGTAAGCTATTGCTTCTTACCAAATTTCGAGATTCTATGTCAACGGGAAGTGGTCTTTAGGTTTTAATTCCCTTGCGTGTAGTTGCGAGTTTCAAAATATGCGGTATCAATGGTTGTACTTTTGCGTTTTGCGTTTTTGCGTTGACTTAGAATTTTTTTTTTTCACGGGTTAAAGGCAATTAGATCTAAGTATTTGATATGAATTTCAACTTGATAGCTCTACGCGTTCATGAGGAAAAAAGTAATAAGTTTATATTTATTAAAAAATATATATTTTGTAATGTAACTAAAAATTTAAGGTTTTCGGAATTTTTCCTTTATGTGTGCTATAAAACGTTGCTTCATGCCAAATTTCAAGATTCTAGGTCGACTGGAAGTACCCTTTAGGTTTTGATTCCCTTGCGAGTACTTGCGAGTTTCAAAATATGCAGCTTAAATTGCTGTTTCTTTTGATTGCGTTGACATAGAAGTTTGATTTTGTTACAGCTTAAAGGTATTATAGACCTGAGTATTTGGTATGAATTTCAATTTAATACCTCTACGCGTTTATGAGGAAATGGGTAGTAAGTTTAAAATTATTAAAAAAAAATATATTATGTGATGTAACTAAAAATTTATGGTTTTCGTAATTTTTCCTTTATCTATGCTATAAGACGTTGCTTCGTACCAAATTTCAAGATTCTGAGTTCACGGGAAGCACCCTGTAGGTTTTGATTCCCTTGCAAGTGTCGAAAATTTGCGGCATAAACGGCTGTATTTTTTGATTGCGTTGGCTTAGAAGTTTGATTTTTTCACAGCTTCAAGGGACAGTAGACCTGAGTAATTGATATAAATTTCAGCTTCATACCTCCACGCGTTCCTGAGAAAAAGGGTCTTGACAGACGGACGGACGGACAGACGGACAACAAAGTGATCCTATAAGGGTTCCGTTTTTTCCTTTTGAGGTACGGAACCCTAAAAAAGATCCAAAAACTAGCTTATCGGGCGGGAATCGTACATTTTTGCAGGATAACAAGTATCCTTTCCCGGGGAGCCGGGATTCAAAGTGTCTTCATACCAAATTCCAGCAAAATCGATTCAGTGGTTTGGGCGTGAAGAGGCAACAGACTGATAGACAGACACACTTTCGCACTCCATACGAAAAGCAAAATCGAATCAGCGGTTTGGTCGCGAGGAGGTAACATACATGTATACTTTCGCACTTACAATATAAGGGCCTGTTTCACCACTCCCTGATAAGGCTATCCACCAATTAGCTTGATAGATCAAGTATGGAGAATCTGTCAAAAAAGTTATGAATAGCCTATTAGGCACTTTATTAGAAAGTGGTGAAACAGGCCCTTAGAGTGGATTCAGTACATTTGGCAGTTACAGTAGTAAATGCAATAATTAGCGACATCACTCGGAGTATAATCACCGTTGAAACCATTAAACAGACATAAATAACGTCGACTACAAAAGAAATCCCAACTCTATATCGAATCGTTAGCTTTGTGTCACTTAGTAGAAGTTAATCGCATTATATCGCTATCTGAAATCTCTTTGTACACATTCCCAGAGCATTTCAAACTCTATACTCACACATCAAGGTTCAAATCACCTTAACGACGTCCACAATAGGTTATTTCGTGTAATTTTTAAACGAATCTCGCTCCTATCTCCGGGGAGTAGGGTTCTAAAATAACTTATTGTCGATTCGCACCCCAGCCAATTAACATGATTTAATTGTACAGGCAGATTATCGTTTAATAGAAAAGGGGAATTGAAATCTATATTTGTATAGCAATTATTTTATGTTTTCGTATAGAAACCTCGATGGTGAAGTTGAATTTTGGTGTTCTGGCGGTTTTAGAAATGTCACCGCCATTTTGCCGCAATAACAGCTGACCAAGGGCTTGTTTCACCACTTCCTGATAAGTTCCGGATAGGCTATCCACCACTTTACATGACATATGGATTAAGGAGAATCAGTCAAAAAAGTTGTGGATAGCCTAGGTATCCGGCACTTTATCACGAAGTGGTGAAACAGGCCCTTAGACTTGTTATAAAAAGAAATTGACATTTTATAAATTAAGGATAACAAAATATGCAAACGGATGAACTTTCTCTTCGTTACCTACATAGTTAAAAATATAATTGGCAAAAAATATAATACTTACTTAAATAAAAAAATTAAAAAAATAGTACAAGGGTTTCAATTTCTCTTATACATCAAATAACATGATTCTTGAACGAAATAATAATTATCTAAAGCAATTTTGTTCGGGCATTTGAAAAGAAGCGAGAGAAAGCACAATCTTTTATTAAATAATTATGTCATCAAATTATAAAAGTCCTCGCCATTTAGGCGAACAGAAAAAAAATATAATTCAAATTTTAATTAAAGAACAACAAAACGTCAAGTATAAATTTGACATTAAGGACATTTCCCGCGCAATAAAATTCAAAACACTCGAGACGCTTTAAGAAAATGCCTTCAGTGAAAAATTTATTCTGAAATAATAGCGGAGGGCCAATCTTTTTTTAAATAACGACTTTCATATTCCCGAGTGGCGGGAACAATTTAGCGGGAGATGAGGTATTTTTTTATTAAAAAACTCAGGACTGAGGGTGGACTCGTTCGGCCATTACAGCGCGCGAAATGAGTTTTTAGTTGGCGCCTTTTTTGACACAGCTACAGGCTGTTTGTGAAAGTGATTTTGTTATTACTTGATATAAATTTATTAAATGACACAACAGAAGTAGGTTTTACAGTGATAATAATTGGTAAATGATTAGCACTATTGTACCTTCATCGCATTTGTTTGGCTAAAGTTTGCTTGAAAGTCGTCTGTCTGTTAATTAGGGTTTATTCTACGTGTGCACGTGTGTCACAACGAGAATTAATGTAGTTTTGTCCCTTTTCCTCGGATGAATATTATAACCTTAATGGCCGGTTTACACGCGTTAGGTTGATAAATAGTAAACTAAATTTTGACTTAATTTTAAGTTTTTAATTTCATGTAAACACAAAATTTAGTACTTGCTACTAAATTTAGTAGCAAGTACTAAATTTTGTAAGTACTAAACTAGATAATATTAAGAATTTAGTTACTACTTCAAATAACGTTTTCATTGTGTTTTTCACAGGGTAAACTTTCTTAGAGCTCCTCCGGTACCATATTAAGCTTTAATAAAGATTTGGTTTTTGATATCATAAAGCCATAATTTCTTCGGGTGCTACGGCTGTTTACGAACGAGCTACAACATGCTATACGTGGGAGAGCCATGCTTCGGCACGAATGGACCGGCTCGACCGGAGAAATACCACGTTCTCACAGAAAACCGCCGTGAAACAGCGCTTGCGCTGTGTTTCGCCGAGTGAGTGAGTTTACCGGAGGCCCAATCCCCTACCCTCCCCTATTCCCTTCCCTACCCTCCCCTTTTACCCTATTCCTTATTAAAAGGCCGGCAACGCACTTGCAACTCTTCTGATGCTGTGAGTGTCCATAGGCGACGGAAGTTGCTTTCCATCAGGTGACCAGTTTGCTCGTTTGCCCCTTATTTCATTAAAAAGAAAACGAGCAAAAACTTTTATAATATTATGCTCGAGAGGCAAAACGTCCATAAGTTCCAAAGCGCCTAATTTTCCATTTATAATAAATGGATAAATGCCCATTAGCACCCAAAATGCCAAAGCATTGACTGAGCTATAAACTGCTCTTTTCGCGATATACTATCGAAAAAATTGTTTCTTAAGCCGCCATCTTATATCTGATAGTATTATCAGAGAAGTTGATTCATAGGCAGATGGCGGACCTAAGTAATTCGATCATGACAATTGACAAGCATTGAATTGATAAATCCTACCAAATGACGTAGGTCCGCCTTCGTTCTACAAATCACTCCTTTACCAAAACCCTGTTAGGTAAGTGTCTATGAATCTTCGATGGTACAAAAACCACCCTGTATACGGAAGGGAAGAAAAGCGACGTAGTAATAAAACGTGCGTCGCTCCCGCCACCGCCGCGCGCCGCGCTGTCATCGTAAAAACATTTCCCGTTTAATATCGTACAATTGCCACTTTTGTCATCTCATCATCATCATTTTATTGCCGGTTAATGTCTTCATCCAGGGCAGGTTTCCAATCAAGAAGTTTATTGGTCTTGATGCAGCTATAAATTCTCAACGTCAATTATACTTCAGAATTAATATTATTCTTTTAATACTTTTAAATAAATAAAAATATTAAACACTAGATGATGCTCGCAATAGGGCTTCACACGAGACGAGAGTGCGAGAGTAACAAAAATCTCGTCTCGGTCTCGTCAATCCTCAAAAAATTGAGTCTCGTTCAAGTCTCGGTCTCGTCTCGTAACTCGTTACCAGTCGTCTCGCTTAGTTGTAAATAATGATTTATTTCTATAATATAATAAAGAGAATAAGGAATATTTTATGTTTGTTTGGATGGTTACCAGATTTCAGCAAAATTGGTTCAAATGTTTGGGCGGGAAGAGGTAACACACAGACACACTTCGCATGTATAATAATAGTATGGATCACAGGAATAAATCAAGATAGAACGGCTAAGCGGGTGGAGTACCTACGCGTGTTTCAATGTTGCACAAGTGAGCAAGATTTGTTAAACGTTCATTTAGTCAACGCGCACGTCTCGACTTGATTACACCGGAGCGGCTGTGCAAAAATGCCTCATTGTGCAGTGTCTAATTGTAAAAACAGAAGTACGTAAGAGAATCGGTCAAAAGGATGTATTTCTTTCCACGGGTACTTAATTTATTTGTTCTAACTAAATGTAAAGCAAAAATTGACACGATCGATTCCTTAGCAACGCACGCGCGTCGCCGTTCTATCTTGATTTATTCTGTGGTATGGATACTCGTACAATCACTTTTATTCTCTACATTTCCTTTTCTAAATCATCCTTTAAAAATCCGAGCTGTTCACCTTGTTTCTCGAAAACAATTGATTGGATCGAAAATAAAATATGCAAACGTCCCGAAATCTACCAGACAAAAATAAAACGCACCTTGTTAAGGCGATTCGTGTAAAGCACAAAAATAAACAGCGTCCTAAAACAACCAAACAGAGCTCCCACTTAAGCATCACTTAACGAAACCACTTTAACAGGACCCCTAGCGCCTCTCCAATTTAATAACGCCATTACAGACAATACAGGCCTTCTTAATTTGATCGTGTTAAACAGCAAATATTATTCGAGTAAATAACGTGTAACAATTTTCGAATAAAAAAATAACGAGTTCGATTTCGGCCGTATGCACAGTTACTTTCGCCTAAAATTTCGGGTGTATCCGCAGTTGCCTTTGGCTAAAAGCAAGCAAAGAAAAAAAGTCTAAATTTGGGCGCCACCGAACTAAGCAGATTATGGTTAAGCGCTATGTTTGTATTTTAAAAATGGAACGCGTGTGTTTTCGCATTAACACCTTTTAGTGTTGTGCTTTTAAGGATGTTAAACACTTTGTGTGTGGTCTTCTGGCACAACTGGTAAGTATAATTTTTGTTCTGTCTTGTTGAATGAAGATGTTTTTTGGTTATTGTCAATGGAACTTTGTAGCTGACTTTACTGCACAATTATCTTCTTCCTTTTCAATAAAATCTTGAGAATTAATAGCTAATAAATTTATTTTATAACCGGCATCTCTACACGAGATCATAAAGGAAACACTATCTATGATTCCATCGCATTTTAGTTAAAAAAAATAGAACGCGTGCTCATATACACGTGCAAAATTATAAAAGGAACGAAATCTTTTGATATCAAAAGGTGATCCGAAAAAACATTAATAAACAACAAAAATACAGTTCTTTTATGCACTCAAACTATCTTTATCACGTTGGCATAAGGCGTAGAGTTCCGTGTTTTTATTTGTAGAGTTTGTCCTAGTTGACATCTCTATTCCTTTATAGATATTAAGATAACATTAGTGGCTTCTAAAGTAGATTCCCATAGAGAGCTCATGAATGGATGACGTTTTTCCATGCGATGGTTTTATGTTGATAAATACGGGACTAATCAAATTATTTATGGTATTAAATGGTGATCTCAAGACATCTGCGTCCAAAGGGTTGTGAAAAAATTAGGAACGGTTTTTAAATTCCGAATGAATGCGAAGTTTTTGACGTTAATTTTTTTTACCGTGACGATTTCGGTTGCTATGATGTTATTGTGTAAGACGTGTCATAGTGGTGGTATTTTTACGATTTACCCTTGAACAAATAAGGATGTCACACTTTGCTCGACTGACAATGCGTAAAAAATCAAGTTTTATAACTTTTTTGTAAAGTGACGTGTAAAATGTACTGAAATATTTTACATTTTCCTTGCCAAAAGAATAAAAAACCCTGTTCTGTTTCAATTAATTTTGTTCTAAAATAATATGTAAACGAAATATGAGCGTGTTAAAAATTAATATTATTTATTAATATGCTATGTATGTCGATGTCACTTTTCTAACTTCGCTGTCAATCTCATCGAATGCAACTTGACTAATAAAAGGTACATCGATACATATTTACACTGAACAGCTATAATCACGCGAGCACTTTAAAATCCCCCTACCTTGTTATCGCGACCAGGCCAACCAGACCCCTCAACCCACCTCCCCCTTAGCGAAAACTTCGGGATTTTACACACGGGCGGTTCTTTTAAACTGGTCGGTAACCCTCGACAACCCTAATAAGAGATAATTTAGGTACATAAAGTACATAATAGGTCCTTAACTTAGGTTTAATGAGGTGGAAACGGCCTCGCCCTGTCTGTTTTGTAAATATTAATGGCGGCGATGGGGAAATTTGGCAAAATTTCTCTCGTTAAAGTGCCATAATTGTTGATGTTGGTAGGCGAAGTCGTGGGGACAACTGAATTGGAATTAAATCTAGCTATATCCTGTGGATTTCTTCATATTATAATAATAGCTCCCACACCGGTTTCGGTGACGGTGGCCGCTTTCATTGAAACCAGGCCAGCTACGCAGGAGTCATTTTATAGTGCCCAGGTGTGTGCGCAGTACACAAGAGCACTCTCTATTCCTTTACTCTCATAACCCAGTGGGACGGTAGACCGACACGACTGGCGAGAGATCAGGCGCAGGACCGACTTTTTACATGCCCATCCGACGCATGGATCATCTTACTTGTCAGACAATCAGGTGATCAGCCTGCATTATCCTAATCAAACTTGGAAATAACATGTTTCTAACGCGGGAATCGAACCCACGACCTAGTCAAGAGCCGAGCTCTGAACCACTGGACCACGGAGGCGTTCTTCATATTATGATATTAGTGTCTAAACAAGTTCATGGATTAGTATTGTAGGTGTTACAGGGGATCCCCAGTATGCACAACACCTTAAAAGTGGGCCACGAAACAAAGGAGTTTGGGAACCTCTGGTCTAAACACACTATGCTGAAGTTCCACGGCGGAAATTCCGCATGATTACGTCAGCAATATCATCGCATACAATGTAACGCGACGGAACATTGCAGGCGGAATCAAGCTGAACTTCTGCCGCGGAAATTCGGCATAGTGTGTTTAAAGTTTAGACACTTTAGCCCGGCCTCACATTGTCCGAATTCTGATCAGAAACAGTTGAATTTCGCCGGACCGCCACCCCGCACACTATCCGGAATATCCTTCCGGCGAGTTCGAGCTCTCTCGGCTCAGTACAAACTGTAAGAGACAGCGCGGACGTTCAACTGTTTCTGATCAGAAATTTCGGACAATGTGCGGCCGGGCTTAAGATGACTCTCGCAACTCCGTTGCGCCAAGATTCGTTTATCACGCGGGAACCGTACATTTTCCGGGATAAAAAGTATCATCTCTCCTTTGCCGGGAGTCGGGACTCAAAGTATCTTCATACCAAATTATACAAAAATCGGTTCAGCGGTTTGAGACAGACAGACAGCCTTTCGCATTTATAATGTAAAGATGAATATGGATATTTAATCGAGATATAATATTTCCACAAAGGAAATCTGTTTCTGCTAATTTCTGAAAGTCAACAGTTTGAGAACACTAATTTGTTCACTTTAATTCTGATTTTGTTATTATTTATTACCTTAATTATTTTAAAGACTTTAAAAGTATAATTATTAATTAATATAAATCATAAAAATAATAATTTTGACTTATAGGAAGTAAAGTTTTCTTTAAAAGTATATTTTAAAGATTTAATAAAGTTAATTTTAGAAATTCTTTAAAAACGTTGACTTTCAAATCCAACTAATGCGATGACAATAATTTCGGCATTCTCACGGACACGTCCCGTTTAGCGTTTCGCGAGACTTTAATGGGGTGTTTAGAATCGATCAGAAACCCCAGATGTCCAAACACAATCGCTTGACTGTATTGTGACGAACACAATCGTTTTGTGTCGCCCTATCTACTTAAAACGGGCAAGTAGGGTGACCAATTACAAGTACTGCCGCACTCAGAGATTTTTAATCTTATATATAAAAATGGATTTTCAAATGTGTTAGTCGCGCTAAAACTCGAAAACGGCTGAACGGATTTGGCTGATTTTAGTCCTAAAATATTCGTAGAAGTCCAAGGAAGGTTTTAAAGTGACACGAAGTTCACCGGGACAGCTAGTGATGAATAAACTTCAATTTACGTGGGAGAGCCATGCTTCGGCATGAATGGGCCGGCTCGACCGGATAAATACCACGTTCTCACAGAAAACCGGCGTGAAACAGCGCTTGCGCTGTGTTTCGCCGAATGAGTTAGTTTACCGGAGGCCCAATCCCCTAACCCCTACCCTATTCCCTTCCCTAACCTCAACTATTCCCTTCCCTTCCCTTCCCTACCCTCCTCTATTACCCTATTCCCTCTTAAAAGGCCGGAAACGCACTTGCAGCTATTCTGATGCTGCGAGTGTCCATGGGCGACGGAAGTTGCTTTCCATCAGGAGACCCGTTTGCTCGTTTGCCCCCTTATTTCATAAAAAAAAAATTAATGAAGAGTTTGACAGGTAATGTTATGGTAATCTTCATTTAATTACGGTTAAATTATTAATATTCGTCTCTTAGTGCGGCAGTTAAATTCAGCAATTTAGGAAACAACACATTGCAAATTTTTCTTTCTTAAGCTTGTGGCGGTACTCACAATTCGCCTAACATGCAGCATTGCGCTATCGAAGTTTCGGAGAACGGCAAGATATATACAACGTCTGAAATGACGTCAGTGGGCTTCGGCCTGACCGAGTATGCTATCTCTCTCGGTCGGAAGATCTTCCTTTTCGGCCGCCACGAACAACGTTATAAGCTGTTAATGTTACAGTGTGTGTAATGTCAAGATTTATTGTTTGCTGTGTTATTCTAAATTCAGACTCGATTAATTTAATTATTAGTCTATACTCTATACTCTATAAGATAGGTACTACAGTAGGTATCTATAAAAGGCAAAGTTATTAATAAGCAATAATATGGCGAAGCATTCCAAGAGGCAGGGCGATGATAGCACTTTCTATCTTTAAGCTCAGTTTTGGGTTTGTTGTAACTAGTAGTTTCGGCCGTGTGCTTTTCAGACTAAACACTTATTTGCCCGAGTTTACTTTCACACCTCAAAATTCCACCCAAAAGCCGAATTAAAAAAATGTCCGTCAATTTCATTGCATCATGGCCACCACGTCTAACCATCACACCACGGTAATGACCGGCTGATGGCCGTTTAAAAACGAATTTGCTCACTTCCACTACATTTGGCGCGGACGCGGCGACTTTCAATTATAAATTATAGTATATCGCACATTTCAGATAAAAAAATCTGATCATCATTAACGTGCCATTGAACATAATGGCACGGATGTGAATCTATGATGGCACGATGGCGCAGCAAAGTAAATATACATGTCAGATTCTTATACTGTCATTTATAATAATGTAATAATAATTACGTTTGGTGGTTAAAGCTTTCACGTGAAAACTACCTTCCCGATCATCATGAAACTTTGTACTTAGACATTATTTTTGAGGTATTAGCTGCCCCCCCCCCTGGATCATGTTGACGTTCTTACTAAGTATATTATCTAGTACTTTTATCTATAAAAATTAAAAATTAAGAACGAATTTTTGCCATTTGTTTGCAATACAATATTTTTGCAACTAAAAATTATAATTTTTTTATTCTTTATAAACACCTAGCTTATGAAAAATCTGATTTGCCCCCCCCCCCCCCCCCCCTGGCCCAGAACCTGGGTCATTTGTTGAAAGTGTTTTAAGTTTTATCACCTTAATATAAACACAATATAATATATTTTTTTCTTAAAATTTAGACCAGTTGTAGAGGAAACCGCTAAGAAAGGTTTTTTTATATTACACCCTAAGGGATTAAAGTGGAGTAGAAATCAATGATCGCTTCTGGAGCCCTAATTCAAGCAAACGAAGCTGCGGTGTAAAATTATACCTACTTAACAAAATATTATATAACATCTAAAATTTGGTATTACTTTTATATGTGGCAGGAAAGTGTACCCTCTCTTTATTAAAGAGTATTTACTGTTCTGCCAGTTAATAATTAAGTTTCCTTTTATATTACACTTAGTTATTATTGTGTATACTAATTATACTTACAGTGAGGAAATATTTGATAACATAAAATTGCTTCATTAGGCCACGCTTATCGCAAATATAAATATATTTATAATAATTATTATTGTAAGCAATTAACGAAATTGGCGTTTATCCTGTTTTGCCACCTCCACGTAAACAGGACAAAAGGTAATTAATAATTATGGTAATTTTCCTCCAATGTAATTAGTATTAATGGTGATAATTATAATTATTATATGCTAACAATATACATATATGAATAAGAGCCGGAATCTCTCCTTATTTAGTAATTTTGCTGGTCGATAACTGAAACTATTGAACTTCCATAAATGAATCGTGTACTAAGCGGATAAAATTGTCACTGTGTGTTAACTATTGGTTTTACAATATGTTTTTCTTTATTTGAGGTGCGTGGTTTAATATAATGTATTATAATTATAGCAATTGACGTATATCGAAGTGACATGGCGCTTGCTACAAGGCATATGAAAACGATATTATTTTCTTTGTTGTGCGAAAATTAATTTATAAAGCTGGAATTTGTAACTAAAGATATTTCCGAGGTAGCAAACTATTTCCGTTTCCCTAAAGTTAATAAAAATCGATGGCGCTCGAAATTTAGTTGCGCCAAAAATGTGCGGGTACCGTAAGTTTCCGGGTATAAAATAATATCCAATGTCCTTTCTTGGGACTGGGAAATATTTGAGCAAAATGAGTTTAGCGGTTTAGGCGTAAAGACAGACGGACACACTTTGGTATTTATATAACTGATGTTTAGAATTTTTACTATGGAATTATACTTTTACTAGTAACTATTTAATAATCTGTGCCTTACTTAGCTTACAGATAAAATACTATAAAAAATTTGGCCCCTTGAAGGGTCTGTGTTGTGTGTAATGTGTAGTTGTGTACTCAATACGTAACTCATACGCACTCGAATTAATGTATTGTGTCGCTCCATAATAGGCCACTTTATGGAGTACGGTGACCAAGAGTTCAGGTTATCGTCGGATTTAGTTTTGTGTCTTTCACTGTTGTTTTTGAGTATTGATTTAACGTTTTGTAAAGGTCCAAATTATGATACGGGAAAAAACCTTCACTACCAAAATTTTTATGAAAAAAGCGAGTCGTCTTGTTGCTTGAAACATAACTGTGGATTTATTTAAAATTATAACATACAGAATATAATAAACAAAATATTTTTGACTTTAGCAACAAAGACGGTGATTGATATGGATATTATATGGATATGGAATGGATTACCTACATTAAGTTTGTCTTGATTTATCTAATCATTTTTGGCAAACCCTATTGATTTTAGATTTCTTATGACTGCACTAGACATTAGACAATAAAAGAAAAACATAGGTCAACAAATCTCAATAATACCTAAATAGCCAAAAGTTTTTAACTTTCTAATAATAAGAAAGCCAATAAATCCCACAAAATCTAAACTAATACACACCCGACTAGCCCGCACATTTATTTAGTTTTATAAACTCACATAAATAAGGCCGGGGACACACTCACTGAATGATTTGACGATTACCGTTTAGAAATTGAATTAACCCGGGTCGAGGGTCGACGCAGGGGGTCCCGCTGTGCATTTGATGCGGCGGCCATATTGTCAAGATTTTGTGCTAAATAGCTACTAGACTTGATAACTATTATAAAAATAATGACAGACATACATATAAACGGATGGACACATAGACTCTCCAATATGGACTATCTAGTATACTTAATGGATTTTGTGCCGAATTTCGGCTCGCATGCGGGAACGGTACATTTTATAATAATAATAATAATAATTTATTTGCCAGAGTGAAATGTACAGTTAGATGGTCTTCATAATAAAATACATAATCATAACACTCAACTAAACTAATAGTATGCAAATGTCATATTTTATAAAGTTTAGTCTAAACGGTGAAGGAAAGAAGTAGAAGTACTTAATACTAAATGTCACATGTCATCAATGGAGAACTGTCAGAAATAAGTACCAACGAAAAAATCTTTTACTTCATAAAAACAATTATTTAAAAGCCATTCATTTAGTTTTCTTTTAAAAGGAATGAAACTTAATTTTTCTAAATCTTTTGGCAAGTTATTATAGATTTTAATAGCCATAGAATAAGGACTTTTAAGAAACATTTTTTGCCGGCAACATTTTTTTCTTTTTTACACTAAGTATTTACATATCAAATTAAACCAAAATCGGTTCAGCGGTGCAAGCATGTTTGCATGGCATCACAGACACTTAAGCTTTTCAATTTTAGTTCGGATGTTTAATACCAATTTAGTAAGAAAGGAAGTTAAATACGATCTAGAAAAAGAAATCAGAAAAATATCATAGTAACAACCTAATATTAAATATTGAAAGAAATAATGATGCAGCGTAATGATATTATCATTATTCAATGGAATTATTGTAATGAATACAGAGGCGAAGCTCAGTTGTCGTTTATTGGATCAGTTCACTGAGGGTGTGCCTCCGTCTGTGAGGGACGGTGTTATGAGAGAAACAGTGAGACTACAGAATAATGATAAATTAAATTATTTTTACGAGTCTAAACATTTATATCAAATCGTAAACGTTTGTCGCACGTATTTATAGTGGAAATTTTACAGTAAATAGAAAAAAAAAACACAAAAATTTAAGTTTTTTGCAAGGTTGGAGCATTACCTGAGTCACACAGTCGATGACTATTATATAATAGATCTTGTCGATAGGATGACAAGAAATAATACTTAGTAAGTATGCTCTAAACTTTCCTTTTTGCCCTACTGTCCTCTATAAATATTATTTAGAAGTCATAAATCGTGATCCAAGTAATAGACGTTTTAATGTACATCTAATACATAATATTATATGTAATGATGGATAATTTTTTTCTTAATCCGTCGTACCTATTTAAAAACAGACAATACAAGTTTTAACGACGGATTGTAACACATTACATACACTTAATTCTGTTATCAAACATGATTGATGATGAGAAATTAAATTATTGAAGTCGCATAACACCGTCCTCCTCTCCCTAAGCATCCCTCACAATGATATGGAAAAATATCAGATTTAATACCGACTAAACGCGCTGGGGCAGGGGACTAATATTAAAATATGTTTCGTATTTACATTGGATTACATTGTGGTTGGGGTTACTAGCGTGTGCCCGGGATTTCGGTGATTTTTAGAGCGGGTATTGCCATGATGAAACACTAAAAATTTCATAGCTCAATTTTTTTTGTTACAAATATCTTGACTTTGAACAACTCCAAAGTGGGAATCATTAATTGAACACGATTTTTGCCTTGTCTGTTAATATACGTTTGTGTAAAATAATTTAGCTAAAATAGAACACCTATGTAATGCGTCTTAAAAAAATAGCGAATCTAATAAGTAAATATTTTTAAACTACATATTACACATTATGTAATATGATTGGGATCTGAAAATTAAGTAATTATAAGATGTATTGTAGATGTGTTTTGTTTGTTACTTTAAAAATTATGTTAACCATATTTTGTTTTCATCTAATTATGACAAAATGTCAACTTAATCATTAAATCTTTTGTGGATTCACAGGAATTCGTTAATAATGTGTTAAGAAAATTTAAACGGTCTGCCGACTTATTTTCAAATCATTTATAACACAGTCACTACCAAATATTCTCGAAAGAATTCAAACAAACTGTTAGTATTTCTCGACACATGCATCCTTTCATCGCACCCGAAATCATTAATTTCCTCAATCATCAATCATTAATTTTATCAATCATTTATCACTAAAATGAGACTTAAAGGGAGATAAAATGAAGTGATGCGATGCCGCACGAGTAAACACGATTGAACTCTAATGATACAATTGAAAGATTAATTACATTTCAAATTTCGAATTATTCAGTTCATCAATGAAAGGGTTACTGAATTATATTTTGAGTCATCGCGACTAATACATAGAGCACAAATTCCATTGACACCAATCCTGGCGTCGGCAAGTCTATCATAATATTGTGTACTTTTTCTGTATTTAAAAAGTAATGACTTTTAAATTTCATTCAATAATATTTCATTGTGTTTCATTCATAATTTCACACAATTTTCTTGCAATTTAAAATTATTCATAAACTCATTGTAAATTCATTTTAAATGTACTTACGTACCTACAATTGTATTCTAAGAAACTTCACATCATTGATAAAGTTATTATTGTGATTTTGGAGAGCATTCTTCAATGATAAATGGTTCAAAAGTAGTTCAGCGAAGGCTGGTATTTTTTTTATAAAGCCTTATTGCAATAAAAAAAAAAAACATTTTCAGGTGTACACACATTAATTAGGAAACAAACTTTGAAATGAAGAGCGTGCTATGTATAACGTAAATGACACAATAGACATAACTACCAGTAGTTCGACTGCAAAGAACCGGACAGGTTTCAATATCTGTCAAATTCGTCGGGTTTCACTAGGATTATGAACGGAATGTGCCTCGCGCTGGCTGATATAATTTATTTTTAAATATTTAAAATAAAGATTTCAAAATTGGAGTCTGACAATTTTAATCGCATGTGCCAAAACACAAACAACAATACGACCAAAGAGGAACACGTCCAGCGAATATGTCATAGTTTTAAATTCGTAGGTAACAAGTTAACAACCCTAGCGACGATTTTCGTCATAATACGTCAAATTTAAAAATTTCAACATCAGTTCTAACTTTCTAAGTCGGCATACTCTATCATTCTGTCTACTCTGTAAATGATGACTTATTAATTTATTTAATATTTAATAAGTTTATAATAAAGTTAGATTTTTTTCTTATTCCGGTAATCTTAGTTCCTAAATCATCTTAGAAAACATCGTAAATTAAAAACTATAATAGCACTTAATATCATTGGAGTGATTGTACGGTAGCGTTATAGCGTATGGTAGCGGAGTAAATATTTTGTCGCGTTATATTATTATAGTACGTAACGAAACGCCAGATACAGCAAAATAAATCTAAATAATATTATTACCTCCTAATTTTTTTTAAGTCGGTTAAAATATGGCATACCACGATAATACAAGGTAATTTAATACAGTTTTAAATGGACCTTCTTATTGTGGCACTGTTATAAAATACACTATGGTGTAATTAAAAAAATATAAATGTTTCTAGCACTTTCATGAGACAATGCGTCTCAGAGCATATAGTCATTACTTATTACGAATAACTTGCATGAGTAACGTTCTACATAATATTTCATGCCAAAAACATACAGAGTGATTAAAATTCCATTTCAAGATTTTGCAGAATTAATGCACTCCTGAAAATAAACTTCAACTCCCCTATTAAAACGAATCTGTTGTTTCATAAATGAGTAAGTACCTAGTAACATAATATTATGCTTTAAAATAATTTAGTCTCAATAGAAATTTGTAAATTAATATTTGCAACATTCATATCCGAGGCCTTGAAGACTATTAATAATAGGCAAAAACGCGAAGAAACATCTATTTGTGTGCTATTAAATACGAAATGAATGGGCATGGAACAGTCGCATCTCCCAATTTTCATTATACTACTACAAACAGATGTCGCGTAGAAAAAATTAACAATAGACTCCGAAATGTAGTAAATAATGTGTTATTAACGATTTATTTCGTACGCATTTATATAATTTATTACAAATAACTCTTATTATGCTTTTTATAAACTTTTATGATCCTTTGAGTATTTGACATTTGTCGGGGATTTGTTTAATGAATCATATCGATTTATATTTTAATGGGATATAAATAGTATGACATTAATGGCTAGTTATTAAAATATATATATTTAATATTTATTGATATTATAGTGGATACAGTTATAAATATCAAATAATACTAGTATACTCTTTTTAATACATTTTGACGTAACTGCAGTAAAAAAGTCAGTGAGAATATCATGGACCACCAAGAAAACTTGCAAGTGAGTAATGCAATTTGAAAGTGTAGGCTAGGTATTACAATTTACAATGTGTAATGGTCACCACTCAACTGTTTCTTGGCTACATTTTAACAAATGATTATGACCACACTTCAAAATTCGAACGCAGAGAGTTCTAGACGGTTAAAAAAGATGGCGCCAAGTGTCACAGGTCATTTGAATTCGGAACGCCGCGCGCGCCAACTACACGCAAAAACCAGGAAAGGGCGGGAACTGGATTATCATAACTCACTAAAGACAAATATTATATTACAGGATCATAAAAACACGTGAAGAATATTAGCTGCAAAATTGTTTGAAGTTTAGGACCCGCCGAAAATTGGCAATAATTGCTTGATCTAAAAAAAACTTTGGGTTCATAACTATCATCTCAATATGACCCTCACCACGTTGGACTATTATAATGGATAGCCATTCTATTATAATGGATAGATTCTCTCAAGAAAAAAGAAAAAGCTCACGAGTCACGACGCGACGTCTAAATAACAAAATATTATTCATGTAAAAAGTAGATCCTGATATTACTATATAACTTAAAAGTCGAAATGGGGGCCCAAACTGCCTCACCTTTTAGTTTGATACGCCACAATATTTTACAATCTAACCTCTGTACTCAAAAACTATTTTAATTGGATTGTTCTATTAGGCAGTAGGTATAGCTTCTTAATCCGTCAAAATGAAGGGTTCGCATTCCAAAAGAAGTGAAATTAATATCACCACTGAAGAAAGTTTAAAGTATACTTAAATATAATATATAAATTGTTATCAACTCACAATCAAAATCAGATCACAGCCTAAACGACTAATAAAATCAATTTGAATATTCCATTGACAATTCTAACACAATTTAAAAGCCATAAACCCTCATCAGCTTTAATCTATGCCAATTAAGCGGCGGGATTTGAAAAAAGAACGCATAATTCAAATTTGGAAGTTTAGTAACGAAGCGTTACTACACAGGTAGCGGAGGGCCGGCTCGGGTGGCAAAGGCCCGCCAGAAAAAAAAACAAAAAGGCTTTAATGTTGCCAATATTTATGATCATTGTTAGGACTTGCGGTGACCGCGGGCGAATGCTGCTTTTAATAAAAATAAATATTGTTGGTACTTAAGACGCGCTACTTTCTATTAGTATTTTGTTCGTGATTTTTGTTAACCCTGGCAAATGTTAAAATTTGGTGAATTTTTACTTTCTGCTGATAAGCCAATGAGTATACCTGTCGGTAAGCAAAACGCCTATTTATCCGTTACTTTATCGTACTAACAGAATTTTAAAAATAAACGACACCTTAATTCAATAAAAAAATTCTCGGCTCAACCAATTAGTATTATTACCAGCTCAAAAAATAAACTGGCAATAAATTGATGAAACGTCAAATAAGGTAGGCTTTGGTCGTTGATCAGAACTTGCGTTTGAATTTCGAATCCTTTCGCGGCCCGCTAAAGAGACGTTAATCCTAAGATATTATTGCTTTAAAATTAGCGAATATTATTTAGTGCCTGCGTGTTGAGCTTGTAAATGTTTTGGTAGTTTTTTTACTTTTATCTGTATGGTGACAGTGGTAATTGGTTGGACACTTTAAATTAATATTCCATAAATACTAAAATATCAATAAAAATACTTAGATGTTGTTGTTGATTCACCTACTGTATCAGCTTTTAATTCTTGAGAACTCAGAAAATGGGAAATAGAGCAACAGGTTTTTGAAAATGGCGACCAAATTAGTGAAAAATGCAGACAACTTGGTTTTATTTGTTAGTTGAGGAAATACATTACATTTTATTTTAACTTTTATATCACATATTTTATTGTAATACTTCATAGAATAACGTTATTAAATATCTAAAAAAAATATCTTTAAGTATTTTACGATACATATTTTATATCGTAAGTAAATGAAAAAGTTTTAATTTTTTTAGAAAAATTCACGCTCCAGAAATAATTGAAAGTGTAGAGTTTAAAATCACAAAGAAAATGTAGAGTTTAAAATATTTTTTTATTTTATTTTTTCCCCGAGTTATGAATAACCTAATTAAATAAAAAAATATTATCAGGATAAATCAAGCAAAGGCACAATAATTGTTATTTTATTTACATTGTAACCATATTATTTCTACTAACGATATATTTTATTAAGGTTAAAAGAGTCAGCATAAAAAATATAAACAATTTTGTCAACTATCTCTGTTTTTTTTTATTCAGATAGAAATAAAGTTAGAGACAAAGCAAAGCATACTTAAATAAAACTATGCCTATCTAAAGCAGTTTATTTAGATTTCTACATTAAAAACAAACAATGTGAAAGATTTACTTACCTTTCAGAATGCAACAGTGAGTTAATATAAATTAATTAAAATAACTAATTAAAAAGGCAGATAAGGCTTAATGGTCGCACGTAGCCTAGCCTTACTGTAATTATTACTGTTAAGGGACTGATACACTCTCCAGCAGCAGTGCTGCTTGCTGGCGTGCTAGTAGCTTGCGTCGAGCACCGAGGTATAACTATTATATTATATTACAGAGATTGCTTATAATTAGCAATAAGTTTTTGGTAATTCGTAAAGTTATTTTATTTTGTATTTTCGATGTGCAATAAAGTGTATTGTTTTAAATTGTAGCTCTATCGGGATGCGGGTGTAACAGTAAACAGTGGTAATACTTTCGGGTTTTACCCCTTCACACTTCGCTGTGAAAGTAGTAGCGCTGAAAGAGTTACTTTTTTCACCTTTGTATGGAAAAAATAATGACGCCGGGGCGCTTACCCATACAAATCACAAAAAAATTCAGCGCTGCTACTTTCACAGTGAAATCTATAAAAGGGACACATACACCCTAAAGTATTATCACTTAGTTTTGTTACACCTTGTATAAGGCCAGTAATTGTAAGCATCTATAAGGCCATTAACTAGCATCTATAAAGCCAGTAACCAGCACGCACAAACCTGCTAGCAACTGGGCAGTGTGTAAGCGGCGCAAGCAGATGTTAGCAGCTCGTTAGTGGACATGCGCCGGTCTGCCTACATCTTAATTAACCCAGCCTCCGGGCACGGTGAACGAAAGTTACGCCGAGAAATTGCAATTGTATGTCTGGGTGTACTTACAAGTTACAACTTTTTGGAGCAAACATTGGACGTTCGGATAGTCTGAGTGTGGATATCCTAATAATTGTATTTACCAAAGTTTCGCGTCAAGATAAAAACAAGATATTCTGCAAGAATTTATACGCGCCAAATTCCGCAACAATTATTGTACACACTGCCCCGCGTAGGAAGTAGCCTATGTCATTTCTTTTCTTGATTTGAACCATAGAGTATACATTATAGCAAGCTATAGAGTGCTTCTAACAAGGTATGAACTGTAAGCACGAGTGTAAACATATTTTCCTATAAGCGTCTTACGATGGCGCATGGAACATTAGACTTGCGTTAAGAGGATACAACAGGGGCTAGAGAAATGAAAAAAAAGTACGTGTAATATCTATAGCTGTCTCCCTTACCTCAGGCCTATACCGCAGAACGCGATAGAGACAACTGCAGAAAATCCAGAAAATCAACGATTCGTTGTCCCCTGATTCCTTCTCCAAAACTTAACCGATTTAAGTACTTTTTTCATTAAATATTAAAAAAAGGCTTGAGCTGTGTTCCTATGTTTTGCTTTTTTTGTATAATCTAGCCAAATCTGTTTTCTGGACGTTTGAACACAGTGGAAAATTTGGCCATTTTTTTGGGTTTTTGAACGTTCATATCTTATTTAATAATTAAATTATGAAAAAAAAGAAAACATAGGGACATTGTATTAGTGGCCGTAGATATTCAGGAAAAAAATTATAACTCTACTAGCATTATCCAGGGAGGAAACAGGGGACAACGTTTGTATGGAAAAAAGGGCGGTGTGGAATCCTCTTAAGTATACGTTTGATAAGCATCTATAGAACTTCTGCTTACGATCGGCACAACGGGGAACGAGCGATGCGCGCGCTCTATAGCTTGCTTGTACAAATCTTAGAGAATACTAATAGTATACTAATGTATACTATTATTATTCTCTAAGATTTGTACTGTGTTTACTAATATAATACGTTACATAGATATTTTTCTAATTTGGCGAGATAACAGTCGCAGGACCAACTTTTCACTTGTCCATGCGACGCACGGATTATCTCACCAGACAATCGGGTGATTAGTCTACGATCTACATTATCCTAAACAGTAAACAAATTGAAAGTCTCAGTTTAGGATAGGAGATTTAGGAAGCGAATTATTAAAACTGAAAATAACAAATTCGACCTTAACTCCAAAGCGTTAACGCACAATATTATTTCTGAGAATTTAATAAGGCGCGCGCATCCGCGCGAATTCGCGTGAATGCGCCTGACTAACGCTGATTATCCTCGCAGAAGTAATGTATGCGTTACGCTCTTGAATTTTCTGTGTTCAGTTTTTGGGAATTCGCTTCGCTTCGACTCTCCGCTATTAGGTACTAGATGACGCCCGCAACTACATTGCGCCAAAATTAGTTTATCGCGCGGGAACCGTACATTTTTCCGGGATAAAAAGTATCCTATGTCCTTTCCCGGGACTCAAACTATCTCCATGCCAAATTTCAGCAAAATCGGTTCAGCGGTTTGAGCGTGAAGAGGTAACAGACAGACAGACAGACACACTTTCGGATTTATAATATTAGTATGGAAGTATGGATAAATTGACCCTAACGAGCCCAAAATATTATTTTCTTTTCCAACGCAACTGTGGGTATTGAACCCACGACTCACGACTAAACCGCAGCTGCACGGTGTAGTGGTTTACGTGTGCCTCTTTGGTGCAGTCTACCACAGTCACAGAATAGATAATGCCACAGTCCACAGAGTAGGTATTTAAACAGACGCACACGCAAAACTTTCACGCACTCCACCATGATACTGGGTCGAATATAGTAATTAAGAATCTCAACTCGCCGAATGCACACGACGGTGGTCCGTCTAATTGTGGGGATGGCTGAGTTACGACCGTCCTAACCAGGGACGTGCTTCGGCACGAATACGCCAACAGTGTCTCTACGGTATTGGGATTCTAACTAGGCCTTTACATCCGTTATGGATGATTTATACAGTATTTTTCAGAGCAAAGTAACCACTTCTCAAATACTGTAGTGCTTGGGACAAGATTTTTAAATGTCCGTATGGTTGCCCAAGCGCATACGGCATTCTCGCATCATAGTCGGCCTAGTCCAGAGGAAAGAACTAGTCGATACGTCTGGGACCAACTATGTGCGGGTTTCCTCACGATGTTTTCCTTCACCGTACGAGCGTCCGTATTATGTACTTGAGATCGGAAAATGCCTCATAGGTACACACCTCCACCCGGGTTCGAACCTGCACCCTCTAAGAGTGCGAATCAAAGGTCTACCCATTAGGCCACAGATGCTCTTGGGTTCTAAGACTCTATGTAAAGCTCTATAATATACCTTTACATGATGTTAAAACAGCTTTCCTGTCTCAAAAATCTTTCACGTCAAATTAGAGGTGAAGAATTTTTAAAATGACTTACTGATCCGGCTATTCTGTTTTGTATACAGGGTGTAACAAAACTAAAGTACTTACCATATACAGGGTGTAACAAAACTAAGTGATAATACTTTAGGGTCATGTGTACGTGTTCCTTGCAAAGAGTTCACTGTGAAAGTAGCAGCTGCGCTGAAAGACCAAAATTTTTTTTATGTATGGGTAAGCGCTCTAGCATCACGAGTTTCCCCATACAAAAATGAAAAAAAATATTTAGTCTTTCAGCACTGCTACTTTCACAGTGAACTCTCTACAAGGAACACGTACACACCCTAAAGTATTATCACTCAGTTTTGTTACACCTTGTAGCCTCAAAGGAAGATCTTCCTACTGTGACAGTCAGACGAGTCAGAGTCAGAGAGAGATGTCAGACGTTGTTTATCGGTTTAGCCGTTCTCGAGTTTAAAGCGAGACTAACAAAATTTGTAGTTCATTTTATATAGATTTGGAAACCTAATATACAAAGTTTTTAAATAATTGCAATATTCCAAATAGCCAACAGTAGCCAACCCTACAATTCGCAATATAAATTACGTTTCGAATTTTCTAGTCGTTTTTAAAATTGGAATCCTCAAGCTTAATGGCCAGTCACATGCTTTCAATGTCAAATCAATCACTTTGACTGTAATTTATCTGTTTGTCGATGTGTTTATTGCATTATTGTTGAAGATTATCGTACATTTAAGTAATAAGTTAGTAAAATCATAAATTATTCATAATTGTCACTCACAGAAACAATATGAAAATCATAGGAACTAAAAGGGCCCATTCATGGCAGGACTGCACGGCAGTCTTGCAGTGAATGGGCCTCACTGATTGGTTCACACTCGGTGTTTCCGGCCGGCAACACCGAGTGTGAACCAATCAGTGAGGCCCATTCAATGCAGGACTGCCGTGCAGTCCTGCCGTGAATGGGCCTTTTAAAAGCAAAACAGTGTTTTTTTTTTTAGAAAACGTCAGTGTTGAAAGTTGAAACCCATAAGTCATAACTTATAAGTAAGATTTTCATAATACATCTCGACAAATCTTTAAATGAACGTGGGTGACATTGACGGGAGCGCTGCTGGTAAAGGAAAACTGTCAAACAAATGTCAAAAATGACGTTTTTGTATGAAAGAAGCGTTCATTTAAAGCCTTGTCGAACTGTACATAATATTATCTCTGGCTACTCACTTTTTTCTTCTCAAAGTCAAAAAGAATCAAGAGGGCCGACTATTGCGAATAGTCCTTCGGAATATTATCTCGAGGCGGGTTTTGTGAATTGCCCTTTCGAATTATTTTTTCTTTTACTGCGCGGACGTGTGCCGCGCATTAGGAGCTGTTCTGCCAGTATTAATAAACTTCCTGACCTCTTCCAAATGTTGATTGATCGTTTTGATTATGTAAATTATTTTAATAAGTATAGAGAGATGATCTAGGATTATGATTTTATGATACAAGGGTCATTTGATGTAAATTAATATGAATACCCGCACAGCATATTATTAAATCCGACAGTATATAAATAAGTCTATGATTAAATCCATTTTCTCATTTCAAATGTCACGCTTATTTTCATATTTCGAATGCCATTTCGATCGCAAGTTAAGGTGACCCAGCGTTAAAGTAAAAAATCGTTTTGGATATTATTATGTTTAAGATCGCTTGTTTGGCCGGGCCGGCTTATATGAAATATATTTATGGTTTTTAAATTTCGCGACAATAACCATTTTGTCGCTTACGCCCTTTCCATTTCTTGTTTTCTATGAGAGGCCGCGGCCTCGGCCGGCGGAGAGCTTATATGAAATATAAATATATTTCATATAAGCTACATGGGCAAATTATAGTGTATGCTTGAACTAATCTATGTACAAAGGAAGCTTAAATCACTCTCCTCTGTTGGCAAAATTAGAATCCCTGTTTTTATAGAGATCTTTTTGATTAATTATTCTGTGTTATAAAAGTTGACCAATCGTGTTATGCTATGGGTAATTCAAATATAAAGACATGATGAATACTGACAATGAACTTTAATTTCTTTGCTTGAGAAAAATCGATATCGCTGCAGCCAAATTATCAAGGCGTTACCTTAATTACTCACTCGCGGTAGAAATTGCATTTTGGGTGCGCTACTTCAAACTAAACTTATTCGAACGAATTAAAAAAATATATTCAACCTTTTTGAAGTTATATTATTCTTTTTGAAACCCAACAAACAAAATATCCAGGATTAGTTAAAAGGAACAGACGAACAACTACAAAGTTCAAGGTTATAACTTATAATTAATTAATTTCACTACTAAAAGCATAATAAAAGTGTGCACAACTGTGCACACTGACTCGTCAGTTGCAACTAAACTTATTATGTACCTGTTACTCTGTACGCGTATACTTTTTACTCTATGACCAAAGACAAAAGCGAGAACAAAACGTGAGGTTACGTTTAGCATCCCTGAGATGTCAAAGATTAAGAGACAAAGACGCGACAGTCGACACTAACTCCGCTAATTGTCGCTAAGCGTGGGACCAACAATAAAGACTTGTTGACATATTTGCATACTGATAATTTCGACATAATGGAATGCATAGAATTGCGTAGAGATGGCAGGGTAGTGGGTACAATGAAATCTGTATTAATATTATTAATGCGAAATGTGTCTGTTTGTTACCTTTTTATGACTAAACTGATGAATTATTAAAATCGGCCAAGTGCGAGTTGGACTCGCGCACGAAGGGTTCCGTACCGTTATAGAGCAAAAATAGGTAAAAAAGTGTTTTTTTTTGTATGGGAGCCCCCTTAATTATTTATTTTTATTTATTTAATTTCATTATTATTTATTAAATTATTAATACAACTGAGTATTTTGTGAACATTTCAAGTTCCTAGCTGTTACCATTATTGATTACGAGCAAAAAAGACCAAAAATTCGTTTCTTCCCTTAAATATTATTTCATTTTTTATTACTATTTGTTTTTATAGCGGCTGTTATAGCACAATCTATGAAAATTTCAGAAATCTAGTTATAGCGGTTCTTGAGATATAGCCTGGAGGTCTGTCTCCAGGCTATATCTCAAGATATAGCCTGGATTTCTGAAATTTTCACAAATTTTCACAGACGGACAGACAGACATCGAAGTCTTAGTAATACGGACAGTATTACTAAGACTTCGATACCTTTTGGGTACGGAACCCTAAAAACAATGATTCACGGAAGCCGCGCGAAAACTTACTCATGTAGGTCTACGCCGTAGCTCGTAGGCAGAATACTAATTGACGATCAAATATTGACTCTGTAATCTGTTACATTGTTGTTTGTTTGTTCTCTCGTAGGATTACGGATGTGCAAAATTTTAAATGACTCAGTCCAAACATTAAAAAAATAATGAGCAAAATATTGTGCATTTGAGTTTTTTTTTACGTCAGATTCTTAAATCTTAAAAAAGCCGTAACAATTTTTCAGATTGGAGTATTTAGTTAGCTGTAGTTGGTACTAATAATATATATTCTGTGGCTGTAGATAGTTGACAGCGCTTCTTGTCTTGACAGCGCTCTTACCCTAACGAGACTCGTTACTTCATCGTTTTGCTCCCAACCAGAGTAGACAGAATTATAAACTATCTGTCACTTTTATGTTTGCATCTACGTTTGCGTACAAATCAGTCAATTCATTATGAAGATCTCTTGTATTACATTACGAAAGTACTAATTTACATCCAACGAGTATGGTGGGAAATCTCCCTCTTCCCACCTCCCAATTTCCCATATCACTCACCGTGTATAATATTCCTAATTCCGTTAATGTCTGTGGAGACTGTACTCACTTATGGTAGTTAGCGCCGGCCATGGGAACAACAGTTTATTAGTTACAGGGTGTTATGGAATTGTTTTGTTTTATGACTTACAATTATGTATGTTGACATTGTATAATTTTAAGTTACAACATTATAAACCTTATTTTAAAAGATTAAATTTTTTTCTCACTTTTTTTGGTAAAAAAAGCGGGCCCCGTGCGAGTTTCTTACGCCGGTTCTTCTCGCCGGGTTAGTTCCCGAACCGGTGGTAGGCATCATGTAGACTTTCAGAGAAGATTTGCAAAAATTTATTCTGAATAAAAAAAAATGAGTTTGAGTTTGAGTACTAAACCCTTGGAAAAAAATAGCTCTTGGCCTTACATCTGAAGTTGCACAATTTTAACACGTATACACACACAGGCATCAAACTACCCTGTGCAATAGCGTAGTTTGTGTCACACAAATAACAAATCGCCCCACTTGGGTGTGTATAATGTATACCTAGAACTATGTCGATAATCAATAATATCTTTAATTTGGTTTAAGTTAAAATATAGTCAGCTACTGCTAAGCCAAAAGGATGGCCGTGCAAGTTTGTAGTACCGTGCCGCCTTAACAACAGATCAGATTTTAATTAATTTCCATTTTCCTGTCTATACAGTGTGTAACAAAAATAAGTAATAATACTTTAGGGTGTGTACGTGTTCCTTGTAGAGACTTCACTGTGAAAGTAGCAGCGCTGAAAGATGAAAATTTTTTTTCACTTTTGTATGGGCAAGGGCCCGAGCGTCACGAGTTTCCCCAAACAAAAGTGAAAAAAAAGTTGGTCTTTCAGGGCTGCTACTTTCACAGTGAACTCTCTACAAGGAACACGTACACATCCTAAAGTATTATCACTTATTTTTGTTACACCCTGTAGAATCCCGTCCAACAGCTCCTTGAAACAATGTAAGTAAGCATGATAATGTTATAATAATAATTACGGACTGCAATTTACAAATCTATACTTTTTGCCTTTACCATTGCATCGTCGGCTGAAGTCGGTTGAAAAGCTAGTGGTAGTGGTAAAAGTAACACGCTGTATAACGTAGCAATACTAACTTCCTATTGGTAGCCGTGGGTACCGACAGAGGATGTGTTTAGCGAATAGTGGGAACCAAGCTGTTTGTCTACATTTGTACACTTTAACTCATAGACTATTACCAGTTAAATCCATACTGATACAAGTAGCTACTAACTGACCCGTTAAAAGTTGTGGTGCCATATTATACTTTGTTGGAAATATGGAATGTCTTATGCTAAGTACTCACATACGGTTTTGCTCGATAGTTTTACTCCGAATCGAATGACATATTTGCTACGAATAATAAAAACTAAGGAATCGTAACTCCCATACTATTACCGTTTTAAATTTGGTTCCTCTTGATCTGTCATGAAACGTCAGCCTAGTATCGTTCAAGGTCACCTAAATATTGCAAATGTATTGAAATGTGTACCTAAGGGCTAAGGTACACTTTTTGACAAGTATTGTGGACCATGTTTTTTGACGGAGTTACTTTTAGTTTTTACTGTTCGTAGCATATTTGACATATTTAATTCCATCGAGCTGGCTCGAAGCGAACCTTCGAGCTGTCAGTTTTGCGGTCCACGCGGTGGTTATTGCTCGATTTGGAGTAAAACTATCGAGCAAAGCCGTATTTCAGTACTTAGCATTAGCGTTGTTAAACCATTTTGAAATTCACGCCCACTGGCAAAATAATGTAAAGTCGTCGTGAAAGACGTGAAATTTTTTCCACTTTTTAATCGTTATTTTGAATAACGTTATTTTTTAACCCTAATAATTTTTCGTTGCGGCCCGTGACACCAAGACCAAGACATGTTTGTGGCCCGTATGAAAAAAAAGGTTGAGTACCACAGTCTTAGATACTTTTATTTTTTTCGATATTTTTCTCGATAATTAAATAAACCAAACCCCTAATAAATTGTATAAGTAAATTACCTAAAATATGTAGTACATACTCCACTCAGAATTTTATTCTTGTCGAATCTGCAGCCAGAAGGATTTTTTAAAATTTTATTTTTATTTCTCTAAGGCATCACAATCCTACAACTATTTCTAGGTATCTATTTTTTACGCATTGCTTGTCTACGATTCTAGGCGTAAAATAAAACGTCTCTCAAACGGGTCTCATAATTTATTTTCCTGTTCTGAGGTTATGACAATGATTTGAAAAT
The DNA here is from genome assembly GCF_905147365.1 of Aricia agestis. Classification (NCBI taxonomy): domain Eukaryota; kingdom Metazoa; phylum Arthropoda; class Insecta; order Lepidoptera; family Lycaenidae; genus Aricia; species Aricia agestis. The sequence continues at coordinate 5,675,911 of NC_056426.1, forward strand.
ATTTGTAAATGTAATGTAATAAGTAATAACCTGTAATAACTCTATGTAATTTTTTTATCCTTGTTATCATTTATTCATAAACTTAGTTTCATAATAAGTATTTACTAAAAATGTATACATTCTAGGACACCGAAATTTCGACAAAAATGTCCCTTACATTTTGGACATAGGCCCCTAGGGCCTAGACGATCATTTTATTGCGCAATATAACGTATTGTGCTATATTATTGACCGTCTAGGGTTAATATTGAATGCACCCGCCTTTTCAATCTTATTGTCCAATAAATTGTTCCATTATATTGTTCAATGATATTGCACAATAAAATTGATCGTCTAGAGGCCCACTTACGCATCGATAAGTGACATGCCTCATCACTCATGTCAAATCTACACATATTTCGTAGCATCCGAACGGCTGCATCGATTTTGATCTACCTATTTTTATTGTTTCAAAGCTAACATGATCGAAACTGCTCAGAGCATTGGTTCATCACCATCAGCCGGCTCAGCGATGGAAATTGTGGGTGGGTTGGGGAAAACAAAATAGATAATTTTGTTTTCCTATGGTTTTATCGGTTAAATATTTCTAATTCCTGACACTTATTAGAGTTTTTAATTTAACACCATTAAAACTAATTCTTGTTACATTGTCTTTGTCTATGGTCAAGGCAAGCGTGAGATGAGTCGGCCAGCATAATTGCGGTGTCCCCTAATGGCTGGTAATAAGTGCCACCCAGCATGCTACACCGTGATATTGTATGGAGATGGACTCTTTTAAAACATAAAGGTAAATATACAGGGTGTATCAAAAATAAGTGATAATACTTTAGGGTGTGTACGTGTTCCTTGTAGAGAGTTGACTGTGAAAGTAGCAGCGCTGAAAGACGAAATTTTTTTTTTTTACTTTTGTATGGGCAAAGTCCCGAGCGTCACGAGTTTCCCCATACAAAAGTAAGTAAGTAAGTAATAAGTATTATCACTTATTTTTGTTACACTCTGTATAGGGTGTAACAAAACTAAGTGATAATATAATTTAGAGCGTGTATGTGTACCTCATAATATAGAGTTAGTGAACTCACTGTGAAAGTAGCAGCGCTGAAAGCAGAACCTTTTTTTTCCACTTACGTTGCAACTATTTAGTAACCTGTAGTACTGTATATAACCTAAATTTTCTCACAAGAACCCAGTCATTTAAATAACGCATTTGTGATATCACCGCAGCAAACAGAATTCATGCTAAAATTGGTAGATAGAGAAAGATTTTACCTCTAGGAGACTGAGCACTGTGTAGTTAGTTAAAGGACTTGTCAGAGGCAAAATAATAGAGAATATTGTGTAATTAGTTAATTATAATATTAATTTCTGCTTCCTGTTTTTCTTGTAGTAAATACCAAAAACCAGAAAATACATAATAATAAATATGATAAAATTCTATGTTTTCCCCATTGACAATAATAGTAAATAATGTGACTAACATTACACTTATTATTATCATAATATTAATACGCGAACGAAAACCTTTGTAACCCTTTTTACGAAAAATGTGGAAACGTAGGTGCATGAAATTTTGCGCAGTTATAGTTTATATGGTGAAGGAGTGCATCGAACTAATATTATTTTGAAATTATGCTTTTATCACACATTTTTTTTAACAAATAAAACATTACACACACTACAACACACACACACATGAGAAATGACAGATTTTTGAGTGACAAGCCTATAAATACGAATTATACTCTTTAATTTATATTTGAAGTCTGTTGACAACAAGTTGACAAATTGAAAATAGATTATAATTATTTTTTTATTGAATCTACTCGTAATATACTATTAGACAATGCTTACACGGCCAGACTGAGATCAGCTAAGTCCCAGAGACAAGAGTTGAAAAAACTAAGTTCGAATTTCGACCATTGCGCGATCTCTAGTAATTATAAATGCTAAAGTGTCACCTCTGTTATCACTCGACTATAGCGATTTTGATGAAACTTTTTAGTTTTTACGAGGATTTGAACATATAACAGAATGTTAGGGTTCGGTCTGGGAAAAGACCGAATCAAATAGACACAGACTTTATTCTAAATCGTTTTGGTCTAAGTATAATAATTTTTTTTCATGTGTCAATTAAAAAGCTACTAATTTGGTATTAAGTACTATTATAGTATAACCAGACGTACAGAAATTAACACGTCAAAATAGTAATTTTCATTCCATACAAAAATAAAAAATGCAACATTATCTACAAAAATAACTTAACAAATGTAACATTTGGTAGAAAAATCCCTTTCCTCCTACTGAGGGCTAGGTGGCGAGTGTTACGACTTCATTAGGAGCTGCGAAGGGCCCAGTCACGATGCAGACCCGACCGGCCCTAGGGTAATAGCCCTACTACCTACATGTACCTACTACAGGCCCCTTAGACAAAATATCTTTCGTTAAAAACGATGACTAAATTCGTTATCAAAATGTATGTGTCGCAGCCGACTGGTTTAAATAGCCGTTCAATCAAACAGCCCTTTGACTGAACAACGCCATTCAATCACACGTCTAGCTTTTATATTGAATATTGTAGTCGCTCAAAACGTTCAACACTACAGCTGATTCAAAAGCCGCCGTCTAATTGAAGTAGTTCAGCGCGCACCGCTGCGGCGCTAGGTGCGTTTTATTTACAATATGGCGTCAACTAGCAGGTATTTGTTGGTGTTTGTGCTTGTTTTTCGGAAAGAAAGTAGTTAATAAAAGTTACAAGTGTTATTAAAGAGACAAAAATTGTGGAGGCACATACGAGTGAATCAAAATTTCAACAAATATTCGAGGAGAAATTACGGGATTATGAAATGGATGGACGCAGCCTACCCGAAAGGGGGGTTCGGCGGTCCCCCGACACACCGTGACAACAATTATGGACTAAAATATTACTTTACACAGGTTAGGAATTATTTGAACTTAAAGGCAGTAAATATTATTTCATTACTTTTTAAAGTTTTGGCGGGGGTTTTTTTTAAATTTCTTAATTTAATTTTATTACTTAAGTATTGCATTAAACTTTTGGTCACCCCTTAAACTTAATCCGAGAATAATCTTTCAATAAAATACAAAAAATTTCCTATTCTCCCAAATGACATATTAAGCTAATGGTCGCCCTAGTTAATTTGACATTAAACCAGTTAGCTAAACGTCGTCTAGCTGTAGTGTTGAACGTTGTAGTCAACAAGTCGGCTAAACGACGTATAGCCGTGTGATTGAATGGCGTTGTTCAGTCAAAGGGCTAGCTGTTTGATTGAACGGCTATTTAAACCAGTCGGCTGCGACATCTGCGGTTTGACATAAGTCGTCGCTAAATGATATTTCGCTTTCGAAGGCTAATGTCAAATCCCATACATTGTGATAACGAATTTCGTCATCGTTTTTAACGAAACGGACTTTGCCTGCGGCCTCAGGTATATCTTGTATGTAGGAGGTAGTATAAGAGATAGTATAAGCAGATGGCGGATATACGTGGGAGAGCCGTGCCTATGAATGGATTTCTTCGATGGTACAAGGAGACATTGCATCTTTGTCTGCTATAGAGAAGATGCAACATTTTTAATTTGCATCAATAAGTTCTTTCGTAAATAATTAGTATCAGGGTGTAAGAAAACATAGTAAAATACTTAAGGGTATATAATATATTGTATGTGTCCCTCATATACAGGATGTAACAAAAATAAGTGACAATACTTAAGGGTGTATACGTGTTCCTTGTAGAGAGTTCACTGTGAAAGTAACAGCCCTGAAAGACCAATTTTTTTTTTCACTTTTGTATGGGCAAGGGCCCGAGCGTCACGAGTTTCCCCATACAAAAGTAAAAAAAAGGTCTTTCAGTGCTGCTACTTTCACAGTGAACTCTTTACAAGGAACATGTACACACCTTAAAGTATTATCACTTATTTTTGTTACATACTGTAGAGTTCATTGTGAAACTAGCAGCGATGAAATATATATATATATATATATATATATATATATATATATATATATATATATATATATATATATATATACAGGGTGTAACAAAAACAAGTGATAATACTATAGGGTGTGTACGTGTTCCTTGTATAGAGTTCACTGTGAAAGTAGCAGCTCTGAAAGACGAAAATTTTTTTTCACTTTTGTATGGGCAAGGGCCCGAGCGTCACGAGTTTCCATACAAAAGTGAAAAAAAATTTTCGTCTTTCAGAGCTGCTACTTTCACAGTGAACTCTCTACAAGGAACACGTACACACCCTAAAGTATTATCACTTGTTTTTGTTACATACTGTATATATATATATATATATATATATATATATATATATATATATATATATATATATATATATATATATATATATATATATATATATATATATATATATATATATATATATATATATATATATATTTAATTTTTGTACAAGTACAAGCAAACTTTTGACACTGTGGCGTTTGGGATCTAGCCGTATAGTGGCAATTGGCATGTCGAAGCAAAAAGCGGGTCAAAAGAAAATAATGGACCCACTTCGGAGTTTGGGGCCACTTCGAAAGTTAAGGTATGAAATTGTCATTCATGGCGCAATTTTTCTTTTATGAAGATTTCCTTCTAACAAATACACGTCGTGTTTTATCCAGAGTTTCAGGATTCTATGTTTAATTAAAAAAAAAACAAATGAAAAACTATGCGTATTCTCCATTTAATGGAGAATACGCACAAAGGAAGCAGGTTTATTTAAATCAAGGAAAGAATTAAGATGTTAACACCAGTGCAATAGAGTTGCACATAGCTATGTCAGGATAGACATAAGAAAGACAGACATGGCACAATTATTATTGTACCGAAAATTATTAACAAATTAAACAATAAGTAGTAATCTAATCCAAAAATTTGCAAAATTAAATATAGACAATTTATTTGTGACTCACTTTTAATTTTGACAAAAATAAAATATTATGTTTGCTTGTTTGCTGTTGCAAGCATATTTTTTCCCAAATCCCAAAAGTCCCAAAAGATCCCAAATTTGACTGAACTTTTAATTATGAATGCTACATTTTTCCATTACATAATATCTAGGCTAATGGTTTATTGTTCATCATTATCAGTAAAAATGTTTTTCAGCTTTAACGCCCAATGAATTGCATTTTCGAGTCGAAAATTGTCGAGGGGGGGGCAGTTGTACCCCCCCCCTGCCCCTACCTGGATATGCCCATGCGAAGAGCGGCCTGCAATCAGTAATGCTCGTTAACCGATTCCGTCATATTCTTTAAGAAAAAAAAATGCCTATGTCTATTAATTCTATGGTCTACACCCTATAGTTCCTAGGATCGCGCCCTTTGCTAGCTATTACAAGCGCTAGGACTATCTAAGTACTAAACTACCTAGGTCCTAGGTAGTAGATGCACAGATATGGCCTTATTAAAGGTTAGGTCTAGATAGGATCTACGTCAATATGAACATGATTTTAACTTAATTATTATTATTTATTAGATAGGTGCAGTGTGTAAAAATACTGCCTATGTCCATATTGGCTTGTTACGTAAATTCTTATCTCTACCATTATCAATTACAGGGTGGCTATATTATAATTCTAGATATTACTAGCTGTCCCGGCAAACGTTTCTTTGCCATATAAAGTATTTCGCCCGTATTATTTTATTGAAGTGACTAAATAAGTATGTCACCATGGCACCGTCCATCGCTATCCCGTCGCACAAACAATGGTCGCCGTCAGTCTCGAGTTGTAATAATTTACTATTATTTATTAAACAAATGCACTTATCCTGGGTACTTTTTATATTATTATTAAAATATAAAAAGTACCCAGTAGCCGATTCTCAGACCCACTGAATATGCACATAAAATTTGGTTTAAATCAGTAAAACCGTTTCGGAGGAGTACGCGGCCTAACATTGTGACACGAGAATTTTATATATTATAAGATGACGCCTGCAACTTCTTTGCGCCAAAATTTGTGTATCGCGCACTGTACACTTTCCTGGGTTGAAAAGTTACATTATTCCTTTCTCGAGACTCAAACTTCAGTGTATCTTTACATCATACACGTGGGAGAGCCATGCTTCGGCACGAATGGGCCGGCTCAACCGGAGCAATACCACGTTCTCACAGAAAACCGGCGTGAAACAGCGCTTGCGCTGTGTTTCGCCGAGTGAGTGAGTTTACCGGATTCCCAATCCCCTACCCTATTCCCTTCCCTACCCTCCCCTATTACTCTATTCCGTCTTAAAAGGCCGGCAACGCATCTGCAGCGTTTCTGATGCTGCGAGTGTCCATGGGCGACGGAAGTTGCTTTCCATCAGGTGACCCATTGCTCGTTTGCCCTCTTATTTTATTTTTAAAAAATCAGCAAAATCGGACAAGCGGACAGCGGTTTGGGCGTGAAGAGGACACACCGTACCACCGTAAAATAGAGCCCAATATGATCCACTACAATGCTTCTAATTTAAATGCCATCAACTGCGCTATAAAGATTAAGAATATTTTTATTTTAGGAAACATTTAGATAAAAAATAATATAATAGTTTGTAACTTGTATCCTTACATAACCATAAAATTAAAAAAATCTATCAGAAGAAAGTTTCCTAAGATTATCTTGGTTCTCACAGTGCGAACTGCGAACTATCTATACTCCATCGTCTATACTGTATGTATGTTTGTCTCAGTAATGATAATGGGTATACCCGGGGCCCACGTTAGTTAATTACAAATTAGAAAACGCCGGTCGCCGATAGCGCAGAGATAGCCGTATACCGGAGGACCATTCTGCTAGAGACATTAAATTGTTTTAATGGACTTATCCTTACTATTTCATACACTACATAGTACATGATACCACAGAATATATTATAATAGTACTCCGATAGATGCGTAATATGTCCGTATGTCCGTCTGTCTGTAACCTCTTCACGCCTAAACTGCTGAGCTGATTTTGTTGAAATTTCGTATGGGGATACTGGATACTTTGAGTCCCAAAAGAGGACATGGGATACTTTTTATCTCAAAATGTACGGCCCCAACGCGATAAACGTAGTAAACGTGAAATGCGCACGGTGCTGACAAATATGCGATCAGCTTTATGTGGTCAGAATCCAACAAGAAGGGTTTTGTGACACTTTGAGCCTGGGGAAATTGGTAAGTGTTTGTCGTAAAAATGTGCGGTTTTTGCTTCATCAACGAGTTTAGACATTATTGATATTTGGATCGCACGTATTGTGTTTCTGGGAAAACTAACTCTTCAAAATTTTAGTATGAACTAAAATATTAGTATGAACTAAAATATATGTAATACAAAACGAATTAAAATGGAGTATACAACCATTTCCAGTACAAATAATAAAAACTAAGGAAACGTAACTCCCATACTATTACCGTTTTAAAGGTTCCTTTTGAACTGTCATGTAACGTCAGCCTGATACCGCTCAAGGCCACCTAAATATGTTGCAAATGTATTGAAATGTGTACCTTAGGTACACATTTTTTACAAGTATTGTAGAACATGTTTTTTGACGGAGTTACTTTTCCTTAGCTTTTATTATTCGTAGCGATTCCAGTAGAATGCCCCCGCTAGGCGTGCACTGAGAGAGCTGTAAAGGTCTAACTAGGGGCGACACACGACACCGGCCCTTATCGACGACAACTTTACTTATCCCACTATACTATTCTGTATACACTATACATTATACGTATATAGAGCTAACTAACCTTGTGTAGGAAAGATTACGCTTGGATTTGTTAAGATTTCGCGAATATTTTCAGTAATTTAAAGAGAATAATGTAATGTAGATTGTGACATGGTGTGACAAGGAGTGGGGTATGGCCCCCCCATACTTAAGCCACACTGTTAAGCTTTGTGACATCACATTTCAAATCTAATAAATTGAATCGCGATCGGGGTCTACAAATCATGAAATGAGTGTGACGTACCTACCTTAATATTTAAAATGATCCCTACTTACAGTAAGGTTGTCAGACGTCCGGATAAAGCCAGACACAGTCAGGCTTTTTGATTGCTTGTCCGGCCAAAATTAAGGGGAGTCCGGCTTTTGTAGAGCTTTGAATCGATAATTTTATAATATGAAAATCTACTATTTTGAGACGGTTTTACACCTAATAAAATGTTAAATTGTATCAAAATTGTTTTATTAAAACAGAAAATTACGAACTCCTACACTAAGGGCCGCGTTACACCGGAATGGCAGGGGCGAGGCGAGCACTTTCATGCCTGTTTTCACCAACCGCCTCCTAACGCTAAGTGGTCCCCTAGCGGCCATTAAGGGTACATATCCTTCAAGATTTCACGAACTTTTGTGTGTCACGTTTGTTCTTAGGGGGTAAGAACTTTTGCAAAACATTACTTTTTTTTTAAATGTGTTTGTTTTAAGAGATATATTTTGACCCGCAAAGATCGCTAGGGAACACTTAGCGTTAGGAGACCGTTGGTGAAAACAGGCATCAGTGTCATAATTATATGACACTGAAAGGGCTTGCCTCGCCGCTGCCATTCCGGTGTAGCGCGGCCCTAAGTGTTCAGATTCTCAGTACTCGATAGCAGGACATTTTTGTACAAATGTCCGGCCGAGCTGGTGGCTTTGTCCGGCTTTTTGGTTAAGCGACATGGCATTTGGCAACCCTACTTACCAGTATAGTAGTGTGGCTCTGTACCTACTTAATATTCATATAACATATTAGTATAATACAGTAGTGGATTAGTGTGTTGACTGTGGCTGTCGACTGTCGGCCATCGCCCAGATTACGTGTACCCAATTAGCCTAAAAGGTTCAAATAATTTGTTGAATCAGCGGTCAAACAGTGAAGACCGTCAGCAAAACAATGGAGTTAAAATATTGCCATCCATACTACGAATAATAAAAACTAAGGAAAGTAACTACGTCAAAAACATGCTCTACAATACTTGTCAAAAATGTGTACCTTAGGTACACATTTTAATATATTTTCAATATTTAGGTGGCCTTGAGCGGTATTAGGCTGACGTTACATGTAACATGAAAGTTCGAAAGGAACCTTTAAAACGGTAATAGTATGGGAGAATACGTTTCCTTACTTTTTATTATTCGTAGCATCCATAGGATACTTTTTTATCCTGGAAAAATGTATGGTACCCGTGTGATAACAATTTTGGACAAAACTACTTTAAAACTCGGAAGAGGCAGTTTTTATCCCAGAAAATGTAAGGGTTAATAACCTTTTTTGAAGTCGATTAAAAACAACAACTCTGGATGCAGTTGCTTAAAACCCTTCATTTACCGGGATAAAAATTGTTTTTTTTTTATGAAATAAGGGGGCAAACGAGCAAACGGGTCACCTGATGGAAAGCAACTTCCATCGCCCATGGACACTCGCAGCATCAGAAGAGCTGCAAGTGCGTTGCCGACCTTTTAAGAGGGAATAGGGTAATAGGGGAGGGTAGGGAAGGGAAGGGAAGGGAATAGTTAAGGGTAGGGAAGGGAATAGGGTAGGGGTTAGGGGATTGGGCCTCCGGTAAACTCACTCACTCGGCGAAACACAGCGCAAGCGCTGTTTCACGCCGGTTTTCTGTGAGAACGTGGTATTTATCCGGTCGAGCCGGCCCATTCGTGCCGAAGCATGGCTCTCCCACGTATAAAGTCCTTTCCCGTGACTCAAAGAATCTCCACGACATAGACAGTCAACACTTTTGCAATTTATAATATTAGAGTCTAGCTAGTGAAAGATGAGACTGGAAAAAGGCGGCAAATTAAAAAAATCGACGTATAGCAACCCTGTCTATAGCCGGAATTATAGTTTTAACTTTTACGAACTACGAATAATAAAAACTAAGGAAATTTATTATTCGTAGATCAAAACAATAATTCCGGATATACACAGGGTTGCTAAACGTTGATTTTTTTAATTTGGCGCCTTTTTCCTGTCTCATCTTTCGCTAGCTAGACTCTAGTATGGATTATTGTAATTTTCAATAGCCGGGTCCACACCAGACGATCCAACGCGCTCCAATCGCGCGCGGCATGGACCCGGCTAAGAGCGCGTTCAGACGTGCGCGTTTTCTACTCGCGCGGATTCATCATTTATAGCAATTTCACATGTGCTGAATACGCGCGAGCAAAAAACGCGCAGAAAACGCGCACGTCTAAACGCGCGCTAACGACAACTTTTTCTCATTCATGGGCCCATCACCATCTTTGCGTTTGCTGACGGTACTTGCTTGTGTAGCTCGATAAATATTGTCAGTCATGGCAATTAGCATTGGCCCTGTGCTTCAACTAAATTTTAAGGTTAATATGCTCAAATGTATTCTGATTATTTGAACACTGGCCCCGAAAAAACAAAACTTATAAGGTAAAACGAATGAAGGGTATATAAAATTCGTAAGTCGTAACATTTTCCGAAAAGTATACAGGATGTAACAAAATAAAGTGATAATACTTTATGGTATGTATGAATCCCCTGCATGGAGTTCACTGTGAAAGTAGTAGCGCTGGAAGAGTAACTTTTTTTATGGATGGGCAAATTGATGACTCTGAGGTGAATCACTATAAAATTACATTATTTTCAGCACTGCCATAATATTTAATATTCACAGTGAACTCTTTATAAGAAACACACTCGCTACACCGGAATGGCAGCGGCGAGGCGAGCACTTTCAGTGTCATATGGTTTTAAACTTTATCTTCATTATTGTAATACATAGTATCGCTTGACTTGAGAAATTGGCCACGGGCGGCCGTAGATTTTCAAGCGATACTATGTATTACATTGTATCGCTTGAAAAATCTCTCTGAAAAACCTCGCCGCTGCCATTCCGGTGTAGCGCGGCCCTTAGAGTCAAAACTCTAATTATCACATTGTTTTGTTACACTCTGTATAACCAGAATCCTTGACGTTCGAAAAGTCACTTAACGGACAAAGACGAAACATTGGATAACTATGACTTCTGTATCTATAAATAAGGGGATGAATATATTGCGTTAAAGGCCACATCCAACCGTGCAATAGCGAATAACAACGATTTGCCACTGTCTGTTGTCTAGGGGTCGATTCAGGGGCCGTACCACGAAACTGTTTTGAGACTCAAACAATCGAACGAAAATGCCGCATTCTACTCTAACAAACGTGAAATGACGTTGTTAGAGCAGGACGCGGCGTTCTCGTCCGATTGTTTGAGTCTCAAAACGGTTTCGTAGTAGGCCTACTTATCCGAACTAGAGATCGCCCAATGGTCGAAATTCGACCTTACTTGCAACGACATTAGGACTACTACCTACATTTTGTAAAAAAATATTGACTTCATCACAGTTTTTTTCAATTCTTGTCTCTGGGACTCAGCTGATCTCAGACTGGCCGTTTAAGCATTGTCTCATAGTATCTAAAATTAAATAAAAAAAAAACAGTAATCCATTTTCAATTTGTCAACTTGTTGTCAACAGACTTCAACCATAAATAAAAGAGTATAACTCGTATGTATAGGCTTGTCACTCAAAAATCTGTCATTTTTCCTAGTAGTGGTGTCGTAGTGTGTGTAACGTTTTATTTGTTAAAAATATATATGATAAAAGCATAATTTTAAAATAATATTAGCTCGATGCACTCCTTCACCATATGAACTATAACTGTGAGAAATTTCATGCACCTACGTTTCCCAATTTTTCGTAAAAAGGGTTACAAAGTTTTTCTCTCACGTATTAATATAATATAGATGTCGCTTCGATCGTAGACTGTTCAGTGTTCACTCGGTCATGAGGATGTGTAAAGTGCACCACCATTCGAAGTCGCATTTGAGATATTATGAGAATCGAGACCCTAAACGAGGATGAGTTGGGAAATTGAGCATTGCATTTGCCTCATGTCTGCTTTTATCGTGAGGGCCACTTTGCTAAATATTAAACTTAGTTGGCGTCTAGTCACCAACATACAATAACTTAACTGCATCAGCTTGCTTGCCGGTTCGCCAGAATGAAAAAGTTTTATTCTATAATTTTGAAAAATTCTTACGCGTTGAATGAACTCTTTGATTGAAAATGTACTTCAAAGTCTTACTACAAAAGATTTAAGCACCTGTTGAACAGTTGATTAGAGAAAAATTTCAGTAAAAAATGGTCTAAGAACAACTGTTTAACAAATGTTTAGTTTTTGTGGTAAGACCGTTCATTTTTAACTCACGAGTAACTATTTTAAAAAAAATGTCTATATGCGACCGTATACTTTACACCGCGGTTTTTGGTGTATTGTAGGAAAAATACTGACAAATACAGCTTGTATGAGTAAAAGTAATCGTGTAAAAGCAGAATTAATAATATTTTACCTATACAAGCTGTATTTGCCAGTTCTTTTCCTGCAATATACCGAAAAAACTGCTATAAACTCCAGTTTATTACCGAGCAGAAACTTTGCACAAACTTTTTTCTACCATCTTGTCTTTGTGCACTCGTGCCAGTTACAAAGCCAGTGGCCACACCAGCAGCTGGACACAATGACTATCTAATTGCTATTCCTTGGGTTTTTTGGGACCACCTTCGTGGATGTTTTGTGGTGTGCTATTGAGAATTAATGGGTTTTTAGATTTATTGGTACTTCATTGAAGCGGTGGTCAAAGTATTTTATTGGTATTATGTTTGGGTAGAATATAGGCAGAATTTAGAAGCATTCTTTGATTTTCCATAGTCATCTGAAGTGGTTTGGTGATTTGACGATGATGATGTTTATCGAACGAACAGAGTTTCCGCCCAGAGCCTGTGGCCAATACGTTTTCTTTATCGCCTCTTTATCATAAAGTTAATATACTTAGCGGAATAGAGAAACAAAGGCCCGAGCAAGAGAGATATTACTATCAGTAACACTGCGTGGTAAAAAGAGACGTGTGATACATGACATCCAGTCGGCACGTGCCCCACGTTGACAATTTAATCTCATAGAAATCATGTTCAATCAGCTTGTGTAAGTGTATGCGTACACACATTTTTACACACAGATGAAACCAATTTCGGTTTCGTTTGAAATGAAGCATGGCTCTCCCACGTCTAAAATAGATGACGTCTAAAATAGAGAATATAGTTTATAGAGCAAAATAGGCCAAAAATTGTGATTTTTGTATGGGAGCCCCCCTTAATTAGGGTTCCGTACCTCAAAAGGAAAAAACGGAACCCTTATAGGATCACTTTGTTGTCCGTCTGTCCGTCCGTCCGTCTGTCAAGACCCTTTTTCTCAGGAACGCGTGGAGGTATGAAGCTGAAATTTATATCAATTACTCAGGTCTACTGTCCCTTGAAGCTGTGAAAAAATCAAACTTCTAAGCCAACGCAATCAAAAGATACAGCCGTTTATGCCGCAAATTTTCGACACTTGCAAGGGAATCAAAACCTACAGGGTGCTTCCCGTGAACTGAGAATCTTGAAATTTGGTACGAAGCAACGTCTTATAGCATAGATAAAGGAAAAATTACGAAAACCATAAATTTTTAGTTACATCACATAATATATTTTTTTTTAATAATTTTAAACTTACTACCCATTTCCTCATAAACGCGTAGAGGTATTAAATTGAAATTCATACCAAATACTCAGGTCTATAATACCTTTAAGCTGTCGGAACCCTCGGTGCGCGAGTCCGACTCGCACTTGGCCGGTTTTTTTTTATTTTATTATAATATTATTATTAATTATCAAAGTACACATATAATTAAGACCTTGGTGAAAATTTCAAGTGCCTACCTGTTGCCGTTGTTGAGATAGAGCAAAAAATCACGTTTATTGTATGGGGCCCGCGCGGCAGAATTGTGCTATGACGTCACAAGCGGTCGCGGGACTGTTAGCGGGAATCGATATTTTTGACTGCAACAAAAACTAGTGTATTTGTATACACACAGGCTTTACTGTGACAAAATTTCAAGCAATTTGGCATACCTAGTAACATTCCCCATTCTATAAAGAATTGATAAAGAAAACGTCTTATCCAAAGGGCCTCAAAAGCATGCCTCTACGTAGCTACTAGCTACCATCAAAACCTCATTTTTTGAAGTCTTTTGAAATGCAAGATGCAACGTCTTTGTACCCACTTCAAAACCATTTCATCATCTCCAGAAAATTCTTTTATAAATTATAGTAAATTCAAAATTAGGTAGGTACTTTGAAAAATTTTGGATCCCTTTTGACGAAAAATGCGGAAACGTAGGTTTATGAAATTTTGCAAAGTTATAGTTTATATGGTGAAGGAGTACACCGAGCTAATATTATTTTGAAATTATGCTTTTATCATACTTTCTTTAACAAATAAAACATTACACACACTACAATGTGCACACTGTCATCTAATTATAATAATCGAATAATAATCGAATTATAATACTCTTTTGTTTTAAATGGTTGAAGTCTGTCGTCAAATTAAAAATGGATTGTTGTTTTTTTTATTAAAGCTGAAATAGTCAATACCTACATACTTTAAACGGGGAGCCAAAAGATGAAGATAATAATTAAGGTCGAATTTCGAACATTGGGCGATCTCTAGTACACATAAACCAGCGTTATGATGTACCTAACTGATAAAATATAATAAATTATAATTCCATTACGCGGCGCCGGCGACGATCAAACATGGCACACACAAGACACTGCACAAACATAATTTGAATACTGGCGTTTCGCAAGCCATTGTAGAGGTAGTATTGTCAAGATGAACTGTGTAATGTGAAGACACGATCTACTGTTATAAAATATGTTTTTTTTTCTTATGAAATAAAACGAGCAAACGGGTCACCTGATGGAAAGCAACTTCCGTCGCCCATGGACACTCGCAGCATCAGAAGAGCTGCAGGTGCGTTGCCGGCCTTTTAAGAGGGAATAGAGTATCGGAGGGTAGGGGATTGGGCCTCCGGTAAACTCACTCACTCGGCGAAACACAGCGCAAGCGCTGTTTCACGCTAGTTTTCTGTGAGCCCGCGGTATTTCTCCGGTCGAGCCGGCCCATTCGTGCCGAAGAACTTTAAATTATTTTTCAAACTAGATAATAGTAATATGAGGGAGCTTTCCAAATAAAGAGTCTTTGATCAGTAATTTATTGTCACTTTAAGACCAGCCCATTGTTGGAAATTTCACACAAATAAACCTATTCATAGTCTTCGAGAGTACCGGTGCATAGCAATAGTCATCAAAAAACAAAATAGCCTTTGAATGGCCGGGGCTATCAATAGGCAATTCAGGCCATCAATAGGCAGAGGGCGTGACGCCGTAGATCACGGGGGCCGTGAAATAGGCGCCATGTGGTGCTCATTAGACCAACTTACTGTTGTAGTATATCGAAATTTCAGATAAAACGCCTTTTGAGGACGTTCGATGGACGCAGATATCTTGTACGTTTTTATACAAATTGATAAGTATTTGAGGTTTAATTGTATAGAAATCTACAAAATGTAGTTAAATAATAATAATAATTAATTCATGTATTTTGAATAATTATACAGTAATTAAGCTTTCTTAAAAGATAAGTCACTTATGTATTCAAGCAAAGTGTGGTTGTGGCAAATGGGTTTTAAACTTAAAAAAGCCCTCTGTATGTGTGTGTGAATATTTAAACAAAGTAATGATTCTTTATGAGCATCCGGAATAAAATAAATAAACGGATTAAGAAGATTTACTCATCAATATAAATTCAACCCACAACTTTAAAAGTCACTACTCTCACTTTCGACCCAAAAGTGTTTTATCTGGCAATTACACCCACACTCGGTCAGGCGGCGTTTTACAATCGGGGCCGAAGCCACAATAGACGAATTTGTTTCTAATCGCCCCACAAAATGGCCCACAAAAAACACGCCACTTGTGTTTCTAACAGACTGACCGACGACGTTTACCGCGCTTGAATTTTGAGTGTTCGAATTTGGAACGTTTTGTTTTTTTTTTTTGCGTTAAGATCTTGGGGTAAGAAATAAGAATGTAAGTAAAAGTTAAGAGATGAATTACCAAAAGTTTTTGTTATTGCAGAAGCAACAAGGAAACGTAGTGCATAATCGAAAGCAACAAATGCATTGTTTGCTTGGCATAAAGCTAACTAAAAACTGCCAAGTCCTGCTAAGAATTCAAGGAATAGAGTTCCTAAAAAAGTTAAATAATCAGCAGTAAGATGCCTTATCACAAATTCTATCGGCTTCGTTCTCTTGACTCTATATTGTCTGGTCCTTCGAGTCGGATGAATAAGAACAAGCTGCTGGTTAACCAGGAAGAAAATCAGCCCTTCAAGGTCGAAGAGTAAGCAAGTTTTCGTCGGAAGAATAAGAAGAACGAAGTACTTGCCAGTGCCAGTTTACCAAGTCGAAGAGGTTTGAAGCAACGGACTAGCGTTGTAACGTTGAATCCACGCATCGTCGGCGTGTTGATTCCGTTGAACGACAACGGATATTCGTTTTGCCGTTGAGTCTACAATATCAGATATTAAAGATCGTCATCCAAACCAACCAAAGGCATTAGGCAAGTGCTGAAAAGTATCAATCAACCTTTGCCAGCAAACAAATAAAATCAATTACTAAAACAAACAAGATGGCGGAGTCAGCCATTTTGTGAACAATGTTAATTGGCGGGGTTTTCGCGGAATATTCGCCGGCAAAAACTGTTATCTGCGTCGATTAAAATTCCGCATTAAAATCGAACAAATAAGCGCTTTTTGTCGACCACGCCCGCCGGCCATGGCCACAATGTTATGGTCAGAACCATGAAACGAGCCTCATACAATCTTTGATATCCCTACTAATACTATCTTAGATAGTCACAATATTTACATGGATGGTGCCTGTACGCCATCGCCAACGCCGAATCATCTCGTTTGAAAATATTATTCCACCAAAAACATGAAATGTAAAAAGGCAGCCAAGCCTATCTAATTATATATTATGCAATCTTTCTATCGTAAAAAGTTTTCAGATCACATTTAAGCCAAGACTTTAACTTATTTTGTAATTTTAAATAATATTCAGTGAGTGTATCGATAGTTTTCTTTATTTTATAATAATTATAGCGACTTGGCAAAGAGCACAAACCTGTAAATTAGCGCTGAATTATCTCGCTGGAAATCTTATTTTCTTCCTCCAAAATCTTTCCAAAGACTAGGATCTCTAGACCTCTGCATAGAATAATTGATTAATAGGCAAACAGTTATTCCGTAATCTATACGTATTTACATGCCAAATTTCATCAAAATCAGTTCAGTACGTGTTAAAAATTACAGACAAACAGACAAAATTTTACATCCATAATTTTAGTATGGATAGATTTATTTCACTCCGAAATCGTCTATTTGCCGGTGAAAACATAAAAACATTTAGACATGGCGCGGCGCTAAATCAAACGAAATGTAACACGGACGATATTTATAACCCACACGTGAAGTAGAGTGTAGAACATGTAGAAAGACGGTAGGTAGATTAAAAGACTTAACCTTTGGTAAAGATAATATAATTTTAAGTAGAAGCTGTTCTAGAAATTATGATTATGTTCCAGAAGGACGAAGAAGAGCCTTTGTAATAAGTTTAACTATTAACAATAATATACTTATATACATCTAATATATAAAATTCTCGTGTCACAGTTTTCGTGTCAAAACGGCTTGACCGATTTTGATGAAATTTTGTGGGCATATTGAGAAGGTCTGAGAATCGGCCCACATCTATTTTTCATAACAAAAAAAATATATATGGCAAAACAACGTTTGCCGGGACAGCTAGTAATATTATAAAACAAAGTCGCTTTTTTCCCTCATGTCCCTTTGTTCCCCTTAATCTTTATAGCTACGCAACGCATTTTGATGATTCTTTCAGTGTTAGGTAGCCCATTTATCGAGGAAGGCTATATGCTATATTTTATCTCGCTAAGACTAATAGGAGCGAAGAAATAGAGGAAAATGTGGAAAAAACGGGGAAAATTATTTGAAAGGGATAACTTAAACGAGCTAATCTCAGGAGCTACTGGTCCGATTTGAAAAATTCTTTCAGTGTTAGAGATATTTTATCAGGCTAAGACTAATAGGAGAATGTGGGAAAAAACGGGGGAAATTATTTGAAAGGGCTTATCTCGAGAACTACTGGAGCAATTTTTATGTTATTTGGCACAGATAAAAAGTAGACCACGTGAAGGATTTTCAGTGGCTATATATTTTATACCCGTGCGACGCCGGGGCGGGTCGCTAGTATATTATATGACAGCGCGTCGGGATAATAGTGTGATTTATGGATAGAGCTACATCATAATTTTGACGTCACACCAAATTCTGTAATGGCAGCCACATTATGACAACCATATGAAAATAAGTTGCGATTGTTTGATAAAGTGCGCGAGCGTTACACGTGTTTCTTGGAGCATTTAGTTTAAATCCTTATAGTACTGAAGTATGGAGGATTCTGATAAAGGTATCCGTCGAATGCCTTTATATATAATATGTATTATCAATAATATAAAAATAATAGATATTATCCATACTGAATATACAAGGTGTGACAAACAAAGTAAGTAATAATAATTTAGAATCTTGAATCGTGAAATTAGCGCAGCTGAAAGATATACTTGGGATTTCTATGTTTCTATGAGAAATGCCCCAAATTCATGAATTTGTCTATAATATTACGAAAATAAAAAGCTACTTTTTTATCCTGTTTTTCTGCATCCTGTACATTTCTAGTATAAGCCTTTTAATAACCAAAAGAAGGTTTAATGTTATATTATGTAGTTTGTATTTGTTCAAACAAAATTTAATAAATGCCACGTCTATTAATTCTATAGCGTGTTTATTGGTTACAGAACTCTATGAAATAGAGATCCTAGTACAATGTAAAGCCCGTAGGCTATGTAGGCTGTTACCTGTTAGGTAAGTCATACTAAAACTACTAAAGACACCCTGACAATACTATAGTACCGTATATATCATACTTTATATATTATCATTTTATTTATGTGCATCTTATAGATCTATGAAAGCCATGCTTCAAAACATCCATGACCATTCAAATTTCGAACACTATTTTTTCACGAAAATTTGAAAGCTAAAGCCTATGCATTGACGGTACGTCCATCCATCCAATTATTTTTTAACATTTCAAATGTCTACATCGTAAAATTATTAGGTATTTCAGCACAATTGCAATGACGATGACAGTTGAAATGTCAAAAATGGGAAAATCCATGGTCCACGTCTACCCAAGACATGGACCATGGATGAACCATCAATGATCTAAAAAAAAATTCCTCTGATAAAATAGTACCTACACACTTCATACAAGCGCTTCAGACGAATCTACGAACAAAACCTTATAATATAAAATACAAATTCGCATTTAAAAGAAAGTTATCATAAGAAACCATAAGATAGAAAGACGAGACTTTTTATAATAAATCAATCAGTGACACATAATTAAACTGAACTTTTAGGAAGAGGATAATTAGCAGACATTTTGCCGGGTGCGTTTTTTTTGCTTTTTTTATTTTTATGATTTATGACATGTGTAACACGAGTCGTTGTGATGTTACAAATTGTGCGGCGCTGTTGATGTCATGATGACATAGCGTTGTAAGAATGTCGATGTTTTGTCGATAAAATAATATCGATATTTTTAAAGCTTTCTTTTGCAAGTGTTAAGGCCTAAGGATAAATCCAATTGAGCAACTTAGAATTAATATTATAAGTTCCTAAAATCAATCAATTCGGCTTTTAGCCGTATACAAATATGTAGTCTGCGTATGTAGTTAGTGTCTACCTAAAAATGATTTAATAGTTACCACATTGACTAGGCAATGCACAATAAATAAATGCCCCAAAATTTCCTTCAATATCAAAAACTGTAAGTTACAACTTAAAATCATTAAATCGTTTGAAGAAAATTTTCTTTTAATTTCTGCTTTTATCGATAACACGAACACATCACTATTGCTTCTGATATAAGATACTTAAGCATTCAAACGCATACTTCCTTGGCAATTAAGTATAGGAAATCTCGAAACTCTTCTTAAAACCCAATTAGGGAGCCACCCCATTCGTAAACTCTATTCCAACGTCACAAGGTCTATTTTTGAGTAAAAAAATCATCAACCCTTAAGTAATTCGGTACGAAATATTCGGTCGGAGAATATTTTGACATTCGTGTTAATAGTCCTCAGGTGTGTACAGGAATTCGTGAAATGTGTTCCCGATAATACATCATTACTGTTTTTGTTTATACCCACGGCCACTAACTTACTATTTGTAGGTAAATATTGACGTTGCCATTTTGACGGAAGACGCAGATCAGCGGGGCTAAAATGGTCGCTTTAAAGAATCATGATATGAATCATTATATGATTCATTTTTCTAAAATCGAAAAATGCAACTCTGCTTGCAATTCTTTTCTGTATTTTTGTACTGATTTGACATTTGTCAGTTTGACAGTTTTGACAATTCATTTGCTGAATTGATTGAGAGGAATTGCTAAATGTGACCATTTTAGCCCCGCAGAATGATATTTTAAAAAAATATGTGTGCGGTGTAACAATTGGGAACTAGTCTACAAGTATACGTCTAGTCGCACGCACACAAGCACCGTGCTGAAGTCTGCCGAACTGAAACGACGTCAGACGATATTATGTTAGGTTTATTTTCGTTACGGATTTTCTTAATTCGATCACCGCGCTCAAAGCGCGCGATAAAAGCTATGCAATAACGAAAACTGAATGCAGTATGTAAAATCTTGTTTAAGATAGTTAAAAGTACGTAATATTATTCTATTATTATTGATTTAAATAAGGAATCAAGATTGAAAAACAGAAGAGTGAGCGAACCTAGCTCTACCTATAAATGCCTCAAGCTCTTAAGTCCAGACTCTTAACTTTTTAACGCAAACTTTTTTTTAACACAAATCCTAGTTCGTCATTAAAACTCATAAGTCACAACTTTTGCCATAAACACTTTGCACAACTGGCTTGCCACGAAAAAAAAGCAAAAATTTCGAAAATGGAAGCATTTTTTCCCCGCGCAACGTAAATCATACAGCGGCATTCCTGGCGCGCCAACGACTCCAGCTATATTTGGAACCATACCGCATCATTAGTATGAAAACATCCATATGTTTGTTCATAATGACGTTGAAAAAATCATCGTCTCTCGTAAAATGTTGATAAATACTACAATAATAATTTAGAGATGGGGGCAAGACAGTGCTCTCGGACAATCAAATTGGCCGAGAGCACTATTTCACCACTGTACTCGGTAAGAGTTAAATCAGGCCATAATATGACTAGTAAGTATTTATTTAGTGATTTTATATCTTGTGTCAGCAATATAACTGGCGAAAATTGTATAATATTTGCTGTCAATCACCTGTAGCATTACCACATTACTGTCGAAAAATGCATAATTAGCCTGCCAACTTGGCACGGGAGTAAATATCGACAATAGACATTGTTTCTCTACAAAATCATTAATGATATACGTATTTTCAGATTAACCTTCTTCTTGAATCAACCTTGTAAAATATTAGTAAAGCACATTAAAAATCTGTGATTAGAAATGTAAAACCGGAATGCTACTTCCTAGATTACAAAATTTTCAAACTTTTCTTGAACTTTTTATTGTAAAACCACAGCAAAAGTGGTTTAGCAAACTAATAAACAAACAAACGTTTATACGTGGGAGAGCCATGCTTCGGCACGAATGGGCCGGCTCGACCGGAGAAATACCACGTTCTCACAGAAAACCGGCGTGAAACAGCGCTTGCGCTGTGTTTCGCCGAGTGAGTGAGTTTACCGGAGGCCCAATCCCCTAACCCCTACCCTATTCCCTTCCCTACCCTCAACTATTCCCTTCCCTTCCCTTCCCTACCCTCCGCTATTACCCTGTTCCCTCTTAAAGGGCCGGCAACGCACTTGCAGCTCTTCTGATGCTGCGAGTGTTCATGGGCGACGGAAGTTGCTTTCTATCAGGTGACCCGTTTGCTCGTTTGCCCCCTTATTTCATTAAAAAAAAAAAAAAACAAACCTTGAAGAAGGGAGCGTATTCCCTCTTAAAAGGCCGGCAACGCACCTGCAGCTCTTCTGATGATACGAGTGTCCATGGGCGACGGTAGTTGCTTTCCATCAGAATGACCCGTTTGCTCGTTTGCCCTTTTATTAAAAAAAAAACGTTTTATTAAAATAATGACGCACCCCAAATCTAATAAATTGAAATTAATATCTTGTGTGGTTAAAATTATCTCGTACATAAAAATCATAGCCATTTCAAAAATCACGTATCGCATTAATAATAATAAATATTTTTTTACTATTCATTCAATTTTAAACTCTATAACCACATCAATAGAAATCAATATCATCTGATATTGTGAATAAAAGCAATTTTTCTCGGCACCCCACTTAATTACCAATCTTCCCTTCCGAATACTAAACACCTATTTAGTACCAACTATTAACGGCAGAGCGAGACGGGTATATCTGCCGCATACGTGCGAAAGAGACGGAGATATCGACTAGATATCTCCCCTAATAGTGGCGTTCCCGCGTTATTTTCGGTGCTAAGTGTTAAGTGATCTGAAATGATATTAATTTCAGCTTTTAAAGAGCCGTTTAAACTATTTCGGGTGTTATTTATGAGTGTCAAATTAGAAATGACAGTTACGCGTCTTTTAAATCTATCACTGCGCCGTAATTTAGGATTTAGGAATGATTTAATTTTGGAACAATTAAAATTAAAAATGTGCCAAAAGACGCATGAAATTACGTGCCTTTGACCAAATGCTTGTCAATTCAGGTTTTGGATTAACACCAACTAGTAATGTGTCTGCTGGTCTATGATTTTGCCCTAGTTAGATGTATATTATACAAGTGTTAATAGATTGTGTTGTCAAATAAAATTAATGCCAATAAATTAGTACAAATAAGATGTTGCAGCAACTTTGCTAACGTGGAAATTTTAAAATATAATATTAATTATTACTATTTTATTTTAAATCGGGCAAAAGAGCCCACCATACATTCCCACCACTGCAACTCCTGTGTCGCCAGGATCAACAGTGGTAACCAACCACGAAAACCCTTTGATATGATCTCAGGGTTGCCCGAGGGACAAGCTAAATCTGTCTTGGGACCCGCAACGAAATTAATCAGAAGAAATGTAGGAGTAGGAGATACGATTATTACTAGATGACGCCTACAACTCTGTTGCACCAATGTTCGTTTATTACGCGGGAACCGTACATTTTTCCGTCATAAAAAGTGTCCTATAACCCTTTCCGGGACTCAATATATCTCCAAATCAAATTTTAACAAAATCGGTTCAGCTGTTCGGGCAAGAAGAGATACAGACGAAAAAACTTTTGCAATTATAATATTAAGTAGGTATGGATGGATATCAGTGACAAAAACTACCCTCTATATTTCTACGGCTGCAAAGTATATCTTCATACTAAATTTTTATCCATATTTACTAGGCACTTGGTGCAGGTCGACAGGAACTCCGTCGGTATTGTGGCCAATTCTATTTTAATATTATTTTATATTAGCATGCTGTGAAGAAGTGATCAAGAAGGTCTTACACAATTGTTATATCATATAGTATAAGCAAATATTTTGTTAAATTTTAAGATGTTAGGCTAGTTTTGTGAACCTTTAATAAAATAAAAAAATATCGGTTCAAGTGTGAAAAGGTATCTAATAGTTATCTAGACATTCTAGACAAGTCATATATATTACTTATTAGTCAAAAATCAAAATATTTTACGTGGTAGAGCCATGCTTCGGCACGAATGGGCCGGCTCGACCGGAGAAATACCAGGTTCTCACAGAAAACCGGCGTGAAACAGTGCTTGCGCTGTGTTTCGCCGAGTGAGTGAGTTTATCGGAGGCCCAATCCCCTACCCTTTTCCCTTCCCTACCCTCCTCTATTCCCTTCCTTACCCTCCCCTATTCCCTCTTGAAAGGCTGGCAACGCACCTGCAGCTCTTCTATTAGTGTCCATGGGCGACAGAAGTTCCTTTCCATCAGGTGACCCGTTTGCTCGTTTGCCCCCTTATTTCATAAAAAAAATACGTCGTTACTAAGGTGCCTACCACCGGTTCGGGAACTAACCCGGCGCGGCGAGAAGAACCGGCGCGGCGTAAAAAACTCGCACGGGGCCATCTTTTACTAAAAAGATAGAAAATTAAAATTTAAAACGTATAGTAATAATATGACTTAGAGCTATTTACAATAGGTAAGTAATATAAAAAATATTCTAGTAGCCTGTAAGAACCACCCTATTCCCAAGGTGTGTTGTCGTCGATGAAATCATTGATATTATAGGTAATAAACTTTAAGTACACAAACGTTCTTTTACTACGTTTTAAAATTTATTTTTAGTATTGAGTTACGTAATTTTTTTAGCCAATTTCAGTAAAAAATACAACACAATATGTTGAAAAGGTTGAATGAATGTATTGTATTAAGTAAGTATGCAAAAATTTGCAGCTTGCATGGTGCTTGCATGCTTGAAAATGCTGTGATTAAGAAATATTCAAAATCTTATTTTAACTAAATAGGTACTTACATAAATGTATTATGTAGCTATAAAAATATGTTCCTTAAATGCTTAAATTAGCTAGCCAGTTGGATGGCTGGATGGAAACTTTTATCTCTAGGTAGAGTCATTTTAAAAAATTCGAAGATTCTCCTTGAGATATTTTTTGTAGAGCATAATACTATTATGTTTTTTGAACAGTAATATATTAATTAGTAAAAGGGTTGAAATCAATAATAAGAGATCAAATGGAACCAAAATAGAATTAGGTGTCCCACAGGGATCTATTTTAGGCCCGTTTCTTTTTCTCGTCTACATAAATGACCTACCTTATCTAGTTAAGGATAATGATAATGAAATAGTACTTTTTGCTGATGACACTTCACTTATTTTTAAAGTGAAGAGACAACAGTCTAATTACGACGAGGTAAACTGTACTCTTTCAAAAATAGTACATTGGTTTAATGTTAATAATTTACTTTTGAATTCTACGAAAACTAAATGTTTAAAGTTTACTTTGCCCAATGTACGGCAAGTTCAAACCAATGTACTATTGAATGATCAGAAAATGAATTTGGTGGACACTACTGTATTTTTAGGTATTACACTAGATAGTAAATTACAGTGGGGTCCTCATATTGCTAAACTCGCAGATAGACTCAGTTCTGCAGCATATGCAGTCAGAAAGATTAGGGAAATTTCTGACGAAGACACTGCACGATTAGTATACTTTAGCTATTTTCACAGTAGAATGTCATATGGTATCCTTTTATGGGGAAACGCTGCCGATATTAATACTATATTTGTGCTGCAGAAGCGAGCTATACGTTCGATTTACAAAATGTCTACATTTGAATCTTTGAGAGAAAAGTTTAAAGAAATTGGTAGATAATGTAATACATGTTAGAAAAAATATATGTAAATTTAAAGTCAAAGGTGACATTCATTGTAGAAACACCAGAAATAAGTACAAGCTAGATTTGCCAGTGATCAGACTTAGTAAAGTCAGTAAATCTTTTAAAGGTCAATGTATACGCCTTTTCAATAAAATCCCAGAAAACGTTAAAAATCTTTCCATTAATAAATTTAAGAAAGTAGTCAAAGAGCGTTTGTGTGCCAAAGCCTATTATAAGGTCAATGATTTCATAAATGATGGCACATCTTGGGAGTAGGATGGCTGCTTACAAGGCTACTTCTACATTATTGTACATGACTTACTATGTATGTATGTTGACATTGTATAATTTTAAGTTACAGCATTGTAAATTTTATTTTAAAAGATTAATTTTTTTACCTCACTTTTTTTTGGTAAAAAAAGTGGGCCCCGTGCGAGTTTCTTACGCCGGTTCTTCTCGCCGGGATAGTTCCCGAACCGGTGGTAGGCACCGTAGCTAATATTAACATTCTGAAAGTATTTTCTTAAAATCTACTCAGAAATAAAACATTTTTTATTTTTTATTTTATTAGTATTCGTTTAACAATAAATTGCAATATACTAAAGTAATATTTAACACTATGGAACGAAAAAAAGCTCTTGGTAAGTATACTTTCATTTTATAACTAGTAGGTACCTACGGTTACGAGAAGAACAGAAATACAGTTTATCAAAAGATTTCCAAAATGATGTTGGCTATACTTAATAAATGATAATTTAGAGTAAAATATTTAAAATGTTTGAAAAAGGAACATACCTACCTACAAAATATATGTTTTGAATTTTGATACAATTTAAATTACTTATTACCTTAATATACCAGATAAGATAAGAAACGGAAACAGAAGTAGGTAGAGATAAGAAGCTGCTTGTATAGAAAAGTATCAAAACTATACAAACAGCGCTATATCTTTACTTTGACAAGAATCACAAGACTTATAAAGTATTGCAAAATTAAAATAAATAAAATAAAAAGTATTTTCAAAATTGATAAAAAACTGAAAAACGAAATGTTGATCAATACAATATTTTTAGCTGAAGAACTTTATGTTTAGTATTTTATTATATTTTTACACGACTTTTTGATTTTCTTCTTAAAAACCGTTGACTGAATAAAAATATTGGTTAATATTGGTTAAAAATAAATAACATTTAAACGGAAGAAATAATAACGGTAAAGGAAATAAAAATAAAACTTAACCCTAAATCGGTAACGGCGGAACTGAACGACCGCAGCGACGCGAAATCAATAAAAACGCGTAGAGAATAAAATAGTTCCCAAATATTAAACGCGTGAAGAATAAAATAGTTCCCAAATATACCGCATTGTAAACGTAATTGATGTACAAAATAAATCACGGCGCTAAATCACAAAGAGTAAATAACGCAGCTAATTTGCAACGGATCTCAGGCGCATCACACGGTACGGCACACCAGCGTCCTCAAAAGGATTTAACAAGCAGCCATTCAGCGTCATTATATTTTTATACTTTATACCCGGTAAAGTGCGATCAAACGCGAACCCCTACAAAAGGTAATTATGTTTTGATTCGTACAAAAAAAAACATCGAGAGAATCACAAAGGAGACTAACGAGATAAGAGCGTGCTAAATCGCCTCCCCCCCCCGCGCCCCGCTTGGATCAATTCGTACTCGAACGGTCGATTGGCCGAGCGGGACGGCTCTATGTGGGGGCGGGGCCTGCATTAACCCCTCCCCCCGATCCGGCGAGGGTCTCTCCCGCGCCTCGCCGGCCAGTCAACCTTCAACCGCGTCCGCATGCGTACACGATCCCCGATCGCGCCAGTGACTGTGCTAAATGGAACTGACCGGCGTTCAATGTTAAAGAAACAAAATTTCGACGACAAAGAAGTGAACATGGCGATCGAGAGTGTGTCGAGGTACCCCAGCAGCCCGGCCGAGGCGACGGAGCCACCGAAGGCGACGAGGATAAGCTTCAGCGTGGCCTCCATCCTGGCCGATACTAAAGGGAGCGACGAGACGGCGGAGATGATCAGACACCACCGCTCCATCCCGGAGTCGCCTCTCCGTCAATCGCCAGGCGCGCAGCCCGAGCTGCCCGGCGGGAAGTCGCCGCGAGCGTCGCAGACTCCCCCTCTCAACCTCCACGCACCGACATCATCCGACGACGAGTACGAGGATTCCGTCAACCAGGAGGACTCTATAGTCGACGTAGAAGACCTACAGAATGGTATGCAGAGTGACGAAGAAGATAGAACGACACCGAGCGACAAAGAGCGGCACGGGCCTATAAGACCGACCCCGTTCAGTGCGTTAGCGGCGGCGGCGGCGGCCTACCACGGGTTGGGGTGGCCCAGCCCAGCCTCGGTCGTCCCGTCCTTTGGCCCGCTGTTCCAGTCGCATTTTCCTGTTGGCCACATAACAGGTATGCTAATTTCCATTCAATTTCATCCACATTTACTACTTTTTTTATAACATTTTGATTCGTCATATTATTTACACTCAAAATATTACTATCAGTATTCACCATTGGAATAGCTATATTGTCCTAATTATATCTTTCCTATTTTCTATTTTTTTACTTATTCAACACGATCAGTTGGTACCTAGAATTAGTCTTCAGAATAGCTAATTACTAAATAATAGTATAGAAGATAGAGAGTAGAAAATTGTAGAGTTACTATTGTCCTAATTCTATCTTTCCTATTTTTTATCTATTCAACACGGCCAGTCGGTGGAATTAGTCTGCAGAATCGCTATTTCTAAATAATAGTATAGAAGATAGAGAGTAGAAAAATTGTAGAGTTACTATTGTCCTAATTCTATCTTTCCTATTTTCTATTTTTTTATCTATTCAACACGGTCAGTCGGTGGAATTAGTCTGCAGAATAGCTAATTACTAAATAATAGTATATAGAGAATAGAAAAATTGTAGAGTTACTATTGTCCTAATTCTATCTTTCTTATTTTCTGTTTTTTTACCTATTCAATACGGTCAGTCGGTGGAATTAGTCTGCAGAATAGCTAATTACTAAATATTAAATAATAGTGTAGATGATAGAGAATATAAAAATTGAAGAATTTACTCTGCAATTTCAAAACGAATCTTGTATTACTTATTGTTTTTTTTTTCATTTAGCTTTTTTTGGTTATTTTTGTCAATCGCTTTTGTTACAGCCAGTTGTATCAATTCTCTACGGTATTTCAAACTTCGAACATCCCTAATAAATCATCCAGCGTTCCATTTATGTCTTTTGTTAACTTATTTTATGAGCCGCTTACTGTTAATAGCTACTGTTATTTTTACTTTTGTTTCATTCAACATATTTTTTCGGAAAGTTAACTTTAATTACTTATAGCAACAAAAGTTTTGAAAATATAATTTCAAAATGCGGTCAATTTATTTTAAAATTCATTTCATGTAATTACATCCAATTTTAGACAGTAATTATACAATCAAATCGTTTGAAGTTTTTGCAATTTATGCAAAATAATGTTTCCTTTATATGCAACACGGCAGTCCGGCGATTTTGCTACAACAATTAACATTATTAATTATTTATAATGTTAATTATTATTGTTGTATCGTGTCATTGAATTAAAGTTCAATATATCGAGTTTGGTCTCACTTAAATCTTAATAATCTTAATATTACATTTTTAACCCTTTTATTTCCATTCGTTCTCTACATTAACATTGTCGTTGGCGTTGCTGATATTTTGGTTTGGTTATTATTGATAATGACTTCGCAATTTTTTATAGCCTAGAAATATGGCCTACCTCTATTTTTAACACTGTCTTAAAGTTACACGTCAAGGGGATCTCCCTTGATAGCAAATGTACACCTGTAAACCTGTATCAAAAATGTAAACAATCGCATTTTTATTTTTATAGTTTTACTTATGACTTTAAGTTATTTTTAATCAATGTACATTTCAAGGGTCAAATCAGACCGCAACGCGACGCGTAGGTAGATACTAGATGCATTTGTAAATTTGTTATGAATTGACAAATTTCAATTGCGTGCGACGTCTTAAAAATCTGTCAAATTCATACTTTAGAAATGCATCTACGCGACGCGTTGCGGTCTGAATGAACCCTGGACAGTTGTGATTTTGATAATGATGAAGTCCCAAGTCCCAACCCACAATGTAAATAACATCATTCTTTCCGTTAAAAGTTGTTATGGGATATAAAATACCCCAAGTCATTCCCCCGTACCGTAACTATTGGTTAAGTGTTTGAGGGTTGACGCGTGAAAGCGGAACCAATTTAATAGAGTATTAAGTATTTAGACATACGGATTATTTACATCTGGATTTTTTAACCGACCGCGGCGAAAAAGGGTGTAAAGATTTTGATATTTTATGTAAGTATTGTAATGTACAGGCATAGGTATTATAAGTAAAATGTCTAATATTATAAACTAGATGGCGCCCGCAACTTTGGTGTGCCAAATTTCGTTTATCGCGCGGGAACCGTACATTTGTTCGGGATAAAAAGTACTTAAGCGTCTCCCAGACAGACGCGGCCTGCGGAGGCGGTGGCGGTCAATTGGATGACTTGGCCGCGTGGCCGCGTGTGTCTGTGTCGTTCCTAGAACTCTCAAGTCATCCAACCGACCGCCACCGCCACCGCAGGCCGCGTCTGTCTGGGAGACGCTTAATCCTATGTCCTTTCCCGGGACTCAAAGTATCTCCATAATCCATACCAAATTTCAGCAAAATCGGTCCAGCGGTTTGGGCGTGAATTGGTAACAGACAGACAGACTGACACACTTTCGCATTTATAATATTAGTAAGGATTGTATTTCAATCAACAGAAAGGCACTTTTGCATTAATAAAATTAATAATATTATATTATTGCCTATGGATGTATGAGGCTTTCAGTTAATAGTCTATATCATTCACTCGGGCTTTTTTTTTAATATTATAAGAAAAAAATATCTACAATCGACATACTTAGACCTCCTTTTTTAATCGGTACAAAAACAGTTTAGACTTTAGGACCTTTTTTGGGGGCCTGGTGTATCTCACTATACTTTTATTCTATTGATATCAGCTGCTAAAAGGATTTGCATTTTTCGTTAACTATTTTCAAATAGAGTTTTCGAAAAGCATCTAAAACCCGCAAAATCCGTAAATTTTCATTTTTTTTTTTCAAAAGTTCAGTGAAGAAAAAACTAAAGGAAGCTAGTAGT
Source organism: Aricia agestis (assembly GCF_905147365.1). Lineage (NCBI taxonomy): Eukaryota > Metazoa > Arthropoda > Insecta > Lepidoptera > Lycaenidae > Aricia > Aricia agestis. The sequence goes on from NC_056426.1 coordinate 5,706,550, forward strand.
AAAATAAAAATATAATTAGGTAGATTAGTTACAAGCCATACATGTATCCTTAATATCAATTACAGAAATAATTTTAAAATAACAAAATTACTTTTAAGCAGACATAACTTATGAGTTATGATGATAATTAAAATCCTTGTTATAATATCTTTATGTGTTTATTTTGTTAATTTAATAAACATGATTATGTAATTTACAGGGTTTTTATGGCAAAAACCTTTGTACTTGGTTACTAATAACTTTTTTAATTAGTTTAGCGTTTATGAAACTCTGACTGTAAAATAACTGCGACAGAAAATAATAATCAGCGTTTGTACCATGCACTCTTAATCATGACCTATATAACCATGGGCGTACTCAGGTAGGGCCAGGAGGGGAGCAGCTGCCCCCCCCCACAGTAGATAAAATAAAAGTCAATTTTCCTGGCTAGTGGGAATTAACTAATGGGAACCAGACTGACCATTTTCTCGAAATAAATATATGTCATTAGACACCTCATACCACCATGGAGACAATTCGTTCTAAGACAAGGCATTCTTTTTTTTGGTAGTCCGTCAAAAATGACACTTCTTAAAACGGTTGCGCCACCAAAAAAGTTTGATAACCGCGGCTGGCCTAGCCTACGTGAATAAATGGGCGGCAGGTCTATTCGAACCGATTCTCATTTCATATTCCCGGCCGTTGTTTTCAAAATGGCGGTAGCGACCTCGAAATCCCTTAACCCTTCAGAACCGGTCGCAACAGAAAGCCGATAAGACCAACATAAATAACAGATCTGTCGAAACGTGGAAACAATATCCCGCGGCTCGGCTAAATCCGCCATTTTGCATGACAACTGTCACGCGGATTGCGCGTCTTGATACTTGACAATTTGTTGACAGTTGCTAATTGGACGCTGTTAAGCATTCGTGTAACCCACAAATTACGTATTATAAGTTATGAATGCAGTTATGTGCTTTAGATGATCTGGAACAAGACATTCAAAATTTAACAACAGGCGTTCAAAATTTAACAAAAAAAAAATGGACACCTAGCAACCAATTATAAAGCTATCATAACTTAGCTTAGTTAAATAATTTCAACTATCGTAAAGCACATTTTTTCGTCAAAATGTCCTTTACGTCAATTGAAATTTTTGTAATCGATATTATTTTCATCCGTATTGAAATTAATATTTTCATTAAGTTTCACTTTGGTTTAGGCCTTATAAATATAAGGAACATAGTTTAAATTAGATGCAATTACTTCTATTTCTAATATAACATAATTAAAAATGTTAATTCACGAACAATACGCTGTCATTACGTACTTTGAATTAATTATTTTATTTAAATTTCCTTTAATTAATAATTAAACGTAAAATATTATGATTTTAATATCTTTTGTAGTTCTTAATTCTTGATTGTTATATTCATTAATTTAATTTAGCAGTAAATAATCATTATGGTGTGATTATTATTATTTATGTACGTAGTTGTTAACGTAGATTGTCTACACGTTGTTTAATTACAATAATGTTATATTCTACTACAACTAACTTGTTATTATGACTAGTGTTAAATTAATATTTACAGTGTGTATCAAAACTAAGTGATAATACTTATGGGTGTGTACGTGTTCCTCGTAGAGGGTTCACTGTGAAAGTAGCAGCGCTGAAAGACCAACTTTTTTTTTACTTTTTCACTTGCTCATACAAAATTGAAAAAAAAATTGGTCTTTCAGCGCTGCTACTTTCACAGTGAACTCTGTACACAGTACAAGGAACAAATACACACCCTAAAGTATTATCACTTAGTTTTGTTACACACTGTATACAAACAATAATACCTTCATTACTTAAGAGGATTCCACACCGCCATTTTTTCCATACAAACGTTGTCCCCTGTTTCCTCCCTGGATAATGCTAGTAGAGTTATAATTTTTTTCCTGAATATCTACGGCCACTAATACAATGTCCCTATGTTTTCTTTTTTTTCATAATTTAATTATTAAATAAGATATGAACGTTCAAAAACCCAAAAAAATGGCCAGATTTTCCACTATGTTCAAACGTCCAGAAAACAGATTTGGATAGATTATACAAAAAAAGCAAAACATAGGAACACAGCTCAAGCCTTTTTTTAATCTTTAATGAAAAAGTACTTAAATCGGTTAAGTTTTGGAGAAGGAATCAGGGGACAACGAATCGTTGATTTTGTGGATTTTCTGCAGTTGTCTCTATCGCGTTCTGCGGTATAGGCTTGAGGTAAGGGAGACAGCTATAGATATTACACGTTCTTTTTTTTCATTTCTCTAGCCGCTGTGCTATCCTCTTAAGCCAAGATAACTTTAGATTTTCAATACTGCATGATCTATGTACTTTATGTGAACGAAAAATGTACAATTTCCATGCGGTAAATGATTTACCGTTCGAACGTAGTTGAGGGCAATATAAACATGTCTAAGTGTCTAAGCACACTAGGCCGAAGTTACGCGGCGTAAATTCCACATGATTACGCCCGCAATATATTTTAAATTACCGATGACGTTTCGTCCGTATTTTGTATGCGTTTGACATTGCGGACGTAATCATGCGGAATTTACGCCGCGTAACTTCGGCCTAGTGTGTTTTAACACTAAAATCAATAGAATGACAAAGAGATAATCTTTTCTTTTCACTTATCAACCGTCAGACTTTCGGCAAGATTTTTAATAATACAATTCGACCAAAATTTATAAAATGTCTACTTTTACTTAGCTGTATTCAAATAGCCCTAAGTTTAACCCCAAAAGTTTTAATTTAAATACTGTAAGTCTGTTGCGTGCCTAAAGGACATAAATATAGGTTGAGATAAAACTAAGAACACGCTTGATCAATTATCGCACTTGAATCGTAAAATTTGTCCTTATAACTCTATAATTAAGTCGTATTTACCTAATTCCACGTTATAATTGTACTAATAAAATTATAACCAATAATAATAATCATTACGAGCGTTAATTTTATTAATTGTTAAATAATATGAAGGCAATAACAATTAAAAACTTGAGCAAACGGAAAAAATCTATAAAACAGTTGAGTGCTTAATTAGTAATGAAATATCTTTTAAACAAGCACGGTTTAGTCTCTAAAAGAGTTGAGCCATTTCAGATAATAATCAGACAACAATAATAATTGTTATTGATACTTTCGAGTATCAAAACTACTTAATCTTCCTCAAACTTTCTGTCAATCTTGACGCACACTGCACAGCCTGTCAACTCGAAATAAGCATTTTTATTGTAATATTTGTCTGTCATAATTTTTTTTTAATATTTAGAACAAAATATCTTTCTACTTTTCATTTCTACAACTTTATGTGCCTGATCTGCCCGGTGGTTTTTGCCAGCTTTCTGTTGTAATACCTAGATACAGTTTTGTTTTTTACTTGTAAATACAAAGTAAGAAGATATAATTACCATAAATATTATCAAGGTGTGACTCTTTTGCCTATCTTAGACAATTAATAATAAATAACTACAAACAATAGATTCTTACTGGAAAATTACTAATTATAAATTATTTAGTATCTAATTATATTTAATTAATGATTCTTTTATTACACTTTTGCGCAGGGCCATAAAAACAGCTATTGGTTGCCATTGCTTAACATGTTGCCGTTATGTCATTTAAGAAACGAAAAATAAGTTGTTACTTATTTTTCGTTTCTGAAAAAGATGTTTCTTTTGCCAGGGCATTTGCATTGTTTTATCGTAAAATAATATGACTGCAGTTGTTCATTATCAGTTCATTCTTAATCTTTAGCTAATCGTAGTTAATAAAACAAACGATGATACCATAAAATATGGTGCAAGTTTAAGTCTGACTTGGATATTTTTTTTGTTATCTTCTAAATAGACTTAACTCTGTGGTCCCCACAGTTGTATAAATCTCTTTAAAACTATCAACTGGTAGCCGTGTTGCTCTTCTTTGTGGCTCGTCTGAGAGCTTCTGCATTGCACCCATCCAAGGTGTGGCATCGTTTACGACCATTTAATTCTCTCATAAAAAAAGCTAAGCCCAAAATGACTATAAAGTTAAAAATGTTGATTTAATTGTTTATATCGCGTGATCAAACAACATTCGGCATTGGACGTGTTGAACCAAAACTTTTACTACTGTCGTAAAATTTTACTACCTAATGACATCGCCTACATGAGCTTGATCTATAAAAATAGCGGCTTAAGAGCTCACCTGACTCTAAAAATCAAACATCGTCCTTCTCTCTTCACACTCACGCCCGTCTTTCATATGCCAGCTGAAAAAGGACGGCGCGGAATCATCGCCAAGTTAGTTTTACTTGAATAAAACACGAACTATAATGATTATGAAAAAAGTGTTTTGAGCAAATTTAGGTTTTATCAATACCTTTTTAGATATTAAAAAATATTAAAGAAAAGACAGCAAACTTCGAAGATCCAAGCAAAAATGTGTCTAAAACAAGGTTTTTTGTAAAAAAGAAACCATCGAGCATTTTTTGAGTAATCGTGTTTTCGTCTTGACTCTTGAGCATTTAATCTTTATGAACTGAAGTTACTTGTGTCAAAAAATCAGTTTTCTAGACCTTACAGATTTTGAGATCTAGGTTTAAGTATGTAGTCAAGTTAGGGTCATATGGGCTCTTAATACTGAAATGTCTTTTTAACGGGCCTCTTTTTGAAATATAAGATCGTTTATGTTTCAATTTCTTACGTACCAAGTTTCATAATAATCTTCTTGATAAAACTGAAGAGAAAGCTCATAATAATATAGCTATAAATTATGAAATAAAAAAATAGACACGAAAAAATAAATAAACTGGTGTTCGCAAATCAAAATTACAAAACATTTTAATAAAACTTCAAATAGTACGAAAAAGCAGTCTTGATACTTTAAGGGAAATTATGATCGCGCTTCTACGCTCGGTATTCGCTCGCGAACTCACAGAAAGTACGTCTGGTCATGCGATCAGCGCCCTTGTAACGCGAGCGCGTCACGAATACGCTTTTTATTTATTTTTCATTTTATGACTAATTAAGCCTAATTTTTTACGTGCGGCTGTAAATATGTCAAATGCTTCCATAAAGCGATTAATCTTCGCTTAAATAATTGCTTTTGCACGTACCGAGCGATAATTACAAACATAATTACATAATGGACGTGATAAAAAAATCGAGTGAAATCACGATTATACTAAGTATTTTTGAAGTAGTGCGCGGGGACCGAGATTTACACGATGTTTTAGAAATGTACAAAAAAGATTTAAAAAATATTATATTTTATTTTCTAAATATTAATAAAATGGAGGAAATCGTATTGCAATCACCTGATAAACTTAAATCTTAATGTGTCATTTACAAAATATATAATCTAAATTACTTGTATATATCTAACAAGTTGCAACCTTTAAGGAAATATTATAAATAAGTTAAAATGTGCAGTTTCCCGTATTTCCCGTAATCTATCCTATATATATAAAACTCAAAGGACACCATGTCAGTCAGTCAGACTGACATGGTGATCTATCATCGCACAGCCCAAACCACTGGACCGATCGGGCTGAAATTTGGCATGCAGGTAGATGATATGACGTAGGCATCCGCTAAGAAAGGATTTTGATCAATTCTACCTCCAAGGGGTTAAAATAGGGGATGAAAGTTTGTATATAATAATACTTTTTAACGCGAGCGAAGCCGCGTGATTCTAAATGTATGCCTTTTTGGTTAAAACCCTATAGATACTAAATTTCTCGGAAATTCTATGAGCCGTTACATTTATTTGCTAGTACCTACACAAGATCTTTCGAAAAAATATCTAAGGTGTAACCGTGGAAAATGAAAAAGCCGATAAAAACTCGCGATAAAATCGAGAGCATTTTAATAAATCATGGTAGCAAAGCAGAAAATGAACGCGACGAAATCAATTTATTTGTGGCGATAATGAAGGCGTTTTGATAACACAAATTGGATAGGATGATTATGCTTTAATCAAGTCCACCGAAGCGTTGCGATTCTGTATTACTGGAGTCTACAGCGTATATCGTTGGTAATAAAGACTAACAGCACATAGTCGAAGCAGAGCGAAGCATGATTCCGAAATCCGAATATCGAAAGTCTTTTTATATTCACAATGTACCATTTGTATACACAATGGATACTATTAAAATTGTCTGTTTTATTTTAGTAAATCGGTACCAATAATATGATATGGTCTAGTATTAGAAGTAAATAACATATTTTGACCACATGTATACTTTCTGTGAAATTGTAATTATAATATTTTACATTGGTCATTATATACGTAACATGGCATGTCATTCTTATATTATTCCCTTTAGATACGTGTTACGTAACAAAAGATTTTATGTATAGTAAACTTTGCTGGTTTTTTACTTACACAAAAGAATTAAATTACTATAAGACTTTGGGATTTTGCTTCCGTGCACTTCGGCTGTGCAAGTGTGAGCTTATGCCTGCCATACACGCTACGGTCTACCGGAGAGGTCTACCAGTACAGGTACTTATGCCTGCACACTACGCAGTTTTTTGGACCTGCGCAGGCGACCGGCGCAAAACTTATTCCGTGAGATCTATTCTTCTATTACGTGAGACGTCATGCAAATCTGTCAATTCAATATAAATTTATAAATGCATCTACGTGTTGCGTTGCTGTCTGAATTGACCCTAAGGGTCGTATAACAGCCGTATTAACGCGTATTTACCTCAAGAGCCTATTGTGCGATAACTGGTTTCATTGCGGCTGGTCGTGGTTGAGTAGCTAATTGATATTATATAGCCCTTTATACGTTCGCTTGGATGTTTGTTACAATAAACTGCTGGAGTAATGCTCGTTACCCTGGTTTTTAAAATCAGCTTTAATAATACTAGCTAAAAGCCGAGCTTCGTGAGGGCTCGCGTCGTCACACCTTGACTGACTGATGATGACACATATACATTTAATAAAAATTTGTATGCTAAAGCACAAATCAATAGGCGTGATAGTTTTTCTGTAAAGTGTACCACAAAATGTTCAGGTTGTGGGATAATTATACTAGTACTGAGTACTGATTAAACATCTCACCTACCTAGTATCTACCCTACTGTAAAACTTCGAAATTCTGCTATATTTTCTACATTCTAAAAAAGAGTAAAAGCCCTAAGCTAATAAAGAATACCTAGCTCTACAGTCTACATTTCTATGAACATCCATAATCCATGATGAACCAATACAAGGGATTACTGACGAGTAGATGGGCAAATGATTGTGTTGATGTTTTTAAGCGTAACCAGCATGGTATTATCGCGAGCAGAAAGCACTTGTTTTTTTTTTCAGAAGTCATTCGATATTTTTTAGGTTACAGAAGAAGCGGGCTACATAACATGTTTTCTCACTTTATCTAATCACCCATTAAGTACACGAACATAATAATTCTATAACCAGTTCCAAATGATTAACGAAATAGTTGTAAATGATTACAAACACAATTTGCAAATTCTCTAACGAGTATCGGGATGTCATATTGAGATTAACATTTTATTAAAGATTTTAATTTCTTCATTAATTAAGTAGTCATTTGCCAATACCCACAGCCTTATTAATATTATCTTGCACCTGCTCGTAATTTATTCAACAATGGGAAATGTCAACGAGTTGTAAAAGGCTCAAGAACGGTTGTTCCAACTATTCCGAAATGTCATTATGAATTCAAAGTAATTGTTTTCAAAACTTTTTTTCAGAACATATCTAAACATTACGAAATAAAACATGGCTTAATACAGCTAATGAAGTATAGCAATGAAGACTATTCATATCTAGAAATACAATAATCTTTGACTAATAAATATTGAAGACCAAAAACTTATCTTTTTTTGGTGCAAATCTTCCGTGACCGCCACTGAATGTTAGCCAAAAAAACCTAATTCCTAAATGCAAACCAATGCCTCGTTCTATGTTTAAAAAATGTAGAACATTCCGAACGAATTAGGAATGATATCTATTAAAACCACTTAAAACATTTGAGTTTCCGCTGTAATCTTGCGTCTAATTAAGCCTAATCTAAGATGTTTTGGGACAGGTGAACGAAAATTATACGGGTTGTATTAAACAAAGGTTTGTAAATATAAACTTTTTATGCCGCTGTAAAACCCACGATAAGAGATGAATGTAATATGTTCACTTATCTTTATTGGTAAGGAATCCGTTGTTTGGTTATCATGAAGGCTGTAGCCAAATCAAAAGCTGAAAACAAAGAACAAGCCAAAAAACTATTAAAGTTAAAGTTCGTAGTGTCATTAAGAGTTTTATGCACTATATATTAGAGTTTTATGCACTACTAGCCGTCCTGGCAAATGTTGTTTTGCCATAAAATGATTTTCCCTGTTTTCCTGCTTTTCTCTTGAAGTTTTTTCTGTTTTTTTTATATAGACCTCATGGAGCCTGAGACCTTTCCAACGAATGCAAAACCGTGGAAATCGGTTCGTGCGTTCTGCAGTTATAGCGTCAGGAAGGAAAAAAAGTATTATTTTCGGCTGATAAATCTGAATTCCAATAATAATGAATAATTACCAAGTAGGCAAGGCAAGAATTAACTTTAATGACTTACATTACAGTGCAAACCCCGAGATAAATACGTCCATATTTGTCTATCAGAATAACTGTAGGACTTATCGTGGACTCGTTAGTGCTCGTAACCCTAAACCCTATTGCCGCGCACATAAATGAGCACTCTAACACAATGAGATACGTTTTAATTTTGCGTGGCTGGCTTTTACGCGTTTTTTCCGTAGTACTCGCTCGATTGCGTCTCCTAATTGGCTTGCCATCTGTTTTAATTCACCTCGCGATAGTTTTACAAGTATTTTATTGACTCGTGGCTCCGCCTGGCGGCTGAAGGTGTAACTGAGCGGGTAATCGATTCCTACATTACTGGCGTAAGGATGGGCCGTTAATGGCCACATTGGGGCCAACTAGAATGAATGAAGTACAAATTACAATACTTTACATTAAAGCAGGCTCTATAATTTACTTGTGAGGTATATTAAGTTAAGATTATTTTCATGTTCATCTCAAATAGTTCGTACCTTGAAAGAAAATGACGCGGGAAAAGTTGCTCTACCACACAAACTATGATGCCCTATTTACCCAATTATTGGTGAAATATTGATCGATTCTTAGTCAATGCTTATTACATCATAAGAGGAATGCGAAATTTCGAGTTTCTAGCTCAAAGGATTACGGCAGTCAATTAGCTAGATTAAAAAATAGAACAGTATTTCTATATAAAAATTTGCTTACATTCAGGAATGTGTGTACATATTTCTAAAATACTTACATGAAACAATAAATATAATTCTGTATTGTTTCTATCCTATCCTATTTTTAAAATGATTGGTAAATGCTTGGTCGACGCGCAGAAATGTATAATATTCTTATTAAACTCTTTCTTACCTGTCTATGTGGGAGGTCAAAGACTTTAATTTATTTATTGTTCACCATGGAAAAAAGATATCACGAAAGTAACACTAAAATTTAGATCGTGTTTCACAAAACAAGCAAAAACCTTTAAGAGCAAAACATAAAGATAACATTTTCCCACTTTTCGAGCATAAAAATACTATAATAGCTACCAATTAGAAAAGTAAATTATGAATAAAGCAAAAAAGTCGTAACTCCACCAACGTCGAATTGGATTCCAAGTCCATATCTTAGAAGGCAGAAGAAAACAACTTTTAGCTTGTTCTCTATGTTTTATCTATGGTCTCTAGTCTCTACCCTGAGTTATATTTTTTTACCTGGCAATGTGGGAGGTCATAGTGCACATAATTAGTCTTGAGACTTGACCCGGTGATGCGTGCCGCCATCTCTCGGCCGATGACAGCGAATAATAAATCTTGAGATAACATCACAGAAGATTATACGGTACCGGTACCCCATCACGCCATCCGTGCTTCCTGCACGAGCAAATTAGTGCAAACTCGCTAATTGACTCGCACTTGACACGTATTACCTACCTCGTAGAGCTCAAATTCCCGTGAAAATCTTATTATATACATTTTTCACGTGAAACTTAAAACCTAGACGTTGAGGTTCAATTTTCCCTGACATTCTGAAAACTTGGAGTATATTTTTAGTGTTCGCAGAAGCGCCGGTTAAAGACAATGAGCGCAGTTTAAACGCTAAGTACTAGTTTAAATGTGTCCGTAACTTATTGCTTTGTAAGTTTAACTGTTCTACGACAACGACCACACAATATGTAAACTTCATAGAAACATCAGTAGGGTGTGTATTAATAGAATTAACTTGAATTAGGTGAGCGACAATATTAAAATTATTTTAAAAATAATAGAACAAGTATCTATTAAATTTCAAGCGTGCTATAACGTTACGCCACATTCAATAAAAGTGTCCAGTTCATAATTTTTACTGTGCGGATAAAAATATAATAATTAATACATAATTGGTCGCTGTTGACCATTTGTGTACTAATCCACAATTATTATTTTTGTTGAATTATGACTTATGAGTGTAGTCTTGTTCTAATATCTAAAGAACATAATGAATTCATAATGCAATACTTACATATTTTTTTGTGGGATGGTACACAAATGCCAGCGTCGAATTAATAATGATGTGTCAAGTTTAATAAATATATTGTATCTACCATAATAGATGTGATACGAAGAGCTAGAAAAACTTGAGAAATCAAACAGGTTTTTTAATTTTCACGACCTTTAAGCGCATTGCTGCGGCATAAAAAACCACAGATAAAATAGAGAATCAACATAACCAAACACCGAGATAGTATCAATTCAAATCTCCATCAAAACGTAATTAATTTAATACTAATTATGACAAAAATTCGTTTAATGCGTCCAAACAATTCTAGATTTAATTCGATTCTTATCTCCCAGCTTGGCAGTTTATGACTCTTTGGGATTATTGCCTGATTAAAAAAAAACGATTTCCTGTGTCGCGATAAATTTAATTTAAAATTAAAAAATAAAATTATAGAACGATGACGCAATCGTGATACTTGATTAGCGCTGTTATAAAAATTATGTGATTCCCAACAAAGAGCGGCGAAAATAAATTATCGATAATTCGCATTCTTTTCAAGCGGGCGGCGGATATCGATGAATTCCCCGCACTACGTTCTTTTTTCGAACTTAATGGAATTAAACATCATTAAAGTGTGTCGAATGAGGTGATTTGTCATCGCCGCCCGCCATATTGTTGGCCAAATGACTTCTGAGAACTTCTGTAAATAAATAAATCAACTTTGACCATTAATTTGCCGATTCGAATATAATTTGTTACGATTCAATATTTAGTGTTATTAGTTTCCCCGCTGTTTTGTATGCAAATCGGACCGGGTCATTATCATTTCAATAATTTAGTCCATTTAAGAACTCAGCATTTTATATTTTTAATGAAACCGCAGTTTCATGATAATTATGCAATATATTTATGTCATTTTGTATTTGATTTTAATGGGTAGGTGTAATTATGATTTATGACACTTAAAATTTTTAAAACTTCGCGTCGTTCTATGGTTACAGTGAAGTATTAAAGTGTTCGGAATAAAATTGAAAATGAAATGATTGTTTAAAAGATTCCGACTGTAGCGGTCGTAGAAAACTTTTTATAGCCTACATCGACCCTGCTGATAATTGACATGTTTTTAATAGTTTTAGCATTTAACTGACACTAACAGTTTCGCGCGGCTCGTCCATCTTAATAAAGATTTCCGCGGCTTACTCTACATACTACCTGTGCCAAATTACATAAAAATCAGTCCAGTTGTTTGTGAGACTAGCGCGTTCAGAGTTCAAACAAACCAACTTTCTACTTTATAATGTTATTCTAGTTTCTAGATTTAACATGATACAGATGTAGTTAATGACAATAATATCGATAATAAAAATCGACATGTCACATCTCTATTACTCGTGACTCCGCTGCGTGGGCGACCAATAGCGCCCCGCTGCGCGCGCGAGGCCTCTCAATTCAGCCATTTATTAGGTAACGAGGAATTAAATAGTTATGGGCACGATTGTTATCGATATTTTTTTAATCAGCCGCAAATTACAGGTGTGTGATCTTATCGTAATAGTACTTAATGTCTTCATTCATAAGTTGCGTGGGCCGTCGCTTCCGTAGAATATGAACTTACGAATAAAGAAGAATATAGATTACAATCATACCGTACTACTAAAGATATTTCAATTTCAATTTCTTTATTTGCAAAATGTGAGTTAGTACTTAAAGATGTTAGTAGATTTCACAATGGTTTCATCACATTTACCCAACTGGGCATGCAAATGTTTAGCTTATAAACTACAATATAATAATATGAAATATTACAACACTATTCTTACAAATTAACAAAGTATAAAATATTATATATTCCAAATGTGTTAATTATAAAAGAGGCTAATTTGTGCTGTATGGATATCTTATTTAAATATTAACAATTGTCAATAATAATAAATAATTAGACATAACAATATTTATTATTATTAATCATATTATAATTCATACTTAATATAGGCAGTGTGTTATTCAAGGTCTGCTGTCTTTGCCCGTCATTTGAGGATTTAGATATACCAGACAAAAACTAGAAACTTTGTATAATTCGCAGTGTAAATATTCTTATAAGTGTTTTTTTAATTATTTATTCAGAGTAAATTAACATTTTACAATAAATATTAAAATTTGCCAAACTGTGCAACAGCGACAAATTACAAATTCGCTAAACATTAAAAAAAGTGAGAGAGTACTTCCGACTTTCAAAAAGTGTATTTAGGGAAATTCGATATGTGACTGACTCTACATTTGATACGACTTGCGTTTTATTTTGTCATATATTATGGTTACTATCATGTTGTTAATATCAATTTTAAGATGGCTTTGTAGCAGATTAAACGAGTTAACTTTTTCAGAAAAAATGGTGTACACTGTTGTTTTCAAATAGCATTTATTTAGTCAAACATAAACGTGACCGACACTACATGCAAAAGGAAGTCGCTTTCGAGAGTGTTTGTAAACACCAATAATCTTCCTCTCTGTGTGCTAAATAACTCTACTTTGTATTTTTATCGAAAGTGCATGAAACAAACTATTATAGAATGGTTACCTATAACCTGTAAGTTATTTGAAAAAATATTTATTAGCAAAATAAATTGTGACCGACACTACAGCCCAAAACGTGACCGACACTAGACTCACTTTGTGCAGGTAAAAGTCGGTAGTTTCACATGACACCTTAAAATTTATGTATCTCAGCACGTACAATATGAAGTCTAAAATTAAATAAAAGCAAATCAGTAATTAGTTAATTCATTAAAATGCTTTTTTTGAACTTAAACATCACAAAAACGAAATCACTAATAATTTATCAAAAAATAACTCGACACGAAATCTTCTAAAAAACTATTAACATAATAACCCAAGAGCCAGCGATAGGCAGACTTTTGTCATTTTTTTAACCTAAAAATTTTCCATTATATGAGCCCTATAGAGGTAAGAACGAGCAGACACTATGGAGTTTCGGTCGCTATTACTTTAGAAGGTTTCCAGTTCTGCAGGTCTACCTTACGTTCAATAAAGTTTAAAGATCAATAATTTTATCTTTTTCTTGCGATATCTGTAAGAATTTCATATTCTACTGCCAAATCTTTGTGACAATTGCTTCCCATTTCCAGACATCGCTAAATTTTGGATTATATTTGGCTTTGAGGTGGTCTGGCAGGTTCTTAAAATAATAAATTAGCTTTCTGCTTCTCTGTTTCTGCTTTCTTTAGCTATTTTCGCCATCTATCACCAAAACTAACAAACAAAAAGCTACTTTTGGGCGTGATCGACTCTATAATGTGACCGACACAAAAATATTTTTTAGAGTTTAGGTGTTATAAAAAAAGATGACAAATTTTTAATGCCGGTATCATTTGAGTAACGCCGTCACGTAGGAAAGTTTCTAATTTTACTGATGTAAAAGTAATTTTACTGTAGTTAAAGACAAAAGTAATGTTTTTTATGTGACCGACACTACAACTCGACACTGTGATCTTACAAGCCTATTATATCTTTTTAAAAATGAATTTTCTCGAATCTCAAAAGCTATATCGGTATTTAATCGTTTGAACAATCAGTGTGTAACAAAATATGACAAGAATTTAAAATACATAACGTGAAAACTAAGTCACAACTTCATCATACAAAACCACACTCAGCCGAGCTCACGACATCATCTCATAAATGGCAGCTTTGCTAGAAAAGTAATGCTTAGAAATTGTTGCTTCTTTAAAATCTTAATAGTACCATAATGTTGTGACTATAATTAAGTATATTTAATACCAAAATCAGGTATTTATTTTCTTAGTTTATGGTAGACTTTTACATGGAACTGGTCTTTATGTGTCGATACCTACTTTGAATAAAAATATATATTTTTTTTAATATTCGACACAAAATATACTTCTAAAGTGTGCGTGTGTATTACAAACACTAGAAGTATCAAAATGAATCCATGGGCTCGGTTTAAACTGGCCACTGATATCAAAGTCGCTGTCTTATTATTCCTTTTAAGTATTTTTTTTATCCAGATTAACTAAACGATTAGCAACAAAATTTCATACTTTGCCGTCGGGTAATATAACAAATTAGAGAAGTATGTCAGTCTGCTAAACACTTGTTTTCCCCGATTGTACATGTACATATAGCGTACAGTCGGTAACGAGAGTCACGCACCTAATTATAGAAGCATTCCCAATCAATTACCGACGAGACAGAACTGTACCGACAGCAGAACAGCAGAGCGACAGGTTTCAAATATATTTTTGAAAGGATAAAACCTAACGTTCTTACCACAAAAGATTTAAACATCTATTGAACAGTTGTTTTGAGACCATTTTGTAATGATTTTTTTTCTAATCAACTGTTCTACACATTGAACTAGAACGTTAGAAAAGGCATTATATACAATCGTCAGCGCGAAAATGTCTCACCCTCGAAATGAGTGAGCTCACTCATCTGAGAGCAGTGTGCCTTAGGACGCGGTGACAGTCGGACGTGTTTAATGCATTGATTACTTAAAATATGCATTGAAAGCGTAAAATGAGTGAAAGAGAAAGTAGTATATGCTATTGATGTAAGACAAAAAGGACGACAATATTTTCTCGATACACATTTAGCATGCAAAAACATTGCTACAGTTTTGATGGCGTATGCCATATCCAAGTATTGACATCGTTGGTTCTACAGGTGTTTAAATCTTTTGTAGTAAGACCGTAAGTGTCTAAACACACTAGGCCGAACACATACAAAATGCGGACGGAACGCGACGAAATAGGTCATCGGTAATTTAAAATACATTGCAGGCGGAATCATACAGAATTTACGCCGCGTAACTTCGGCCTAGTGTGTTTAGACACTAAGTTAGTCTTAAATTATACATACCTGAACGACAGGTTCAAAATATATGAATAGGAAGTTGGAAAGCTCTGCTTTTCCAAAAGAAGTAGAAAACTACGTTTTTTTTTTCAAAAAGTTATAATTACTGCACCTAAAGCAAAACTTTTTTCATTTTTCGATGTAATAGAATTAATAGTCGTTGAACATACCTGAAAAAGAAAGGAATTAAGTAATTATTAATTACATTGTATAAAATTTATAAAATAATAATGATCAGTAATAGTACGAATCTACCTGGTCCTTTTAATTTTTTTATTACCGTAGCTTAAAAATTTTATTTACAATCAAACACCATATCGATACAACTTAAAGTATAAACTTTTCGTTAACTTGTTAACGAAAGATTTAAAAACATTTAAGTACATGTTAATTGACCAAGTACATCTCAACTCTTAATTGACTTAAATCCTTTAAAACCAAAATAACACGAGCGATCAGGCGTTGTCAACCGTTGGCGCGCGGCCAAAACTAATGCGCCATTGAACACGGCTATTTGTAAAATGCTACAGTGTCATTACACCAAAATACATTTATATTACTTATAGCACTAACAAATTACTTATAATACAATAAAAATATTAGTCTAATGCGGTTGGGAGAAATCAAAACAAAAATTAATACGTTTTTCTAAATTATTTTTTTTGGCGACGGTTTCGAAAAAAATAAATTAAAAATGAATGTTTATTATTATATGTACCATATCTAATTTGCTTTAGCAATGTTTTAAAATAAATAATTTAAATACATAAATCATCATAATATTATTTCAGCGTTTTGATGGCTTCTTTCAAATTTCAAGCCATTCATAATAATAATAGAACCGAGTAGGAGTTTTTTTCTCATTTTTAGTTAGTGTTTAACGGTCTACTTACCTAACAATACTTTACAATGGGGTTCTATTAAGATAACGGACTATTATACTCCACTCAAAAGTTTATCGTGTCAATCTATTTCATAGTCTTTAATAAAGAATCAAAATAATTCGTTTCCGCGTTGTGAAGTTCCTTTATTGACTTGATGAATGGTGAAGAACATTTCTCGTTTGATCAAACATACTGAAATCCGGCCTCTTAATAACCCATTCTGAATAGATTTATTATGTTTTAGTGGGTGAATTATGATAAAATGTGCGTGTTTATGTCTTGAAATATGTTGAGCGTTTAAGATGTGCATTTTTAAAAGGCATTTGTAGATCTGATTCATATTATTAGTTATAAATCTTATAATCATTTATCACTGACTAAATTACGCATGTAAAATAATAATATAATATTGTCCCACTCTTGACAGACTATCAAAATATTTTACTTCGTTTCTGTTATTAGCCATTTCTTAATTACAATTTACAACTTAATTAGTATAAAAATAAAACGAGAAGACTTCCAGAACAAACTAATAAGACAAAGAAATTTTATCACAATTAACATGCTGATAAAATTGCAAATGCAATAAAAATATCGCACTTGTGAATAAACTAATCTTAATTGGTGTCTTAGTCGAAGCCAAGAATATATGGTAAATAGAAAAGAAAGAATGCGTCTTGTACAACAAAACAGCGTGCGGTGAACGTTTAAAATATTGGAATGAATGACATACCACGCCACATGCGATTAATGGTTGCGCGTTCACAAAAAGCAAATATTCTCATTAATATATCAACTGTCTTTTTAGAATAGTACCGTCAGCATATAAATCGGTTGAGACTTTAATTTGACGTGTCCCGAAAAAAGGTTGCACAGCGCTGGTATGCAAAAGTTCTATGAAGAAAATGCCCTCATTATTTCCTATTTTTTATGAAAAAAAATGTAAAGAGTAATCTAACAGACGTTCATTTTTTAGGGTTCCGTACCCAAAGGGTAAAAAACAGGACCCTATACTTATTTATTTTTATGGTTTAAACGTTTTGTTAAAATAGTAAATAAATTAATTGTATGGTAACAAAAAGTTACTTAAGATTAAAACGTTGATAACTTACACTTTAAATACCTGAAATATTTGTTTACTAATTATAACTTGTAAGTATTTTTACGAAAATGGAACATAAAAACTCGAACAAAATTTTGTTTTTTAAAAACCGAACTCCATGCTATAAATTGACAAAAAGTATCACTTAGCACCGTTCTATATTTAAAAAAAACACTGGCCGGCTACAAGTGAATTTAAAAAATGCATTTTAAATAAAGAACACATTATGCGTTCAGAAGCTAAACATCTGTAGTCGGTGTCTCCTGGACAATTAACAAGAGATCCAGACCAACACCCATTATTTAGTAGACTCATTTATGATGACTTTTCATTGAAGATACTTTGATCTACATAAAATTACTTTTGTTATTTTTGATTGGTTTTCTTTATTAGTTTCAACTAAGCGTTGAGTCCTTGAAAACTAAGCGAAAGCGAAACTAACTTATGTGAAAACTAAGCAATTTTTGCAGACTCTTGGATTGAAAAAAGGACATTGCAATTTTTTATTTAAAGGAAGTGACCACATCTGATACAAACACAGAATTTGCTAATTTAAACTAATATAGCTATTTAATTAATTATTTTTAAGTTTTAACCACCGATAAGAGTATTAAGACCAAACCAATAATTATTATGCTTAGCATTTATTGTATAGGGTTAAAAAAAACTTAGGCATTTCAAGACCACTGCAGTGTGTAAGCACCACTATCCATTCCAATATATTACGGTTGCTTTGACGTCCGCTAAACACGACATTAATACTCTCCGACTTTTGGCTGTCACATTATTTACTTTTTCTCCACTTTTTTCTCGGCTATTAAGCGGATGGGGGTGTTTGACAGAAGGATTAATAATACGCTGAGCTGTTAAACATTATTTTGTTTTAAATAATTATATTAAACCGCTAACTAAAATAGACGATATTTTCATGTGTTAGTTAGTACTTGGCTGTGTAAAAAAAGTTTAAGGAAATCCAACGAAAAACATTAGAAAAATATTTGACCGCGAACTAATAAATACAGGCTGAATAAAAAGTTTTAGAATCCAGTTAAAAATTTAAAAAAAAGTTTTCGAACGTTGACTGCATTTTGCGCTTTTTTTGTAAATGATTTAAACGCGTTATAGTCAAAGAGCTCGCGTCGATATTTTGTTTATATTAATAATTTATCTTATTGTTATTGCATTTTTATAAGTAAACATTAATTATGTGACCGATAGCGTTATGTTTACATTTAGGTAAATTAAACATTAATTACAATTAACGAGTTACGTAAAACGTACGTCAGTGACTTAGGGTGGGTTGCACCAACTTACTTTACTATACTTAACTGTAACTTTAATTATAACTTTAACTATAACTTTAACTACAATGCAAAATATCAAATCTTTGGTTAAAGTAAAAAACGGACGCATTATTTAACCATAAACATAGAGCTCGACAAGGCTTTAAAAGCACGTGGCAAAAAAAGGAACTAACGCTGTCATCATACAAAAACGCAATTTTTGACAGTTCTCCTTTACCACCAGCGCCCCGCCCACGTTCATATAAAGCCTTGTCGGACCAGCAACGTCTTCTGTCAAATTCTGTGGTCAAAGTTAAGGTTAAAGTTAAATTTGCCTTAACTATAACCATAACTTTAACTTTAACCATGCCTCCTGTGCAACCCACCCCTACAAGTTACAACTTTATCATATTATAATACATAATTATTATTACCGACATAAAATCTCTTTCATTTTTGTCCTTAACATGATACTAAGTATCATGTTAAGGACGGAGTGTTTCGTGCCGTATTATAGAATCAATTAACGAATATATTTGTGATAAAATACTTAAATTATTGTATAGATCGCTATCTCGGGAGCGGTTTCCGTAAATGTCGTTTTATGACCGTCTTATTAAGAAGCGGCGTTCTTTGAGTTTTTTGTTTTTATCGCTCAAAGGGCGCAACTGGAGACGCCCTTACAAATGCCTGCTTAATATTCGGACTTGATGAAATGTTTTTGGGTAAAGGTGGCTTATCAACTAAGCCGCACTTTACAGATGTAGATAAAAATTTTGCGGATTGTACGTCATTTTTGTATTCTGTGAAAGAGCGAATATATTAAAAAAATACTTGGAAATACTATTGTTATGCATGATTACCATCATGATTACGAAGCTGCCTTTAACAAAATCGAGACGTGACGACGTTTACACGCAAATTACTGCTCCATTATCATCGATAATACAACTGACTCTATTTTTGAAATTGTAGACCATAACACTATACAGTGTGTAACAAAAATAAGTGATAATACTTTAGGGTGCGTGTTCCTTGTAGAGAGTTCACAGTGAAAGTAGCAGCGCTGAAAGACGAAATTTTTTGACACAGTGAACTATCTACAAGGAACACGTACACACCCTAAAGTATTATCACATATTTTTGTTACACCCTGTATACATAGGGGATACTTACATCGGTATAACTGACTCTACTTTTCATGGACCATATACACCGTCCAGCAGCCTTACCCTAGAAACTGATACGATTTTGATTTGATTTAGATTATGTCATTGTAATGCGTACTCCCAAACAAAATCGTATCAAAATCAAGAACGTCTTAACTTATCGTGGCTTATCAGCGCAGTATCACTAACTCCACCTTCCTCCACAGACGCGAACGGCGAGCCGCCCAAACTGAAATGCAACCTGCGCAAACACAAGCCGAACCGCAAGCCGAGAACGCCGTTCACGGCGCAGCAACTTCGGGCGTTAGAGAGCAAGTTCGTCGACAAACAGTACCTGAGCATCGCGGAGCGCGCCGAGTTCTCCTCGTCTCTTGGACTATCTGAGACTCAGGTAGATATACCTATAATATGGACATTGCGTTTTTATCTTGCTAGGGTAGGGACTTAGGTAGATATACTAATTATATGGATACTTTAGTCTTTACTTTAGATGTTAGATACTTTAGGCGTTATCTCAAGCGCTAAGTTATTATTAGTCGAGCAGGCACCAACTTATTTAAACCACTAAATTCAATTTTGATGTTAGGTATAGAAATACTAAAGCCCTCCCCACACTCGCGGCGTGAATTGCGGCCGCGATACACGGGGGCTACGCGCCGTGAACACGACGCGAACAAATACGGCCCTCTACACTCGCAATCTTCGCATTTACGTTCGCGCATTTGAGTAAAATAAAATGGACGTTGAAGTCACTATTGCTGCTGCTCTAACATTGAGTGCGACTGCGAATAAAAGCGAGTGTGGATGATGTTCGCGTTCGCGATTCGCGAGCCCTTTGTCGCGGGCCAAAAAACCGACACCGGACGGGGAGAGCCGCGAAGCGCGAACGCGAAGCCGCGAAACCCTTCACACTCGCGGTTCGCGGCCGCGGCCGCGGTTCCCAAGTCCCGACAGAACGCAAGGGTTAGTTTTTGCTCCCTGCAAAATGTGCGGTCCTTACGAACTCACGGGCAGCATCTAGTATTAAGTAATTATAATAATGGCGGCCGGTTTGACACACAAGATCATGTCTATTAACCAGTAGCCCGAGATGAGAGATAAGAGAAATCAGAAACTCTTAATGACATGCCACCATTTTTCCGTCGTCCAACATAATCATTATAGATCGAAGATAATGTAATATTATGAGCTTAATAATTACGCCTTAAACAAAAAAAAAATATTTAAAGTAGATGTTTCCCGTAATGCATTCGTTTATAGCCTGGAAACCGTACATTTTCTGCAACAAAAACTATCCGATTTCCTTTCTAGATATTCAAAACAAGAAAATTCTCTATTATTAAATTTCAAAATGCTCCATTCATCGGTTAAAGTATGAATAGGTAACAAACAGACATACACACTTTCGCAGCTTCCAAAAATACTGAAGTAGACAGATTGAAGATTCTTTTTGTTAATTGTCTGTCTGGGTAAAAGTTAATCGTAGATAACAGACATATTATGTCGTAGATTAATTCTCTATCTCTATTCAATCTAGGATGTCTAAGAAGCTTTATAATAACAGTTAAGTTTCCTTAACTGATATTAATTCTCCCTTTTGTTCCGCAGGTCAAAATCTGGTTCCAGAACCGTCGCGCGAAGGCGAAAAGAGTTCAGGAAGCGGAAATCGAGAAACTCAAGATGGCGCAGTTCTCCCGCCACCCCCACCACATGTACCATCACCCCCTCCAGCAGTATTTTCCCCACCCCCTAATGGGGCGCCCCATGCCGCCCATGATGCCCCATCTGATGACGTCAGTACCGGGATCTCCTTCCCCCAGCACGCAGACGAGCGGCCAACAGTGAACAATGAAATGCTAGTGGGCTACAATAAAATGCTAGTAGACGGCAATGAAATGCGAGTAGGCGGTATTGAAATGTTAGTCGACGGTAATGAAACGTTAGTCGACGGAAATGAAATGTTAGTGGACAAAGTTAAGAGGGTTTTTACCGTGTGAAAAGTGAAATCGATCATTCGTTATTTTTGACCAGTGAATCAACTTTAAAAAGTATATGATTTAAAATGTAATTCAAAAAGTAATGGTCAGTATGGGAATTCTGCTTCAAATTAATTAATAATTATTATACTTTGATGGACATTAACTTTTTTGCTTAAGGTCAGAATAATTTTGACGTTCTTACTTTTTAAATTGTCTTTCAAGAAGTTTAAACGTCAGTATTGTATCCCAAATTAAATAAAGTTCATTTTAAAAGTTACATAATTCATGATTCACCCAGTTTTTCTTTTATGCGTTAAAGTTATTATAACAATATCATATTTACTATTCACTTTATTGTAAGCTTATTTATTTCATTTAGGTATAAAACAGTTTGTATTAAAATAATTTTCTCAAAATAGCTAAGTACTTACTTTAAACTTTTTAACAATGCACGTTTTCATACAACTACAATATAATTATTATTTTTGTTAGATATTGTATAAATATTATGTGTCTCTTCTGTATAATATTATAAACTCTCTTACTAATAAAAATTTTAGGCAGCGTATTCAAGATCCGTTGTGTTTGTAAAGACAATAAGACTATGTTTGCTTGATCGTTGTGTAAATATTTTTACTAGTAAGAGTGTAAATGTAAAAATATTGTAAATATAAAATAGAACTAAGTTAAAATGTTAATAAATAAAATATTGTCGCATATAAATTTTTACCAAAACATTAAAATTAAGTTATTTTGAAATCAGTACGCGTAGTACAAAAATACCGATTGTTCTCGAAAATAAGATTGTATATATAAATGATTATTGTATATTAATTTGTACTTGTAGTTAAATATATTATGTTCGATGGATTCTTGTTGTTTCAATTTTACATAACGCTACCTATGGTACCTTACACTTGACATGAATGTAGGCTGTTGAAACAGTATCCTATTATTATTTTCAATACTACATTATTGCTTCGTTCCCTATTTAATTCAGTAAGTTTAAGCATTATCAAACTACAAAATAATATTCTCATAAGTCATAAAATATCAAGCTAACGACATGAAATCGACTGGATGGAATAAAACGGATAGGAATGACCCACCTTTAGGATTAAACAATTTTCCGTCTTAAAAGGTTGCTGACTCCTTCACGTCATTTTTTGACAGTCCTTTGCTTTGACTAGGCAGAGAGCCTAAGTAATGTTATGGAAATTTAAAGAAACCTGACTTAATACTTACTAGCTATTTGACCGAGCTTTGCTCGGTATTCGATAAAACACGAATAAAATGACATTTTCTAAAAATGATTCCTAGTTAGATTGATTTATCGCCCCCGAAACCCCCTATATATACTAAATTTCATGAAAATCGTTGCAGCCGATTCCGAAATTCCAATTATATATAGATATATATACATTTGACATATTATTTTTTTTTGGTTAAATGGACTCTCCTTATGATACCTAAGCCCTGGAAAAAATTTGGCAGGAAGGTTTAATTGCACCCTAAATAATTACTCGTTTAAAGATATAACATTAGTACGTAACTATAATCTCAGAAGTTCAGAACAATCTAAGATCTACCAATGAAGATCCGTCTAGTCTCAAGTCCAGCGATCCCAAAGTTGTGCTAGGCCTACCTATACATAATATTATATCCATATCCATTTTTTTGCTGAAGGCAGGTCAAGTAGCCCTGATGTCACTGCGACCTTTGAGGATCTATTGTGACTCCTTCGCACTAGAGTATCATCCCCAACCCAATACAGCTCATAAATTGAACGATATGGTTGGGGTTGGTGCCACGAATTTCCTCTGTGGACGAGTATTCGTGGCGACCAAGGTGCCTGTTTTTTAATTATTTAATGTGAAAGTATATGCATCGGTCTCTCTTTTACCTCTTCACGGCCAAACCACTGAACCGATTTTGCTGAAATTTGGTATGGAGATACTTCGAGTCCAGCACAATAAACAAATTTTGGCGCAACGGAGTTGCATGCGTCATCTAGCATTGTCCAAAAGGCTCTATAAAACTATGTTATTATGCCCACTATAGCAGTTACTAAAGCCATCATCATTAGTAATATTATTACTGCTAATTTAAATTTGAACATTAAAGTTAATTATCTGATACCGAGGTCAGGTCACATGTGATAACTATATACAGGGTGATTACTTTAAAGTAATAAATTAACTTTTTTATTGTTTTGTTACGCGTACACTTGATAAGGTTCATAGAAATGAACTTCGTTAAAATAAGTCCTTAACTATTACATTTTGAGTTCAATTGCATGATATCCGGAAACAATAAGGTTAAATCCGTGCTAATATTATAAATGCGAAAGTGTTTTTTTTACATCTTTATGCCCAAACCGCTGAACCGATTTTGCTGAAATTTGGTGTAGAGATACTTTGAATCCCGGGCTAGGACATATTATAATACTTTAAATCGCGGAAAAATGTACGGTTCCTTGGCAGTAAATGAATTTTGACGCAACGGCAGGCAGGTAGTTTCAGTTTCTAAAAACGATACCTAGATACCAAGCTTTCTCATTTTTAATATAAGGGTCAACTCAGACCGCAACACGACGTGTAGATGTATTTCTGAATTTGTACTGAATTGACAGATTTCAATGGGCATTGTCCAAAAAAAAATCACATGTACTTTTTTTTTTTTTTTTTCGTTAAAATAGGGTATTTTAAGAATATAAATTAAATAATTTTGAAATTCATTGGCTAGTTTTTTCTCAATAAATTTTTAAAGTTTCGCTCTGATGTCATCATCGGCGGCCAATTGACCTCTGCAGTATGTTTCTTCCTTTCAATCTTATTTATAATGGCTGGTTCGTCAAATGCAAGTTCTCATTATGTGAAAGCTGATACGAGAAGCTTACCAAAAGTTCGAAACGTAATGTTGGTCGAATTTATTGCTAATTTAACGCCATTGAAGGTCAAACAAAGGTTAAACATATTTGTTCAAAAATATAAGTAACTAATGGGTATTTTTTTCGTTTATATACAGAAAAACGATCACTGGCCTTATTCCTCGAAATGTTTTTGTAATGAGCAAAATTAAAAAAAAATGGAAAATCCCCATTGCGTGAGACGTCTTAAAAATCTGTCAGATCCATACAAATTTAGAAATGCATCTACGCGTCACTAATATGGATATCGATTTATATAGTTAGAACTTAGAACATATTATTATATTTAAACACGCTGTATTTATAATTTTGGGTTTCAGTTTGTACCGAAAATATTTTTATCTTAATTTGTTTATATCCATTTACCTACATCGAAGCTTTGTTTGCACTAAATTCTTATCAGAATGTGCTCATCAAAATAATATTATTCAAAATAATAAATTATTACATAGCTTGCTCAAATGTCAGGCTGTCTCGCTCGTACGATTATAATAATCGATATCTTGCGATCGAAGTGGTTCGAGTTATGAGAATTGAGTCCCTGCAAATTCTGCTACTCCTACTTGAGTTTTAATAACGATTTCCTCAGCACATCATAAAACCTCCTCTTCTTCGGAAGTTGTTATTATGTGAAAATATTATGTATATTTCCGACTCGTCTCGTGGCTTGTCCTATAGTAGTACGTGTAACGATACTGGGCCAGTGTATCAGAGCAATAAAATTAATTGAACATTACAAACACTTGTTAATTATCGTTTAAATTATATTAAAAAGGGTTGAGCAACCTTTTCTGCGTATAACTTCTAAGGGGCCGTTCACAGAATTACGCGAAATTGTGATATTTTCTTAAAATCTTTCCGCATTTTTATAAATATTACTAGCTGTCCCGGCAAAAGTTTCTTTGCCATATAAAGTTTTTCGCCCGTATTATTTTATTGAAGTGACTAAATAAGTATGTCACCATGGCAACGCCCATCGCTATCCCGTCGCACAAACAATGGTCGCCGTCAGTCTCGAGTTGTAATAATTTACTATTATTTATTCAACAAATGAACTTATCAATATAAAAAGTACCCAGTAGCCGATTCTCAGACCCACTGAATTTGCATATAAAATTTGGCTAAAATCAGTAAAGCCGTTTCGGAGGAGTACGCGGCCTAACATTGTGACACGAGAATTTTATATACATATAAGATTAATGCTTCAACTTGAAATACATATCTCGAAAGAGGGTCAAAACTTATATCAAATGAGTTGTGAACCCTCCTTCGAGCTATAGCTGAAGTAAAAACGGAGCTATAAATAGATCTCACCAGTCACCAGCTATTATTCACATAAACCTATCATAAATTACTGAAAATCAGCGCTACGTTTATGCAGTATATCATGTGCTAAGTGAGAACCAATTTGTGGAAATATTTCATTTTGTTGTTCAATTTTTTTAAATGTAAAAAGGGGGCAAACGAGCAAACGGTGGAGCAACTGAGGGAAAGCAACTTCCGTCGCCCATGGACACTCGCAGCGTCAGAAGAGCTGCAGGTACGTTGCCGGCCTTTTAAGAAGGAATAGGGTAATAGGGGAGGGTAGGGAAGGGAATAGGGGTGGGAAAAAAAGGAAAAAGGGGAGGGTAGGGAAGAAAATAGGGGAGGGTAGGGAAGGGAAAAGGGTAGGGGATTGGGCCTCCGGTAAACTCACTCACTCGGCGAAACACAGCGCAAGCGCTGTTTCACGCCGGTTTTCTGTGAGCTCGTGGTATTTCTCCCGTCGAGCCAGCCTATTCGTTCCGAAGCATGGCTCTCCCACGTTTTAGGTAGGTATGGCCTGTCTCTAGCATGTCAATTCTATTGGCCTAAGAGCCAATCGGCAGCCAGACAGAAAAGCAGTAAATTTTTCAGTACACATAATATTACGGTAGGGCTTGAAATGACCAACAACTATGGAGCATAAAGAGAATTAAAATTACAAAGGTCTGGCTACCGCTGGCTTTTACTCTATATCAGCAATATTTATTGTTATCAAACTCAAATTAAGTATATTTAATATGATTAGTAAAAAGGTTGAGAATCTCTGACGTAGGTGATAAATCTCCAGATATAAATCAATGTCTAGCCATTTCTAGATCTGTGACGCCATTCTAATCGATGCTATAATAACAAATTGTAATCAACTGCTAACTATAATTAAAATAATAGACGACGGATAACAAAACTAGGTAAGCGATTATACTTTAGGGTGTGTAATGTGTCCCCCTGTATAGAGTTTACTGTGAAAGTAGCAGCACTGAAAGAGCGTCAGAAATTTTCCCATACAAAGGATTTAAAACAGTTACTCTTTCAGCGCTGCTACTTTCACAGTGAACTCAATATAAGGAACACATACATGATACACATTCTAATGTATTTTCATCTAGTTTTGTTACACCTTTTATAAAAGTAGGTAAATAAACTAGGCAAGTATAATATGCTAGGTTTCTAAAGTTTATCACTGGGGAACGGTACGGTCCACATTTTTCCGGGATAAAAAGTATACAGTGTGTAACAAAAATAAGTGATAATACTTGAGGGTGTGTACGTGTTCCTTGTAGAGACTTCACTGTGAAAGTAGCAGCGATGAAAGACCAATTTTTTTTTTCACTTTTGTATGGGCAAGGGCCTGAGCGTCACGAGTTTCCCCATACAAAAGTGAAAAA
Organism: Aricia agestis; assembly: GCF_905147365.1. Classification (NCBI taxonomy): domain Eukaryota; kingdom Metazoa; phylum Arthropoda; class Insecta; order Lepidoptera; family Lycaenidae; genus Aricia; species Aricia agestis. The sequence continues at coordinate 5,734,034 of NC_056426.1, forward strand.
AAATGTTGGTCTTTCATCGCTGCTACTTTCACAGTGAAGTTTCTACAAGGAACACGTACACACCTTAAAGTATTATCACTAGTTTTTGTTACACCCTGTATATCTGTCGCAGTCGACTGGTTAAAAAAGGCATTAAATCAAAATAGCCCTTTGACTCAACAACGCCATTCAATCACACGGCTATACGTCGTTTAGCCGACTTGTTGACTGCAACGTTCAACCACTACAGCTAGATGACGCTTAGCTAACTGGTTAAATGGTAAATTAACTAAGGTTAAGGTAGTTTAGTGGTATTATTACACAAGCGTAATGATAACAAGCAGATTAATTGTATTCTAACTAATTTTGAACACAATTGCAATATATACCTTGGTGATGCATTTCATAATCTCGTAATTTTTCCTCGAATATTAGTTTAAATTTTGATTCACGATTCTGGCTCTTTAATAATACTTGTAACGTATATTTACGAAAAATATCCTAATACAACCACAAAACACAGGTTACTTGACGAAATATAGTAAACAAAACGCACCTAGCGCCGCGGTAGTGAGCGATGAATTAATTCAATCAAACGGCGGCTTTTGAATCAGCTGTAGTGTTGAACGTTTTGAGCGACTTAAATGTTCAATTAAAAAGCTAGACGTGTGATTCAATGGCGTTGTTCAGTCAAAGCCAACTGGTTTAAATAGCCGTTCAATCAAACAGCTCGGTTTGATTGAACGGTTATTTAAACCAGTTGGCTGCGACTTATCCTTTTTCTTTCTCGTGGCTTAAAGTCCATACTAAATTTCAGCAACATCGGTAAAGTGAAGAGGTAACATCCAATAGAATCGCTGCGCTTAGCGAGGCCAGACAAATAAAGCTATTCTATTGGTTCTTAAGACACATTTTTGGTGGAAACGCATATATTTAATTTAATTCGTGGAAAAGGAAGCGCTTTAATCATAACCCTTCCTTTTACAGTCGGCTTAATGAATTAAATTACAAAACTGAAACATTGGCTCAATTCATCAAGGGAGCTAAAACTGAACTAATCTTCTCACGGCCCATCTACACGTAATGAGTTTGTAACAACACTCAGGATCACTCGTTAATTGTGCTGAATACGTGTAAGTGGGCCGTGGCGACCACAGAACTTCTTTGTAGATGGGGGCTTAGGGAGTTTATACACTTACCAAAACTTACAGTTACCCTCATATACGGACTACGGAGAGGCCGATCCGCAGGGAGACGTATCTTGGGGTAGAATGCAGATGATAATTGATAATGAATAGGAGTTTTACATTAGATAAAGCTATTCTTAAATATGGGAAGAGGAAGTTATAACGGAAGTAAATAATCCTACCGCCCATTTATAACTATTTGTCAAAATCAAGTACCTTACTTATTACTATTTAAAATATAATAATCACTAATTTAAATTATATATAGTGATTAGTGACTAACATAATATACTTACCGATTTAAATTTATTTATTTATTTAAGTAATACAAATTATACCTTATGTCTAATTGAGAGTGTACCATAAACCTGTAAATAAATAAATATAATATCATGTAGCTTGTCCATTGACATCCGCTAACACTATGCAATGTTAGTAGGTCCCTTAACAATTAAAATACATAATTAAGCTTGCTAGAGATCGCCCAATGGTCGAAATTTGACCTCACTTTCAACGGCATTAGGACTACTACCTATATTTTGTGAAAAAATATTGTCTTTAACATAAAATTTTTTTTCAATTCTTGTCTCTGGGACTCATCACTCAGCTGATCTCAGACTGGCTGTTTCAGTATTGTCTAATAGTATCTAAAATAAAAAAAAATAAAAACTATAATCCATTTTCAATTTGTCAACTTTTTGTCAACAGACTTCAACCATAAATAAAAGAGTATAATTCGTATGTATAGGCTTGTCACTCAATAATCTGTTATCTTTCCTAGTGTGCGTGTTGTCGTGTGTGTAATGTTTTATTTGTTAAAAAAATGTATGATAAAAGCATTATTTTATAATAATATTAGCTCGATGCACTCCTTCACCATATAAACTATAACTGTGCGAAATTTCATGCACCTACGTTTCCCCATTTTTCGTAAAAAGGGTTACAAAGTTTTTCTCTCACGTATTAATATACAGATACTGATAAACTTCTCTCTTCTTCTTGTATTCGTCTGGCAAGTTGAGAAGTTTATTAGTGAGGAATAGAAGTCTTTAAAATATTCGTATGACACTATAGTCCCAGCAATCCACGAAGATGCGCCCCATCACTTTTTGGGTGAGCATCTTTCACTTTGACCGTGATGCTTTTTTATTTATTAGTCTATTTATTGTAGTGTACGCGTGCACTCATAGGTAATTGGTGTGTACCGATAAGTGATAACACTCAAATATTGGCGAAAGATTGCACACATATATTTTATACTATAAACTTTTTTTTAGGAGGAGATTAGGAGGAATAGTGGGGCGCGTCTTCGTGGATTGCACGGACTTTACAATGTTTCAGGGACTTTGCTAGAGCGTACTTGTCTTACTTCTTACACTGCCTGAAATTAGGGTAGCGATCCCTGAATAAAGTTATGTAATACGGTCTTTGCTCTAAGAACTTACTTAATAGTTAATAATATTATTATAATGTTGCGAGCTGCCTGCAGTGTAAAACTCCTTTAGCCACGCTCATTTGACGCAACTCGAGCGCGGCCGCGACGCGATCTGTCATCTCGCTATTCCGAATTCCAAATTCAAACGAATCGAAGTCGTTCCGAATTCGAAATTCAAACGACGCGAACAGTTGCTCGTTCTTAACGCTATCTTTGTTTTATTGCTAATTTCAACATTAATTTGTTTTATGTTGCATAAAGCTGAATGATTGTGGTTTAATTAAATGTTGATTAGGTTTGTACTTTCATAATAAGTAATAATTATGTTTGATGTTTTTTTTTTTACAGAAAATAGCACCGTTCTCTACGTCTTCCTAATGTCTCTGTTTCTGAGGTTATCAAAAGCTATAATGAATTAAATATATTAAACTGGGCATAAGTCAAATATTTTTTTCACATTTCCAGAAGCAACTGTTAAGCTGGTAGAAGGGACTCTACACTGGACTCTAACGATTTTTTCCACTTTTAAACTTAATATTTCACAAACGGATCCCTAAATCGGAGCATGATCTATGAATACTCATAAATACTAATAATATTATACTTGTACCATAAAATTATGTTTTTATGATTTCATGTACCTGCATTTTGTCGGCATCATTTAATATGTGCAATGTGCATCAATGCCAAATTACAGCTTTGTAGGCCTCTGAGCAAAACCGCGGACAGACAGACGGACGGACAGACATACGGACTGACAGATGGACGGACAGAACGAAACTGTAGGGGTTCCTTGTTGTCTACGGAACCCTAAAATGACGGCACCATAGTAAAATAAAACTTACTTAAATCAAAATTCCGCGTAGTCGTAAAATGCTAATCTGAAATGTGTTAGTTTCAGGAATCGGGCGTTTTGTTAGTTTTATCAGGTTTTATCTAATGTATTGTCACTCGCGTGACATATTATCATTTTATGTGACACTCGAATTGCGTGAGCTGGTGTCAAATGGAAGTAATTTTGTCATAAAACACTCCGGCAGTGCTGGCAGAACTGAAAGCAAAATCCTACTACCCAGGAGGAGCAGGCAATAGGCATACATTTTCACCGCGTGGTAGAAAGGTGGGGTATTACATCCTCTCATACGCCGCGCCGGCGGTCTATTCTGTCTTACGAATTTTTAATTGGGTCACGTGTCCTTACTCCTCACACGAGTCTAACATTATGTAGGTACTTTGTCTTAATAATTTTCGCTTATGAATTATGATACGATTTGCCTTATTGCTTGTGGTAAATGGTAATAAAAACTGGTATGGTAATAAAAATAAGACGTGGGAGAGCCATGCTTCGGCACGAAAGGGCCGGTTCGACCGGAGAAATACCACGTTCTCACAGAAAACCGGCGTGAAACAGCGCTTGCGCTGTGTTTCGCCGAGTGAGTGAGTTTATACCGGAGGCCCAATCCCCTACCCTATTCCCTTCCCTACCCTCCCATATTCCCTTCCCTACCCTCCCCTATTCACTTCCCTACCCTCCCCTATTCCCTTCCCTTCCCATTCCTACCCTCCCCTATTACCCTATTCCCTCTTAAAAGGCCGGCAACGCACCTGCAGCTATTCTGATGCTGCGAGTGTCCATGGGCGACGGAAGTTGCTTACCATCAGGTGACCCGTTTGCTGGTTTGCCCTGGACTAGGTCGACCTTGCCATAATATGTGCTTGAGAGTTGGGCAACCAACTCTCAAGCACATATTATGGCAAGGTCGGACATCAAAATCTTGTGCCAGGCACTACAGTACTTTCAGAGCGAAGTAACCACTCTTCAAAATTTAAAAGTACTGTATTTATTAAACCATCAACAACGGATGCAAAGGTTTTCTATATTGCTGTAGATTTTTATATAGCACCGTGTGTCTCGATCTTTATTTCTCAATCAAGTTAATGTGCAATAACAATTATTTATTAGTGGGCAATAATTGTTACAATTATATGTCGGGGGGACGTTGTGATAAGCTATCGTGTAATATATGGCTGTTGTTGTAACCCGCTCATGTGACCTTACGCCCATACTCAGAGATGTTTAACGATTACTTAATTTTAATTTAATGTAGACTGTAGAGTTTGTATTAAAATATCGACGGGTGAAAGCGGAAGTGGCGTTTTGGCCAAAATGACTTTTTAATTGATTGTTGTATAAAAAAAAATTCTGCGTCGAATGGTCTCGTCTATATCTCGTCTTTCTACGATAAATTCTAGTAAAGATACGACCATGGATTTTTACCACCTTTTAGCACAGACCTCAAAAAAATTTGTCGTAACTAGACGAAAAACTGCAATTTTTGGATAAAAGATAGATACGACAATGCGTGAGAAATTAGAAAAAGATACGACACAGGTTTTTTAACGGTCGAATTTGATTTGAATGAGTTACGACATTTCTGTCGCCTAAAATACAACATTCCCAAGGATACGACAATTTCGCTGTGGGAAATATTGTGTACTTTTATAGATACGACAATTTATTTCATACTTATTTCATAGGTATGAAAAAGTTATTACATTTTAAACACATAATTTTAATCTTAAACCTATACTTACAACCGACGAATATAGTTAAGTTATGTGTAAAGAGATAAGTAATGCCATTTTATTTCCCTCCCGCTCCTCTATGATACCTTCGCCGGCGCTCATTATACGCCGTTCTTAACGCCTTTTAGTTGATGCGCGAGCGTCGATTTGAGAAAACGATTTTGTTGCTGTATTCTTAACACTATTTTATCAATGCACGTTTATTCGTGGCATAAATGAAGCTTAATCAAGTATAGTGAAAGCAGAGTGGGCCTTTTTTTGATGGGCAGGGCAATCCATCATGGGTGCTCCGGGTTGAGGGTGTGCCTCAGTTAAGCTGAAGCACCCCGGGGGTATGTGGGATTATTACCCACTAAAACCACCTGCGGTTTGTCTTCAGCCGTATACGGAGGGATGTCCTGGATATGTCTAACACAGGACTCCCTCCACGACCGGACTTCCTCCAAAATAAGGGAATGCTTTGGCAAACTGAAGCATTCCCCTTGGCGCCGGGACTAGCTAAGCCGGTCAGGTTCCCATCCTGACCCGGAGCCCCGGATTAGACAGAAGTTTGGAGGCTCGCGTAACGACGCCTCTGTACTCCCATCCTACGCCAGCGGAGCGGAACGGAGGATGCAAGGACGGATCATCCTCTCGCATGCAAGGACGGTTTCGTAGAAAGGGACCGCCGCCTGCCAGGCCTCAGAGAGTGAGAGGTCCCGCCCAAGCACCGCCAAAAATCATGGTGCTGCACGGTCCAACAAACGCACACCTCGAGGGTGTACTGAGCCGTGTCCTCCGCAGCACCGCACTCATGGCAGGTTGGCGTTGGCTCCCTCCTGGCGACATTACACAAGTACGCACCGAAACATCCGTATCAGTGAGTAACTGTGCAAGGCGGAAGGTGAGGGGTTTTCTCTTGCGGCGCCGCAAGAACTAGAATGCAGAGCCTGAGCAGTACGTTAACCGTACTGGGCCTGCGCCAGGCTCTCACCCCACCTCCTCAACAGCCACTGCTATCCCAGCTTTCGGACCTGCCGGAGCTCCTCCCAATGTAGGTCTTCGCCCCGTGACCTCTCTGAAACGAGGAGGTGCAACTCGACCGTCGCAACAAGCTCCCACGCCGGGTTTTCCACCAGGGCAGTGGCTGCCGCCCAGGACGCTCACCGCAAAGACCAGCTGCGGTCTTCGCAGCTGGGCCTCTCATATATTCTTACGAGCGGTGAGGGAATCTGCCCAAATTGGGGCACCGTACAGGGCTATACTCCGACAGACTCCGGAGTAAAGCCGCTTGCAGGCTTTGCTGGGCCCTCCTATATTAGGCAGAGGCCGGCCCAGCGATGACGCCACCCTCACGACCTTCGGTCCCAACTGTTAGAAATGTGGGCCGAACGTCCACCTCCCGTCCAGGATGAGTCCAAGACATTTAAGCGTCAGACTCATCCTGACCTCCATCTCTCCGATAAGGAGTCGTGCTCCGGGTGGGGGACCTCTCCTCCCGGGTCCGCGGAAGAGTAGGGTTTCGGGCTTGCTTAGGCAAGGGATGCTCCCACCTCAGCTAGCCGCGCAGCCTCCTCGAAGGTCTTATCTCGGAATAAGACATAGGTGTGGTCGCAGTAACAGACGAGCACCATGCCCGAGAAAAGAACACACCGCAGGACCCAGTCGAAGCAAGAAACATCCAGACGCGAACCTTATGGGACACCGCACTCGACCTTCCTCCTCTCTAAGGACCCCAACCCGTCCTCGTAGAAAGCAGAGTGAGCCGGCTTCTATTGTGTTGAAAAAGTGTGCTCCAGAGTTGGCTCCGGTCTTAACACGTCTTTTTCGTTTCAGTCAGACAGTTTTGGTGTACCCGATCCCCAAAATAGGTGACCGCTCATATCCTTCCAACTACAGACCAATCGTTATAACCTCCGTCTTCTCGCAGATTATGGAATCCATTATCAATAGCCAGCTCTTTCGATACTTGGGCGGCTTGAGATTACTAAGCAACAAACAGTACGGGTTCCGAAAGGGTCGCTCGGCTGGTGATCTCTTGGCGTACCTAACTCATCGTTGGGCTCAGGTGATTGAGTCGAAGGGAGAGACATTGGCAGATCTTAGCAGATCAATGACATGTTAAAGACCAACGGCATTTATTGCTATGCAAATGATAGTACAGTTGATTCCCTATATACCAGCTCCCCCCTTATTTTTCTAAATTCCATTGAGAGTCGAAACGAACTTGTGTCTGAAATAGAGAATTCACAGGAGAAAGTCTCTGAATAGGATCGACGTTACTTATTCCAATTCCACCCCGCCAAGATACAAGTTTACGCGTTCACCACTAAAAAGTCACCAATAGTCATATATCTCCTTGTTTTCAAGGCACCTCTTTAACAATCTCCCCCAGCATTGAAATACTTGGCGTAAACATATCGAGCGAAGTCCAGTTCCGGTGTCATTTAAAGGGTGAAGCCAAGCTAGCCTCGAAAAAGCTTGGTGTTTTTAACAGAGCAAGACAATATTCCAGTCCGGGCTAACGTCTACAACTCTACAAGGCGCAGGTTCGGCCTTATATGGAATACTCTTCTCATTTCTGGACAGGGGCGCCAAATACCAACTACTCCCTTTGGATCGTATCCAACGAAGAGCCGCTTGAATTGTTGACTGCCATAGTATTTCAAACAGGCTTGACCCCTAGATGTAGCTACACTCTAATTCCTCTATCGGCTGTATCACAGGGAGTGCTCCTGCAATTTTTCGCCATCATTCTTCACGGTGTAAGACTGCCACTCATCACCTTAATGAGTGGCAGTCTTCCACCGTGCGTTTTTCACGTAATTTTCTGCTGCACACATGTAAAATTTCCGGTTTTTTTCTTATATTATAAACAAATAACAGTAAATAATCGTATTATTTCTTATAATATGTTATAATGACATTCTTTTAAAACAAACAATTCATTCACTTTAAGATACAGCATTTCATTATAACAACGTCTGTCGCCGATTTTGCACTTAAACCAAAAGTTGTAATGCAATTTAATTAAGTAAACAAGATACGGCGAAATGAAATTTGTAGCGGCATGTCATATTTGAGATACGGCAGATCCGTCGCTCAAAAAAAATTGCTTTTTTAAGTTGTCTATACGAGTACATTTCCTCTCAAAGAAATTTGAACAAAATATTTTTCTGCTGCATAAAATAGAAAAATATTTTGTCGTAACTTGTTAAAAAAAGCAATGAAATATCAACTTTAGAACAATTTGAAGAAACTCATCGTACAGGCCTCGTTAATATAAATACGTTCCAATTTTTAACGTTCTATGTTGTCCGCTGTCGATCCTGGCGACACAGGAGATACAGTGGTGGAAATGTGTGGTGGGCCAAAGCCCGTTAAATGGGTGACAGACGTGCGAGTAAGTACGCGTACTTTTGGCTCGACGCGCGGACGATCTTAATCGCCTGTGTGTCAGCAAAGAGCCGCAAGCCTCGGGCCGCGAGCCTGGGGGCATGGTAATCCAGTGTGAACGATTCTCGTGTGTCACCGACGCGAGCCGAGTAATGTCGCGAACTCCCGCGTACTTTAAGTTCGTACGTCTATCAGGCACTTTCAAGTTTATATATTTTGTTCTATTTGACGGTACTTACGTCATTTCCGGTATGAAAATTAAAAATCGGCCAAGTGCGACTTTCTGACGTTGAAGGGTTTTACGGAGCAAAAATAGGCTAAAATAGTGTTTTATGTTTTTAGTATTTGCTGTTATAGCAGCAACAGAACTACACAATCTGTGAAAATTTCAAATCTTTAGCTATAGCCGTTTTTGAGATACAGCCTGGAGACAGACAGACGGACAGACATCGAAGTCGCATTAATAGGATCCCGTTTTTACCCTTTAGGTACCGAATCCCTAAAAAGATGTTAGCCTCAGTTCTTGATGCGAGGTCTCTGGATTGGTATGTCAACGTCTCGAATATCTTTCATTCTTTACACACCGACCGCTTCCTCGCAATAAAATAGGATAGATAGGGGAATTTATAGCTTCCTCTGATAGTAATGAATGAATCTCACCAGTGTGTGATACGTCACTCATCTTAATTAGTGTTCCTCATTCAAATTGCGCTTATTGATTCGACGTTATCGAATCCGGTGGCCATCTTGAAACAGCTGTCAGTTGGCCGTAGACAACGAAAGTTTTTTTTTACATTAGTGTTAGAAAAGCAATTTTGCTGTAATGTGCGCCTTATTCATGATAAGTCATTGATGATCATCAATCATCCACAATGTCTCTGGAATCCTAATTTTTTTAACACCACCACCATAAAGAAAAAGAAACGTTCTAAATTTAAAACAGTATCATTCTTTAGTATCATTAGAAGCGGCACCTTTATAACTTAGGTAGAGTTTGACAAGTGTGACCTTTTTGTATGACACTATCTACGACTCCCTTAAAGCATTTGATTATTTCTTTTATTCACTTCTAATTGGCATAGTTTATCTACAACTGTCGAATACAGTTGTAGAATTTAATTACGATAAGGATAGGGAAAACTTTTGTTGAAAACTTGGTTTTAAAAATGGAATATTTTTGATCATGGAGAATCAATATTATATTTTTTAACCGTTATAAGTAATTTGATTATTATGATTTGGTCGCTGTTAAGCATTAGTGTCCTAATCCACAAGTTTTTTTGTTGTTAAATTTTGAATGCAGTCTTGTTCTAAATCATCTAAGGAACATAACTGCAATCATAACTCAATACGTAATTTGTATGTGGGTTAGTACACAAATGCTAAACAGCGTCCATTTATGACATATTGTGAAAAATATTCATCACAAATATACCTCAATTTCAAACCCTAATTGGTCGCTGTTAAGCATTAGTGTCCTAAGCCACAATTTTTTTTGTTGTTAAATTTTGAATGCAGTCTTGTTCTAAATCATCTAAGGAACATAACTGCATTCATAACTCAATACGTAATTTGTATGTGGGTTAGTACACAAATGCTAAACAGCGTCCATTTATGACATATTGTGAAAAATATTCATCACAAATATACCTCAATTTCAAACCCTAATTGGTCGCTGTTAAGCATTAGTGTCCTAAGCCACAATTTTTTTGTTGTTAAATTTTGAATGCAGTCTTGTTCTAAATCATCTAAAGAACATAACTGCATTCATAACTCAATACATATTTTTTTTGTGGGTTAGTACACGAATGCTTAACAGAGTCCAATTGCTTAGTGTCAAAATGGCTCTCAACAGTACCAAAGTAGCACAAGTTTTTCTCTTTTTGCTTTACTTTTAAACTATTATCTTTTCTATAACAGATGTTATATTATCTTACCTTCTAAACACAATATCACATCTACAACCGAAGGCTTATCAAAGGAGGCTTATCACACCACAAACATAAAAATGGCCAATAAAACTTTATCACCCAACTCTATACTCTATGGTCCTCTATAATTCTCTATGGCTCACTCCGCTCTATGCCCAGTAGAATTTTTACGTCGATTCAGTAGTGAATAGAATTTTATTGTTATTTTATTAGCTTCTAAATCAAAATAGAAATTTTATTTGTTGTGAACGTTTGTGTCTATATAATTTATATCCAATTGATAGTTTAAGAGATTTATAATGGATTAAGATTAAATTTAAGGGTTTTTAGGTTAAAGTTGTAGGTTTTTAAACTGTCATAAAATTTATTTATTACTTTCCAAGACGACGAGTTACCCACTTCACCTTTTGTCGGTGATAGCAAAAAGGTTTTAACGGAAATAAAAAATTTTTTTTTAAGTTTTTAACTCTATCTTCCCAGGCCTCAACTCTACATACATAAATTCTACTGAATAGTTTCAACAGATTTAGCAAGCAGTTTTGTTTGAGCGTTATATAAATAAATAATTATTATTAAACTGTTTTAATTCTGACTACATTTGAAACATTTTGAGAATTGTTTCTCTTGTTGATGTACCACCGATGCAATAAGATATTTACTTAAAAAAACTAAGAATGTTATAATAATCCTAATGAGTATCATATTAATTGCATTCGAATTTCAAAAATTCTATGATCTCTAGGTAAAACGTGTGTCGGCTACTTAATAGAGACATAAAGAAATTCGATATCAACTTTCTCAGCTGGTATTTAACTAATAAGTAATATCTATTAGGGCTACGCAAACGGGACACTCGCGACCGCAACAGCTGTGGCCGGTAGCGAGTAGCGACAGAATTTATGCAGACTGTATCGTCCGAAAGTTACAATGAAAGTGATTCTTATGTCATATCCTCCATACTAAGATTATAATCTGCCTATCTGTCTGTTACCTGTAACTTTTCTACTTTGAGACCAACGAAAACGCCGGATTTTACGAATAGGAAATACACATTAGGTAAGTATTTATACGAATTTATGAACGAAATCGTGGGAACATCTAGTGATGATAATATGATAAATTTTCAATTAAAGTGTACCAAGTGGTTGCAAGATTATAAAGAGTGAATATTATTTCATTTTGAAACTTTGAATAGTGAATAAAATACTCTTCTGAATATTATAAGCAACTTAATAAATTGTATGTCAGCTACATTTAATTTTTTTTTTATCTAGCTGTTTCAAAAATAAGTGCTTAGGTGCTGATTCGCAATAGTAAAAGTAAAAATATAAAGCAGTATTTTTACTAAATTTCTGAATAATATAGGATTTTCTGTGACCCGGATAATATCTCATTGCAGTGGCAGCTGCATCTCGTCTGCGCTATACCCAAACTATTCACTTAACTATTCGGTAACGATTTAACTATTCGGTTAAGTATTTAACTATTCGGTTAACCGTCGCCCACCGAGTTCCCGGTAGACCTCGTTATCCCATTAGTTGAGAATATTGCCGAAAATCTTATCGTTATTGCTTAAGGCGAAGCGTGTGTGTGCGAAATTCACCACAGGAACTGCGGGGCTAAAATGGTCACATATTTTAGTAATTCCTCACAATCAATTCAGCAAATGAATTGTCAAAACTGTCAAACTGACAGATGTAAAATTAGTACGAATTACTAGACATGAATTACAGCAGACTTGCATTTTGCGATTAAAAAAATATGAATCATACTATGATTCTCCAAAGCGACCATTTTAGCCCCGCTGTAATCTTTCCTAATATTACAGCTAAAGAGTTTGGGCGCTAATCTCATTAACTACTAGTTCGAATTGAAAATTCTTCTGTATTGGATAATCAAAGCGAGGAAGCATTTATACAACATCTATATGTTGTATAGATCACGCTGCACCGAAATTGCACATAGATTCTAGCCATAACCATTAATTTGCTAAATAATACAGTATATATGCATTTTCGGTATAATAAGCGTACAAAATGGTAATTGGTAATCCTTACTAATATTATAAAGTTCACGTCCAAACCGCTAAACCGATTTTGCTGAAATTCGTTATAGAGATACTTTGAGTTACATAGGATACTTTTTATCCCCGAAAAATGTAAGTATGGTAAGAGTTGTGGGCGTCATCTGGCCTCATGTGAGTTCGTCAAACAAACGTCGAAATCGGTCAAAAGTCAAAACTCGGATTGACGATTCTGTTTGATATCCGAACTGGATCGAATCTACATTAGTGTTGGATCTAAGACAGCTGTATGCCCCTTAATACTATCGGGAATCTACATAATGTCTCTATCGGCATCCATTACTCGACTCCATTCTATATTACTTCATAAACGAGTTTCACTCAATTTGTAAGGTCCGACTTGATGACGACCTAGGAAAGTATAGACAGGTGTATTGATAATGTATGAATAGTACTTTATGTTGAGATACCTTAATAAAGTTTATACTAAAGTGAGTGATATAAAAATCTTGACACCATTGTTAAGAGGAGTCCACACCGCCCTATTTTCCATACAAACGTTGTCCCCTGTTTCCTCCCTGGATAATGCTAGTAGAGTTATAATTTTTTTCCTGAATATCTACAGCCACTAATACAATGTCCCTATGTTTTCTTTTTTTTTCATAATTTAATTATTAAATAAGATATGAACGTTCAAAAACCCAAAAAAATGGCCTAATTTTCCGCTGTGTTCAAACGTCCAGAAAACAGATTTGGCTAGATTATACAAAAAAAAGCAAAACATAGGAACACAGCTCAATTCTTTTTTTAATCTTTAATGAAAAAACTACTTAAATCGGTTAAGTTTTGGAGAAGGAATCAGGGGACAATGAATCGTTGATTTTCTGGATTTTATGCAGTTGTCTCTATCGCGTTCTGCGGTATAGGCTTGAGGTAAGGGAGACAGCTATAGATATTACACGTACTTTTTTCTCATTTCTCTAGCCCCTGGTGTATCCTCTTAATAAGGTAGTTTGGTCACCGGGAGCATTCGCTTGTAATGTAACGTTACAGAGTCGAACAATACAATCAACAATGCGCACCTTGTAATGATACACATAATTTGTAATATCTTGATAGTTGCTACAACTTGTAACATCAATGCTACGAGTACGTGACAATGAAGTCAGCTAGCTATGGAATGCTCAAAATCGAATCTATAATATTACATTTTACACGCGAATGCTCGTCAGTCAGGGAGGTAGTATCGTAATGTAATGCTCAAATTCGAATCTAAAATGTGAGTCTAAAACGTGGTGAGGAAGCATCTTTAAGTTAAGATTTAAAATAATATTATAATTTCTTTGCTTTTTTTCTTTGACTTGTCTTGTTTTTATACCATACTTTTTTAGAAGCTACTTTCAATTTTAAATTACGAAACTTACGGCTAAGCTAAGCTTAATAGAAGATTAAGAAACAGGCTGTCGCGTCGATGCAATAAAAGTGTTGTAAACACAATAAGAGAAATGTCTTGATATTCATTTTTGTTTTGGAGCTGTATTATCATTTAGAGATTTTATTGAGATTTGAGCAGATAAAACAGATCCTAAATCTATGTGAGTTATGATGATTTAAATTTAGTTAAGTCTAAGGCTACGAATATTAAAAACTAAGGAAACGTAACATTCATACTTCAACCGAACCGAATTTGGTTCCTTTTTGCAGTTCGCACACTAAAATATGACAATAGCAACGAGACATTAACATTCAAATTTACGAAATAAAACCGTTGACAATAATTGTTACTTGTATTAATACACAAAATTGAGACCCGAATACATGCATAAAGTATGCATGTATTCGGGTCTCATTTTGTATTGCAGACTCGTGGAACAAATTTTTTGACACAGTTGCCTACTCATCCTTAGTTTTTATTATTCGTAGCTCTAAGGTTATAATATAATTAACGTACAGTGCTCCAAAAGTGATAATGCGCATAGGAATTTTCGTCATTGTTCGGCAAAGATCGTTTTTACCAAGCGTCGGAAGAAACCTTTTATTGCGCAAGTCCAAATAATGTGATGCCATGGCAACGCAAGCAACTTGTTGGTGGCGTTGCCATGACATGACATGATTTGGACATGCACAATAAAAGGTGTTGTGGTGCATGCGCCAAAAATAGAGACAATTGACGGACCGGCGACGTGATTACGATAATTAGCGAAGATTTGTATGCGCATTATTAATTTGGGAGTACTGTAAGTGTAAGTACTCACATATGGTTTTGCTCGATCGAGCAATCATGTAGAGTAAAAACCACGGCTCGGGCTTTCGTACACACATTCAGCATTGCTCGATAGTTTTACTCCTGTTCGAAGGAAATTAGCTACGAATAATAAAAACTAGTGTCAAAAAAATTGTCAAGCCGGCTCGATTCGAGCCTTCAAACTGGCTCGATGCGAGCCTTCGAGCTGTGAGTTTTGCGGCCTACACGGTGGTTTTTGCTCGATTTCGAGTAAAACTATCGAGCAAAACCGTATGTGAGCATATAAGTTAATTAGACACTTTGCCATATCTACGACATTGTTGAGGCTACGCGGCGGCACTTTTACACAAACCGGTAGCCGTGTTTGACTGTTGACACTCCGCCGCGGACGAACGAAACCCATTAATTTGTGGTAATTTTGGTAATTGAAAATTATAAGATTTCGAAGACGCCAACATCAAAATAAAAGGAAATATACAGTGAAATCAAGGTTTGACTGGATGACTCTTTATGTGACATTTGGTTGACATTGTCACATTTTTAACTTAGATGACATTTTGGCCACATATTTAACTTAGATGACATTGCCAAATGCCAGGAGCGTGAATCCATCAATAATTACTCTTTACAATATTATGGCGGTGATAGTTTTGATTTTAATCACAAAGTTAAATAGATTTTTATCAACTTCTACAATTATAATTCGCATACGTCGATTCGCACGCACACAAGTACCTTGCCGAAATCTGTCGAACTGAAACGACGTTAGACGATGCAATGCCGCACCGCCTTGACATTCATTACTTTCAAGTTTCAAGAATATTACTTTATTGTAAACTGTATCTGTGTATCTGGAATAGCCAATTTTTTTATCAAAATTAATTTCCTCCAACGACCTTCTCGATATAATTAATGAATGCTCAACACACGGAAGCCGTTTTACATAACACATAATAATATTTTTAATAACGTCCAATTAGTAATATTAGTTTATTAATAATTAAATCAATATTTATGTCTGTGGAATTAGTTTCGGAGGAACACTAACACATACCAATTAACTTGTGATAAATTACCTCATTACGTATTCAATGTCATAACATGTTTGCTACTGTCATCATGATCATGTCACATGTCATCTACATGTATATTTTTTTTCACTCAACGCAAAAGATCTAGGGTTTTTGACGTACCGTATCTGTGAATCTGTGAATCGGTATTAGTGCAGTTTATTAGAAAATATAAGAACCGTAATTATTGCATATCTCCCAAAAAAATAAACCCATTTTGATGATGAGTTTTGTGAAAGTACGAGGATAATTATAGTTCGTACGCAAATAAAAATTGTTATTAATTAATATGCCTATCATATCAGCAAAATTCCTAAAATGACTTTTATCTCTTAATAGTCCCAAGACGGACAATAATAATAAAGAGAACAAATTATTAAATCCTTTATCCTCCATGTTTGTCGAGAGATGTGGAAACGAAAACGAATATTAACATACAAAACTCGTTCGTCAGTCTGTTTATCGACATAATTGTAAGGAATGTGTAATGATGAAGATAAGATATAATTTTAAAATTTTCAATTTTTGACTCTTGTCTGTTTTTAACGGCTTATAAAACGTGTAAAATTTTATAAACTTTGGAAACTATTTGCGTGGAAGCACACTTTTAAATAATAAGAAGTTATTTTTTTTCAATGAAAGTTGCTTAAATGCGATAGAAGTTGCTTATGTTCAGGAGTGTATTCAATATTCATACTGCAAACTCTCAAAACGGAATATCTGTCTGTCCGTCCGTCTGTCTGTCTGGTGCCTCTTCACGTCCAAACCGCTGGACCGATTTTTCTGAAATTTGCTATGGTGATACCTTGAGTCCCGGGAAAGGACATAGGATACTTTCATCCCGGATAAATGTAGAGTGTCCGCGCGATAAATAATTTTGTCGCAACGGAGTTGCGGGCGTGTTCTAGTAAGCTATAATTAGCTTCAAGATATTACAGCATATTATATCTGTATGTGTACGAAAAGCGATGAAATCTGGTGAAGTGCGGTAGCGGTGTAATTAGGCCTGTGTCAGTGGCGACATATTATACACATTAATATACTGTATAATGTATATTATACAATTATCAAAAGTGGCTCACTACTGAGTGCTGAGTACCTACTCTGAAAACCAAAGATATACGTCTAAATTATAGGTGTGTTTTGTATACACTGACACGCATGGCCAGGCAATACAATGATTTCGCTAGAGATTACTCAGAATTGGACATTTTTAATAAAAACTTTAGTTCATTTTCAAAAAGTCTGAAAGACATCCTCCATAACTTGTTTATTTCTAACAACTGTGAAGTGTAACAACAATTTTATAATAATATAACAACACAATATCATGTTATAGTTATATTAGAGGAGCTAACCTATTAATAAATTTAGATTAGTTGCATGCACATAGTATTACGTTGCAATCCAGCTTAGATAATAATGTAAACAATAGCTTTGTATTGTTATGATTGTACTGTGTATTGTGCTTTCTCAATAAAAAAAAAAAAAAAAAAGTATAGCCAAAGGAAGTATCAAACCCACAATTAACACTTGTTTTATACCCTGTGTTATATTGTTAATGTATTATGTATAGAACCTGGTAGATAAAGTTAAGCTCGGACTTGAGGGAAAAACTACAATATTTTCGATTTCCTGAGAAAAAATATATTTTTAGTTTGTTTAGCATCAAACATGGCCACTATGGCAAAGGTTTTATCTATAATAAAATAGTCAAATTGGCAAAAGAAATCTATCATTTTGTCCCTGAAATTTGCCAGTATTACTTGTTCTGCTGCTAAGGCTAAGCCTTCACTTTTTTTCTCTCCCGAAACTAAACTCAATTTCGTAGAAAACCTATCTGTATATTTTGTATCATTGGTATTTAGTGCTTTAGCTATAGACGTAATAATTACCATATTGGACGAGTCTCAAATAAAATAAAGTGACTTAATTTAGTCGAAATTTCGTAGAAACTGGTTGGGAAGTGTTTGTGGTTTAGGCGTTTTTAATTTGGTCCACATGAGAGTGCATCCGCACGAATTGGCGGGCTTAAGATACGGGTCTCGTGAAAACCTAGCGTTGAAATAATATGTTCAGTTTCAACAAGTGAAATGGCTGGAGGGTTGTTTATTGTTTAATAACATCGGAACTCTTAATGTAACTGTTCTGGTGCTGCGAGTATCCATTATAAAACAGACAGACAGACAGACAGACAGGACGAATCTATAAGGGTTCCGTTTATTCCGTCCGGAACCCTAAAAATAGGCTACCATGGTCCCTGTGCTTGTGAACTTCAAATCTATACTAATATTATAAAGCGGAAGAGTTTGTTTGTTTGAACGCGCTAATCTCAGGAACTACTGGTGCGATGTAAAAACTCTTTCATTCTTAAATAGCCCATTTATCGAGGAAGGCTGAAGGTTATATTTTATCACGCTAAGACTAATAGGAGCGAAGAAATAAAGGAAAATGTGAAAAAAACGGTGGGAAAATATTTGAAAAAAAAAAAATATATCTCACGAACTACTGGAGCAATTTTTCTGTTATTTGGCACAGATAAGAAGTAGACCACGTGAAAGATCATAGGCTATTTTTTGTGGACTAATTTGTCTGTGAAATATCCAATTACGCGGGCGAAGCCGCGCGGAACGTCTCGTTTATAATAAAATGCGAACGTGTGCCTGTCTTTATCTTTACGTTTTCACTGCTATACCGTTTTAGATGAAATTTTGTATGGAGATTCTTTGAGTCCTCAGAAAGGACATAACATTAATTATGATAGTATTTTCAACATGTAAATATGACGTATGGTAAAACATATTTTTTGGTGTTGCGTGCACGGTGCAACATTTAGCATAAAATGTTTCCTTATTTTAACCTTTTATTTTAATTATTGCGTGCGTATATACTTTAAACCACTTAAATTTTTAAGTAGCGCTAATTTATTTTAGCTTCTGAAAAGTTACGTGATAATAAAGCTCGGATTAATTTTAATATTATAAAAAAATTATAATAAATTTTACTTTTATTATGATGTGTTGACATGCGAATTAGAAAATTTGCCGTAAAACTTTTTATTAAGCGTTTAACAATATTATTAGCGACTTATAACTTCAAACATTATATTCAGATGGGGGAAGTAAAAAAGTAATGATTATTATAATTTAGACAAACCAAAACTCAACAACCTCGCGCACGAAGAGTTCCGTAGTCCGTACCAATATAAAACAGAACTTCACAATCTATGAAAATTTCAGCAGCCTTATTTCCGAAACTGATATCAATCTGATATCAGATTTTTGACACTTTAGACATTTTATTTCTTCATATTTTAGATGTCTAAAGTGTAAAAAATCTGATATCAGTTTGATATCAGTTTCGGGAATAAGGCTGCAGGAGTATCATATCTATAGCTGTACTTGAGATATAGCCTGGAGAAAAAAAAGAAAGAAAGAAGTTTTATGTATTTTAATAATTACTAATTATCACACGATTCACGATCCAAAACACATTTATGGGCCTATTTCAGATACGGCGCGGCTGTAAATTATGTTGCTTTGTGTTTGCTGTTGTATAAGCTATAAAATAATAATATGTTATATATTGTATATGTTCTGTCGGCAGATGTAATAGTCCTTCCATAGTCCCAATTACCCAGTCCACTAGCATCTCACCCCCATAGCCCGGTATCATTTCTAATATCCATTCTCTGCAATAGTCCTACACTGGCCGCTGGCTCTCCTTGGTCGTACTCCCATAGTGCGGACAGGGAGAGTCGGCGGCTATAGTGTCACATTACATTTATATTAAAACTGTGTATCGGGCCTCTGCGTGTTGGCTTTGGCCCCACGCATGCCTTCCAAAGGTCCGGGATTTAATTGCCCGTGAGCAAGCAATGCCTTACACAAACATGGTAATAATAACATCTAAAAAACTACTTTTAGTACATTCAGTGGTCAAAGAAAAAATGCAGTCATACCCTTAAATAACTAATCAGCATGACCTACAGATAATTTATACTCATTATAGCGGACAATTAACGTTTTATTTTACTGATAAGTCGTGTTTACTTTCGTTTTTATCGGTGCGATAAACGAAGAACATAAAAATTAACTTATCACCTCTACACCGAGTTGTTTTTAATCGCAAAACGGCGGATCTGTTATGGTGGTCGAGTTTAAATTAAATGTTGTGAGTTTTAGGTCATTGCGAACATTTTTTCTGAGTTTTACACGGTTAAACTTCACAAAGTGATAATAGAGATTAACGGTCTTACCACAAAAGATCTAAGTATGTCTAAACATGTGTAAACGTCTCAAACAACAGTTATTTTGAGACCATTATGTACTGAATTTTTTTCTAATCAACTGTTCAACAGGTGTTTAAATCTTTTGTAGTAAGACCGATAGAGTTTAGGGTATGTATGTGTCCCTTAACTAGGGTTCAGTGTAAAGGCAGCAACGCTAAGATTCTCAGGGATCATGGAGCCTAAAAGTAACTTTTTTTAAATTATTGTATAATATTCATGAAGTTGACAATCACTACTAGGGACACATATACATAATATTATTACAAACCTGTCATTAGTATAAGTATAATCATTTGTTTTTTTTTACAACCCCTATATCGAGAAACAGTGATTGCTACTGTCCTTATGCGAACATTGACCAACGTCGTTTGTGGCTTTTATTGTATGACATAGATAGCTTCACAATCATTATCATCTACCATGCATATTATATAGGCATATATACTATACAATCCGTTACCATGGTAACCGTAATTCAAGGAACACCTACGTATTCATAAAAACTATCGACCATAAATTAAAGACCCTGGAATTCTTAATAATTTAATGAGAACAAGTAAAAAACGTATCTGACGTAGGTACGCCGTTAAGGCTTCTGTATATACCCATCTCTTTCTCACCTGCGTGTTTGTGTATGCCTGTCTCATGCAATTAACACTAAACGGTAGCGGAGAAATTAGTGAGTCTCGTTTTGAAGTGGTTTTGGGCGAGACGAGTTTCTTCTTGGATGTGGTGTCGATTCCATACTAATTATGCGAAAGTCGTCAGGGTTAGCTGCTGTAATGACTTTGATTGAATAGAAAATAAGTCACGGGATCCATACTAATATTATAAATGCGAAATTGTCTCTGTCTGTCTGTTACATCTTCACGCCCAAACCGCTGAAACGATTTCGCTGGAATTTGGCATGAAGATACTTTGAGTCCCGGGAAAGGACATAGGATACTTTTTGTCCCGAAAAAATGTACGGTTCCTTCGCGATAAACGAATTTTGACGCAACGAAGTTGCGGGCATCAACTAGTAGGTCATAAGATAGTTTTATTAGGGAGAATGTGCTTTACCGCGTGAAAAATGAACTTACACGTACGAGTTGCAGGCAACGCCAAAGTTATTTAAACTTATGCTTTTCAAAACAAAATGTAGTATCTTACTCCATAATTAGGAAGGTACTTTAAATCAAAGAAACATACCTATTAACGACTCCTAATTTGGTCGGGTAAGGGTCAATTCAGACCGCAACGCGACGCGCAGTTGCATTTCTAAATTTGTATGGATTTGACAGATTTTCAAGACGTCTCACGAAATCTGTCAATTCAGTAAAAATTTAGAAATGCATCTATGCGTCGCGTCGCGGTCTGAATTGACCCTTAATGTCAAGACTTTCATACTGACAGACTCCACAAAATAATACATAGACCTATATAAAAAATAATACATAGACCTATATACCCTCATAAGAATAATCTTGTATGGTACGTTGTAGTCAGGTAAGCACCTCCACATATCGTACATCAAGTATTCCTGTCATCACCATCATTCGGTAGCCTGCGCTCATTAAGATCTTGTTTATTATGCTAATTGCTGGGTGCGTGTAAAGCGCTCTTAACGAGATAATTTATGTCATACATTCATATTATGTAGAACATACTCGCCGATAAGGGGGCAAACGAGCGAACGGGTCACCTGATGGAAAGCAACTTCCGTCGCCCATGGACACTCGCAGCATCAGAAGAGCTGCAGGTTCGTTTCCGGCCTTTTAAGAGGGAATAGGGTAATAGGGGAGGGTAGAGGTAATAGGGAAGGGTAGGGAAGGAAATAGGGGAGGGTAGGGAAGGGAAAAGGGTAGGGGATTGGACCTCCGGTAAACTCACTCACAGCGCAAGCGCTGTTTCACGTCGGTTTTCTGTGAGCCCGTGGTATTTCTCCGGTCGAGCCGGCCCATTCGTGCCGAAGCATGGCTCGCCCACGTTCAACTTACTTCGTTGCAGTTCTCGAGAACCGTACATCTTAACTCGACTACGAGAAAGCAAAAAGAAGGGTTATGATTTTGACCTGCATGTGTGTGCAGTGTGGGTCTGGGTTCATCTGTTCCCTCCTAACTCCTAAACTAGTTCATAATTAAACTAATGAGGTGTTGTTGGAAGCCTTTGATCGTTCGCTTGTTATACCTGTACATGACATCACTTTAAACAGCGCCCTCGAACTTCGAAGAGACATAATGTAAAGAAGTAAAAAAATACTGACGGTGTCTTGTGGGTTATTAAAGCTGGTCATCGAAGGCCAGGTCACCTTCAGAACTGGATACTTCCTAAAGTAACCGCGACCGAAACTCCATAGTTGCTGGTCGTTCTCGTCATCTCTATGTCCTTTCCCGGACATGGAGTATCTCCATACCAAATTTCAGCAAAATCGGTTCAGCGGTTTGGGCGTGAAGAGGGAACAGACAGACAGACACACTTTCGCATTTATAATATTAGTATGGAAAAGTATGGATTTTTTAAACAACAATTACGGTTAAACGTCACCACAGTCCAATTAATGGTAATGGACATGTTTTTCCTTATCTGTGTATTGTATTGGTAATACAATTAATATGCTACCGTTACGCGGCGGTTGAGATAGGGAACGGGAAAAAACACTACAGCAAACCGATTCTACTACATCAAAGTTCTTTGTTTCCTGTTTGATAAAGTCTATTTTATATTAAAATAGCTGTCCCGGCAAACCTTGTTTTGCCATAAAATTTTCCCTGTTTTCCTGCTTTTCTCTTGAAGTTTTTCTGATTTTTTTTTCTACAGATCTCACGGAGCCCAAGACCTTTCCAACGAATGCAAAACCGTGGAAATCGGTTCGTGCGTTCTGGAGTTATAGCGTCAGGAAAGAAAACCCGACTTATTTTTAATTTTTATACAGTGTGTAACAAAAATAAGTGATAATACTTTAGGGTGTGCACGTGTTCCTTGTAGAGAGTTCACTGTGAAAGTGGCAGCGCTGAAAGACGAATTTTTTTTTTCACTTTTGTATGGGCGAGAGTCCGAGCGTCACGAGTTTCCCCATACAAAAGTGAAAAAAAAAATTCGTCTTTCAGCGCTGCCACTTTCACAGTGAACTCTCTACAAGGAACACGTACACACCCTAAAGTATTATCACTCATTTTTGTTACACCCTGTATATTACACTATGAAATGGTATTCTAATAATATTGATACGTTGAAAGATCAATTTTTTATCCTATTTTCTTCGGGATAACGAGAACGACCAGCGACTATGGAGTTTCGGTCGCGGTTACTTAAGGAAGTATCCAGTTCTGAAGGTCTACCTGACCTTCGATAAAGTATAAAGGTCAATTTTTATCTTATTCTCTTGGGGATAACTGTAGGAATCACGTCTTCCACTGTCAGACACTTACGACAGTTGTTTCCCACCGTCAGACCACCAGAAAGTCTAACACTTTAAAGTAGTTTAAGGGTGTAAAATACTTTGTCGAAGGTCAATTAAGCTTTCAGAACTGGATACCTCCTAAAGTAATCGCGACCGAAACTCTGTAGTTGCTGGTCGTCCTTACCTCTACAGTGTGTAACAAAAATAAGTGATAAATGATAATACTTTAGGGTGTGTACGTGTTCCTTGTAGAGAGTTCACTGTGAATGTAGCAGCGCTGAGATTTTTTTTTTCACTTTTGGATGGGCAAGGGCCCGAGCGTCACGAGCTTCCCCATACAAAAGTAAAAAAAAATTTTGGTCTTTCAGCGCTGCTGCTTTTACAGTGAACTCTCTCCAAGGAACATGTACACATCCTAAAGTATTATCTCTTATTTTTGTTACACTCTGTAAATATACATGAACAGGTAAACTTTCAGCTTTTATAAAATGACGAGTCTGGCTGTCGCTGGCTCTTACTCTAAATACTTTCATCATCAGCTGTTGTTGGCAGGACTAACTCCCAAACTCCTTTCTCTCGACTCTGACCTAGGCTAGTACTTTCTGGATACTACTTCGACTCTGACCTAGGCTAGTACTTTCTGGATACCTTTGTGGTGAGAGTACCGACGAATCTTCTGTCGACTTTCGAGGCGCCGGAGTTCTGGCCGATGGATGTAGTCTATCGGAGGTTCCGGGGGAGACTCCGGAACGAAGCGAGTCACGTCGCTTAAGTACGTAGTTTTTAAGTATATATAAAATATGTATGTTAGTTTTAAGGTATTTATTATATAATTATATGTATGTTAGATTTAAGGTATTTGTTATATGGGCCTCTGATGCCTGAATTAAATGATTTGATTTGATTTGAAAAAAAATACTATTTAAAAAAAATACAAGGGACACCCGAATGGAACGAAGTTATTTCTTATGTTCGAAAAACCTGTTTAAGTACATAAATACACTCAAAAAATTATTAAAAAAACACCATCTATTGAGGCCCAGGAATACTAACAATGCGTCACTGTTTATTCTCAAAAGACGCCATCTAGTTGACGCACAGGAATACTATCAACGCCCTCTGCCCCTACCATGCAAGTACTAATAAAAAAGTGTCGAGGTCAAATATCGTTCTGTCTAGCCCCTTTTGCGCCGAACGCGCGATAAGGAACTTCGGTTCCAAAAACAGCACACTTTACTTTTAATTTAACCAGCAAATTTTACCAAACATGCAGAATAATAAAGTAGTCATGTTGTTTATTAGTTAATGTTTTTAATAATTTACCGTTCACGCTTGACTCGCCTGTTGAAAACGTTAATTTTTAATGGACTATTAATTATATTGGACGATGTGGTTAGCTTTTATTCACACGTGCGTTTTTAAGTTACTCTCAAAGTCAAAGCTGATAGAATAGGGTTACACGGTCAGCCTGGCTTCAGTTCAGTACATCGGTCTGATCCAGACTGACGATAGAATGATCGTATAACCATGTGATTGACGGACTGATCCTTTATATGTAGAAAATGTACGGTTTATTTTTAATTATAAGGTGAATAAAATCTTTAAATGAATTGCCGCAGACAGCTTCTAGATCGTTTAGCGAAATTTGAGGACAATCGGCGCATGTGTACATTAACTACATTATCAACCAATCTACTGTGTGATCACCAATCTACCAATAGCGTATCTCCAACTCTCCATGCGAACACTTGCCCCTCTCACTGCTCGCTCAAAAAATAGACAAAATCTTACACTGGGAATTCCCCTTCCATTTTTGCCGAGCGATCTTAAAATTGTGAGCGGTATTAATACGGAAAAAGGATGAATTAGGTAGTAGTTTTGTGTTCCAAATTCCGATAGAAGTACTACTCATTTAATCCTTTCAATATGTTCCTTTCTTCCAAAGGTTGTCTAGAAAAACTTGATATTTAGTAATAAGGCCGCCTTTGTGTACTCTCGTTATTTGTTGTGTTTGTATTATATGTGTGTTGTTACTATACTTATGATTGTGTACACTAAAGTATATTTCATTAATTCATTCATTCCTTTTAGTTCCTGAACCTGAATGAAAATTATGTTGCGTTTAAAATACGCTCGTGTACCTTACACCTTTTCTCAAGTTCGACGCGCTACTAATTTATGTATTTTATTATATTATTATGTATGTTCACTTTCATTAATGTTACTCAATCAATATCAATCAATACTTATTAATATTGATAATGTTGTTGATTTATACGTTATTAATGATAAAAATTATATTTATAACATATCAGTGGAGTTAATTAATGTATAATGTTTCCGTGGCTAATATTGCAAAGTTTGATTTCGCTCTATTTAAGTGTTTAATTGCGTGTTTTATTAAAACCTTTTTTTAAACCTTTTTAGCACTCAATGCTGTTTCACGATAAGCCATTAATCATGTTGTACCAATGTGAAACATAAGGTAAAAAGATCCATACTGATATTATAATAAATGTGAAAGTGTGTGTGTTTTTTTATGAAATAAGGGGGGCAAACGAGCAAACGGGTCACCTGATGGAAAGCAACTTCCGTCGCCCATGGACACTCGCAGCATCAGAAGAGCTGCAGGTGCGTTGCCGGCTTTTAAGAGGAATAGGGTAATAGGGGAGGGTAGGGATAGGAAGAGAAGGGAATAGGGGAGGGCAGGGAAGGGAATAGGGTAGGGAATTGATCGGTAAACTCACTCACTCGGCGAAAGACAGCGCAAGCGCTGTTTCACGCCGGTTTTCTGTGAGAACGTGGTATTTTTCCGGGCGAGCCTGCCCATTCGTGCCGAAGCATGGCTCTCCCACGTATATCATATTAATATAATCAAAGTCTGAATTTCTCACTCGACTAAAAAGTTAAAAACAACATATTAAGCGTTGCTTTTTGGTTGCTTTAACGCTGGCATTCTGTAAGGCTCTCTCTGGTTTAAAAATTATGTTCTTAAATATTGTTCTCGTGCCGAAGCATGGCTCTCCCACGTGTGTGTATGTCTGTTCGTTACCTCTAAACTGAATTTGCAGAAATTTTAACAAAACCTTTTGTTTGATGTCAGTGCGTGCTGCCTCTAACGTGAAAAGGTTGCAGTGATATTACCTGTGCCCAATTACTTTCTGACTCAAAGTAAGACAACAATAATTATTGTTATTTGTTTGTCTAACGGCAAAGGGATGTAAGCGTTGTTTTTCAAAAAAAACTCGTAATCGCATTACAACGGGGTTGAACCCCTTTGCTGGTAATTGGCTTAATCCACGACCACTTACCTGCCCTTTATTTTGGCTTAATTTATGCCTTTTGTCCGCTCTAACGCCTGTTCTAAAATATGTTTTGTTTGTTTTTTTTTTTAATTTCATTTTGAAAAATTGCTTTAAAAAAACATTCAATGATTAATTTTAGATTTTTTTTGGAATGTATATATAATTCGATTTTTTCAAGCAGACCACATGTTTTTGTTTGTTATTAAAAACATACTTACCACTTCTTTAAAATAAAATTAACCCACCCAAAAATTTTGGTTTTTCAGTTTTTGTCACATAATAATTTAAAAAGCATATAATGTCCACTGGCGCTTTTTTTCAAAAGTTTTTTTGATCAAGTTTCAACTCTAAAGGCCATATATTTTTTTAAACAGGCCCAATTTTCAAAAAGTGTTTTTTTTATTCACACTAGTCACACTAGTTTTGTACTATAGTATCTAGTACTTGTTTTTAAAAAAAATTACCTCACTATGCATGGGATTCAATTTGGTGAAATAATTTTTATTATGTCTCTTGTTTATCATGTAATATTTTTAACAAATGAATAATTTTCTATTCTATTATATCTACGAGCGAGGGCATAATCGAATAATCTGCAAATTTCATGCGTATCCGCATTTGAAATAACCAAATGCGAGTATAATGCGGAATAAATGGCATTTTCTGTAGAATGGTGTTTCTGAAACAGAATTGTCAATTAATTTGAGTGCGTGGCAATTGGCATTGACAATTTAATTTCTTTTCCAGTGTGGCACATTGTGTGACGTGTGACGGGCATTGTGGCCACCCGTGACGCTCTGTCACACTCTAACATGGGTTTAACTTGTAAACAATACTGCATGATACAGCGTGCCTCAAGGCAAAAGGTGGTAAGTAAGGAATTGCAATTTTACATATAAAGACTAAAGACACAGAGAGGTTTCAAATGACTAACCTAAATTTAGCGAGAACTTGCATTTTTTTAAAGTAAAAACTTTATGGTTGATTAAAATATAGATTAAATGACTACTGAACTTTATTTCAATGAAGAGTTTGAAAGCAAACTATAATATTGATACGCGCGCGTACAATATTAATTGTATGTTTTATCTTACACCAATTACCTACTCTAAAGTAACTGTTATCTGTGGAGGCTTGTAATTGGCTTTTTTGTTAACTATCTTTTAAGCTTAATATTATATTCTTAGCTGTAAGCCACCCAAATAAAATAAAATAAAAAATAAAATAAAATATGTATAGTAACTCTATCAGCGCTGCTACTGTCCCTGTGAGCTTTATAATATTATAAGAGACTCACATACACCCTACCATGCCACATTGAGTTTATTTTAATGGCTATTTATACCCGAATCTTGAGTCGTGACAACTAATGTATTTGGAAACCTGTTGTTTTGAAATTCTCGAAACATGATATCATAAATAGGTGAAACTATTATAATTTTAGCGATCCTAAATTTTTCACAAATTTTGGGTTACATCACTTTATCCACTACCACCAGCAGACCGCCTACACAAAATCCCATTCAAAATTGCACACCCTTCAACAAAGAGTCAATCATTCTCGTATTATTCCACAATGGAGTCAATAGCAGACAAATTCTAATCCGACAAAAACTCTACAGGTGCTAAATTATAATATAAACATTATTATTGTGAAGATTATCTCACGAATTCTTTTTATACAAGACGTGTATTTTTTTCTTCAAGTTTATAAAGTTTTTTTGTGACACATGATATTATGATGGAGTGTTTTATTCAAAGTTTATGATTTTTTGTATTTTCTGACTTATGTCAAGTTTACTATACGACTACTTAGCGTGGTATAAAAGTGGTATACATAGCTTTTGCACCCATAGGCAACTGTTGGTGCGTTGCTGTAAAATTCTAGAAAAAAGGATATTCTATGTTCAGCAGTTGATATTCTTATTTCTTACCAGTTTAGACAGCAAAGTATACAAGTCCAGTAGTGAGGCAAATACACCGGTCCATGTTTAACGTGTGTCTTTGGTATCGTAGCTTCAAAACGGCTGAACTGATTTTGATATTCTTGTGTGAAAATGTACAATCGATTGATAATTATAATTCAACTGCTAGAAGCTACTTCAACTTTTTTATTCCAAAGCTTTCTCATGCACTTAGTATGTTACTCTTTCAACCGTATACGACCTACCGCAATGATACCTAGTCTAAAATTCCATTCCACTACCTAAATCTAAAATGGCATAATGATGCTTAAGTATTTTTATGGCATTCCTACCAGCACTTGAACAATTACATGTACAGAAAAAACAAGGAATTCACACCTATAGGGGCTATAGGCGGTTAGGCTGTTTTGCTTTTCATACCGCCCTTATGCGAACGACTCAAGATTCATACTTTTATGAATTCAAACGCAAAATAACTCAGGAATTATAGTAATACTAATGATAATGATGATAGATTTAACAAAGGTTGACAGGTTAGTAGAAAAAGTAATAAATTGTTATTGTCTACACACGTAACCGTTGGGACTAATTATTTAGTAATTAAATAAGAAAGAAAAATATTTTGCAGTACAGAGAATTTGCTTCATCTACGCAAAAATTATTGTTAAAATGTTGGCCTACAATTAATAGACATCTAGATTCTAGATTGTAAAATGGTTATTGTAATCTATTTTTAGTAAGAACGTGACGTTAAAATCAATAAAAAATACAATGGTTTATAAGTAAATTTCGCATCGTCTTTATCAGGGAAAAAATGCGAGGTTATTCTTTACACCTAAAACTAGATAATGTCGACAGGGAGTTAGGATTTTAAAAAATAGTATTAGGTATTATTTAGACATTTACAATTTTTCAAATATGAGTCCTATAATATAACCTAATCTAGGGTTATTTCAAATAGTTAATAGCCTCATTTTTGAAGTCAGTTAAAAATAAAGTATAATTCATTTCTCAGTACGCCTTATGAAAGTATAATACCATTACGATCTTTATATCTATGACTATAATAAATGAACTTATGACCACCTACACTAAACATTTCAGCAAACGCACCGCCGATTTGTACTAAATGCGACTAACGAGTGATGTGACTCATGATCGAGTTATTATCGATAAAAATCCGGATCAAATGAAGTATTCTTGTGGTCGGTGTTGACAGAGGGATACGATAAATCACTCGGCATCACAAAGACATTCAATGTGTGTTGATTGTGCCTCTTGAGAACGCTTTTTAGTAACTACTAGTGTTGTGCCGGCTGTATCGATATTTTACTGTACATCGACATTACATTCCTTGATTTAATACTTTCTATAGAAAATAAGATATATTTTTAATAAATAAATAAAGTTTAGATGGTTTTGAACAGCTAGAATATAATAATTAGTATTTTAGTGTCATTTGTTCCTGAATAAACGTTAAGTATAAAAGTCAAATGGATGGTGAAACGCACTATTCACTAGCAGATTTAAATTCTCAAGTAAAAGCTAAATAATTGTAGATTACGTACGGCACCTCAATTAATTTTCCTTTATTTTTGAAATAGATTAACTTAACTACTTTTACTTTTATTGAATTTACTATTTTTGTTCATGGAAATAATATAATAAATAATAATGCCAACTCTCCATATCAACGGGATTATCGTCAATTTTATCGACATTTATCATCACATCACTAAATAACTCAATCTCTTTGGTGGTCCCGCGATAGAATATGCCGAATCATAGCACGCGATTCGATATGACGATGATATGCCTCTTATAACTATCACAAACTTATATCAACTCCCCCAAAACATAAACTAGACCTTATTCAATTGTAATAAAAGCTATTATCCAATATTTTAGGTGTATAGTGTTGTGTGTTTTGTCGATAAATCGTCTATTAAACTATTATCAGGCTATTGTAAATAAAATATTGTTCGATATGCAACAGTTTGGTTTAGTAATTAGGAATGTTTTGATATAGTGAAAGTGATTTGATCGTTTCTTGTGTGAACTGTTTTGATAGAGTGATGAAAAGTTAATTCTTGATTGAAAAAAAAAACTTTTATTTTTGATATTCTTCTTATCTGATTTTTTTCTGTATTTAGCTAATAAAGATAGATATTTATACTTGTACGATGTAAAGTTAATTCTTCTGATTGAAAAAAAATATTTTTGACATTCTTCTTATCTGTATTTAGCTAATAATGATAGATATTCTATTAATTCAATTTGATATTAAATTGACAAAAAAGCATGGTCAAATTATTAACCCTACTTTGACATTGTTAGTGGTATTTTTGTTTTCAAGCATACCATTTTAACTCCTAAGTTTATAAAATATGTTGAGAGCGAACAATGTTTTTACTTCTAAAACTGTTACTAAATTATTGTTGTACTAATTTCAAGCTACCAAAATACACAAATATTTTTCAATCAATTATGCTTATCGTAATTTATGTGTTTATTTATGGTGGTTATGTTTATGGGGAAAATATTGCGGCCGCAGGAGGCCAATTTGGGAGAAATTTCTACGCCGCGGGTCGCCGACGCTAATGCAAAACCAAAGTGGAAACTCATATTACTAATAGAGATATTATAGCGTTACTTAAAATAACTTGCATAAGTAGATAATTGTACAAATACCTTAAGAGTAAAAAAACAAAAAGTACCTAGTATCAATTCATCGTAAATTATAAAAGAAATAAATATTAATCTAAGGAAAAGTAATGATGGATCCCTATAGACTACAGTTATTTTATCTTATATGGTCCCTAAGACAAAGTATCTTTCGTTAAAAACGATGACGAAATTCGTTATCAAAATGTATGTGGTTTGACATAAGTCATCGTTAAATCACATTTCGCTTGCGAAGACAAATGTCAAATCCCATACATTTTGATAACGCATTTCGTCATCGTTTAGGACTACAAGTTAAAACTATAACTTACTTGTTAATAAACAAAAAAGAGTTTTCTTCAAACTCACTCGCTCATACAAAACATTACTGTTTTTAGAGTATAACATTTTTTAACTTTCCCGTCGAAGCAACACGCTCGTAAGAAAACAGCTGATCATAATTATTATTATAATGCCAAAATTCTCAATAGCCTTAAATAAGCTAAGGACATTTTAGAACCATGAACCTTGCGATTCTCAAAACGCTGCAAAACTCACTGGCCGCAGCTGTAGGTAGATCCAAATGAGATGCTTTTTGACGCCTCGTCTTCTCGCCTCTTAGCTGATTTAGTCAGCACGTCCGGGGAAATAGCACTTATCCACCCGGTCGGTGAGCTAAACGGCATACCTTGAGTGCCTCGAGCCATTAATAAATTGTACACCATTCAATTGCGGCCTTTTAAATCGTAAAAATACCACGAATGCCGGCCAAACAACCCTAAATCAATACGAAACAAAACCGCAAGCAAATGAAGCTGTAACAATGGGCTATAAGAATGCGAGGAACACACCACGAGAGCAAAACAATTTTAACCTTAAATCAAAGTGATAAAGTTGATATTCCAAGTACATAGTGTTTCAGGATAATGCTCTCTCGTTCGTTCAAATTTGAACTCTAACAGGATATTTTAAGGTTGGTTTTGAATTCTCAATTCACATGAATTCTCCTCACGCCATGACATTGGAAGAATTTATTGATTTTTCATATGAGTATCGATATTCCGCTGCCATCTCTAGCTGTGGTAAGCTTTAGTATTCAAATGTATGTTTGGACGTTGTTTCCATGATTTTTAATGGCTTCTAGGGATTTCTTCTTCCAATTAAATGCCCTTGCCTTCATGTTAATTTTTCTGATATTTTCTATTTACTGTCTAAAGCCAAATGCTGAATAAAGCTTGATGATGTATTTTTTATTTTTATTTTTTAAATTTTTTTAAGCTTACTTATTTGAAATTTAGCACTTCACATTGTCCTAGAACTCAAATATATCCAATTAAGTGTGAATACGCCATATTTTATCCAAACACATCCTGTATAAAACACCTCAACAAAGGGAACCCGTCTTTGACGCTTGAACATAAAGCCCACTTTCCACTACACAAGTGTTAATTGTTTAATAAGTATATAACGCACAGCGGGCACATCCCGACGCTCTAAACTACTTAATAGGGTGATAATTGAGGGCCATTAACCCCCCCTCACCCCTTATGTGACCCCCTTTGTAAAATAAGGGGGTTATTTGACCCCCCAGTAGGGAACTCCCCCGCGGGCAATGAGTGCCCTCTTAATTAACGTAATTACAAATGTAAATCACATTGTAC
This sequence comes from Aricia agestis, assembly GCF_905147365.1. Taxonomy (NCBI): domain Eukaryota; kingdom Metazoa; phylum Arthropoda; class Insecta; order Lepidoptera; family Lycaenidae; genus Aricia; species Aricia agestis. The sequence continues at coordinate 5,767,093 of NC_056426.1, forward strand.
TGCTGTAATTTTAATCAAGTCATGTGTAATGAGTGTAATTGTAATTAACACTGTTGTTTGTTATTCAGTTATTACTAATTAGAATGTTTTTTTTTAATTAGATTTAAATACAAAAATAAAAAGTCTGTACCTACGCTTACATGTAAAAACGTTAGAATCATCATTTTTAAATCACTTCAAAAAAAGAAAAATGTTTCCATTCGTCTGTAGATATCATAACAAGTGGGCTTGTTTTGCGTGGCGACGGATAAGTTTTCAACTGACGATCACTATAACTTTTTCAAAATTCACCCCTTGCAAAAAACGGGGGTCAAAATTTAAAAAATATAATAATATGTTGTGTTAAAAGTATATTATGTATTTTAAGCAAGTAAAACTAGGTGCAGAATTTCGCATTATGCAATTTAATTAGTGTTGTGCTAAAAAATTTCTCCTGAAACCCTGAAATTAAGAAGTAAAACGGAATATTAATTAAAAGTCTCAAGTAATATCGTGAATCAGACGGAGATCGCTTAATTTTAATATTAACTTGCCGACCCCTTTTTAATTAATATCGACAAAATAGTCGAGTAAACCGCCAGCGTTTCTTTGATAAGTCGCTAGTGATGTACATTCTATCGATGATTTCGAGTAAATGTGAAACATTCTCAAAAGTTAATAATTATTTCAGCTGCATGCAGTTATTACAAATTTACAATATGATATGTACGTCATTATGTATTTATTATATATTTATTATTATTTAAGTATTTAAAAATCAATTTAATACAATTCACACTGATGATGTAAAGGCGAAACTTTATGAATGAGTAGGTATGTTTGTAACTTCTTAAAAACTAATGACCCTGGTTTACGCAGTAACTATTAAATGATGATTATCATTACATAATCTGTGATAAAATGCAACTCATGGAAAAATAAAACAAAGGTTACTTACTTTTCATCCTAAAAAGGTGCAGTGTTTTCTAGTGCGCTAAAAACAATATTCCTTAACTAAAAGTATTAAACTTTGTACAATAAATAACCATCCATTACTTCTTTAATTCCATTAATTTATCCTACAATAACATACTATAAAATACTAGCTTGTCACTTATCCCCCAGCTTTTAATCACTTAAAAATCTGTCGACATCGACAAAATCACTTCCCATCCCTACGAATATTAATTTCAAAATTGGTTTAAATAGGTATTACGCCGCTTGTTAGCCCCGGCTCCAAAATGAACTCATTAAAACTATAAAAGCGGCGGTAATTAAGCCGCAGCCTCCCCTCCCGCCCCCACCTCACCCTATCCCACCCCTTAACAGAGAGATAGCTGCTGAAAGTGACAATATTATATTCTCATTTTGTACTTTATGCAAGGGCCTTCAAGGATGTTTAGGTATGACATTGTCATTAGGGATGCCAAATAGATGACTTTAGTAATTTAAATAGCCCCTTTCTTCTTTTCTTGAAGGAAAAGTAAGGAAAGATAAGGAAATGATGTTGCAATTGTATATGGGCAGCGATAGTTGCTTTCCATCAGGTTACCCCCAAACTCCTCAAAACTTTATTCCATGTAAAATGAAAATAATTACATATTACAAAGATTTTTTAAAAGAAATATCTTTGTTACTTACTTTTAAATACAGTGACATACTTAAAAAAATGTTGTCTCTTAGTCAGTTATGCAGTGCATTATTTATTTGAATTATTTTTGTTGTCGCTTAGTTTGTTTTACTCTCAAAATGTTGTCACATCCAGTCAGCGTATTTCAGTGTCGGGGGAGGATCGGGGACACTACCCCGCGGTAATTTTCAACTAATAACCAGTTTAATTTTACCGCCTACCCGCCTACCGGTTGTATAATATTATTTTACCTGGCTACGTTATAAATTATAATATTTTTAAAGGCCGGCAACGCACCTGCAGCTCTTCTGATGTTGCGAGTGTCCATTAGTTACGACGTTAGTTGCTTTCCATCAGGTGACATGTTTGCTCGTTTGCCACCTTATTTTATTAAAAACTAGCTGTCCCGGTTAACTTCGTGTCACTTTAAAACCTTTCCTGGACTTCTACGAATATTTAAGACTAAAATCAGCCCAATCCGTTCAGCCGTTTTCGAGTTTTAGCGTTACTAACACAATTGAAAATCCATTTTTATATATATAGATTTAGGATGGGCAAAGCTGTTGTACAAACAAAAATATATTTTGTAGTATGGTAATAGACTTGTGAGTTGTATACCGTGGCGCTAAGACATTTTTGCCTGTCCTCAAAAATATTTTGAAACAACAAAATTTACTAACCGCCATCACAAATCCATACTAATATTATAAATACGAAATTGTCTGTCTGGCTGTTTGTTAGCTCTTCATGTTTAAGCCGCTGAACCGATTTTTATGCAGATAAGTACCTACTTGGTGTCCCGGAAAGGACATTTATAAGCCAGTTCGGCCATTAACTTTTTTTCGTACACATAACATTAACTAACGATGGATTAAAAACATGCGAAAACTAATTGCAATCAAAATCAGATAATTATAGTCCACCCCTGCAGCACGATCAATTACAATCATGACAATCTTTTGGCGGCCATGTTGGATTTAGATTTTGTGATTTAGATAAGCAACTAAAGGGTGATTTTAGCTTTTGAAGCTAATATTTGTGCTTATCGTCAAAATCCGCATGTTTTTTAATGATAATGATTGAATGATCAATGTGTTTTAAAGACTGATCATCCGTACTCAATGATATTCTACTTATACAGATCTGTTATATCCATACTATTTTCCGGCTTAAATCTCTTCCGAACAATTTTCAAATTCAAAATTGCAAACATTGACATATTTGACAGGTAAGTGAAACAAAAGATACGAAAAACCATTTACATAAAAGAGACAGTTCTATTTTTAAACGTCGAATCGTATCGCTGTCTCTTTCTTCGCCTGAGCTATGACGAAAATTCGATTTTTTCCAGATTGTTCGAAAAAATAATTGAAAATGTAAATAATCGAGGTATTTATTGCAATCAAGATATGTGGTAAGAGATTTCATGTGTTTTGATTACTTTCGAGTCATAATTGGTACATTTTTGATACACGCACGACGTCATTTTCAATTTATTTAGGTAAGACAAGACGCCGCACGTTCGTGACTGCGCTCGATGCAGACTAAACAACAGACGGCCCAATTGGGCCTTATTTGAATCACAACGCGCGCGGTAGTAACATATCTGCTTTGAGTATTTCATCATTGTCCGTACTATTATTTTAAATGCGAAACCATAGTTTCGCATTTGGTATGGTAATACTTTGAGTCCCAGGACAAGACATAAGATAACTTTATCCCGAAAAAATTTACGTTTTTTCCGTGATTTTTGGTGCAAAGGAGTTGCAGCCTGCAGGCGTCATCTAGTATTAGATGACGCCTGCAACTCCATATAGGTACCTAATATTTAGAGTTAGAGATGAAATGAATTCTTTTATAAATTTAAGGGTCCATAGATATATTTTATCCATAGATGTGCATTGATTTTGTACTAGCCTACGAACAATGACATAGTGTTTCTTATGTCATTGCCTACGAATAATAAAAACTAAGGAAGATTAAAGCTTAGGCCAAACCTACGCGTCAGTGACGGAGCGTCAAGTTGCGTCAAGTTGTCAAATGTGTTTTTTGTATACAAAACACACATTTGACAACTAGACGCTCCGCTTCGCAGTCGCCTGGTCGCGTAGGTTTGGCCTAAGCTTAACTGTGTCAAAAAAAATGTCCACGAGTCTAAAATATAAAGATTTAAGTGAAAGAACTAGATAACTAACATTTTATAACATAAGGACAATTAGGTAAGTTCTCATTTTTTCCCTTACAATTTAAGCAAACTTGTAACTTAATACTTATTGACTTCATTATCTGGAGGCTTAAACACCGGGAAAATATTTGATTTCTATTTTAATTTATATTAATTTATTTATTGTAATTGGCTTAAGCGCCGGGAAAATTTTTGATTTCTAGTAATTTTCCTGGCGCTAAAGTCTCCATTTATGCATTAAAGGGCAATTTTTAACTGTTACTTACCTGCTTCTTCCACTCATGTCTTCAAATATTTTTATTGGTAAACGGGTAAAACTTTGAGTGACTAATTATGCAAATAATAACGCGACTAAACCCACAAACATTTGCAAATCAACTTGTAAGTACGAAGAATGCAAAACCTCATGTACGCCATAAAAGTGCCGTGCGACGCGGCAGTTTTCTACGAGACCGTAGTCTTTAATGAGGGGATAAAAAATTTCACATCGTAGAAATATTCCTGATAACGTAGTTGTTAATGCACGCTATTAACAAAACTAGCAAAGCCAATAATATGAAATACTAGATGTCCCGCGCGGCTTCGCCCGCGTAAATTTTACAGAAACCGTAGATTTTCCCATAAAAAATATTTCCCCCGTTTTTCCCACATTTTCCTGAGTTTCTTCGATCGTATTAGTCTTAGCGTGATAATATAATATAGCCTATAGTCTTACTCGATAAATGATCTATTTAACACTGAGATAAGTTTTTAAATCGGACCTGTAGTTCCTGAGATTGACGCGTTCAAGCAAACATACTCTTCAGGTTTATAATATTAGGTAGGTATAGATTTTTTTAAATTATCGCTTGACAAACTCGAGTCTCGATCTAAAAGACTATGAAATGGTATAATATGGTAGTGATGATGATGATGATGATGATAAATGTAATTTGCATAGTAGCATATGCTTTCTGTTCTTAAAACAACGCCGAAACTCCCAAACTTGTATCTATAAAGAATCAGGAGTTCTCTCAGCACCTTCCAAACCACGGTACACCTCGGTGCAAAATCTTACTTGTTGGTAGCATATGCTTAGAATACTTCTCACGAAACCGAAGTCACCACATGTTTCCCTATAAGTTTTGAGGAGTTCCCTCGATTACTTATGGATCCTTCATCAGATCACCGCTTTTATGAATATGATACCAAATTGGGATGACACCCTATATACCAAAAGAAAAATTTTGAAAATCGGTTAACAAACGGCGGAGTAATCGTTGAATATAAGAAAACGAACATAACACCTCCCCCATTTTGAAAGTCGGTTAAAATTGTAGCCTTTGTGTAAAGTTTCATTAAAATCCGTTCAGTAGTTTTTGCGTGAAAGAGTAACAATCATCCATACATCCACACATCCATACATCCATACATCCATACATCCAAACAAACTTTCGCCTTTATAATATTAGTAGGATGAATGCAAAAGAGTCGTGTATGTGACTATTTTACTACGCTTTAGTGGCTTTGACGCCTCCGTGGTCTAGTGGTATAGAGCGCGGCTCTTGACTCGGTCGTGGGTTCGATTCCCGCGTTGGAAACATGTTATTTCCAAGTTTGGTTAGGACAGAGCACGCTGATCACCTGATTGTCTGACAAGTAAGATGATTCATGCGTCGGATGGGCATGTAAATCCCTGATCTCTCGCCGGTCGTGTCGGTCTTCCGTCCAACTGGGTTATACACACACACACACACACACACACACTTGGGCACTATAAAATTACTCCTGCGTAGCCGGCCTGGTTTCAATGAAACCGGCCGCCGTCACCGAAACCGGTGTGGGAGCTATTATTATTATTATTTAGTGGCTGAACCGATTGAGATGGAAATTATATTTTGGATAAGTTTAATCCCAGAAAATGTTGATTTTCCGTAGTGTGATTAACTTATTTTGCGTAATGGAATTGTGGACAACATGCAGTGAAGCAAAAATGTGACTGGTTTTCCGATTACAAAAATTCAGTAATCTAGCCGGTTTTCTATGAGACTGTATTATTTACTACACAAAAATACCATATTAAACATCTTTCTTTAAGCTAAACAGCTTTACAATTCACAGCGGTTTTGTCTGAGGCCGTATACAAAACGGCTGGTACTAAAGGCGTAATACTATTTTATCGTTTTTAGGACTATAATAACATCCCATACCTTTTAATTAAATAAAAAAAAAACAAATGTCAGCTACGTCACGCCCGCCACCTTGAAGCCAACATGGCGGACAAAAAGTGTAAATTTATTGTCTACTAATTAAAATATGATAATATCTTGAAATAAATAAGGTAGTTCATTAGGCATCGGTCCTTGTAGGGGAAAGTCACAGTGAACCGGCCCGGGTATCACAAATCGTGGTACTCGCTACCCAAATTGGTGCACAAGCATTTTAACTGCTTTGTCATATGGAGTGTACAGGGTGGTCTTCGATTAAGAATAAATGACAAATAATAATTATTTAAGGCCTCTTTCCAATTTGGCCATGATGGATATTGTCCATTGCTTTGCTACTATGACTGCGAAAATGTCTATACTTATTACTATAACATGCACAAATGCACAATCGTCGTAGGTCGTGGCCAACTATAGACGATTGAAACGTTGTCAAACGTCGACCAAAACTTTTTGTTTAGTGTTTGTTTAGTGTCTATAGTGCCTATGCTGCTGACTCTAGCGTGAATACAGTTATATTATATCCTATGAGTCAAATCCTACTAAGTTAGGTGAAAGTTTGCTTGGATGTATGGATGTATGGATGTATAGATGTATGGATGTATGGATGTTTGTTACTCTTTCACGCAAAAACTACTGAACGGATTTTAATGAAACTTTACAATAATATAGCTTATACATCAGAATAACACATAGGCTACAATTTTAACCGACTTTAAAAATGGGGGAGGTGTTATGTTCGTTTTTTTATGTTCAACGATTACTCCGCCGTTTGTTAACTGATTTTCAAAATGTTTCTTTTGGTATGTAGGGTATCATCCCAATTTGGTATTATATTCACAAAAGTGGTGATCTGATGAAGGATCCATAAGTAGTCGAGGAAATTCCTCAAAATTTATAGGGAAACATGTGGTGACTTCGGTTTCGTGAGAAGTATTCTAAGCATATGCTACCAGCAAGTAAGCTTTTGCACCGAGGTATACAGTGGTTCGGAAGGTGCTGAGAGAACTCCTGATTCTTTATAGATACAAGTTTGGGAGTTTCGAACGGAAAGCATATTATGCTACTATGCAAATTACATTAATGATCATTATCATCACTACCATATTATAACATGCATCGTCCCATGATTATGAGCCAATTATGACCCTGTTACTGGTACCTTTCATACTCTTTTAGATCGAGATTCGAGTTTGTCAAGCGATAATTAAAAAAAAAAAACTTAATATTGTAAACCTGAAGAGTATGTTTGCTTGAATGCGCTAATCTCAGAAACTACAGGACCGATTTAAAAACTTATTTCAGTGTAAGATAGCTTATTTATTGAGTAAGGCTATATATTATCACGCTAAGACTAATACGACCGAAGAAACTCAGAAAAACATGGAAAAAACGGGGGAAATATTAGAAAGGGTTTATCTCACGAACTACTGGAGCAATTTTTATGGCAATATTTTCCACAGACCACGTGAAGGGAGTATAGCTATTTTTATGGGAAAATGTACGGTTTCCGTAAAATTTCTAATTTACGCGGGCGAAGCCGCGCGGGTCATCTAGTCTGTAATAAATTGATTACGAAAAAATTACATAACGAATATTTTATTAGATATTATGATAAAAACCTTTTATTAGATATATATTTTAATTTTATGTCTAATAACTAATAAGACACCTATCAATTCCCAAGCGGCAGCCGGCTGCCGCATAATAATTGAAAATCTATTACTATATTGCGATACCCACGATTGAGGAGTTTCATAAGTCAAACTACAAGAGTAGGTACCTAATTAAAATAAATACTAAAATGTTTAATTACGACTTTTATTTTTTATGGTTTATCATAAAAATATCTATAACCCTTTAGTCTATTCGTAACAGCCTGTATTTATCGGATTTGTGTATTAACATTGTTGTGCGCTCGCGTTGGATGTCTCAATCCGGAGTCCGGACAGATAGAGATATTGCGCAAGTTACTACTTACCGCGCCCTACCTTACGCATTACTACTTAATTAGCTATTTTTTTTATGAAATAAGGGGGCAAACGAGCAAACGGGTCACCTGATGGAAAGCAACTTCCGTCGCCCATGGACACTCGCAGCATCAGAAGCGCTGCAAGTGCGTTGCCGGCCTTTTAAGAGGGAATAGGGTAATAGAGGAGGGTAGGGAAGGGAAGGGAAGGGAATAGTTGAGGGTAGGGAAGGGAATAGGTTAGGGGTTAGGGGATTGGGCCTCCGGTAAACTCACTCACTCGGCGAAACACAGCGCAAGCGCTGTTTCACGCCGGTTTTCTGTGAGAACGTGGTATTTATCCGGTCGAGCCGGCCCATTCGTGCCCAAGCATGGCTTTAGGATAATTAGTCTGATATAGCCTACGAATAATAAATTATTCGTAGGATATAGCTTAGCTAGCCTTTTGGTGAGGAAATATCATGATCCTTTTTGTATGCATACTAATATCGGTCCATAGTCCATACTATCCATACTTTCAATCCATACTAATAGTATTATGAAAGTGTGTCTATCTGTCTGTCTGTCTGTTACCTTTTCACGCCCAAACCGCTGAACCGATTTTGCTGAAATTTGTTTTTTTTTTATGAAATAAGGGGGCTAACGAGGGTCACCTGATGGAAAGCAACTTCCATCGCCCATGGACACCCGCAGCATCAGAAGAGCTGCAGGTGCGTTGCTGGCCTTTTAAGAGGGAATAGGGGAGGGTAGGGATGGGAAGGGAAGGGAATAGGGGAGGGTAGAGAAGGGAATAGGGTAGGGGATTGGGCCTCCGGTAAACTCACTCACTCGGCGAATCACAGCGCAAGCGTTGTTTCACGCCGGTTTTCTGTGAGAACGTGGTATTTATCCGGTCGAGCCGGCCCATTCGTGCCGAAGCATGGCTCTCCCACGTCAAAACGTACGGATATACTTTGAGTCCCGGGATAAGACATAGGATACTTTTCATCCAGGAAAAATGTGCGGTTCCTACGCGATAAACAAATTTTGGAGCAACGGAGTTGCGGGCGTCAACTAGTTACATTCAGACCGCATCGCGACGAGGCGCGGCGCGGCGCGGGATTTTGTATGGATTTGACAGATTTCAATTGCGCGAGGCGACATGCCAATCTATCAATTCGGTACAAATTTAGAAATACATCTACGTGTCGCGTTGCGGAGTACAATTAGTCTAGCTTTCTGTTACGACTTTACACCTATTAGGGTCAGGTCATATCGAAACGAGACATAATGAATTGCTGTGTCACCCAAAAATGGATATTGAAGACTAGTATTACTACTACTAAATAATTGAGATCTTAGATGCTAAAGACATTTGCTATTGGAATGGTACTAATTCGGCTTAGAGCTATGTACAGTCAACAGCAATAGTATCAGTCACATTTCGACTTTATTTCAAAGGCAATAAGATCCAAATGTGCAACGAATATGTTGGCAACCGTACTTTCCAATTTGAGTGTTTAGCAAGATTCTGGGCTTGCACCGAGGTTCTAGGAAAATTGTATTTTCTAGGCTTTAAGTTTTTTATTAGGAACCATTAGGAAATTTAATTAAATCGTTTCTCAAATGACATTTTACAATATGGCGTCATTAATTCTCATTTTGGCTACGCGCCTTGTAAGTTGTAACTTTAACAAATGTTGTGCTATTGGTTCTAATTATTTTGCTATTTATGAAAAAATGTAACAAGTGAATTCTCTACGCGTTCTCTGTTCTAGGGTGTACTATCGCGGGTATGGGGTACAATATAAACAGAATTCAGTAGACCATATTCACAAAGACCTCCCAAATGCGCTAGCTCTACGCACACACTGGCGACGCGAGGTTTCAGATAATTGTAAAGATCAGCTAACTGTAGAAATCATTCGAAAAGTTATTCTCAACTGAAAAATTACTTAAAAATTGCTTAATCGTGACATAATAATATTATTATTGTCACGATTACGCACCGATCATTATTTTTAGGAAAATGTTGACAGCTCCCACAAATTAACATTCAATCTTTGATAATGTTTCGATTTACCTGGGTCACTTGGGTGTCAAAAATATATTTCTGTTGCTCTCAGATCTGCCAGAAGGACAGACAGATACTCACAGACATGACATCTACAAAAGGTACAGTTTTTTGCCATTTGGCTACGGAACCCTAAAAATGGAGTATTCCGCGCGCGTTAGTGTCTCTGTGTTTGAGCTGACACGTCTGAGTAACTCTACTGTATGATTATTATACTGTGTGGTCCACGGAGCTCGCTTCACAGAAATATTCAGATTTATGATCTACGCCGTGTGCGATTGTTTTATGTTTTTTCGGTATTTTGTTTTTCAGTGTCGTCCATTTTTTTAGCTTTTTTAAAACGACTTTCATGCTACCTAATCATTGCTATATTGTGGCAGTTGGTAGACCGTAGACCCACTAGCGCCACAGCATACAAAATGCCGCGCCGCACCTCGTCGCGTTGCGGTTCGAATTGACCCTTAAGAGTCACCATGCGCTTAAAGAACCTGGTTGGTCTACATATTATATTGGAGATTTAATATGTAGACCAACCAGGTTATTTATCGATTTGTAAAACGTTTCATACCAAAGTCGTGGAGTGGTCCTCACTCCTCAGCAATGCGGTCACTTATCCACCCGCGCACTGACTCACCAACGCTTATCAATTCCAACCTGGAGTAATTGTCTATAATCGGTTTTCACACAATCAGGCGAGCGTTTATCAACTCCGGGGCTTGAAATTAGCAGGTTCTGCGCGGTACGGTCGGGGAAATTGAGGTTTTACCTATTATGAACCTTATTACTATAATCATACGGATCAAGAGAGATAATCGTCAGATGTTCGCGACTGTACACGTGGGGAGGGGAGTGGGGGGTCAATTAAGGCATAATGTGGGTCCAGATAGAATCGGCGCGCAATCAAGTCGTGAGTATTTGCAGTAGTGAAAGCTATAAGATGTAGATTTTACAATTTAATACAATATTATAGCTTCATGTCTCATGTATATCTTGGGGATAAAGTTATTTTAAGCAACTTATAAGCCACAGAACGATTTGTGCTAAAATAAGACACGGAAAGAGAGTAAATACATGTAAAACTTTTTTTTAGTTATTTTGCCAAAGCATACTTTTATCTATATGCAACCATTTTCTAAGGTTACTCGACAAGTACACCTATTAACTCTTCTAAAACAAAGCTATAGAATGGATAACCTCCTGTCAAAAAACCCTAGTTTAGCACTAGCGATCAACTTTCACTTAGGCCTGGATTACACCTAGTAGTGTGGCAAAACAGTGCAAGCAGACAATTTGACTGACCGAGAGCACTTTTTTTTAATGAAATAAGGGGGCAAACGAGCAAACGGGTCACCTGATGGAAAGCAACTTCCGTCGCCCATGGACACTCGCAGCATCAGAAGAGCTGCAGAGCGTTGCCGGCCTTTTAAGAGGGAATAGGGTAATAGGGGAGGGTAGGGAATGGACGGGAAGGGAATAGGGGAGGGTAGGAAAGGGAATAGGGTAGGGGATTAGGCCTCCGGTAAACTCACTCACTCGGCGAAACACAGCGCGCAAGCGCTGTTTCACGCCGGTTTTCTGTAAGAACGTGGTATTTCTCTGGTCGAGCCGGTCCATTCGTGCCGAAGCATGGCTCTACCACGTAAAAACTATCTCGCCAGTACGCCACTCTAGTCGGTAGGTGTAACAAGTCCCTTATAACCATAAAGTTAATATACCTAGTGGAGGTATATTAACTTTATGCTTATAACTTTCCTTAAAAATATTGTATAGCTGCTTCAGGCTCAGCTAAGCTACACTCAGTGGAACGCGCACCTAATTTAAATACTATTTCAGATAGGCCCTCTGATTGCAAACTGTATCGGGAAATATATTAAAATAAAACATTTTGTTACTTCGTTTGTGGTATCTTTTCACAGTGTTTTTGTTAAATTAAGCTATCTGTAAATAATGTTGTTTGATAAATTATAAAACTGTAGTTATTAATTCGTGTCTTCATAGTTCATACCTCCATTTGTATATCCATACTAATAATAAATAATAGCTCCCACACCGGTTTCGGTGACGGTGGCCGGTTTCATTGAAACCAGGCCAACTACGCAGGAGTAATTTTATAGTGCCCAAGTGAGTGCGCAGTACACAAAAGCACTCTCAATTCCTTTACTCTCATAACCCAGTGGGACGGAAGACCGACCTGATCCTATCTCTCGCCGGTCGTGTCGGTCTTCCGTCCCACTGGGTTATGAGAGTAAAGGAATAGAGAGTGTTCTTGTGTACTGCGCACACACTTGGGCACTATAAAATTACACCCGCGTAGCTGACCTGGTTTCGATGAAACCGGCCACCGTCACCGAAACCGGTGTGTATTAATATTATAAATGCGAAAGTGTGTATGTCTGTCTGCTACCTCTCCAGTCTCCACACCCAAACAGCTGAGCTGAATGATTCTCTTAAAATTTTGTGTGGAGATAATTTGAGTCCTGGGAAAAAACATAGTGAACTTCTTATCCCCTAAAAATGTCCGGTTCCCGCGCGATAAATTAATTTTGGCGCAAGTACTTTTTATTAGATAAAGAGGACAAACGAGCAAAGAGATCACCTGGCGGAGCAGCTATTGTCAAAATAGTGAAGAATAAAGTTGTGAAGAAAAAAAAAATCCTAAAGAATATCGACGCAGCCTAAGGAGTGAGGACACTAAGACGGGCCGTGCCGGGGCTCAGCGTGCCGGGGCTCATCGCAAAAATCCGCTCCATACAATTTGTATGGAAGCGGAAATCCGCTGCGCCCCGAGTCCCGACACAGTGTGCGATACGCGCATCCGCTTCCATACAAATTGTATGGAGGCGGATTTTTGCGATGAGCCCCGGCACACTGAGCCCCGGCACGGCCCGTCTCAGTGTGCTCACTCCTTTAACGTTCAGTCTGGCTTAGACTATTAGTATAAAATGCGAATCGTGTACCACCATTACTGTACAATACCACCTAATAGAATATTCTGACGTACAATAACTCAACAATGTGATAAATTATAAACGTCAATTAGTGTACAGGAAAATGGCATTTGATATAGCCACAAAATCAATACTTAATATTAAGGAGGCGACTAACCTAAAATCGTTGATTTTATAATTCATTTTTATACTTGAAAATAAGCCCTGAGTTGTTTCTTTTTCAAAACATAGATATATTATTTATAACATTATATTTATCACAAAGATGCATCTAATTTTCACGAATTTTTCATATAATGCCGTAACCGTGCATTAAACTAAGTTAATTTTTTAACACATTGCATAAAAATTCTATCGTTGAGACACTGACTTAAAATGTTGTATATTTATCGAGTTATTAAGAAAAAACTAACTTGACGATGATTCCGCTTCGTCCTTTTTCATCTGGCATATGAAAGACGGGCGTGAGTGTGAAGAGAGAAGGACGATGTTTGATTTTTTGCGTTAGTCGCCCTTTTAATGCGAAAGTCAGTCTGGCTGTCTGTCTGTTACCTTTTCACGCCCAAACCGCTGAACCGATTTTTATGGAATTTGGTACGAAGATACTTTTAATCCCGGAAAAGGACATATAATACTTTTTATCCCAGCAAAATGTACGGTTCCCGTGATAAACGAGTTGCAGGCGTCAACTAGTAATAATAAACTGTTACAAACCAGGGTTAGAATTTAAAGCTCTATTAGTCACACTCAAAGAGATTTAAGATTTAATAAAGATTTTGACTTATATATAATACGTTTTTAGTCATCCTATTTACTAAATTAAAGTTAAATAATAATTAAACCTATCAGAGTGCGGTTGCACAATTCACAAAATTAAAATAATATGTTAAAAATCCTTTGGGTGTTTTCTTCGGGTCGGTCGCCAAAATTCTGACTTCGATGTAGTTCTTACATTTCAGGAGAATACCTAATATCTATTTGTAGTCTATTTGTAGACTTTTCCTATCTGAAATTTCATATCTACCATAAATAGTATAAAAAAAGTAATAAGTGTTCCCAAACTGACAGCTTACTAGGTATTTGAAATGGAACGCGCACATTTTGAGGGAACGCAGCGGAGCCGCAGTTTTCAAAATGTGTACGACTTGGTGTATAAGAAAAATGTATTAACTTATTAAGTAAACTTGTATGAGAAACACGCGCCGTCACATATTGCTTGAAGCTTAAACGGACATCAAAACGCATGTCCTTATCTCAAATCTTCGAGAGCTATAAAATAAAAAATGTTTAATAATACCCAATTAACTAAATAGGTCAGCTATCTCTATATCTAAAGCAATTCGTTACATACATAATCACTAATGTACTTATATTTGACATAATGTGTGTATGACCTTTACTTTGAGAGTTGCTCAAAGATTTTAGAACTCAAGGAATCGCACTTTGCAGAAAAAAATTGTCTATAAAGTGCGATTCCTTGAGTTGACACCACGGTTGACACTGACATATGAAAAAGATGTGTTCCTAAACCATAAACAGTATTCTGCCCAGCATAAGTAGTACATAAGTAGCCTTGTTAATAACATAGTTTATCTATTACAGTTTCAGAAAACACTCAATATTGTTACAATAAAGAATATTGAGTAGTACCTCTTTATATTAATAATTAATCAATAACTATTTATTGTATGTGTGTAATGTTAAATGAACTAGTGGCTAAAAACTGATACAATAAAAAACACAACTTCAAGTGATATTTTATGTTACTGTCATATAAAATATTATTTTGAAAACCCAAACTTAAAAGTAGGTTTTTCTTCATCAATAGGATAATTATATTACTGTAATGTTTTCATGATAGAGACAGCACCAGCATAGACAGTAAACAAAAAGTTTCGTTCGACTTTGACAACGTTTCTGTCAAAATTCTGATGTGACGCGTGCAACATGTCGGATTTTGGTCAGTATGTTTATTAGCGTACTAGTAGCGACCTCTGCTCCGACCTTTGTGTGATATTCCATAATATTCTCACATCGTTAAGCCATGTCTATTATATTTTATATCTATGGCATGGCTTCAAAATGGCGACTTATCTAAGCTCTATCTAATTGATATTAAAATTATCATAATCGTTGTTTATTCATTATGTCTTAATTTAAAAGCTTATTATACACATACATAAATGTTTCTAAAACATTGCTACTATCAACAGTGTCACATAAACTATGCAAAAAGATTTTGAAAATAAAATTGAGATGGGCCATTTGACTTGTAAATAAATTCTAAATGACTTGTAAATAATTCTAAAAAAGTTGCTAATAAATTCTAAGTATTGGAGAAATAGCTAAAAACTTTGAGCAAAGATTTCCATGATTTTATGTAAAGCGTTGAAAAAGGTTTTGGGAATGTACTAGCAGATATTTTTTAAAAATGTATAATATTTATAGAGTTATTTTAAATTTAAGAAATTGTCAATAAATAACTGAAAGGCGGTAAGACTGTGTAAAATTAAGAACACAACAATAAAAACCTCCAAGAATTCAAATTTCGAATGCGTGTAGCGTTAATTTCGAAAGACGATCGCTCACGGTCGAAACAATTACTTAACGTCGTCGAAAAAGATAATTTAATAATTGTTTTATATGATATATTGCCGATACCTGCCCACCTGGGGCATAATACCTGTTACAGCCAGCCTTACATCTTACTCCGAGGTTCAGTTTGTTAAGGAACACGCTAGAGATTCTAATGTCTCAATTTCAATATCACCGACAACCTGAAACAAACCCTATCTGCATAACATAAGGCTTACATTGAAACGACTAGCGCGTTTCACGACGTATCAGCACGCATAACGATAGGGTGCAAGTGGAAAATCGCGGGTTAAACTAAATTAAACTCTACATTTAGGTGATAAGGTAGGAAATAGCTTAATGGGCATATAGCGACTTAAATTATGTCTTGTTTAATGAGTCGAAATGGATACCTGCGCGAACAACGTAAGTACACTTCGAGTCAATGAGAAATTAACTTCAAGTTTTGTGCAATAGAGTACACTTTCGTTTGTTAGACACGAGTACGGCCAACACAATTTGAGATGTTTCACTGGGAACTAAAGTCATGTAAGTAATTCAGAGAATCTACATAATATCATTAAGAGATGTAGTCTTGTACTGTACGTATGTTCGTATGTTATATTTACGCTCGATATTTGTATATTTATGACTGTACGATATACTTGTAGTCGGACGCCTTGGCGGCTTATTTAATGCCTTATTTATACCGCCTTAAGGGTCGTAATCATTTTATGATATTGCTATTATGATTTATTAGCTGTGGTCCAGTGGCATGGGCCATGGCTCTCGAGATGGCCGTGGGTTCTAATTTCGGACCACTAAAATCTTGTCTCTATAAAATTAGAGTAGATTAGTAGAGTTTCGCGTGGCTTGATCGTTTCCATAACTTTGTGCTTTTCCCCATGCAAAACTACATAATATTTAAAAAAATCGGTCAAGTGCGAGTTGGACTCGCGCACTAAGGGTTCCGTACCACAATAGAGCAAAAATTGGCTGAAAATGTGTTTTTTGTATGGGAGCCTCCCTCAATTATAACATTTATTTAAATGTTATTATAAATTATTAAAAAAAAACTGAGTATTTCGTGAATATTTCAAGTGCCTATGTATTATCGTTATTGATATTGAACAAAAAATCACGTTTGTTGTATGGGAGCCCCTCTTAAATATTTAATTTATTTTGTTTTTAGTATTTTTTGTTATAGCCGCTAAATTGTGAAATTTTCACAGATTGTGTTACATATCTGCCACACACTGGAGACACACAGACATGAGACAGACAGACGGAGAGACATCGAAGTCTTAGTAACAGGGTACCATTTTTACCCTTTAGGTACGGAACCCTAAAAATATGGTCCATTTGTTGGATGGACAAAGGACATACAAAATAAGTATATTATGTAGTCTGTAGTCTGTACTGCGCCTGATCTCTCGATCATCCCTCCCATTGAAATAGGAGAGTAAAGGGTAGTGATTACTCTTGTCACTTGTGTATTTTTTTATAAAATAAGGGTGCAAACGAGCAAAGTGGTCACCTGAAAGCAACTAACGTCGCAACATTAGAAGAGCTGCAGGTGCGTTGCCGCCCCAATTGTATTCTTCTAAATATAATAATGCATTTGGTATTTTTTTAATCCTTTTTAATTCTTTTTCATAGATTCGGGTGTTTTCGACAATAATTAGCGAAGATTTCCATTTGCATTATTAATTTGGGAGTACTGTACACACTTATAATTTACAGCACAAACAAAATGTCCAGAGAAAGCTGGACTGTTCAACAAACAAATCATCCATAGATCTAGAGAGATGTAGAGCTGGCAATTTTTTATGGTTTGTTAAAATATTAATCTTTGGCGATTTGGCGGTTGCATAAAAGAGTTCTTACTCTTCCCAGGGGTAGCCAAATCCTAGTCATTTTATAAAAGCTGAAAGTTTATCTGTACATGTCCCATATGTGCCAAACTCTATAGTCGCTGGTAAGACCTACCAGCGACTATAGAGTTTGATTTGCGGTCTTTTTAAGTGGTAATAGGTATCCAGTGGTAAATGTATTTTCTTTAAGGTTACTAGTATTATATTTTTATAAAAATATTATTTTCTTCAGAAAAACTTACAGAATCCCGTTTTCCATTGCCAGACACTTAAAACAATCGTATCCCCCTGCCAGCACCCATACACAACTAAACTTTTTTTAAGTTAGTAGACTCATGGTAAAAACATCTAGATTTTTACCGTGGCAGAGTTGCTACTTGTCATACCACTTAGCGATCCGTCTAATCCTATAAATTTATAGGGTTCCGTAGCAAATATACAAGGAATTAAGTCTGTCTGTTTGTTCCAAGCTCTACAAGAAGATGCAGGCATGAATCATTAGCTGAGTGCGTGACTAGAGACAATTAAGTGATTATTGTTAGTAGACTTTAGCTAGTAGTGCTAGTAGATAGCAGGTAGTAAGGATGGTTAGTAAACTAACAAGGCTAGCTACAAAATTTCATACAATTTTTGACCTGTACAGTGTACACAGTGTAACATAAATGACTGATAATTTTTTAAGAGTTTAGGGTGTATAATATATTGTGTCTTTGTATATTTATTGATTTCACTGTAGGGGTCAATTCAGACCGCGACGCGACGCGTAGATGCATTTCTAAATTTGTATGGATTTGACAGATTCGCAAGATGTCTCCGCTCACGAAATCAGTCAGTTTAGTACAATGTATGTTGCATATTTTTACTATGGATACCATTATTTGTTATGTGTTCCTGATTAACTGATACGATGCGTCTTCTGATTTTCTAGCGAATGGCATTAAAATTTCAAAATAGCCAAAAGGTGACTTACGCGGTGTTGGAACTTAAATGACGATAAGTATTTAAATTAGAGATGTGCCGACTAGTCGGTAAAGCCGACTATCCGGCCACTTTTGTAGTCGGCGAATAGTCGGCAAAAAACGCTGACTATCCGGCTTATTACTTTTTTAATTTTTGCTATAATTATTGAAATTACGTTATGGAAAAACCTTGATTATATTTTATATTTTATAATGTGTTCATATCAGACTTCATAAGTCTTATATATTTTAAAATTAAATGAAGTTTTTTTTAAATTACTTGCTAGTAAAGAAATATTTTTTTAATATAGTTTTTAACAACAAATTGTTTAAATGTATTATTAGATCAAGATTGCATGTATGTATATGAAATATTTCCTCAAAACCAATAATTGTATGTGTACCCGCGAATCAGCAGTAAAAAAGTGTTGCAGAAACTTCCGAAACCATGATCGGCTGGCCGACTAGTCGGCCGATTAGTCGGCTTCTTTGCAGCCGACTAATCGGCTAGTCGGCTAATCGGCTAAAGTAATGATTTCTACATCTCTAATTTAAATATTCAATCAAATCGAACACAGCACCTCCCTGAATTACGCAATTGTAAAAACCGGAAAAATAATTGAAATCCTAAACAGCGTTTAACTGAGGTTCACACGATAATCGCAGTTGGTTAAACAATGATTTGACTCACTAATTACTTGAACAAACTATGAGCCCACCCGCAGAGAAACACAGAAACACCTAGGACGATGACGGAAAATTGTAAAGAATAGAGACAGGTAATAGCAGTAACTAAATCTTAAATATAAAATTCTCGTGTCACAATGTTAGTTACCGTACTCCTTCGAAACGGCTGTGGCGGTACCCACAATTCGCCTAACATTCCTGCATCGCGCTATCGAAGTTTCGTAGAACGGCAAGATATATATAACGTCTGAAATGACGTCAGTGGGCTTCGGCCTGACCGAGCATGCTATCTCGCTCGGTCGGAAGATCTTCCTTTTCGGCCGCCACTAACAACGTTAAACGGCTTTACTGATTTTCACCAAATTTCTTATGCTTGGTCTTTGGTTGTGTGCAAGGTTATCGTTTTGGATTGAGATTAATCCCCGCCTTACCCCCTACGTCGAATGTCATGACCAGTATTTGTATTTTTTTTTTTGTTGTGTGCAATACACGATTGCACATATTTAGTTTAGCACATGTCGCAAAACTTAACTTTTTTGCGAAATGTAAAAACTAAAAAGCCTTTTTGACCGGGCGCCGCTCTTCTAATTAATGTCTGACAGTCTTAGACGACTCACCTATAATTATTTAGTAATCTGTGACACAAGTCTCAAGTCTATTGTCAATAAGTACCTTAAAATTTACTCTAAAGGTGGTTCCTCACCGGGAGCATTCACTTGTAATGTAAAGTTACAGAGTCCAGCATTACTTCTGTGAGGGAGGAGAACCAATTACAATTATGCACACCTTATTAATGATACAATGTGTATTATCTTGATACAACTTGTAATATCAATGCTACGTGAAGTGAAGTCAACTTGCTATGGAATGCTCAAATTCAAATCAAAAATGTTACATGATACGCGAATGCCCGCAGCGAGGGAGCACCTTTATAGTATAAAACACCTGACGCGAATGCCTGCAGTGAGGGAGCACCTTTATAGTATAAAACACCTGAAGTCCCGGAAAATGTAGCCCAAAAACAAATTTTTGGTAACACCAAGACTAATGACTAAGTCATATCAATAGGCAATATATTAGGCTGTATCTCCGCAGGCCATTAGGCACACGCGCCTGTGACGTCATTTGACACGTGAAATATCACGACATGTCACCGCCATGCGAAAAATAAAAGATTCTAATGTTCCGCGTTCGATAATGGTTCTCATGCCGGAAAAAATCGACTCAACGATGAAGAACAGGCCGAAAACGTGGGGCTTGAACACAATATTGTAGGAAAAAGATACTAATATTATAAATGCGAAAGTCTGTTTGTCTGTCTGTTATTTCTTCACGCCCAAACCGCTAAACCGATTTAGCTGGGTATGAAGACACTAATTTATGTCCCCCGGAAAAGGATATTATATACTTTTTATCCCGGAAAAATGTACGGTTCCCGCACAATAAACGATTTTAGGCGCAATGGCGTTGCGGACGTCATACGTGGTATTACATATGTTTAAACCAAAACTCCCGGGGTGAGTGGTGACTAACCCTAAATTATTGTGGATTTTATAATTCATTTTTATACTTGGAAATAAGCCCCGAATTGTTTCATTTTCTAAACATAGATACTCCATTACATTTCGAAGGATCTAACCTAGCGAAAACACGATATCATAATTTTCTCAATAAAAAAATCACAAAGATGAATCTAATTTTCACCAATTTTTCATATATTGCCATAACCGTGCATAAAACTAAGTTAATATTTTAACACATTGTATAAAATTCTATCATTGAGAAACTGACCTAGCGGATTTTTAAAATGTTGTATATTTATCGAGTTATTGAGAAAAAACTAATTTGGCGATGAATCCGCGTCGTCTCGTCCTTTTTCACCTGGCATATGAAAGTGAGTATGAAGAGTGAAGGACGATGTTTGATTTTTTTGCGTTAGTCGCCCTCATACAACAAACACGATTGATCATATTAATATTAAAAACAAACTAACTCCCACATTTTTAATTGTGAGAACGCCAAACATTCCTAAGCCGGATTTACACGCGTAAGCCGATTTTTTTTATTAGTGGCAACATTAATAAGGTTATAATGGCAACTCCGGTATGAATTATTCATGATGGGGTGCGAAGGGCGTTATTGGTTATTTGGTTATTATATTCACTACGTCAATCTGGCCGCTATTGTACTGCACCCGCAAGTCACCGGGTGAAGCAGATTTTTGTAGATTACATTCTCATATTTGGTGTTATGGCAGCTCTTATCGAGACGAGCAAGCCTTTTTTCAAAAGCTTTTGGAACGAAAGTTTAGAGTAACTAAATATTTCAGGCACTTAATTTTTTACGCTTTGCTTTTTCCAGCCTGCCTAGCATACGCCAACGAGATATCTCACTCTCGAGATATTTGAAAACTACTCGTCTCGTAATGTCAAAATCTCGACATTATCTCGATAAAACTCTATAAAAATGTGTTATTTCGATGATAGATCTACGCGAGAAAAAATGTTTGTCATGCTAGGGTCAATAGAGATGAAGATACAAACCATCAAACATTGAGAAAACATGTAGAGTGAGATATCTCGTTGGCGTATGCTAGGCAGCCAGGCGTCTAGTCTGCTGCTTTCCGAGAAAAATAAAGAAAACTGATGAACAAATTCGTTACTATTTCAAATAGTATAAAAGAAATCAATATCCAACGAAATGACCAAACCAAATATGAAATACCTACTCACAATCTAAAAGAATATACTTAGTTTGTATACTTGGTTATTTGCGACTTATCAGATGAACTTGGCCAAAACACTAATTACGTTGGTCCACCATCTACGAACGAATCAATTTCTAAGATAAAACAACATAAACCAATCTATTTACATGACTACTTATATTTTTAAAGGAATTACACTAATACTCATATTATAAAGTTTGTCTGTTTGTCTCTCTGTCGGTCTGTCTGTTAATCACGCTTAAACTTGATGACATTTCGAATAGAGATATTTTGAGTCAGGAAAAGACATAAGACAGATTTTAGACGTGAGAGAGCCATGCTTTGGCACGAATGGGCCGGCTCGACCGGAGAAATACCACGTTCTCACAGAAAACCGGCGTGAAACAGCGCTTGCGCTGTGTTTCGCCGAGTGAGTGAGTTTACCGGAGGCCCAATTCCCTACCCTTTTCCCTTACCTACCCTCCTCTATTACCCTATTCACTCATAAAAGGCCGGCAACGCACCTGCAGCTCTTCTGATGCTGCGAGTGTCCATGAGCGACGGAAGTCGCTTTCCATCAGGTGACCCGTTTGCTCGTTTGCCCCCTTATTTCATAAAAAAAAAATATCCCGGAAAAATGTACGGTTCCCAAGAAAACGAACAGGTATTGCGCAACAGAATTGCGGGCGTCATCTGGTTTTCACATAAAACCTTAACTAACATTATAGCAAGTCAATATTATTTACATTTTACACTTAGCGCGTTTTAATAAACCCGTAACTTTTATTACTGTCGCCCATGTCCACTTTGCCTATCTGTAAAATACATTAATTACACTATCTTCGGTAAAACATATTAACTCTCCGATTACTTAGCAGTAAATATTGTTATTGGGTACAGTTATTAAAATACAGTTAAAACTTAAAAGATTCTTGGAGTTTTATTACAGTTTAACTATCAAAGATTTACGAAAATTAAGAAGGAGGAATAGATTAAACATTTTATTAACCGACTTCCAAAAAACGAGGAGGTTATAATATGTTCGGCTGTGGATATTTTTTTTATCTATTTATATTAAGCATCTTATAAGAGTTCCTGTGTCGCTTACACTTGAGAACTATAAAAATTTTGGGTTTCCATAAAACGACCCATTGTCTTCAATGTAATGTTTATTTTATTTACCTACTTACACAAAATTAAAACCACACAGACTACCAAATTTCGTAACATTCTAAATTTAAATTTCTTCCAGACATTCTATAATCTATATTCAAAAAATTCAAAACACTGGCTAAGTACATAAAAAAAACTCCTTAGAATTCGCAAATTAAAAAGCATAGATTATCTTAAATGTAGATGCAAACAACGATACAACGGAGGGGGTGTCAGTTATGACGGATCGCTCTATAAGTTTAATTTCCTCTCACACGTCCACAATGGGGCATATTTGCTTATCTTTAATTGATTCACTAACCCCGCTCGTGATAAGGATTAGCTCTATTCACGCTGACTTTTACAAGGGTAACTCCCTAACGAGGGAGCCGACATAGAGCAGCTCTACTCTCTACTGTCGCAGAGCAGACAAGAGTTTATGTTCAATGTAGTTGCATGTTACAGTGCAGAGTTCATGTTTGATGTTGCTTGATTACAATTGGAAACTAAATTATATCTCATTATGATTTTATTATCAAGAAAGGAAAGATCTAATATAATCTTTATCATGCCAAGTATCATTTAGAAACACGAATTGTTATTATTTAAACATACTGATTTATTCAAATAATCCTTTAGACATATTTCAGGATTCAATATTACACAATACTTATATTTAATTGTTTGTATAAACTAACACTAATCTTAAAAATTCAATTATACATAATAATATCACAGAAGGCTAACCAAATTTTACTTGGACTTCAAGAAACTAGATAAACCCTATTTTCAATTTCATGTTAATACTGGCATACTTTGCCGTAAAACTGCTTTTACTTACATAATATTATTATATACAAATTAGCAAAATAAATCTGGTACAAGTTATAAGAAATTAAAGTTATTTAACAAGAAATCAGAATTCATGCCTACATCCGTTCCCACCGGTCTGTCTACACGTTACTCCATATCTAATCAGACGACATCAAATTTCATATGGCGCGTGTCTCGCATTATCGCGATATTCTCAGTTACAACTATTTACCGCGGGCCGCCGCGCCGCGCCGTGGGGTGGCTAAATGGTTTTATGGGATTTGCCAAATCGCGCGGAGTTTTCATTACATTTTGTTTTCTTTTTTTCTTTTCGGTTAGGAAGGTTACGAAAGGGAAGTCGAATTTGTTGGTTTAAGGTTGTATCATTTTAGTTAATAGTTTTTGAAATAGAGAGACTTTGAATCAGTGTTTATTATAGGCAGTAAGAAATCAATGAATTATCAGAGACTAGACTTGGATCAGACATACCGCATACGTATATTTTCCTTAGTCTATGGTATTATGTAGATATTGTACCTTGCAATACCTATGCTGAACACTATAAAAACACTTAAATCGTTGAGCCAATTGTAACAAAAAGCGTACTTTGAATATTGCGAAAATTTAATGGTCGGTTTTATTTCGGAAAATGTACAGTCGCGTTAACGAACAACGAATTTAAAAAATGTAGCAGGAAACATGGAGCTTAGCTAATTACGTTTTTTTATCGATTCTTTAAAAAAATCACGGATCATAAAATATGTATATGTACCATCAAGGCAATTGATTCCTAGGCAGTTGACAGACCAATGTCATTTGGTCGGATCTTGTCATTTCAATGTTAATTGTGATCTGTCTGCTGGGTTTGACGTAACGCGACCAAACTACGTAGGTCCCCCATCTACCTAGGAATCAACTTCTCTGATAGTACATACAATTTACATATATTATGTAGGTACGTATATATTATATAATATAATACATATAATATAATATATTGACATTGAAAGCTTTCTATAATACATATTATTATGACGAAGTCGACAATCGACTCACGTTATGTCAATTACATACATTTTGATTGGCGATTCTATAAAGAAGACACTCAGAAAACGTGTTGACCAAGCCCCCATGTAGTATTTATAACAGTAAAATAAACAAGCATTTCAGACGGGTGACTGTCAAAAAATGGGCAAAAAAAAAACTCCGGAAATCGCTCCAACGTCAGCTCTCGAATGAAAAAATGGCCGCCGAGTGGAACGCCGATATGTGGAAATGGAAAAACCACACTCATCGGATGGCTTCGGACACATTTACAAAAGATAAAGTTTTGTAGCGTTTAATATTTTGTGAAGAACATTATATAATGCAATCAGACGCATAATATATATAGAATACCTAAATATAAACTTTGGGATAAATAATAATTTAAAACTTAGAATCTAATGTCAGATAACAAACACCTCATCGGTAAATCTACTTCATGTATCAAAATAGGCCTAAAGTACAAAGACATCCCACAATATCAGTATTAAGTATTTTACTATGGAAGCTCAGAGACCAGAGACATTTCAGTTACCTATGTACTATCAAAGAAGCTGATTTCTATTTCCTAGGCAGAATGAGGACCTAAGTAATTTGGCCGCTTTACGTCAAAGTTAAAACCTATCCGACCTGTGCATCCGACCGATCACATTGAATTGACATAAGTTGACCAAATGACGTAGGTCCGTCAACTGCCTATGATTCATAGGCAGTTGATGGAACTACGTCAACTACCTACATAGGTACAACTTTTAGCATCTCAAAATGTTTTTTTTTTTAATCATAAACACGACCACAGACAAAAATACTTGGAGGGTGAGATAATTTAAGATGTGGGCGGTGCGAGCGTCGATGTGTGGAATGCCAGCTCATAAACCTTAGTGGACGACTTATCTATAACGGTTAAAAATAGCGAAAATTTGTTCATCCAACGCAGAGAGCTAAACATTAAAATCAAAGATAGAACGCCGCGAAAATGAGATTGCCTCTAATTCGAAATTAAAAAGATAACGCGCGCCGGCATAAAACTGTTGCCGCTGAATAAAAAAAACATTTAAAATTCGAATTACGAAACAGATTCCAAATTTAAACACTGACATTTTTAAATTAAAAATGCCGCGAAAAATACGTCTAGTTCGAAATTAAATAAAAAGATAACACTGACTAACGCAGCTGTAAAGCTTTTATTATAAATTAATTAAGAGTGCTATGATTAAATTTGAAAAGTTAGGTACCTACGTGTCGCTGATTAAAAATAATAAATTGTAATCAATTATTCAAAACAACTACTGATTATTGATAATTCTTTTGGCAAAAGTTTCAGCACGAAACATTTGCCGTCAAATTAAAAAAAAAAAAGTGTCAAATTGGAATTCCTGAAATCCGCCCGTGGCCCCGCCCAGCGCAGTTAGTGGGAATAGTCAAAGGTTAGAGTTACAGGGAAATGTACAGTCATTAACATCAGTCGCCGGCGTCAGTGCTTAACTGTCTCAGTACAAAGAGTATCGTCGCGCACACAACCCTTAACTTTAATAAAGTTGATACTGCTGTTTAGTGGAGTATTCAAAATTCAGGATAGGCAGGATCATATTATAGATGCATTCTACAGAATTTGTACGAGAAAAAATCCTCTTTTTCGTCACTTTCAAGCCGTTTTTACGCTAGGAGGCACCACCTAGACAACTGGCAAAACGCTAACGCTAACGCTAGCGCTAACGCTACAAAATGTATGCGATTTAACATAACTCATCGCTTCGCTAGCGAATACTAATGTCAAATCCATACATTTTGTAGCGTTAGCGTTAGCGTTTTGCCAGTTGTCTAGGTGGGCTGGTGCTGTCTCTTAGCGTAAAAACGGCTTGGAAGTGACGAAAAAGAGGATTTTTTTCTCGTAGACAGAGAGGCAGTACAGACAGTAAACAGAAAGTTTTGTTGGACTTTTAGCAACGTTTCTGTCAGTATTCTGATATGACGTGTGCAACTTGTCAGTTTTTGGACGGATTATTATTTACTGATGCGACCTTTGTTAAATATGCCCTACTAAAATATATAATGTCATTCACCGCTGTATTACGGCCGCTACATGACGGCACCGCGCAGGGACCGTAAGCTCCGGGATAATTAAAAGTATCCTATGTTCTTTCCCGTAAGTATCTCCTAAGTATATCTCAAAGTATCTCCATGCCCCGCAAAATTGATTCAGCGGTTTAGCCGTTAAGAGGTAACAGACAGACACACTTTCGCATATACACTATAGTCTATACAGGTGTAACGAAACTAAGTGATAATACTTTAGGGTATGTATGGGTCCCCTATATAGAGTTACTTAGCTGTAAAAGTGGCAGCGCTGAAAGAGTATTTTTTTTCACCTTTGTATGGAAAAGTTCATGACACGGGGGCGCTTGCCTATACAAATCACAACAAAAAATTTGCTCTTTCAGCGCTGCCACTTTCACTGAACTCTATACAGGCACACACGTACTCTAAAGTGTCATCACTTAGTTTTGTTACACCGTGTTTATTAGTATGGATTGCGGACTGAACGCGACTGTACCCGATGGCGTTTTACAGCGGTTCGCGGTAAACGCAGATTGAGCAAAACGAAATCAAACGGACAACAGTGTAACACAAATTGTTAACTGTTACTGAAGTTGTTACTGACTTCGTTATAATCTGTACACATTAGGTATTAGCTGCACGTTTAGCATAGCCTAACTTTTGGTTTCTCTCTATGGAGAAATAGACAAAATGACAGATTAATATAGGAAACTAGCTATCCCGGCAAATGTTGTTTTGCAATATAAAGTATTTCACCCGTAATATTTTACTGAAGTGACTAAATAAGTATGACACCATGGCAACGTCCATCGCTATCCCGTCGCACAAACAATGGTCGCCGTCAGTCTCGAGTTGTAATAATTTACTATTTATTTATTCAACAAATGCACTAAATCAATATAAAAAGTCCCCATAGATTCTCAGACCTATTTAATATGCATAATATAAAATTTGGTAAACATCAGTAAAGCCGTTTCGAAGGAGTACGGTAACTAACATTGTGATTTGTGACACGAGAATTTTATATATAAAGATATATAATTTGTTACTAAAATCTGTCAGTGTTTGAGATTATCATTTAAAGAGCTAGTAGCTACCAAGAGGGTTTTCCGATGAATCTTTAATCATAACTCTTTATGAGAGTTCGATTTTATTCTTAATTATTGATACGATAGACCGGGCGATGGTGACACAAAATTCTTGGTGATTTGTACCAGGCTGGCGGTTCTACAGGGGTTTAATTACGTAAAGGCAAAAAGGAAAATGGCCGCCATACCACTTTGTAATAATTTTAAAATTACAACTTGGCAGTGGTATGGCGGCCATTGGGACCTGTCGGAAAAGTATGGTAAGGTGATTTTCGTGAATGGCTACTCGACGATGCAAAAATTAGCCTGGTACAAATGGTTCAATTGTTTTATTTAAAAAAATGTATTCGCGTCGGTATGGCGGGCTGTAAGCCACACCCGAGAAGTATGGGTGTGGTTTTTCAACTATCTGAAAATCTTGTATTTTTGTGGAACAAATCGTTCGACTTTCTTTATAATTTATTTTATCCGAAGCGTTCGATTAACGCCCACGCGTTTTAGTCGCCAGTGCGAGCACTATGATCATCATTTTCCTTTTAACCGAAACGCCGTTTTTCAGAACCGCCAGCCTGGTACAAATGACCAAGAATTTTGTGTCACCATCTCCCGGTCTACGAGTACAGCGTGAGCATTTTTCACATAGCTCCTAGACTAGAAAGATCATGCAATGACTGCAGCTGGTGCCGCCATATTTCATTTAGATTTTAGACTTTAGAAAAAAAGGATAATGTTATAGTACTAGTCGCGAGAATTTTTCCGCTGATTAAATAATTTTAGAACTATATTTTATGTCCTTAATTCCTTTCACCGGACTTTACTACCGCAGTTTAAGCATATTAAACATACATTTTTGCATTTGCTATACTAGTGTGAAGAAACTAGTATGAATACGTATAACTAGAGTAATTAATTAAGAAATATCATACTAAAATGCTTCACGACAAAAACGAAGTGTAGTAAGTCATAAAAATGCCATTCGTATTTAATTGCGGCAAGGCACAACGGCATAAGTCGTAATTCACGTAAAAACACATGTTTGTACACCTACCCTCACTTAATTAGTACAATATATTGCAACGGACAGGCACTTTTTATATATTTAACTACGGTCAAGACGTGTTCTGTTTATGGGGCAAGAATTAAGATGGTTTATAGTTAGAGTTGTCCTTTTATCAAATACATTATTATGGTCAAGATACCATAATAATAAATATTATATTATTTGCTAAGAAACAATATTTAAGAACATAATATTTAAACCAGAGAGAGCCTTACAGAATGCCAGCGTTAAAGCAACCAAAAAGCAACGCTTAATATGTTGTTTTTAACTTTTTAGTCGAGTGAGAAATTCAGACTTTGATTATATTAATATGATATACGTGGGAGAGCCATTCTTCAGCACGAATGGGCCGGCTCGACCGGATAAATACCACGTTCTCACAGAAAACCGGCGTGAAACAGCGCTTGCGCTGTGTTTCGCTGAGTGAGTGAGTTTACCGGAGGCCCAATCCCCTACCCTATTCCCTTTCCTACCCTCCCCTATACCCTTCCCTTCCCTACCCTCCCCTATTACCCTATTCCCTCTTAAAAGGCCGGCAACGCACATGCAGCTCTTCTGATGCTGCGAGTGTCCATGGGCGACGGAAGTTGCTTTCCATCAGGTGACCCGTATGCTCGTTTGCCCCCTTATTTCATAAAAAAAAAAACAAAAACCTTTTAATTTCATAAAAAAGAAACCGTATAGTTGCTGCGGAACCCTTCATGGGCGAGTCCAACTCACACTTGGTCGGTTTTAATCTTTTCGTCTACTCTGATTTGCACTTGCCACAGATGACAAATAATTAAAACACAAATATCAGGTTCCCTGCAACCAGCTTCTGCGACCAGTTTGTTTTATATCTGATTTAATCAGTTTGTTTACTTCGCACTGGATTTTTGTTTCACTAAAATCGGTAGATCGTGCCTATTGGTATAATTAGATGATAAACTATAGTTTAAGAACCTGTTAGACTTCAAAGAAGCCGCGTCCATAGATTTTTCGGCAAAGGAGCTTCATAAAATTTAAGGTGTAAAAAATAGTCTACAAATATTTTTTCTTTATCTGCCGTTAACATCCACAATCCATACTATATGTCCACACATCCACAATCCATACCATACTTATACGTGGGAGAGAAATACCACGTTCTCAAAGAAAACCGGCGTGAAACAGCGCTTGCGCTGTGTTTCGCCGAGTAAGTGAGTTTACCAGAGGCCCAATCCCTTACCCTATTCCCTTCCTCACCCTCCCCTATTCCCTTCCCTTCCCATCCCTACCCTCCCTTTTACCCTATTCCCTTTTAAAAGGCCGGCAACGCACCTGCAGCTCTTCTGATGATGCGAATGTCCATGGGCGACGGAAGTTGCTTTCCATCAGGTGACCCGTTTGCTCGTTTGCCCCTTATTTCTTTAAAAAATATATACTAATATTATAAATGCGAAAGTGTGTCTGTCCGTCTGTCTTTTACTCCTCCTACTTCTCTTCACGCTCAAACCGCCGAACCGATTTTGCTGAAATCTGGTATGGAGATACTTTAAGTCCCGGGAAAGGACATAGGATACTTTTTCTTTCCGAAAAATATACGGTTCCCGCGCTCTTCCCGCTTTCCCGCGGTTCTCTTTTCTTCCTCGCGACTCTCACATCATCTTATATTAATATATAAAATTCTTGTGTCACAATGTTAGGCCGCGTACTCCTCCGAAACGGCTTTACTGATTAAACCAAATTTTATATGTGTTATAGTCAAAGTCCGATACACAGTCTCTTCGCGGAAGGACTGGTTTATCCTAGGTTTGGCCAAAGCCGTCAGGCGATCCCCGAAATACATTTCAATTTCGCCCTTTGCCTGAAGTATTTTTAGTCAAACCCAGGAGCTCCTAACTTTTCAGTCAAACGTCGAAAGTAAATTATTCTGTTTCGGTTTTGGCCTAGTCAATCCTAGAAGCGACTGCAAAACTCGGTCAAACGTTGATCTGAACATGTTTAAACAGGTTCATAATGTCTCTCGCGGTGTTCCGACCGATTGTTTTGTCATTTCATGTTCGTTCATTGAGCGTGCGGGCGTGTAATTGTGTAAAATTGAAGATGAGTGAATCAAACGGTGTTGTTGTTACTAAAAACGTGGATAAAGAAGCTTTGTCCATGTCAGAAAAATGATTAATTTGCCACTTTAACTACCTAAGAAATTATTAAAACAATTAACATTAAAGTTAATGCCTCACCATGTCAGGAAAATGATTAATTTTGCATTTTAATTACTTAAGAAATTATTAAAACAATAAATATCAAAATAAGCTTGATGACTATTTTTTTTCTTATTGGTAATTGAAAGACCTTTAAAAAATAGAAACATTGCTGAAAGAATGACTCTGATAGCTTAAAAATTCACCAAGATATGACAATTCAAACATCTCATAAAATAGACCTGCCCAAAACGCTCCATACAAAGTGCTACGAAAGACTGACGTCACTCTTTCGTAGTTTGTACGCATCGGGAGAGAACTTTGTTCGATAGGTATATTAAATACTGCGTTTATGAAAGTGTTTTCATAACAAATTTGCTTTTAATTGCATAAGATATCGAATGGTATACAGATATTAAGAAATTTAATTAAAAAAAAACGACTTGATTATCCAACTTTGAAGGCGCATAACAAAAAAAATAAAAATGCTATCGAGCTGAAATTTTGGGAACACTTATTTTTCACCGTGATTTCTTTATTTTATTAACAAAATTCGCTAATCTTTGACCTTGTCATCATCCCTATTTTAAAAATGTTATTTTTTTATACCTAATCTTACAAACTAACCTCCGTATATTCCAAAGCATTTATTTATTTTATACTTTATTGCACATCGTACAAAAGGCGGGCCTAATGCCACACAGCATTCTCTCAAAGCATCTCAAATATAAAAGTGAAAATCACGTAAGCTGACCAATCAGGTGTCAGAACTGGCAGAGTTAAGCGGTTAAGACTTGAAAGCTGCTTAAATGATAAAATGCTTCCAAATATACGAAGATAAGACACTTCATACCTATATCGGAGTTTGACTCGTCAAACCCCGATTTAATAAAATTGTGTTTTGAACCCCGATTTAATAAAATTGTGTTTTGACGTTTGTCTAAAAGTGAAAATCACGTAAGCTGACCAATCAGGTGTCAGAACTGGCAGAGTTAAGCGGTTAAGACTTGAAAGCTGCTTAAATGATAAAATGCTTCCAAATATACGAAGATAAGACACTTCATACCTATATCGGAGTTTGACTCGTCAAACCCCGATTTAATAAAATTGTGTTTTGAACCCCGATTTAATAAAATTGTGTTTTGACGTTTGTCTAAAAGTGAAAATCACGTAAGCTGACCAATCAGGTGTCAGAACTGGCAGAGTTAAGCGGTTAAGACTTGAAAGCTGCTTAAATGATAAAATGCTTCCAAATATACGAAGATAAGACACTTCATACCTATATCGGAGTTTGACTCGTCAAACCCCGATTTAATAAAATTGTGTTTTGAACCCCGATTTAATAAAATTGTGTTTTGACGTTTGTCTAAAAGTGAAAATCACGTAAGCTGACCAATCAGGTGTCAGAACTGGCAGAGTTAAGCGGTTAAGACTTGAAAGCTGCTTAAATGATAAAATGCTTCCAAATATACGAAGATAAGACACTTCATACCTATATCGGAGTTTGACTCGTCAAACCCCGATTTAATAAAATTGTGTTTTGACGTTTGTCTGACCAAATTAGTCCCTCCCAGGTTTGACGAAAATTGTTTAGTCAAAGGCCGAAAATTTACATTTGTTTGGGCTTTGACTAAGTCATTCATTCTGACCTGAGGATTGACCAGTCCAACCTAGGAGCGCCGGAGCTTCGGAGTTTGCCTATAACATATGCATATTCAGTGGGTCTGAGAATCGGCTACTGGGTACTTATTACATTGATAAGTGCATTTGTTGAATAAATAATAGTAAATTATTACAACTCGAGACTGACGGCGACCATTGTTTGTGCGACGGGATAGCGATGGACGTTGCCATGGTGACATACTTATTTAGTCCCTTCAATAAAATAATGCGGCCGAAATACTTTATATGGCAAAGAAACGTTTGCCGGGACAGCTAGTAATAAGTATAGAAAAGAAAGCCCAACTTAAACAACGGTATCTAAGGCGAAGTGTTCAATTCTCAGATCTCCGATACCAATTCACCAGGGAAATAATCCTGATGGAATGCAAATGTAACGCGTCGCCACGGAGGTAGGATGCTGGAAGAGGCTTTGAAGGGAACGAGCAAAAGGGATCCTGATGGAAAGCGTGCGTTGTCGCCTGAAACGTTCGTTACAGAAGTTGTCCACTTTGCAATTAAGAGACAAAATAAATTAACTCTACATATAATTTTATACAGACAGAAAGACAGAGATACTTTCGCATTTATAATATTAGTATAGATTTGGTGTATAAAAGCCAATTACAGATATTTTCTGTTTATTATTATAATATATTATATATATTTAAATAAATATAAAATAAATAAATAAATTATTACAACGCTTTTGCTTCTTACCCAATTACCCGACTGTTAGGAGGGTTATGTTTTTAGCGTGTATCTTGTATGTATGTATGTAATATTATTTATTACCTCGTATCTCCCACTGCATTTTATAATCCACTTTCTTCTCCTACATTTTTCTATGTAGCCTTCTATTCATCTTGGCATGAAACTCGTAAGCAAGAGTCGTATCAATTAAAACATGGATTAGACGCCTCCGGCAGAATTAGGTCTTGTTTCGGTCTTTTTAGTTAAAATTGTTTTGTAGTCGGGTTTTTGATTTTTGAATTAATTTATTTCTTCAATATTTTTTTCTCTACTAACTGACTCTAGTAGATCTAGATCCATGTTCTGCAAAATAAGCTCCAAATTAGATTTTGTTTTGGTGCCGTTTTGTATTAGAGTTTAAAGAGACTGCACCTATGCTTAGTGCTTACGAATTGGTAGGATTTCGCATATCATAATTATTGTAAATTGTAATGTTCTGTTGCTAATTGCTATATTGTACATGGGCTCATATTAATTGTGAAAACTAATATCACCTTGTATGCGAAAGGAGAGTCACACATGCATTTCCATACTAAATTTCAGCAAAATCGGTTCAGTGGTTTGGCCGTGAAGAAAATATAACAGACTAGATGATGCCCGCAACTCCGTCGCGCCAAAATTCATTTATCGCGCGGGAACCGTACATTTTTCCGGGATAAAAAGTATCCTATGACCTTTCCAGGGACTCTGAGTAGGTATCTCCATGCCAAATTTCAGCAAAATCGGTTCAGCGGTTTGAGCGTGAAGAGGTAACAGACAGACAAACAGACACACTTTCGCATTTATAATATTAGTATAGTATGTTATTTATAATATTAGTATGGCCACAAAACTTCATAAATCATAATAATATTATATTTAATAACGTACCCTATCTTTTATAATAATTAATAATGTTTTTAACGAAAATGTTAACATAATATTCAAATTTTCGTAAATCGAATAGAACATTTCCTACCGAACCTAAATCTGTTTTTGTTTTTATCTCCTTGAAG
Organism: Aricia agestis; assembly: GCF_905147365.1. Classification (NCBI taxonomy): domain Eukaryota; kingdom Metazoa; phylum Arthropoda; class Insecta; order Lepidoptera; family Lycaenidae; genus Aricia; species Aricia agestis. The sequence continues at coordinate 5,801,646 of NC_056426.1, forward strand.
ATTTCATAAAAACGGATCCATTTTGAGAAAATAAGCGTTTAGAGATCCGCTGCATAATGTTATTGGCGGGAGCGGCCATTATCTAAATATTAAAATACCCTCAAAGCTTGAGAATAAGGAATATTGTAATAAAAGAGCTTTGGGATCATACTATCTAATATTCTGTAAATGATTGTATTTATTATGTTGGAATGGAAACAAAACTTCTTGGCCTGACCGTAACACGATCATGATGATTGAATAAAATCTTTATACTTTTTATCTATAATATACGTGAGCCAAAAACTTTGTATCCCTTTTGACGAAAAATGGGGAAACGTGAATGAAATTTTGCACAGTTATAGTCTATATGGTGAAGGAGTGCATCGAGCTAATATTATTTTGAAATTATGCTTTTATCATACATTTTTTTAACAAATAAAACATTATACACACTACAAGACACACACAAGGAAAAATGACAGATTTTTGATTGACAAGCCTATGCATACGAATTATACTCTTTTATTTATGGTTGAAGTCTGTTGACAACAAGGTGACAATTGAAAATTGATTATAGTTTTTTATTGAATCTTAGATACTATTAGACAATGCTTACACGGCCAAAGTCAATATTTTTTTACAAAATATAGGTAGGTAGTAGTCCTAATATCGTTGATATGAAGGTCGAATTTCGACCATTGGGCGATCTCTAGTACGATTTAATTTATTTTTTTTATGAAATAAGGAGGCAAACTAGCAAACGGGTCACCTGATGGAAAGCAACTTCCGTCGCCCATGGACACTCGCAGCATCAGAAGAGCTGCAGGTGCGTTGCCGGCCTTTTAAGAGGGAATAGTGTAATAGGGGAGGGTAGGGATGGGAAGGGAATTGGGGAGGGTAGGGAAGGGAATAGGGTAGGGGATTGGGCCTCCGGTAAACTCACTCACTCGGCGAAACACAGCGCTAGCGCTGTTTTACGCCGGTTTTCTGTGAGAACGTGGTATTTCTCCGGTCGAGCCGACCCATTCGTGCCGAAGCATGGTTCTTCCACGTATATGTGTTCAACGTCTACTCTTTTTTTTTGACAAGCTGTACGTTACAATTTTTTAATATTAATCATCAATCGATACCTGTAGGCCTAATAAGAAACCGTTTTGAGACTCAAATGAAAATGCCGCGTCCTGCTCTAACAACGTCATTTCTCCTTTGTTAGAGTAGGACGCAACATTCTCGTACGATTCTTTCGAGTCTAAAAACGGTTTCGTGGTACGGTCCCAGGTTCGAGTTGTAAATTGAAATTCGAAATCGAATTACACGAGTTACTTTGGTTTCCACGTAACCCTCCACCGTCACTGAAACAAAACGACACTACTACCATCTATTACTGTATAGTAGAGTAAACTACATAACTAAACTATACTTCACTACTAAGACTACATAATAGTGTACAAATCATGCTAATAAGCCCTTACAATATGCCATCAACTACCTGTATAAGGTACAGACGACATCTTTAGCATATATACGATCATTTTATACTTCAAGTACACTACGTTTTTGTTTATTTTACATCTGAAAACCCCTTATAGTATTGACTTGAGGTTTATTTTATGGAAGCTCCGAGGTAATATAAAGGTGGACAATATTTTCTTTTCCTCTAGATGTATGAGTTTAAAATGTTAATAGTTTGTAATTACTTTAGCTTTACTTGGCTAAATTAATTAGGAGAATTGCCATATTTTGTTAATTTTTTGTCAGCAACAAACTTGCTTTACAATGCGGCCAGTGGCCATGATATACAGGGTAATAATTTATTACGTTTCAAGAATACAGAATGAATATACTCCTTAATATAAGCAACTTTTACTATGGCAGTAATTACTGTATTTACCTACTTGAAGAAAATTTTACTGTTTCATATTAAATCGCTAAGGTTGTAACTTGTAAGTGCTTTTAGCTAAATGTGCATAGGTACAATTATATTTATATCTTAGTATTTAGCCTAAATAAACAAGTGACGACTTGTAACGCAAAACACTATCAAACTACGCCTCGTGTAATCACAGCGTCAATGTGGTACTGTGATTACTGATTACACGACGCGTAGTGTAGTAGACGCAACAAATGCACGTGTGCAAAAGCCTAATTATTGTTAAAACGATGTACTTAAAAACTACAAAAAATATAGTTTCGCTGTGGCCATCCGTCCGTCTATCTTCCAACTTTGAAAATTATCAATTAAGTATTAATCAAACTTCATTCAACAAAATTCTGAGTCCTACCAAATTATGTAAACAATTGAGCCTTCATTTTCTTTATACGCATATCGTGACGTCATAATTCATGTTTATCAGAGGGGGAAGTGGCACATACATCAACTAACACTCCCCCACAGTCTTACAACATTCTTCCTCACACTTATCGCATCTGTTCCAATTTCGAATTTGAATTTATAATTGTTTTTTTTTTTTTGTGTGAATTTAAAATGCGTAGAGATAGTTGTTTTCCTATTCAAGTGTTGACCTAATTAAAACTTTTTTATTATTAGAATACAAAGTTAAAAATTGTAATTATAGTAACTATATAGCTAATATTAATTATTATGCTTGGTTTTTCATCAATAGTTTATAGCTCTGCACTAGTGCTTATTTGATATACTATAACGTCAAAAGTTAACTAATTAAGAACGCTATTAATATAAGGTACATCAGGGGGATACAGTCATGGTCAATGGAAAACGAAAGTTTAGCAGCATCTCTGGCCTCGTAAAGACACGTTGTTGCTTTATCTGCTTTTCGACGTATAATAATTATTTCTCGTTATTTACTTAAATACAAAATATACTTACCTGTTATAATACTATTGCCGTTTTATTGGACTGCTAAGCTTATTGGTATAGTACTTACCCAAAGTAGGGAGGTTTTTAAACCGAAAAATGCACAGTTCCTTTGCGACATACGATTTCGTCGCGACTAAATTGCAGGCACCATTTATTTGATTAATAGGACAAAAAGTGATACGTGGGAGAGCCATGCTTCGGCATGAATGGGCCGGCTCGACCGGATAAATACCACGTTCTCACAGAAAACGTGTGAAACAGCGCTTGCGCTGTGTTTCGCCGAGTGAGTGAGTTTACCGGAGGCCCAATCCCCTAACCCCTACCCTATTCCCTTCCCTACCCTCCCCTATTACCCTATTCCCTCTTAAAAGGCCGGCAACGCACTTGCAGCTCTTCTGATGCTGCGAGTGTCCATGGGCGACGGAAGTTGCTTTCCATCAGGTGACCCGTTTGCTCGTTTGCCCCCTTATTTCATAAAAAAAAAAAAGATAACTCTGTACAAAAGGTGTCATCGTAATTTTCACACTAGAAGGCTTATGAAGCTAGATTGCAAAACCTAACTTAGCGGAAAGATACGCACATTTAGGTTACCTAAGATTATTCACAATGAAAAATCTAAATTAATTTAAACTAAAAATGGAGAATAATTTTCCAGAGATGCCTGTTTTATTTATGATTATTTTTAAATGCAAAAAAAGTAAATTAAAAATGTGGAGTAGTAGATTTTGGAAGACAAAAGCAGCCATTGTCTTCCCCCGTGGTCAACTCCATTGCCTCTCATCCAATTCGGCCAAACAGTTTCAAAGCCTTTGAGATGACGCCTTGATAATTTGGCTGCAGCGATATCGATTTTTCTCAACAATGACTAAAGCTAAGAAATTCAAGTTCATTGTCAGTATTCATCATGTCTTTTTCTTTGAATTACCCATAGCATAAAACGATTGGTCAACTTTTGTAACACAGAATAATTAATCAAAAAGACCTGTATAAAAACAGGGATTCTAATCTTGCCACCAGAGGAGAGTGATTTTAGATTCCAAAATTTGTACATAGATTAGTTCAAGCATACACTATAATTGGCGCATAGCTTATATAAAATATATTTTAAATGGTTTTTAAATTACGCGACAAAAACCATTTTGTCGCTTACGCCCTTTCCATTTCATGTTTTCAATAGAAAAGCCGCGATCTAAAACATAATTATATCCAAAACGATTTTTACTTTAACATTAATATAAAAAGTCTTCATAATATTACAAACTTATTATGTCTTGTATAGTCCGTGCAATCCACGAAGACGCGCCCCACCACTTTTTGGGTGAGCATCTTTCCCTTTTACCGTGACGTTTTTTTCTTATTTGGTCTGCGGGGCTAAAATGGTCGCTTTGAAGAATTATGACATGAATCATAATATGATTCATTTCTCTAAAATCGCAAAATGCAACACTGCTTGCAATTCATTTCTGTATTTTTGTACTGATTTGACATTTGTCAGTTTGACAGTTTTGACAATTCATTTGCTGAATTGATTGAGAGGAATTGCTAAATGTGACCATTTTAGCCCCGCTGTTTATTGTAGTCGCGTGCACTTATAGGTAATTACTAATTAGTGTGTATCGATAACACTCAAACATTGGCGAAAGCTTGCACACGTCATATTATACTATAAACGATTAACAACTGTCGCGGAGTCAACGGAGTCGCAGGCGTCTTCTACCTTCACTGAGGAGTGGGGCGCGTCTTCGTGGATTGCACGGACTATACTAGAAGACGCCTGCGACTCCGTTGACTCTGCGACTCCGAAAATCGATTATCGTGCAAGAACCGTACATTTGTCAAAGAAAAACTATCGCATGTCATGTGTATGTTGATATCTTCTACTTTTATATGTTTGTACCTTATAAAACTATCAATAAAAACTTAAAAATCATGTATCGAAAGCGATAGAACTCAAACGGCGCTAAACCCGGGATGATCGGTTGTCAAATATTTGAACAGGATTACACACTGACTGATGGGAACACTAAACACCACAGAGTAGCGATGTGAGAGAGAATTTGTTTTTTTTTTTTTAGAAAATTATGAAAAATTCTTCTTTTTTTTGTATTTTTGTATAATTTATTAATTACTGTTATATAAGTGCATGAAAAGTGTATATTTTTACTGTATAAAACTTTAGAATTAAAGTTACACCTATGAGCAAATGAGGGTCTAGTACAATTCCAAGTAAATACGAATAATTTTGAGGATCATAGTTGTTATTTAATTAAAATAGGGTTGAACGAAACATAGTGATAATTGATAATACTTTAAGGGTTGCGTTCCTTAATGTTAGGAGTTACATATTTTATTAATTATTATAATTATTATTGTATGGGGAAATTCATGACGCTGGGGTAGGTATTTCTTATAGAAACAAAGAAATCAAAATTCTTCCAGCGCTGCGACTTTCACAGTTAACTCTATAAGGGAGACACATACACAAACAAACTATTAATACTTTAGTTTAGGGTAAACTAAAGTATTATCACTTTGTTTTGTAACAGGTATCTCTGGGTGCGTCCTACTCTGTGCAGCAGCTGAGTGTGATTTTGTAGCACATTTTAAAACAACGGTATAATTCTGTCGACTCTGACAACGGTGTCTGACAGCGCGCCGAGTGTAGAGAAGACGCGTTGACGGATGGAACGATGCTTTTCACATTCATTTCCGAAAAACTTTTTCACATTTCATGACAGTAGTTTTCCTCGAAGATTTTTTATTTTTCACAAAAGTAATTAGGTTCTTATAACTTAAGTACCTAATTATATTCATAAGTATCAAATTACTTATTAATTAAACCGGATAAAAAAGTATCTTCTGTCTATCCTCTCCCAGTAGCCCTAGCACGGCCACCAGTTATAGAAATGCGAAAGTATAAAACAAACTGCGGACATAAACTTAAGGTGCCGTTCCGATCTTTACCGCGGCCAATCGCGACCGACAAAAATTCAATTAATTTTATGACAGACTATAGTATATGTCATAGAGTAGGATATTATTTAAATTTTTAGTACTATAGTTTGTCATTAAGTGGCATTTTAATTGAACTTTTGTGAACGAAAAAAGATCGGCACGCTACCACAGTTTGTCCATACTTTCGCATTTCTACTGGTGGCCGTGCTAGGGCTACTGGAGTCCCAGGACTCAAAGTATTTCCATGCTAAATTTCAGCAAAATTGGTTGGCGGGCTTGGACGTGAAGAGGAAACAAACAGACAGACAGACAAACTTTCACATTTAAGATATTAGTACGAATAACACTTTTCTCTTAATTCTTAATTTTCATGTTGGTTTAATGGCAACTTACTAGAAATTGGCAGACCGACAAACAGACAAGATGATCAAATATTGAAACTATAATAGATCACATTTCTGGCAGCTGTGTTTGACAATCGGCGCTTTTGCAGATTTGTTTACTAGCATTGCCAGGGGGCTCGATTTTCATACTTCGAATGTAGCTTCGATCTCATGAATTGCGCACACACAATATGCTGTGTTAAGCGCAATATAGACTACATTCGAGGAATTGGGCCCCCGAATTTCGTTTTGCTTGAATAATAATAAGATATTAATTATTATTAAAATTATGAGATGTAAGCAATAAATAAAAAGTATGAAAATTATAGTTTTATTCAATAAGAAAATATAATTTTTACGTTTTATACGCTTGAAACAAATGTACAATAATTATTATTTATTACACATTGGCAACATTTACTTTTGGAGTTCGTTTCGATGAAATCTGTTCAACGCAAGACAGAGTGAGAGCCGAGAGGCAACTTATACAGTTTTTATTAATTTCAATCAAAATAAGCCCACTTATAACTTTTAATAACTTTATTCTTGAGCCTGAGCTGTTAAAAATTAAAAAGTTACGCTCTAACACGTTCGAATTTAGAACAGATAACCAACAAAATATGGACAAGTATAAATGTCACAAGATAGTCTCACTGTAGTAAAAATATAATTTAATTAAACAACGAACATAATTAAGGCGATAACAGATCACATTATTCCAATTATATTTACATAATTATCAATTAACTACATTAGTAGGACAATTTCATTTTTTATCTAATGACGCTGTTAGATTTTCGTGTCATTAAAAAAATTGAAAAATAACGCCTACAATTATTTGAATTTAGAATAAAGTTTAAAAAAAAACACAGAAAATTACTTTTTGAAAATAGTGATGTGACGCGTTTCAAAATCTGATTATCTATAATCCTGTTGTATTATGTCAGTATTAGATTCTTGAATTATCTTTTTCATGAGCATAATATCATTATGAATTACGTTTGCTTGTAGATTTATTTCTATATTATTTTATTGCTGTTAAAAATATCTATAATATTAATATTGCAAAGGTCACAACTCACAGTGTGTGGTAAACCGATTTTTATTGGTATCGAGACAATTTGTATCCTAGAAACGGACATAGAGTTGTTTTAATGTCAATCAGTTAAAATCTCGGAAATGTACGGTTTCACGCAATATCGTTGATTATTGATATTGACGAGAGAGAGTACGGGCAACATCTAGTAAATTCTAGCATAAGATATCATAACAAAAAATATCAGAATTCAATATTAATATTCACAGCTACAGCCTACAGGCAGGGCATTTCTGTAAACAAATGTTTGCAAATCACAGAATAAAAGTTGTTGACATCCGAAATCACTTGGGTTAATATTTGCGTTCCCCGCGGCCGGCGGCGGGCGGCGGCGCGATCACACGAGTGGCGCTAAAGATGTTTACTTGGCTGTCTACTGCGAACTAATAGTTTTGAAACTTTTTAAAAATACATACTAGAAAATAGATAAAAAATATTATGTACTTATTTAAAATGTGTCATTTTTGTGTAAAAAGTTTTTATCCGTATCATAAAGAAAACAGAAATAATCGTTTTGATATCAATAATGGAAAGTAATATTTTATTCAAGTATTTTTTTCAATTTAAAAGTAAGTTTGCTTTAATTTTGCCTTTGTTCTAGCACAGCCTTTGTAGTGTTTTGTAGTCTTTGTTTTTCTTTTTATTAGTTGAGTTTCTAACGACTTAAACATTGAACTTCTGAGTCACACAAAATCTAGACGATAAAATTAAAATGCACGTTTATTTGTATCGAAAAGTCTGCGATAGTACCTACTGCTAGGTCCGATTTTTCTGTAATTTAGCGTAGACGTAGACTTGACTACTTTATCGCACGTTTTCCTTTTGAGAAAACGAAATTCGCAAGTAAGATCATACGAGCAAATAAATTGTACTGAAATTTAAATCTTATATATAAAATTCTCGTCTTATGTATAAAATTCTCGTGTCACAATGTTGGTAACCGCACTCCTCCGAAATGGCTTTACTGATTTTTACCAAATTTTATATTATGCATATTCAGTAGGTCTGAGGATCGGCTACTGGCTACTTTTATTATATTGACAAGTGCATTTGTTGAATAAATAATAGTAAATTATTACAACTCGAGACTGACGGCGACCATTGTTTGTGCGACGGGATAGCGATGGACGTTGCCATGGTGACATACTTATTTAGTCACTTCAATAAAATAATGTGGGCGAAATACTTTCTTCTTCTACTATCAACAGAAAGTTCAAATCAGTCGTGCTATAGTAGAAAGCGGTAAAAAGTCGGCACTCACAAAAGCGAGGCGGTAGAAGCTTGTTTACTAAGGATTAACCACGGGCAGGATTCACACGTAGAAGATAAGCATGGCGCTTAGACTTAGCACATGTTGTGAATTGCCCTAATCCGCATTGACAGTTTTTTTTTTTTCAAGTTAATGGTGGCAAAGGTGTGCAAACAAAAATCCATAAGCATTAGTGCTAATCCTTTTAAGTTTTTGTTGTTGCTAGATTTAATTTGCTTGTTTTTGTTGGATTTTAATGTCCAGTTTACGAAAATGTTGTTTGTTATAACCTGAGGTTTAGGAGTCTAATCCTATTAAATAACAATCAAAATATGTATTGTTATTTTTATGTTCATTAATTAGTTTTTAACTCTTTAATTCTTACATATTTTATATTCGTTTCAAACGCTTATTAAAAATTTTATTTACTTCGTTAATCAACAAATCAAATATTTAGTGTTGATTTAGTAAAATTGTGCAAAACTACTAAAATATTTTAGAAAATGTAAAAAGCGTGCCATAAAAGCATACGAAATATCTAATCTGTATCCTGTATCACCTACTAAGTAATTTTAGTAGATATGTTGAGAAGAATGCTAAAAAATAAACCACTTACTGTTATCTAGCGAGTTAAGTGCTAACCACATTTTTGGCAACTTCCAAAACAGATAAGTCAATCTAAAATTTCAGAAATGAGTACTCCAAAAGTCTGTGCCGCTATGCCATCAAAATGCATTAAAACATAAAAAAGATAATTTGAATTTCGAATGAGGAATTTTCCACTGGCGCGAAAAAGAGACGGCGACCAATAATAGTGTCTTTTAATTTTTTTTTTCTTTTGCAATAGACTGTAGATATTGTAATACGTGACAAACAGTAAATTCCGATCCCCTTAGTGACAAACAGACGCGCAACGTAGGTACATCTATATAGAATTCCTTATCCCCCATGCCTGGTTACATGTATATTATTCCCCTAATAAAAATACCGAGCGAGTGGGCGGTACAGGAAATCCATTACGAGCTGCCTATGCATATATACGCGTTACCTGGCAACACTTTACTGAGCTAGGGATGGGACATCGATTAAAAAGTATTTATGTTTATTTTTATTGTTAAGATAGTAGTGAAATTAGGCAGATTTGTTAAAAAGTGGGTAAGCTATACCTACATCTAGCCTTATCATCATCCTACATAAATATGTGACTGATAGAGTTAATTTTACTAGATGATTTTATTTTTTAAATTAGTACCTATATCTAATTACAAATGAATTAAATTGCTCTGCTGTGTTACAACTATTTACGTTATAAGTTTTACTTTATTATTTTTAAATTTTTGCTCCCTGATTTTGAGATAAATTGATCTTGCCTTTTTTTTAAGATTACTACAAGCCGTGGCTTTTATTGTCTTTAAAACTAGGCAGCGAGATTTTCACCACACAAAAAAAAGTTAAAAAGTAGAATAGCTACGCTATTCTACTCGCGGACTATTCGTCAAAACCATAATATCATCAATTATCGATATCGATAACTTCCCCTTACAACACTACAAAAACATATTAGAGTCGTCGGCGTCGCATGTTCTAATCTATATTCAAATTGGCGCAGCCCGCCGCCGCCATTGTGAAAATGCGAATATTTTTCCAATTTCACCCGGAAAATTCCCACTCCCCGTTTATTTGCGTATTTGAACCCTGCGCACATCACAATAAGAATTGTAATTTGAATTTAAATCGCTGGGATAAAAAGAAGTAGGTACCCTACCTATATTAAAATATATATTTGTTGTTGTAAAAGTTAATAAAGTGTTTCGTCGTTTATTTCAATATATTACAAAAATTTGATCAATTAATGATCGATGTTTGTTTAATGTCTGTTCCTGTTTTTGACAGGATCTATTCAAGTAACTAAGTACATTCTATACTTAATTCATTGTCAATGAGAGTCTTTTCCAGTCTCTAAAAGGTTCAGACATACCTAGGTTTGTTTTTTTTATGTACTTAAAATACTTATTTTTCATAATTATTACAATCTAGACTAACACTAACACTAATACGTAATTTTGCGTTAACTTAATCTGCTAAGTAGGTCTAGGTTTGTTGTAGCCACGAAATTAATGCCAAAAGTATAGATCTCTTACCTAAAACAAAAACCGAGAACGTTAGAAAACATACATTCATTACAAAACTTAAGAGGATTCCACACCGCCCTTTTTTCCATACAAACGTTGTCCCCTGTTTCCTCCCTGGATAATGCTAGTAGAGTTATAATTTTTTTCCTGAATATCTATGGCTACTAATACAATGTCCCTATGTTTTCTTTTTCTTCATAATTTAATTATTAAATAAGATATGAACGTTCAAAAACCCAAAAAAATGGCCAGATTTTCCACTGTGTTCAAACGTCCAGAAAAGAGATTTGGCTAGATTATACAAAAAAAGCAAAACATAGGAACACAGCTCAAGCCTTTTTTTAATCTTTAATGAAAAAAGTACTTAAATCGGTTAAGTTTTGGAGAAGGAATCAGGGGACAACGAATCGTTGATTTTCTGGATTTTCTGCAGTTGTCTCTATCGCGTTCTGCGGTATAGGCTTGAGGTAAGGGAGACAGCTATAGATATTACACGTACTTTTTTTTCATTTCTCTAGCCCCTGTTGTATCCTCTTAAACATGCGACTCTAGTATCGATACTCTCCACGAACCCCTACCATATTTTACGATCAATTTTATCTTTATTTGTGTTATTAAAAAGCGCGCTCGCAAATAAACGTCTTTATTTTCAATATGGCGACATTTGTTACAAATCCAAGATGGTGCCTCGGGGACAGAGGGCCCTTGTTTGGACACAAAACTCGTTACGGACATCCACCTATAGAGCCTGGATGAGGACTTTTTATGTATGAACCGTAATTTATATCGATATTTCTTTTATGCAGAATCTTATCGATACTCCGTAATAATTAAATGCACAACACTAGTTTGAGTATCTATATTCTATAGTCTAGATTGCACCATTTATGTTTAGTGTGGTATTTTTTATCGACAATTCCAATATACGAGTTTTATCAATACTTCATGAATAACATCGATAGTCAGCGATAATTATTTACAACACTAGTTTGCTTTTAATTTGCAGCGCTATTAAAGTTTGTAAGCTAATCATAGCATTGTACATAGTATATTTTAACAGGGCTATAAGGATCTTGTAACATCAATGACATTGTCATGGATACGATTTACGACACAGTTTTCTCTCTAAAGACACTAGCCATTATTCGTGTATGGAAATTATACTCAAAGCTAAGCCCTCACGGCTTAACATCGTCACAGCTATGGGATCCAACAGCACCATTGCTAATTTGGTAGCAAACTCCACGCTTATCTCTATCAGTCCTTTCTCTGAGTGATGATGTTTCTGATGCGAGTTGCGACTATCTTTTAAGGGCTTTTTATTAAGCTAGCTCCCGAATTATTGTTGTTAGGCATCATTCCAATTATCAAAAAAAAAAAACATTGTGAATAAAACCCATTCTAAAAAAAATTCGATTCGATATTTAAAATTTTGAATCTTGCAACCTGGCAACCGTCACATCCAGCGACGCACCACAGATCCCACGACCGAAATAAGACGTCGGGCTCATATTTTTTTTTATTTATGACTATTTGCATCGACCGCGCTGGATGTGACAACGCTCGCGCTATTGTCTTCTCAAATAATAACGAGATATGGCGCTTCCAGTTTTGTTTTTTTTTTCTTGTACGTCACGAAACCGGGCTTAAGGAGCATATTTTATAAATGGCGTTTGAATGGCTAAAATAATTCGACGTGCGGTCGATTTATGATGTTCTAACAGTTTCGATTGTTCACACGCTTGTGTTTGGCCAATTATTATTTTAAATATTACTTAACTATAGTACTAAGTACTAACTACTAACCTTCGCACAGAGAGATTCATTAATGATAAGTTAACTTTATTTTAATAAATATTTTGGCATAAACTGCACACGCTTTCCGTCAAACTAATCATCCAATTAAAGTTAATCCTCACTTGCATACTCTTTCTGACTTGAGCCGTTAGTAATTTATGTATTTCGGCAATCGTCATTTTTACACTGCCAATAGTTAATAAAAAAGATTTATGCCAGTGGTCCATACTCTATGGACCTCTTCTTCTCTCATCTCAGACGATCTCAGAGAAAGGACTTCTATAATAGGTCTACCAGAATCTGATGGCAAATTTTGACAGCAGATTTAAAAAAAATCCTTGATCATTGGATAAATGTTTATATTTGCATGTTTCAAACACAGAATAAGCCGCTATAAGGAAAAACGGATCAAAATGTTTTATTCCTATTATCCCGGTATTGCTAGAGTCAATTTACTTTCTCACTTTTTGCCATCAGATTCTGGTAGACCTATAACACAGAGCCCACATGATGTGCAACAGACCTCAGAAGTCAAAAGGTAGTTAATATGACGACTTGGAGTTTCGGCCTAAAAATTTTAGGAATCACGAGATTTCTGGGGACTGGGGGATCACGAATAGATATTATAGGAATAATAATAATAGCTCCCACACCGGTTTCGGTGACGGTGGCCGGTTTCATTGAAACCAGGCCAGCTACGCAGGAGTAATTTTATAGTGCCCAAGTGTGTGCGCAGTACACAAGAGCACTCTCTATCCCTTTACTCTCATAACCCAGTGGGACGGAAGACCGACACGACCGGCGAGAGATTTGGCGCAGGACCGATTTTTTTCATGCCCATCCGACGCATGGATCATCTTACTTGTCAGACAATCAGATGATCAGCCTGCATTATGTTGGAAATAACATAACGTATTCAACGCGGGAATCGAACCCACGACCTCTGAGTCAAGAGCCGCGCTCTATACCACTAGACCACGGAGGCGTCTATATAATAATAGCTAATGGGGATCATGTGGTCACGTGACCGTGATCCGCATTAGCTTTAGATAGATTAACTAGCATTAGATGAGGAGGTATCAACCTCCTTTTGAACTAAGCAAATGCGAGATGTCGTCCGAATTTTGCTTAACCATACGCAAGTAAAGCTGCATTGCAGTCAATTTGTGTTAAAAAGTCCTCCATAACTCCAACTGGGAATCTTAAATTGAGATAAAAATTCCCACTTCCCACCGCGGCCATTCCGAATGAATTAATTCTGGAATTGAATTTAATGTGTCGGTAAACTATTTATGAAGTTGTAGGTACCGCTTATGGCCCACCGTTGGGCCACCTGGACCCACTCTATTTACATGGTAATTATGATGCATATCGTTACTGATCTTTGGTTTTAGTACTTAAGATCACGATTCACGTCTAACATTTAATTGACGTAACCCGACTGAATGATGTAGGTCCGTCATCTGCCTATGAATAAATTTCATCGATTGTACAATTCATGTCCTTGTCATTTAACTCGGTAAAAACAGAGTTAGCATAATTAAGGGCCTCCTAATTTTAAGTAGTTCCTAACAACATAACTTCACGACCAACCTATTCAAAGAGAATTTATTCTCGCTATACTAAAACTATAAAAAGCTATTATCAATAAATTCAATAATAACAAGTGATTCCACGAACTGGCCGTTTTGTTATAAATGTAAAAAAAAAGTTAAGGGTCCTTCCAATTACGAAAACTCAAGAATGTCACGCGCAGGCCGCGCGGCGCCCTTTGATATAATTAGGGACCTGTGGCGAATTGGCCCTTGTTTCTGCCCTTTGTTAGTCTGTAACTGATACTTAGCTACTGATCTTAAACAATTGTTAATTTTAATAAAGGACTTAAAGGTAAACTCTTTCGTACTTAAGTACACTTTATTTTCGTACTAAGGTACTTGGTTTTTTTTTAAGTTTTTCACCAGAATTTTTTAAAAGCGTTCTAGACTGGGTAAAATTTCGTTTCTAGATGACGCTTTTTCTTTCGCCGTGCTATGTCCACTCCAATTTAGGTACCATTGAAGAAATTGATTCGTAGTCAGGTGAGAGCCCTATGTCATTTGGAATTATGTCAATTCTATGTTAGGCTTGATCTGTCGTCTGGATTTGACATAGCGCGACCAAAATATGTAGGTCCACAATCTGCCTATGAGTCAACTTCTCTGACATATAGGTCTACCGTCGTCCGTCATACGTCTACCAGAATCTGATGGCAAATTTTGATGGAAGTTTTAAAAAAAATATCCTTGATACATTTTTATATTTGCATGTTTCACACACAGAATAAGCCGCTATAGGGAAAAAAAGGTTGGTTCAAAATGTTTTATTCCTTTTTTTTTTTTTTAATTTATTGGGAGCTGGAAACGAGTCCTTTGCTCCAAAAAAAATACAATAATAATACAAAATACAACAGATTAAAATTAAAAAAAAGGAATGTCTTTCTTCTATGTTGGTTCTCACCACAGGCTCTCACCAATGTTCACACTAAGCACTATTTACAAAAAAAAAAAAAAAAACAAAACACTACGGTACCTATTTACAATTATTTTTAAACTTTTTCCATCGTTGAGCATATATAACGGTATAAACATTTGAAGAAATTGTAATTAGACAGTAAATCTTCTGGGCGGCGGGGTACACTTATATCTTCATCTTTACAAATTTTATCTATGCTTTATTCCAATTACCCCGGTATTGCTAGGGTCAATTTATTTTCTCACTTTTTGACATCAGATTCTGGTAGACCTACAGTAAAGTAAGTCTGTGATTTTACTTCTCTACAGTTTTTCTCTACATTTCTTACCTTCATCAGGCATCTAACGACTTCCATTTCTATGTCTCTAGTCCTCACATCATCTTCTCATCTCTTACAGTTGAGTTGACACTCAGAAGTCAAATACATGATGATCTGTGGCGGTACCCACGATTCGCCTAACATTCCTGCATCGCGCTATCGAAGTTTTCTAAGCGCGTCGGTATATGTACGACAGCTGAATTGTACCACGTGGGCTCCGGCCTGACCGAGCATAACACCTCGCTCGGTCGGAAGATCTTCCTTTGGCCACCACGCACATATCCCACAGATCAAACTTTAATTTCATGAAGAGTTTGACAGATAATGTGAAAATATGCATTTAATTACAGCCAAGTAAAATTAATATTGTTCTCTGAGTGCGACAGTTACTGTCTTTTGTGTCCATTCCTTACTTACGCACTCAGATTTTAATAATTGCTTGATATTAATGAAGATTTTGACATAAACTCTACATCTGTCAAACTCTTTTTGACACGCTATTATAAGCTTTATAGACCGGGAGATGGTGACACAAAAATTCTTGGTCATTTGTACCAGTATGGCGGTTCTTCAGGGGTTTAAGGAAAATGATGGTTTTAGCTTTTAACGTTGTTCGTGGCGGCCGAAAAGGAAGATCTTCCGACCGAGCGAGATAGCATATTCGGTCAGGCCGAAGCCCACTGACGTCATTTCAGACGTTGTATATATCTTGCCGTTCTCCGAAACTTCGATAGCGCGATGCAGGAATGTTAGGCGAATTGTGGGTACCGCCACAAGCTGTATGTATGTAACGGAATCTTTGAGCACGATTTTTACCTATCTCCAGTAGTCCAATTAATTCGAAACTTTGCATACGGTTTAAAAGCCAATGACAATGTAATAATTATTTTTTTTGACAAAAACAAAAAATCTATTAGAATAATTCGAATAAAAGATGAAAATAAATAAAGCGTGTTTTTTAAGTATTATTTAAAGTTAAGTCACCATTTTCCTAAAGAGTTTATTCCTACGGAACCCTGTCCCTTCAGCCGGCGGGTACAAAAGTGTCCCAGGTAAAATACAGCAGCGGCTACTGGTTAATTGATACATAAGATCTTATCGGAGGCTGGGGACAAAATTATGGGAAGGTATTTTATTTATCCGCCTTTTTTTGTCCCAATTAATTATGAACAATGTGTGGGACGGCCTTAATAAAGTCCTAGCGTAATTGGATTTATGTTATTTGATACTCTACTTGAAATGTCGTGAAGTTTTGATTCGTGTTATTCGAATTTTAAATTGGAAAATATTTTTTCTTCTTCATAAAAAATGTACTTTTGCATCAATGATTTTATATTTAGGATATGGCACCTTGTATAAGTGACAGAAAACAAGAAATAGGTAAATAAGCCTGTATAAATAGTCTGCTTTTAAGACTATAAACTACGTAACAAGAGGTCGGACTTAGAAGACAAAATTCGATTCAAGATCGACTATGATTGGCTGTTAAAAACGGATGAATTATAGTTTAATTTGTGTTTTTTTTTTACTTTTTTCCAAGTCCGACCTCTTTTTATACTCTTTGGTCTTAAGTATAATTAAGAGTAGACTATTTATACGGGCCTAAGGTACTTACTTTAAATATCGAAATATCAAATAGATAGTATTTAGATTCGACATGTTACATGCCTTGAGAAACTTTGATCATTGAATTGATATTCTAATTACTCTTATTTTAATTCATATAAAATATTATATGAATATTAATCTTATAATACTTAAATCTTGCTCTGACGAATACGTCAGAGTATTATAAGAAATTAAGAATTAAAATACTTGTAGCTCAGAGCTCTGTGCAGTTTCTTTAATTATAAAAATCAATTGGATTAAAACGAAAAATATCAGTTTTCTCAGTTACAAGTATTGAAACACAGGTAGACCCGAGAAAAACATATATAAAAACAATACAATGGTAAAACAGTGCGATATATTAGTGCTTACTAACAAATACCAGAACCTAGTTCGAACTAAGTCTACCTGAGAATCATTATCAAGCCAAAATGCACCTTAAAACTTGAAGCAAAAGGTTCATTTTACGTCGCATCCCACGCCAATTTAGACTAGTTCCAAGAAGCTCTACCATATTATAATCTGAAAGTTAGCTTCTATAACATAAGGATGTAACTTCTTAATCTCTACGAACGAAATTACACCTTAAATCACGCACATAACGTCTAATATCCAACGACTAAAGTATTCAACATACGCCAAACCCAACGTAGAGTATTAAGATGTTGTGATATCGATTTTAAGCTCTATCTCGTACCGATAAGGGTTAGTTTCGTGTGGCGGAGTGTGTGCGTCGTTTGAATAAGTAGACGTATGCATGACAGCGTACACACTACACAGGCTGCACTGTTAGTGCACGCTTTAATGGTACCTAAATAGCAAATAGAGAGAAAGTGTGGAGAGGGCTTTCTATTTAATATTATTATATTTAATAATATTAGAAGTGTGTGTGTGTGTGTGTGTGTGTGCGCGCGTGTGTGTGGGTGTTTGTGTGTGTGTGTGTGTGTGTGCGTGTGTGTGTGTGCCACATAACGCTTTTGTTACCAGTTACCACTTACCAATAATTATTATGATGAAATTCGTCAAACATGGAGATATTTTGTTAAGCCCAAGACGGTAGTTTAAAATCCGGAAGATGCATGGTTTACGCGTGATCGAAATTTACGCGCGATAAAGATTTGTTTTTACACAGATTACAATAATTTTTTATGGTTTTGCTGTCATAAGTTACCAGTTTCATCATCACATTCAATCGTTTATATATCTGAAATAAAATAAAACAACCAATTATGTATTATTGTTTTTTTACAAATTCGCCTACTTATATCATTTTTTGTCGCTTTTTTAATTATTTGTTTGCGTACAAGGTTTAAAGACCAATTATTATTATAACTGTGATCATTCATATGGCATTAATAGTAGTACCAACTAATATATTAATCCTATAAAAAACTCAAACTTTTTAAATATTCAGGATACATTTTTTCAAATGTTTACTGATCGTCGTCACAACTGGTGCCTTCCTCAAAAAACGGCGGAGTAATCGTTGAACATACAAAAAAAAATCCACAGCCGAACATAATTATAACCTCCTCGTTTTTTGGAAGTCGGTTAAAAATTAAGGTGCCAATAATAGGTGGTTTGAAAAACGATGGAGTGTTTTCTATGTGATAGAAGGTATTAGAATTAGTAGAGCTTAGGTAGTTATGTTATATTCCCTTCCCTTCCCATCCCTACCCTCCCCTATTACCCTATTCCCTCTTCAAAGGCCGGCAACGCACCTGCAGCTCTTCTGATGCTGCGAGTGTCCATGGGCGACGGAAGTTGCTTTCCATCAACTCGTTTGTCCCCTTATTTCATAAAAAAAAATAAAAAAAAATGCAGATTGTAGAGTATAAGGTTATGTAGAGATGCAGCATTATAGTCTATAATATAGACTTGTAGAGCAAAAGAAAATGGCGGGAGAAGTACAGAATTCTATAGCTCATATTATTATCGGCCATTATAATAATATGACACTTCTGTCCTCATTCATTTAAATTAAACCATTAGTTTAGGCACCACAAAACAAAATAATATTTTATGCACATAACAATTGCTGGCAAGAACATCATCGTTTTCGAAAGGTCACAGGATAGTTTTTGATGCAGAAATGTACGGTTCCCGCGCGATAAATAAATTTCAGCACAACATAGTTGCGGGTATCTAGTAGCTCATGTTTACTTATGACTCGTGAGTCATGACTCATGAGTCATAGGTTTTTCGTAAAAGTTACTGAAAAAAAAACTAAAGCCGCCTCTACACTCCCGCACTTTCGCCGTGTGGGCTGAAATAATAGGCTCGCGCTGGGAGGTATTGAGACATCAGCCGGCATTAGCTCGTGATCCCCCCTCGGCCTCCAAGCCCGCCCCCCTGGTCACCCCCCTACCCCCTTCAACGAGGTGAGCGTTAGGTGGATTGTACACTCGCGAAGGGGGGCGAATTCGTGTATTGGTAATTATTGACAAAATGGCGAAATAGTTTAATAGGTCATGGATAATAGAATAATAATTGTTATTAATTTGTAGTTCGAGTCGAATAAAGCATGAATTGTCGGGGTTCTTCTGTGTACTGTACAATTTTAGGTTTTCAGAGGACATATCTTAAATTCTGAAGCTTGTTGTACTGTTAAAACATGTATGCCTACTGAAGTTTTAACGCACTCGATTTCTATAGATTTTTTTGAGTTTTCCCTACGAATAATAAAAACTAAAGAAACGTAACTCCCATACTATTACCGTTTTAAATTTGGTTCCTTTCGAACTGTCATGTAACGTCACCCTACCTAAGGTACACATTTTTGACTTGACTTGACTTGATTGTAGAGCATTTTTTTTTTTTACGGAGTTACTTTTACTTAGTTTTTATTATTCGTAGGGTTTACCCCTTTGGCCTTTACCTACTTATACAAATAGATCAAAGACGTAACGCAATGGATTACATTTATGATTGTTTTGTCCTTGTTTGGTACGTTGGGAGAGTCGCTTGACAGACAAGAATAAAATATAGCACAGTTGATCCATTATATAACTTTTTATGGGATTTAAACATACAGATAAATTAATAACACTTTTATCTAACAAAACTTTATCAAATTCTAACATTCAAATGGCAAAAGAAGTAATCTTTTTGATCGGCTCTAGCGCTCAAATCCTACTCCAGTGTACAAGCTCCTTTACAATTTAACTATTCAATTACACGTAGAAACTGTCTGTAATTAGCGATAGTACTGTCTGTGTGTCTGTCACACGGGCGCGAACAGTGCAGCGTCATTGAAACAGGGTACTTAGTCAACTTGCATTCGAAAATTGCTACAGCGAATGTATGAAAATTTGACATAGAGAATCGCCAAGTGACATGGCGCTTGCGATGCTTTATGTCCAATCCCATATATCTTTAATTTTTAACTTCATTGATTAGGTACTAATTGCCTTTACGTTTAAACCACTGAACCGATTTTCATAAAATTCCGTACAGTTTGAGTCCTGGGAAAAGATATAAAATCGTATTGCAACGAGAATAATAATAACTCAACAAGACGTATTTTACCATGTACCTACAATACTTTAAAAAGTTACTCTATGACGTATTTTATACGCGGCCGCACATGCATCTATCGTACGAAGCATCGTGCTATGAGACGATACCATTGGACGATACACACAGATCGTCCAAGCACGAAGCACTACTTAGGCACAGTATAGCAATATGACATATTATTAGGGACTAATATTGCTATACTGTGACTTAGGTGCGGTCCGAGATAATACTTCACAAAACCTTTGTCAACGCAAAATACAAACATGTCAAAATATGACAAATTAAAAACTTTTCCTCTAAGTACTTTAATCTTAATTATACAAAAACTTAATTATATATTAATACAGTCATCACAGTACTCAGTGGGCATAAGTGGTGGGACTAAAAGCCACTAATCGCTCTGTTTCCGCCATTAGTAATTAACACGTTTCAAAGGCGCCGCTTTTTCGGTTGCCGCGCTTTTTTATGACATTTATACTTTTTTATGTTTCTTTTTATCGGCGACGGCTGTGGTTACATAACGCTTAATTGGGATGCAAATATTTTGTCATCTAGTTTATCAATATCCTTGAATGTCATGATCAAATCAAAAAAGTAATTATGTAGTTAATGATTCTGTTTCATTTTATCTAAATCTTACAAAGACTTAAGGAACTGGAAACTGGCCATATAACATTATTATGTTATAAACAGCTTACTATCAACAGCGCTATAAATTTTGGAATGAAGAATCATCGTCTCTTGATTTGGATACTATTTCCTTGTGTTGCAGGAGAAAATATTATAAAATGAAACTATTAACAAAAATCATTCTCCTTAAATCCTTTTTCAGCAGCATATAAGCCCACCCGCGTTAAGGAGCTAACAACGTTAAAACATCTCAAAATAGCTCTTCCGTTTTGACAAAAAGTGGCGCCTCTGTGCCTCCCCACAGATAATAAATAGTTTCCTCTCTCGTTTACACTCCTCTTAAACTTTAACGGCGCTATTTCAATATTTACGAGCTCAGTCTTTAGTCTTTACTTGGATTTAAAAAAAAACACATGTCAGCTGTCAAATGGAAATGACAAATGAATAGCGCGGGAGCCGGGAGATGCGAAAGGCGATGAACATTGCAATTATACGCGGTAGAAGGAAATAATAAAAGAATAAATAATTCCTAAATTTCACACCTTCTTAGTTGTATTATCCATTTTTCGCTTTCCACTGCACTTATACTGAGTTAATTTTACTGGATAATTAATATTTATGCCATGATCGCAAGAATCGACGTATTCTACAGGGTGTAACAAAAATAAGTGATAATACTTTAGGGTGTGTACGTGTTCCTTGTAGAGAGTTCACTGTGAAAGTAGCAGCGCTGAAAGACCAAAAATTTTTTTCACTTTTGTATGGGGAAACTCGTGACGATCGGTCCCTTGCCCATACAAAAGTGAAGAAAAAAAATTCGTCTTTCAAAGCTGCTACTTTCACAGTGAAATCTCTACAAGGAAAACGTACACACCGTAAAGTATTATCACTTATTTTTGTTACACACTGTTTAAGCAATCATAGACGAATACACGTTCATAATCATCAACCAACTTAAGAGCTCATATGACCCTAACTTGACTCCATACTTTAACCTAGATCTCAGAATCTGTAAGGTCTAGAAAACTGATTTTTTGACACAAGTAACTTCAGTTCATAAAGATTAAATGCTCAAGACGAAAACACGATTACTCAAAAAATGCTCGATAGTTTCTTTTTTACAAAAAACCTTGTTTTAGACACATTTTTGCATGGATCTTCGAAGTTTGCTGTCTTTTCTTTAATATTTTTTAATATCTGAAAGGTATAAAACCTAAATTTGCTCAAAACACTTTTTTCATAATCATTATAGTTCGTCTTTTATTCAAGTAAAACTAACTCGGCGATGATTCCGCGCCGTCCTTTTTCACCTGGCATATGAAAGACGGGCGTGAGTGTGAAGAGAGAAGAACGATGTTTGATTTTTAGAGTCAGGTGAGCTCTTAATAATACCACATCATTTGACTCAGCTACATCGCTTTTTTTTAAACTACTATACCCTCTAATTTTAAATTAAGTACTATTAACCCCCCAAGTAGCAACACTATAATATAACCGACAATAAAAACAGACAAACAATAAAACAAAAAACCCACCATCGTCGGCTCGTTAAACCGTTTATGACGTGTCAGCTGACGTGACGTGACGTGACGTTGACAAGTGACACGTCGTTTACGACCGTGTTAATGCGTGTTAATCGCGTCGCTAACGATTAGATAACGATCGATATCGATTTATTTGTTGTTGAAGAGAAAAGTGTTGTAATTTGTAAAACGTAAAAAGTACTTCATAGTTTTGGGAAATGGGACAACTAGAAAATTATGGTTATACATACCTACTATGACACCGGCTCAGTTCCGCCAAAACTCGTTTATCGTGCGGAAACCGTACATTTTTCCGGGATAAAAATGTCACAATATGTCAATTCCCGGGACTCAAAATATCTCCATACCAAATAACAGATAAATTCGTTTCAACGGTTTGGGCGTGATTAGTATTTGAGACTTTTGAGTATGTATTAATTCTACATCATTTCATGAATAATCATTCATGCCAAGAACATTTTTTAAATTACTATCAAGCTATTTTTTGTGTGTACTGAGTAGCTTAATTTTGATAAGACAAACAACATTTTTATCAGCGGAAAATCATGAAAGTGGTAGCTGACTAGAATCAGAGTAGACAGAATGATAGAGTATGCCGATCTTAGAGTATACATTAGCAAGCTATAGAGCGCGCGCATCGCTCGTTCCCCGTTGTGCCGATCGTAAGCAGAAGTTCTATAGATACTTGTCAAACGTATAACGCAAGTCTAATGTTCCATGCGCCATCGTAAGACGCTTATAGGAAAATATGTTCACACTCGTGCTTACAGTCCATACCTTGTTAGAAGCACTCTATAGCTTGCTATAATGTATACTCTATGATGCCGACTTAGAACTGATGTTGAAATTATTAAATTTGACGTATTATGACGAAAATCGTCGCTAGGCTTGTTAACTTGTTACCTACGAATTTAAAAATATGACATATTCGATGGACGTGTTCCTCTTTGGTCGTATTGTTGTTTGTGTTTTGGCACATGTGATTAAAATTGTCAGAATCCAATTTTGAAATATTAATTTTAAATATTTAAAAATAAATTATATCAGCCAGCGCGAGGCACATTCCGTTTATAATCCTAGTGAAACCCGACGAATTTGACAGATATTGAAACCTGTCCGTTTCTTTGCAGTCAAGCTACTGGTAGTTATGTCTATTGTGCTAGAATGTTCATTTAGCGAAACTTAAGTTTGCTCGAAAGTACGAAAAAGCAAATCTTTGAAATTAACAAGGAAAAAAGTAATTAAAGCACGTCACAGACTTAGCTATAATATATATTAATATACCGTACTATAATATATGTTATAGTAGCTACCAGAAATATATATTTTAGCTGAGTGTGCGGTCACGCAAAAATTAGTATAGAAAATATTATATAGTAATATGCCTAGCTATAAAAATATTAATAATATATATTATAGCTAAGTGTGTGACGGGCTTTAATTATATTTTTTCTTAAAGATACACACACCACACAATATTATGCTCATAAAGAACATAATATCAGTGGCGAAAATTAAGTTGACTCAAAACAAATCGTTGAAATTACCTAGGAAGAAAGAAATTTTAATTCACCTTTCCATAAAGCAACTTACTGCCGCACTCAGAAACGAATATTAATTACTTATACTCTGTCAAGAAAGTGAAGAAATTAAAAAGTGGCAACATCGTAGTGTCATCCCTATCAAATCAATCTAAGAAAAAAGGGATGACACTACGATGTTGCCACTTTTTAATTTCTTCACTTTGGTGACGGACTATAACTGTAATAATGATGATTTTGACATAAGCCCCACACATTATCAGTCAAACTCTTCAATAAATTGAAGTTTAATAATCATTATTGCAGCCGTTATTAGGTACCAATATTATTTTTGGTTCATAATGTTTTTGTTTCGCATTCGATAATATATTTTTTGTTATCGTCAAACATTTCAAAACATAACAACTGTAATTTAATATACGTACTCCTCAAATAAGCGGAAAATTATAAAGTTATTAAAATTTTAATAAGGATTTTAAAGTACTGGCCAAGTGGCCACTCATAAAACTTGACAGATTAAAAAACACCACCCATCCACAGAAACCGAAATACCAAGAATTATAAAATTAATGTTTTCTTCGCATTTCCAATTAAAAAGCGATTCGCAATTTGCTAAAACCAATCACAATAATTTTTATTTTAATAACATATTTAAACAAAAGGACTTTTGGAAGTTGATAATATCATTTTGTTGGCAAATTTTTTTTTTGCGGTCTCTCAAAAAGTTTTTGTTTTTAACTTTATGTAAATAGGGATCGGTTTTGCGTGTTTCTTTATTTTATCAAATTAAGTCGGTACCGAAAATTGTTTGTCAGGTAGTAATACGCCTACCCAAATTCTAATTATGGTCCCTTTTTTAGTGGAGATTTAGTTGTCATAATAAAATATGCCCCTAATTAAATTAGTAATGTTACACCGACAAAAAAATTTTTTTTTTCCTTTTTTCGTGCGTCTTTCGTTTCGGCGCTCCTGTTTGAAGTCTGATTGTAGAGATTGCTTTATTTACGATTGAGAAATACTTTTATGGATTCTGTTAAATTTTAGGACGTATGTATGTTTGTTGTTAAATCTTGGACCAATTTTTTAAATTATTATAGCAATTTTTTTTGCATATTGATTTTCTAACGGCTAATATCTCGATGCCAAAAACGCTGAATTAATTTTAATCTTCAGGCTTAGACCGATGAACAGGTTTTGATTAAATGTATGGACTATGGAGATACGTCAAGTTCCAGAAAAAACAAATGATAATTTTTATTTCGGAAAAATGTATGTAACTTACTTTTACCGCGCAAGCAACACGTCATTTAGTCGATACGGGCAACATCTAGTTTTACATAAATCTAAAAGAATTACCAACGCAAAAACTATTTCACATTTCCTTGTCGTAGTCAGGCCACAGCCACAATAGACATAACTACCGACTGCAAAGCAGTGTTGCCAATTTTTTTTTTACTAACCCACCAAATTCAGCAGCGTAAACCACCAGAAACCGCTAAAACCTAAATGGCCTCTCAAACCACCAGAATTCCACTAAATAACGTAAAGACAACAACAACCTATCTGAATATAATTTGAAAATAATACAACAATAACGTCATTATAATTATGAAATTATTATTTTTGTTACTACAAAAAGGAAAACTTTAGTTACCTATGTACCTATGTATAAGTAGGTACTTAACTAAAGAGTAAAGATGAACGTCTTTAGAGGAATCATTGTCATTTACTTGTTCAGTTTGTAAAGAATAAATTTCTTTAGTTCTAATTTTTGTAATACGGTATTTGGTATTATGTTGTTATTACAGCATTAATTGCCTTCGCGTGCTAACCTTCCACGAAAGAAAGGCGATCAAACTGCATCCGGTTTCTCTGTTAAGTCTTGACAACATTCATCATGCCTAATAATCGCTCTATATCAGCGTGCGGCAAACGAATAAAGATAATAATAATATAATTTAGTTTCCAGTGTGCGTCTTCAAGGGTTAGAAACATAATCAAAAAAACTAGTGATTTAACGTCGAAGCTACCACTAACTTAAAAAATCGAATCCACTAAGAAATCCACTAGCCACTAAAACCAAATTTTTCCCGCCGAAAGGTACGTCTAAACCACCAGATCTAGTGGAAATTCCACTAAGTTGGCTACACTGCTGCAAAGAGACGGACAGGTTTCAATATCTGTCAAATTCGTCGGGTTTCACTAGGGTTATCTAAGGATTATGAACGGAATGTGCTTCGCGCTGGCTGATAGGTATAATTTATTTTTAAATATTTAATATCAAGATTTCAAAATTGGATTCTGACAATTTTAATCGCATGTGCCAAAACACAAACAACAATACGAGGGCTGCTATTTATGTATCCGGAATTAAAAAAAGAAACAAACATATATCATTTAATATGGTTTTATTGCTTTTCAAAATATTCGCCGCGATGATCGACACACTTTTGCATACGCTGGAACCAATTTTCATAGCACTTTTTCCATTCTGATTGAGGTATCTCCAAAACGTGCATTTTGAACGCATCAACAGCCTCTTCGCGGCTCGAAAAACGTTGACCACGTAATTTGTTCTTCGCGTATGGAAATAAAAAGAAATCGTTAGGTGCCAAATCAGGGCTGTACGGCGGATGACCAGTCAATTCGATCTTTTGACCCTCCAAAAACTGAGTTGTTTCAGCTGAGGTGTGACAGCTAGCATTGTCGTGATGTAATATGATTCTGCGTTGTCGGTTGTCCTTTCTTATTTCTTCAAAGACTTCTGGTAAACAAATGGTCGTATACCATTCACAATTAACCGTTTTACGATTCTCTAATGGCACTGTAGCCACATGTCCATTAATTCTAAAAAAACAGGCGACCATTTGCTTCAAAGTACTTTTTGCACGAGTAACTTTTGTTGGTTTTGGCTCATCTTGGAACACTCACACCGTTGACTGTTGTTTAGTTTCGAGGTCATATGCATAGATCCAAGATTCATCACCTGTGTAGATATTATAAACGGCTTTTGACGTACCACGGTTGTATTTTTTTATCATTTTTTTGCACCAATCGACACGAGCCCGTTTTTGATCGATTGTCAAGTTGTGCGGAATCTAAGGCGAACATATTTTTTTTACAGCCAAATGTTCGTGTAATATCTTATGTATGCTCGTCATACTTATGCCTAAGGACGCCTCTATCTCGCGATATGTAACATGACGATCACGCATTATTAGTTCCCGCACAGCATCTATATTTTGTGGGACAACAGCTGTTTTTGGGCGACCTTCTTTATTTTCATCCGTGAGCATAGACCGCCCACGATTAAACTCACTGTACCAGTGATAAACAGTGGTTTTTGATGGTGCTTCATCTCCAAAAGTTGCGGTGAGTTGAATAAAGCACTGTTGTTGATTTAGCCCACGCCGAAAATCGTAGTAAATCATTGCACGAAAATGTTCACGCGTTAAATCCATGGCAAATGAAGACACGCAATTTTCAAAATGACGCCACAATGGAAAAATAATTGACAGTCACATGAAACAAAATGTATTCTTCAACCAAAGAGTTCTATTTTCAAATGTTGTAATTACTTTTTAAATATTGTTCTTGTAAGTGGCCAGTTCCGGATACATAAATAGCAGCCCTCGTACGACCAAAGAGGAACACGTCCAGCGAATATGTCATAGTTTTAAATTCGTAGGTAACAAGTTAACAACCTTAGCGACGATTTTCGTTATAATAATACGTCAATTTAAAAATTTCATCATCAGTTCTAAGCCGGCATACTCTATCATTCTGTCTACTCTGCCACAGCCTTAGATTTTTTTAAGAATTTGACCAAATTTTCAAATTTCGAACACTAGGAACCATAAAGAAGGATTAATTAAGAGCAAAGGGCCAGCAGAGCGATTAATTAGATACAAGCGCTACCGACGTAGGGCCAAAGGACCTCATAACGAACGCTACCAAAAAAATCGCTAAAAAATCTCTACCTGAACATCGATCTGTATAGAGATGTTACAACGTTTTTAACGTTAAAGAGCTATTTTTGGCTGTTTGTTCACATCGAAGAAAAATGAGCAATACGCAAAATGTGCAATGCGCAAAATGAGTAATTCTAAAAATGTGCAATACTTACGCAAAATGAGCAAAAGCATAATGTGCACCACGCGTAATGTGCAATTCGCAAAATTTGCATCCCATTACTTCAGTTACTTACTCTATTTTATTCAATACGTGTATAACTCTATAATATCTACTTATTGATAATATTATATTGAACAATAGTAAGTATAAGATTTTATTTTTTATCCTGGTGAAAGCTTTACTTAACCTTTAGTTTATTTGTTATTTCTAATAAAGAAAAATAGAAAAAGATTGTACGATGTACGTATAATATTATTCTTCAAAAATCAAATCTTCAAATATTCGTAAAAGTCAAACTTGAAACAAATTTTATAACATGAATTCTCATGACATACTTAAGTACTTAGAAATTGATTTTATTTTTGTGTTTTACACACTGTATTCCATAGTTACATATTAGTTTGCAACGTTTTCTTTTAAATTAATAGAAAACTTTCAAATAATGCTTTTGCTTTAGAAGCAATACTATTATCATCACTATTTATTTCACATTTAATAAAGAACTGTACAATAGAATAAATTATAAAATACATATTCTTATTTTTTACACCTACCTAGGTACTTACTCCTTTAAAATTAGGTAAATAGTAAATATAAAATTAAAAATACCTAAGTTTTTACTTAGGTATTTTTAATTTTATATTAAAAATACCTAAGTAAAGTAAGATGCACTATTTTTTTAATTTGAGCCATTCAATCCTTAATAGGCTTTTCAACTATTCCAAAAAAATATTTAAAATTTTATACCTATAGCTTTTAGGCTTGTTGAAAATATTTAAGGCATGATAATATTTTCTATAAACTAAAAACTTTTTGGAATATTTGCAAAGCTTTCTAAGTATATTTTAATGTAGGCTCAAAATATAATGTAAGTTAAAAAAAACAGTCGTATCAACTCTCTAGGATCCGTATTTCACGGCATTTCATAGTTTCTTAAAACATAATAGTCCGAGATCCCGCCGACCTCTCGTCACCTGCTGCGCGTTATTTATTGTAGCAAAAACCTAAGCCGTAATTGATTAAACTTATGATGAGCGTAAAATATTGTTTATTCACGTGAGGAAGGATGACATTTACATTTTTTTTGTAACGAAGGTCATAAAGATCCGACTTAGCTTGTGAGCTTTGTAAATCTATGTTATGCTTTTGTTAGGTTATTTATAAAGTTACAATAACTGAAACCATTTTGACCTAGGCGTAAGTATGCATAAGGTTAGTACTTATAGTCTTAAAAATTAAAATCATAAGTATTGCATAAACAAAATATTATCTCGACTCTCAACTGATTATGATGAGATTCAGCTATTATATATTATAAAAGATCTGCTAAACCGATTTTAATGTACTTTTCGTCAATAGACGTAAGAATCTGAGTAAATATGGGGAATCTGAGTAAATATAACCACGATCTGATGGCAAATTTTGATGGCAGATTTTCAAAAAATATCCTTGATCGTTGGATTATTCTTTATATTTGCATGTTTCACACACAGAATCAGCCGCTATAAGGAAAAAAAAGGATCAAAATGTTTTATTCCAATTACCCTTTTTGCCATCAGATTCTGGTAGACCTATACAGTATACATACCGTTTAAATGCGAACGTGTATCTGTCTGTCAACTTTTCTCGCTTAAAACCACAGAAATAAATCAAGATAGAACGGCGCGGGTGGAGTACGCGTGTTTCAATCTTGCACAAGTGTGCAAGATTTGTTGAACGTTCATTCAGTCAGCGCGCACGTCTCGACTTGATTACACCGGAGCGGTTGTGCAAAAATACCTCATTGTGCAGTGTCTAATTGTAAAAACAGAAGTACGAAAGTGAATCGGTCAAAAGGAGATATTTCTTTCCACGGGTAAGTTATTTGTTCTAACTAAAAGTAAAGCAAAAATTGACACAAGCAATTTCTTAGCAACGCACGCGCGTCACCGTTCTATCTTGATATATTTCTGTGCTTAAAACCCTGTATTGATTTGGGTGAAATTTGATACGAAGATACTTTGAGCCTTGAAACATAAGACAGTTTTATTGCGGCAAAAGGTAAGGTTATCGCGTATTAACGAATGTCAGCGGGCAACATCTAGTTTAAAATAATTGAGTCGCAGAAAGGCGCGTTATAAATCTCATCTGTCCGTCTGTCTGTCTGTCGAGAAAGCTACAGACAGACAGACACGTCTAATTAGACCTAATATGAACCGTACAAGTTAACTCTAGCGCCTTATGGCTATGGATATAAGATCGTTTTTGATAACAGAATGTCAAAATATTATGAGGAATCCATCATCACAGGTTTGGAAAACAGTAATTGACTGCTTGAATTGAATCGAAAGATAGTGTTATTAGTTAAATCACTTAAAACTTAAAACTATAATACTAGTATTTAGTAGGTTCTAAAGATATTATATAAGACTGCAAAATGCAAATATCGCATTTATCATATTATGTTTGTTTTGCTTTATTTTCAAAAGAAAAAAACAAAAAAAATGTTGAGTTTTAATTTTATAAATCGGTATAAGTACTTACTTAATAATATAATTCTAGAAAGAGGAACCAAAGTTTAGTTCGGTAAGTAGGTACATTAATTTAGTTAAATAAGTATAATTCTAAAGTTATTTTCGAAATTTCAAAACTACTAAATCCTATGCAGCTGAAATCGTAGGAATCCTACAAAAAAAAAAACATTCCCACCGGCATATTCCATGGTTGAACAAATCCATATCTCAAAACTACCTGACCACAGAGAAAAAACCCAATTTTTATTTTTTAAAACCAGTGGACCCGAAGCGTTGACAAAACATGATAGATGGACGCAATAAAAATATTCCGTCGAATAAAATTAATCCTTATTATTAATTCTAATAGTTTTTTTGTGTTTAAAAACCGGCCAAGTGCGAGTCGGACTCATGGACGATAGGTTTCATTATATCAATAACGGAACTTATAATCGTCCACGAGTCTTTTTCATTGAGCTAAAAATAGGCAAGTAGGAGAGCGTTATGTCCTTTTAAAATATTATAATATTCTTTCGTTTATAGTATTTGTTGTTTATTGTTATGGCGGTAAAAGAAATTCATAATGTCGGAAATTTTCAATTGTCTAGCTATCGCAGCTTGGTGACAGACAGACGAACAGACAGCGGAGTCTCAGTTATCCCGTTTTTACTTTTAACCCTTTGGCTATGGAACCCTAAAAAATGAAGAATGTCTCCTAATGAATGAAATCATTAGCCACACTCGAAGTTTGGAAAACGATTAATATTTCATCGGCTTACATCCTCTACGATATAATCTTGAATGATTCGAAAATTATTCTCCATTTTGTCATAATTACTACTTTAATAACTAATAATTCTTTTCATTGTGCAATAATTTATGAATTATGATAATAGTAAATTATTATTGAATTTATCATATTTAATACTCATTTTAATCGCAGATAAGTGTTTTAAAACGTTTATTTATGATAATAAATTGTTATTTTATTTTTATTATAAGTAATAAAAATAATAAAGAGCTTTAAGTTATAAAATAAAAAAAAAATTAAAAGGTCTTTATTTTAGCCATAAATATACCCATAGAGAATATAAATAAGTATAAAATATTATTATTGACTACTAGCTGTCCCGGTGAACTTCGTTTTTTTTTTTTTATGAAATAAGGGGCAAACGAGCAAACGG
This sequence comes from Aricia agestis, assembly GCF_905147365.1. Taxonomy (NCBI): domain Eukaryota; kingdom Metazoa; phylum Arthropoda; class Insecta; order Lepidoptera; family Lycaenidae; genus Aricia; species Aricia agestis. Next base: position 5,833,561 of record NC_056426.1, read on the forward strand.
GTCACCTGATGGAAAGCAACTTCCGTCGCCCATGGACACTCGCAGCATCAGAAGAGCTGCAGGTGCGTTGCCGGCCTTTTAGAGGGAATAGGGTAATAGGGGAGGGTGGGGATTGGAAGGGAAGGGAATAGGGGAGGATAGGGAAGGGAATCGGGCCTCCGGTAAACTCACTCACTCGGCGAAACACAGCGGAAGCGCTGTTTCACGCCGGTTTTCTGTGAGAACGTGGTATTTCTCCGGTCGAGCCGGCCCATTCGTGCCGAAGCATGGCTCTCCCACGTATAAATCGTGTCACTTAAACCTTCCCTGGACTTCAAGGATTATTTAAGACTAAAATTTGCAGAATCGGTTCAGCCGTTATCGAGTTATAGCGTTACTATACACAATCGGAAATCCATTTTTATGTATATAGATTGACTAATTAGGTTAGATTTCCTTCGATTTCTACAATCATTATTGTTTTATAACCTTGTAATTTTACCTTTATTTATAATAATTATTATATCATTAGAATTACCTTTACAACTAGTAAAAACTAGATAAAAAATTCGAATTCTTATTTTTGAAAATCGGCAACTCTAGCCTCCTAATAGAGCCTCAGCCTCCTAATAGAGCCTCAGCCTCCTAATTGATCCTCAGCCTCCTGAATCCTGATAGGGCCTTATGCACCTACCTAATCAGTGGCGGGACAAGAGTTTTTTGATATACTTGTTTTTACAAAAAGATAATGAGTATATAAATAAACAATAAGTAATAAAAAACACGTTTTTTTGCTCGAAGATTGCATACAATACATATACAGCCCAAGCTAATAAAATCGTGTTCTTTTTTTTTTTTTTTAATTAAATAAGGGGGCAAACGAGCAAACGGGTCACCTGATGGAAAGCAACTTCCGTCGCCCATGAACACTCGCACCATCAGAAGAGCGTCAAGTGCATAGCCGGCTTTTTAAGAGGGAATAGGGTAATAGCGGAGGGTAGGGAAGGGAAGGGAAGGGAATAGTTGAGGGTAGGGAAGGGAATAGGGTAGGGGTTAGGGGATTGGGCCTCCGGTAAACTCACTCACTCGGCGAAACACAGCGCAAGCGCTGTTTCACGCCGGTTTTCTGTGAGAACGTGGTATTTATCCGGTCGAGCCGGCCCATTCGTGCCGAAGCATGGCTCTCCCACGTATAAACGGCGGTGTTCGCACACCTCCCCACACCCACACCTTACGCCGACTCCTAATAGTGTCTCAGGATCGTTATAAAACCTTATCCTTATAATAAAGCCCTAGCCTCTTAATGAAGCCTTAGGCTTAATAGAGCCTTAGCCTAATAATAGAAACTTAGCCTACTAAGGTTGGGTTGCACCAGAGGCGTGGTTAAAGTTCAAGTTATGGTCAAAGTTATGGTTATAGTTAAGGCAAATTTAACCTTAACTTTGACCACAGAATTTGACAGAAGACGTTGCTGGTCCGACAATTTATATGAATGTGGGCGGGGGCGCCCATGTTGTATGATGACAGCCGCGTTAGTTCCTTTTTTCGCCACGTTCATTCAAAGCCTTGTCGAGCTCAAGGTTATGGTTAAATATGGCGTCCATTTTTTACTTTAACCAAAGACTTGACATTTTGCATTGTAGTTATAGTTAAAGTTACAGTTATAGCTAAAGTAAGTTGGTGCAACCCAACCTAAGACTCCTAATAGAGCCATTAGTCTCCTAATAGAGCCTCAAACTCCAACGCCAAATTCTCAATCTTAAACGCCCCAGTAAAGGAATAGAGAGTGCTCTTGTGTACTGCGCACACACTTGGGCACTATAAAATGACTCCTGCGTAGCTGACCTGGTTTCAATGAAACCGGCCACCGTCACCGAAACCGGTGTGGGAGCTATTATTATTATACCGAGTTGCTGACTCACTATCGCAAGTCGAAAATCGAAATCGAATCACTCGATTGAAATAATCGAGTTATTCGATTGTTATAATTAGTGTGGGTGGTCTACCTGTCTACCGATAGAATGTCACGAGTCACGACTCACGACTCAGTGTTTTTTTTTACTTTTTAAATATTTTGCCACTTTGTCTGTCATAGGACTTTTGTTTTTTTTTTTATGAAAAAGGGGGCAAACGAGCAAACTGGTCACCTGATGGAAAGCAACTTCCGTCGCCCATGGACACTCGCAGCATCAGAAGAGCTGCAGGTGCGTTGCCGGCCTTTTAAGAGGGAATAGGGTAATAGGGGAGGGTAGGGATGGGAAGGGAATAGGGGAGGGTAGCGAAAGGAATAGGGTAGGGGACTGGGCCTCCGGTAAACTCACTTACTCGGCGAAATACAGCGCAAGCGCTGTTTCACGCCGGTTTTCTGTGAGAACGTGGTATTTCTCCGGGCGAGCCAGCCCATTCGTGCCAAAGCATGGCTCACCCACGTATATGTACCACACAAGAACAAGCTGCAAAGCTTGTATAGTTATTTGCTGTGTAAATATACAGTGTGTAACAAAAATAAGTGATAACACTTTAGGGTGTGTACGTGTTCCTTGTAGAGAGTTCACTGTGAAAGTAGCAGCGCTGAAAGACAATTTTTTTTTTTTTTCACTTTTGTATGGGCAAGCGCCCGAATGTCACGAGTTTCCCCATACAAAAGTGAAAAAAAATTTTGGTCTTTCAGCGCTGCTACTTTCACAGTGAACTCTCTATAAGGAACACGTACACACCCTAAAGTATTATCACTTATTTTTGTTACACCTTGTATTTTTATTAGTAATGGGGATCATGGAGTAAGTTTTTGACATTTTATAAAAGTAAAATGATGAAAGTTATGTATTTGACCCCTATAGAGGTAGAACGACCAGCAACTTCTGCAACTACGTAACTTCGGACGCGGTCAATTTAGAAGGTAGTTCAAAAGGTCTACCCTCGATAAAGAATAAAGCTAATTTTTTAAAATTTAGTTTTTATATTATTACTAGCAGTCCCGATGAACTTCGTGTCACTTTAAAACCTTCCCTGGACTTCTACGAATATTTTAAGACTAAAATCAGCCCAATCCGTTCAGCCGTTTTCGAGTTTCAACGCGACTAACACATTTGAAATTCCTTTTTTATATATAAGAAGATCATGACAAAAATCTGCCTGTTGCTGGCTCTTAAATTCAAACTTTGTGTCTACCGGGCACTGGCTATATTGACACTATAATTATTATACTTATTGACCACTTTATGATTGACACACAATTTGGCATCATGTAGACTACTGTTAAGAATTTCCCCATTATTTTTCTAAAATTTCTAACCATTGAAAACTTCAGTAGAATCGCGATACGAAACAAAAAACTGCCAAATCGTTCCAGTCGTTCTCAAGTTTAAGCGGGACGAGACATCATTAAAAATAAATAAAAGGTCACGGTAAAAGCGCCATCTATGTTTTAATGATTAAACTACTATGAATTGTTGTATCCTGCCATCTATCGTCACTTTTATGCACTGCTTTATATGCTTGTATGCTAAACTGCTAAACAGTCGTTCTACTCGACAATAGATGGCGCAACAGCTGACAATCCTTTATTTTTAAATCCTCAGCCTATTTCCGGTAACGACCTCCATCTCCAGAACATTATAGTGATTGTACAATCTTTGATTATATACTACTCTACAGTATTATCATAGATTAAATATCATGTATATTTATATCTGGTCCTCTGGTTTTATCTAATATTATATATTAAGTGGTATTATTTAAAGTTTCGTTCTTCACCGACTTCAAAAAAAGGAGGTTATCAATTCGACGTGTATGTATGTAATATTTCCAGAACTGTCCAGTTTTTGTATATTATGTTAATCTATAGCAGCTTCTGAACAAATGTGCAAAATTTCAAAAGTGTATACAGTATATTATAATATGTATGTATGTTTTCATGTTTGTGCACGGATATCTCCGGAACTACAAGTACGATTTAAGTGATTCTTTTTTTGTTGTACTAAGTATTGTTCAACTTAGGGAATACTGCAAGTTTCATCAAAATCGGTTCAGTAGTTTTTGAGATAGGGAATTTTAATTCTTAATTACTTACGTATAACTTGAAGTCGGTTTTACGTTTTTTAAAATACTATTTTTGTACATAATATTGTGAGTTTTTTTTTTAGATCTGCAATGCAATTTGCATGCAGCATGCTTATATAGGTAATAAGTAATGTACGGTTCCCGCGCGATAAACAAACTTAGGCCTAACGGAGTTGCGGGCGTTATATAGATAATATTATGTTTTTTTTTTATGAAATAAGGGGGCAAACGAGCAAACGGGTCACCTGATGGAAAGCAACTTCCGTCGCCCATGGACACTCGCAGCATCAGAAAAACTGCATGTGCGTTGCCGGCCTTTTAAGAGGGAATAGGGTAATAGCGGAGGGTAGGAAAGGGAATAGGGTAGGGGATTGGGCCTCCGGTAAACTCACTCACTCGGCGAAACACAGCGCAAGCGCTGTTTCACCCCGGTTTTCTGTGAGAACGTGGTATTTATACGGTCGAGCCGGCCCATTCGAAGCATGGCTCTCCCACGTATGATTAAGTATAATAATTTAAAACCGTAGTTTCATAACTTAAACATACATATTTTATTCAACTCCCAAGCGGTCAGTGACTCAGTGGTCACATTCATCGCGATAACAATAATAGATTTCCATAAATTCACGATCGAGGGATTAAAATGTGCGGAGCACCTTATGTTCCCACGGAGTTAACTCAAAAGTGTTAAAAAACTGAACACTTCAAAAGCGCAGTTAAACGTAGAGTTTACGAGACGTTAACTGCGGGGTAAAATTGGCGATTAACTTAACTGACTTTCAGCACGTCAACAATATTGGGTGTGAATATAAACGGCCATTTAAAATATTGTACGCAATATAGAGGTTACTTATATTCTCTCTACGCATTTTTTTATTGACGACACATAATTTATTTGTAACAACTAACAATGTTTTTTAAGTTCTAGTATTAGTATAAGTTAGTTTATAATATTAGATTAAATAATTTTCAATTAGTAAGGCCAATCGCATCTTTCATTCGAAAATAATTAGCATAAATTAAGCCTTTAGAGTTGAGAGGCTACAAAATAAATTGAAATTAAAAAACTTTAGATTTTATGTACTTATGTATAGCCTGACATATTAGCCAGATGATGAAGTTGGTAAGTTACAAGGTTTGTTATTATAGATAAGCAATTGTCCCTATGTCAGGGGTTCCCAATTTTTTTTTAGCCTGCGTCGCAGTTACATGTCACAATATTTTGACACGACTCACGGCGGCGCGGCGCCCTATAACTCTACCTAGCTATTAGAAAAAGATACATAAATAAACACCTACGGCCTTACTAATAAAAAGTTACACAGCGTGTATAGAGAGTGTATAAGATTCTTTCTACTAATAATCATTTTTTTGTCATAAGGCCTATATAGCGTTGTTGTAACTTCCATAGAAATTTCCACAACGTTAATAAAAGGCATCACCCTAGTTTAGTGGTGTTATAGGCACAATAGACATGTTATAGTCCCCGCGTTCCAGATGAGGTAAAAACGCTAACGCTCAAGACCGTAGTTTTTCCCGTTCCACTAGCTTGTGAGCGTCAGTGATACAAACCCAAGTGGAACGGATTATGGATCGTTTTGAGCGTTTTGAGAAAAGTTTAAAAAAAGAACTAAGTATATTTTTTTTATACATAAGTACTTACATTGAACAGATATAACTTGGATATTACGATCCTTTTCTTCACGTCGTAAATAAAAGTACATAGTTGTTTATACTTAGTTACATTTATTTTACAAATAAAATACATATTATAATATTTGTTTCGTTTTTAGTATTACATTTTTTTACTGAAGTAATCATATTTTAATATAGTTAAACTTTTATTTTATTTCAGTTTTCACATTGAATCATATTATACTTAATAACAAAACCACATGCTTTGAATATTGATTATTGACTATTGTCACATAAACGTTAGGTAACAATACCGCGTACCTAATGCTAAGTCAACAGGTACAGGAGAGATGAAAATAAGAAATCATTTGACCTTTTATTTAAAATAATTTCTTTTCCAATCAAAATATTTTATTAAATGTTATTTAATATAATATGTATTTCAATTAAAATATTATTTGTAATGAAATAATATAAAGTTTTTTTGTCTCTACTCTCTCCTGAAAACTTTCCGAACATGGCTTTCGCGATTATAGTTACGTTAAAATTTAAAAAAAAAACTAGAACGACCACTTTGACCCATCTTCGTCAAGGGTCGTTTTGAGCGAAAATGATGACGTCATGAGTGACGTCGTAGCCGCTATCAAAACGACCCCGGTCGCCAAAGGGAACGGCAGAAGGGGACGTTTTGAGCGTTTTGGTTAAAATTAACGTCTTCTGGAACGCAGCCAGTGTGTATATAAGAAAGATCATGATGGCGGATGTTCAATCAGCTGATTAGTATTTAAAGTCTCGTATGCTTTCAGCTTTAGCGAATTTGTGATTTCGACCATAATAAACTAGTAATCTGTGATTTCGACTTTCGAGTGCATCTGCTAATTATTACTTATGTACGGTATATAAAATGGAATTCGTCAATACCTTCGATTTATTTGATGAACTTAATGAAATAGATTCTGCATCCAGTTCCAGACGAAGCAAAATATACGAAACAAAATAAAATATTTAATCACTCCCTGGCAACGAGCTGCTTTCCTTCGGCATGGAAACGTGCCGACGTCATTCCCTTGCCCAAAACCCCTAATCCCTCTTCCTTATCCCATTACAGACCCATCTCCATATTACCTTACCTTTCCAAAGTACTTGAACATATTGTGCATAAACAGCTTTCCCATTTTTTATCATCCAACCATTTGCTTTCCCCTTTCCAATCCGGCTTCCGTCCTGGTCACAGTACTGTGACAGCACTGCTTAAAGTTACTGATGACCTACGCCTTGCTTTAGAAAATAAATGTATCTCCATACTAGTGTTACTTGACTTTAGCAATGCGTTTAATTCTGTTGACTTCGACATCCTTCTTTCAGTCCTTCGCTCCCTTAACCTCTCCTCTTCCGTGATAAACTGGCTAGATTCATATCTCCGGGGACGATCACAGCGAGTCCGCTTTGGTGAGGCTGTCTCTGACTGGTCCGATCTTGATGCAGGAGTGCCTCAAGGTGGCGTTCTCTCTCCTCTCCTTTTTTTCAATATTTATAAATAATATCACTCTAATAATAACATCTTACTTCCATCTCTACGCGGACGACTGGCAGATTTATCGTCATTCTCACATTCTGGATATTGACTCTACGGTTGGCGACATTAACTCAGATCTCGTACGCATAGCAGATTGGGCTAAGTCATTCGGCTTGTTAGTCAATCCTGGCAAATCACAAGCAATAATTATTGGCAGCAGGTATATGACACAACGGCTTAGTAACGTGCCTAGTGTCATTTACAATGGTACCGTAATTAATTACACAGATTCGGCCAAAAACCTAGGTATAATTCTAGACTGTAATCTATCGTGGATTCATCAGGTCACTGAAGTGAGCAGGAAAGTGCACTACTCACTGCACACGTTGAGATACCTCCAAAACTTTTTACCCATACAGACCAAAATTTTCCTTGTCCAAGCACTCATATTTCCCATCATCGACTACGCCGATTCCTGCTACCTAGACGTCACTGAAGAGCAGTTAACGAGGTTGGAGCGCTTACAGAACCTCTGTATCCGTTTCATATTTGGTCTGAGAAAGTATGATCACATCTCGGCCTACCGCTCCAAACTCAAGTGGCTTCCTATTCGTCTCCGTCGCAACTCCCATATCCTTTCCATGCTTTACAACATCCTTTATAATCCTCTCTCTCCTCCATACCTCCTTGACCGCTTCAACTTCTCTCGCCCTCCCGATATCCCATGCAGGTCCAACGTCCGGTCAAACCTCTCCCTCCCCTCCCATCGTTCCAATTTCTACTCCTATTCCTTTACTGTTCATGCGGTCAGATTGTGGAACTCGCTTCCCCACACCATCCGTGATAGTCCCACCATTGCTGTCTTTAAACGTCGATTGAAAGAGCACTACCTTGAATCTCTATCCATTTAAGTACCATTATTATATGTACATATAGTATTTATTTATTATAGTTATATTATTATATCTTATAAATATAGCATTTTGTATTATATTGATATTTATTATTTATTTGTTTTGTCATTTTCATATATATTATCTTTTGTCGTTTTAGTATTATAGTATGTATTAGTTTTACTTTTAACGAGCATATATTATTATTGTAAATTTAATGTAATCATATTCGTGCACGTCCTATCTGCTGTTTTAATCCTATCTCTCTCCGTAGGGCTGCTGGAAGAGATTTCTTTTAGAAATAAGCAGATCCTTTGTGTCGTCTTTCTGTGTAAACTGTTATATTGTTATATTTCCTGTGCACAATAAATTATAAATAAAAATTATAAATAAATAAGGGCGTTCCAAGGGGGGGCAAAGAGGGGCAGCTGCCCCCCCTAGAGATTCTAAAAAAGTTGCCAAATATAATGCAAACAACGACCACTATAAATTAAAATCTGCTAATTAAAAAAAATACAATGTTATTATAACTTATTTACAAGCTTTTTATTGCATAGTCAAGAGCTCGTGCTCGTAGCTTTACCATTGGACTCTTTACTGTCACAAAATATATATTTATATAGTACTGACTACTGATACTGTTTTTACAATCGCTGTAGATGTAAGGCTCGTAGTACTTGGTGAAAACCTTCATGTGCTGTCGACTTTACCTACAATTCATACCTACTTTTCTCATTCGTAGGGAATGAGAAAAGTATGAATTGTAGTAGGTAAATTCAACTTGCCCCCCCCCCCCCTGCGCCATCGGCTGGCGACGCCCTTGAAAATATATAAAATTCGTGAAGATCCTTTTCAGCTCAATGATTTTGAATTCAAAACGAAATATAGGTTTTCAAAACGATATATAATATACAAGATCGTCGATCTTATAAAAGACGACATCAAACAAAGCCGGCGAGGAGGTGGGATTTCACCAGGATTGCAGGTGCTTACGGCTGTAAGAACATGGGCTCGTCAGGAAGTACAGGACGATGCGGCCGATCTGCACGGACTGAGTCAGCAGTCCGTCACCAATGTGTCAGCAGTCCGTCACCAATGTGTGCCGAAGAGTTGCCACAGCATTAGGCAGACGAGCTGCAAATTTCATTTATATGCCCTAGAGGGCATATAAATGAAATTTGCAGCTCCGATATGTTAATATCGGAGCTGCAAAGTAAGTTCCGATATGTTAGAACATATCGGAACAGGAGAAAGTAATTTCAGGATTTAGGGAAATTTGTGGCTTTCGAAATGTTATAGGTTCTTTTTTATGAAATAAGGGGGCAAACGAGCAAACGGGTCACCTGATGGAAAGCAACTTCCGTCACCCATGGACACTCGCAGTATCAGAAGAGCTGCAGGTGCGTTGCCGGCCTTTTAAGAGGGAATAGGGTAATAGGGGAGGGTAGGGAAGGGAAAAGGGTAGGGGATTGGGCCTCCGGTAAACTCACTCACTCGGCGAAACACAGCGCAAGCGCTGTTTCACGCCGGTTTCTTGTGAGAACGTGATATTTCTCCGGTCGAGCCGGCCCATTCGTGCCGAAGCACGGCTCTCCCACGTATAAAGGTCGGAGAGGTGCGATCGATTGTACACATATCTGCATTAAAAAGGTCGGAGGTGATTTGGGCCAATTCTATATAAACAAAAGGTTACCCGTCACTAAACGTACAAGTGGTATGTGACTCGAAATTAAAAATACGCGATATTGTGGCCAGGTGGAGGGGCAGCAGCCACGACCAATTAGAGATAAATTTCTAACAAACCAGTTCTGTGGGCGACTCATTGGGGATTCAGGATATGGCGTGACCGTTTTGGTTTTTCCATATTTTCCAACAGAATAGTAAAAAACGAATAGTTTTTAACAAGTTTTTGATATAGGTAGTAGAGGAGTATAATAATAATTATTATTACAATTCTAATTTCGAGGTTTTTGATTTGTCAAAGACAGGAGCGAGCGGCGGTGACAACTGACAAGTGACAACAGACAATTCACAATAATAACTTTGACATTAGCGTTGCGTTCAAAAACATTGAAATAAATGTCATAGTCGACAATTATATTATTTACGAAACTCACGTACTGTATTATTAATATTAACTAAAAATGTTTAAATATCGATCTTGTGTCCAATTATAATTACCAGGTTCATAAAAATATAACTTTTAAATCAATTTTTGTCATCAACACCCGAACATCAGATAGCGTGTTACTTAATTCCTGAACGTTTTCCTTTGAGACTGTAGTCTATGGTTTGTAGTGCGATTTTAGTTACACAAGGTCTCGAATGTCATTAGTAGAGCTCTGTATAGACCCTGTGTAACGTTTGTATAGCTTACACACCCTCTATAACTATCCGTACGTTAAACACGCGTATAAGGAATTTTTATTAGTAAGGGGGTTAATGATTAGGTATAGTTAGGTTAAGCAGACAAATAATAATGAACAAATAATAATTAATATTATTATTTTATTTTATAATATTTGTAGTTAGACGTGGGAGAGCCATGCTTTGGCATGAATGGGCCGGCTCGACCGGAGAAATACCACGTCCTCACAGAAAATCGGCGTGAAACAGCGCTTGCGCTGTATCGCCGAGTGAGTGAGTTTACCGGAGGCCCATTCTCTACCCTATTCCCTTCCCTACCCTCCCTTATTCTGTTCCCTTTCCATCCCTACCTTCCCCTATTACCCTATTTCCTCTTAAAAGGCCGGCAACGCACCTGCAGCCCTTCTGATGCTGCGAGTGTCCATGGGCGACGGAAGTTGCTTTCCATCAGGTGACCCGTTTGCTCGTTTGCCCCCTTATTTCATAAAAAAAAAAAGCTTCGGATAATGATGGGGGATCGACTCACGGCACCGCGGCACCAGGGCGCCGCGGCGCATTCTTTGGGAACCCCTGCCCTATGTTATAAAATGTTAGTTGTCTGGTTCTTCCACTCACATCTTTAATTATTGTATCATCTTGCTAGAATACAATCTGTATATATTTCAGAGTCTAGCTTACTCTATCGGCCGCATAGTTTTTATTATTCGTAGGCCGCAATCTAATTTTTCTGTAAGCCTTATGAGGATTCCACACCGCCCTTTTTTCCATACAAACGTTGTCCCCTGTTTCCTCCCTGGATAATGCTAGTAGAGTTATATTTTTTTTCCTGAATATCTACGGCCACTAATACAATGTCCCTATGTTTTCTTTTTTTTCATAATTTAATTATTAAATAAGATATGAACGTTCAAAAACCCAAAAAAATGGCCAGATTTTCCGCTGTGTTCAAACGTCCAGAAAACAGATTTGGCTCAAGCCTTTTTTTAATCTTTAATGAAAAAAGTATTCAAATAAAAAGTAATCAGGGGACAACGAATCGTTGATTTTCTGGATTTTCTGCAGTTGTCTCTATCGCGTTCTGCGGTATAGGCTTGAGGTAAGGGAGACAGCTATAGATATTACACGTACTTTTTTTTCATTTCTCTAGCCCCTGTTGTATCCTCTTATAGGCCGCGGCAGCTTTCTTCAAACTTTTTATGGACTTTAAAAGCAAAGGAGAATTTTTGCCTGGCCTGTGAATTGCGAATTTACGCCTATAAGCCTCTTGGATATCTCTAGTGGCGCGGCGAGCGGCAGATTCAGGCAACACGTGGGTGTCAGAGTGCGATCAGCTGTGAAATACAATTTACTAGTTTTAATGAAAACACGTTTAAAACGTTAAAAAATGCTCTGAAATAGGAAAATATGGGCGGTTGTAGGGTACAAAATTCCCAATCTTTGAATCGTGAATTAGCGTTTTATTCGTTTCTGAGACGGAATTGGGAAACGTATCGAAATCAACATGCCGATTATTAATCATGCTTAAATCTAAATCTCGCATGAATATTTCTAAAATATCACGTGCAAGTTATTTTTAATATCATTGTTTCATTATGTATAATAATATATTGTAATTTAAAAAACTATAGGTATAATAAAAAATAACAAATAAAATTATTGTCGTTTCAATATTTCAGAACAATACTTATTCCTTCAATATTCACTTTTGCATTTATACTATTATCATACTAATATACTAATTACTGATACCTATTACTAATTTACTAATAATATTATAAGTGCGAAAGTGTGTCTGTCTGTTACCTACCTCTTAACGCCTAAACTGCTGAACAGATTTTGCTGGGCATGGATAACTCCATAATATGTCCTTAAGAGTCCCGAAAAAGGACATAGGCAGTGGCGTAACTATAAGATCCGGGGCCCGTGGCAAATTGATGGGGCTCTATCAGTAAAAATCGTCACGTTAATAATAAAACAATATGTACTTAAAAAATGTTGACCTTTTGGGCCGGAGGCCCGTGGCATTTGCCAGCCCCATAGTTACGCCACTGGACATAGGATACTTTTTATTCTGTCTACTCTTCTTTTTGTCTCCGGAAAATGTACGGTTCCCGCGCGATAAACTAATTTTGGCGCAACGGAGTTGCGGGCGTCATCTAGTAAATATGTATACTTAATATATTATGACGACCTCTGTGGCTCAGTGGTGAGCGCGTTGGTAGCTCAAGCCGGGGGTCGCGGGCTCGAATCCCGCCGACGGAACAAAAAGTCTTCAATGAGGGGTTTGGATGTGTATTAAATATGTGTATGATATAATAAAAATCTTAAATATATGTATAGTATAAAAGTAAATTAAATATATTTCCGTTGTCTGGTACCTGTAACACAAGTCCTTTAGGTGCTTAGCACGGGGCCAGACTGACGTGGTGTGAAGCGTCCATAGATATTATTATTATTATTATTATTACATATTAAAATTTTCTTTGATAATGAAATACAATATCTTCATTTTCCATTTTTATTTTGCATGTACGGGTTGAATAATTGATATTATTATTATTAATAATTGCTGAAAATATATTTGTTTACATTATTCAACTATTAATTAATTTTCCAATTAATACATAGCTCCACTTTCACGTCGTACAGTCGATCACCTACTCGTCTGTGGTATTACTTTTACACGGACGATTCGTTCTCCATCATCATGGATTTCGAAGACTTCATGAACATGATTGCTTTGGAATTAGTTTGTGCCCTATAATGTTTAATTAGGTAAACAACCTGTTATTAGTAATAAGTAATAAGTAATAGGTAACTAATAAGATGATCTTACAAATAAATAAATACACAGTAAAAATCATATTCAATGAATTTGAAAGCATATTTCATGATCGTGTATATTTAAGTAAATATAGCTTTCGATACATATTTTCCGCGGGAAAAGTCTGTGGAAATATTCCGAAATCCAAACTTAATAGTAATTTGGATCATTACTTTTTATTGTGCTTAAAAATATAAACAATTACCAAAAAAGTGCAGTGACTTGTATGAGAATCACATGAGGAAAGCGGTCACGAGTTTCCGCCGTCAACCGACCCGCGGCGTTGCCGTAGCTTAGCAACGATATCCAAGAGGCCTATAGGTACGCCAAAATCTGTTTATCGCGAAGGAATAAAAAGTATCCTATGTCTTTTTCCGGAACTCAAAGTACATAATATTATATCTTACCAAATTTCAGCAAAATTGGGCGTGCCCCGACCGCTAAATCGATTTTGCTTCAAGCGGTTGAGAGGGAACAGACAGACAGACACTTTGATATGAATTATTATTAATATGAATTAAAATATGTCTTAATTAAGTGTAAGTATTTTAAATATACTTTAATATGATTAGGAAAACAAATTTGTCCAATATTATTTTGTAATTTTATCCTTATGTCAAAGCAGTAGAGCTTAAAATCTATTGGTACTACGACTAATAAAAACTATGTATGTACAGTTTTTATTAACTCTAACTCCCATACTTCAACCGTTTTGAATTTGGTTCCCTTTCGCACACTAAAATAATATGGCAATAGCAACGACACACTCTTGAAATAAAGCCGTTGACATTAATTATTGTCACTGTATATAAAATTACACAAAATTGTGTGCCGAATATATGCATAAAGTATGTATGTTTTCGGGTCACATTTTGTAGACTCGCGGACAAATTTTTTGACACAGCTCTTCCTTGGGGTGGGTTGCACCAACTAACTTTAACTATAGTAGAGGAGTGGAGGGTGCTATTTTTGTAGTCACTTGAGCATCATGGTTTTGTTTTGTACATTAGATAAAACTGATTAAAAAATGATATGAGCGTTTTTTATTTTAGTGGTGGGTTCAGAAACTGCAGCCATTTTAAAGTTTTGAAAAAGAAAATATATTCAGAAAATTGCTTATTTAAGTCAGTTATAAATATATTTTAGACAGCAAGGACTAAATCATTTAGTTTAGTGCAAATTAAAATTTCTGCGAAGCTTAGTTAGGAAAATATGAAGCTTTACTTTTTATATTTTAAAATGGACTTGTATACAGGCTTACCAAACCTTTGAATCGTCAGTGCTTTATATGGAAGCTTCTTTGGGGTGTACTTAACATCCAGTATCTTAATCTGACAGATCCGATGACATTACAATGTAAAAAAAAATTAACCCACCACATGAGAAATCTGATTTCTATACCATGATGACTAGACACATGTCGGAAGCCTATACAAGCTTAATCTGACACGCTGGAGCTACTCCCGAAATCCCCTCTTCCCCTCCCAACTAAGTACTATAACTGTAACTTTAACTATAGCTTTAGCTACAGTGCAAAATGTCAAATCTTTGGTTAAAGTTTAAAATGGACGCCATCAAGACGCCATATTTAACCATAACCATAGAGCTCGACAAGGCTTTAAATGCACGTGGCGAAAAAAGTAACTAACGCTGTCATCATGTAACAAAAACGCCATTTTTGACAGTTCTCCTTTACCAGCAGCGCCCCCGTCCACGTTCTTATAAAGCCTTGTCGGACCAGCAACGTCTTCTGTCAAATTCTGTGGTCAAAGTTAAGGTTAAAGTTAAATTGGCCTTAACTATAAACATAACTTTAACTTTAACCACGCCTCTGTTGCAACCCAACCTTAGTTTCTATTATACGTAGGCTTAAAATAATATTATTGTGGTGTTATTGACAGACAGATAAACAATTTATTTCTTCACGTAATAATGAACCCAAGTTATGAGGGAGGGTGTGAAAGACTGGCTCGCTTCATAAACAATAACTCGACGAAGTGTGATTCGATATTAAAGGACGGCTTTAGATTTTAAGGTCAATTCACACAGCAACGCGACGCGTAGATGCATTTCTAAAGGACAACCCAAACTTCATAGAAAATTCCCAAGGCCCGGCGCAGAAGAGATGTATTTCAGTTATTTGGGTATTTTAAGTGTAGCATTTTTTGATAGGCGACGACCTCTGTGGCTCAGTGGTGAGCGCGTCGGTAGCTCAAGCCGGGGGTCGCGGGTTCGAATCCCGCCGACGGAACAAAAAGTTTTCAATGTTCCCGGGTCTGGATGTGTATTAAATATATGTATGATATAATAAAAATCTTAAATATATGTATAGTATAAAGTATTAAATATATTTCCGTTGTCTGGTACCTGTAACACAAGTCCTTTAGGTACTTAGCACGGGGCCAGACTGACGTGGTGTGAAGCGTCCATAGATATTATTATTATTATTATAGGCGAGTTTGCCGCAGGATGTGGCTAAGATAGAAAAAAAATGCTTTTAGACTTTTTCAGGCGCTAATTGAAAATTACATTTCGTTGAACATATCGACTCCAACATGTTATAAAATGGTAATGAATTATGTTTGTATAATACATAATTATAGTAATAATAAATAATAAATCTTTATTTTTCAATAAAATCACATACAATTTGAGGCATCCCCATTAAGCAAAGGATTACTTGAGTTTTATTATTATATTATTATACCGATCTTTTCTTATATAAGTACATAGGGAAAATAAACAGAATGACAAGATTTAGTGAAAATAAGTATATAAGAGTGTGTCGTAACTTTATGTTTAGACGCACATGATTAAAAAATAAAACAATTATAATTTTACCATTTATCATTTTATTTGGTTACAACTCGATATCCATCAATACCTCGTCTAAAAAGGCCGCAGGATGCTCTATTTCATTGGTTATGACGGGCCCGGTTACAAATAGGTACTATTTTTAATTTAATTGTAAATTACTTTTAGCAGACAGAATTTGTAGTACCTATCTTTATTGTCTTCTTAAAGGGAAAAAGTAAGTGTTTTTGTATGTTTAGTTATAGTTTAAAACATTTCATAAGTAAAATTGTTAGGTACGCCTGCAAATAATAAAATAGCATTTTTTTTTACTAAAGCCACTTTTTGCGGCAATGACACATATATATTTATTTTACTAATAAAATATACAAAAAACTGAGATACCTTACTTTTGTGCCGGAGCTTGGGACTTTTTTGGGTGTTCGTCTTTGTATGGATTTGACAGATTTGCAAGACGTCTCACGCAATTGAAATCTGTCATTTCAGTACAAATTTCAAAATGCATATTATTATGATAAGCTCAAATACCGAAAACGCTCAGTGAGCGAAAATAATAATAATAATAATCAAGGACGATAATAATAAAATATATAAAAATAATAATTATTATTATTTATAATTTATATTGGCGGTGCAATTCATTTAAATATTATATTTAAATGAATTTCACCGCCTAGCCGACATAACTCAAACATTCTCAAACGATATCTGTATGGAATTTGGAGTAGACAAATGTAAGATACAATCAGTACATAAAGGAAAAATAGAACAGACTTCATACGAACTAGAAAATCAGCAAATAATATGGCTATAGGCTATCCTATTATAATAATAATATTATAATCACAAACGCCAAGGCATCATCTTTAAATTAAATCCAAATCATGAAAAGGAATTATTCGTAAAGCTTATTGAAACTTGAAAAAAAAACAACTTTTTTAAGTAATCAGGAAGCAATGAATAGTAACATGAATACAACAGTTTTTGTTCTGTCACCGCGGGAGTCAAACCCATGACCCCAAATGTCTTTCTCTACACATTGTACTGTACTAGCCATTTTAGGGTTCAGTGCGACAAAAGAAAAACGCAAACTTGCAATATGCAAACTTTCTTGAGAAAAGAAAAAGCTGCTTTTTGGCCTTAAGAAAAGCTAATGACTCTCTGAAGTGAATCAAAATTCAAAGGACGATTCCCATTAATTTTCTATTAAATTGATTTTTTGTCGGTATCCTAAAGAATAAATCCCACAAAACTTGTAAAATGTTGCCGAGGCGACCACATAAGGTTTACCCTGTGAAAAAGATATGAGGTCTCATGTAGAGAAAGCTTCAGAATCTACGTGGCCTAATTCTACTGAGTACACTACTGACCCTAACTTAAGGGATAGAATTACAATATTCCCATCATGTTTCATGGGTAAATATTGTAATACTGTGTTTAAGGACATCCCCAAAACCAAACGACCTTGACCATACATTTACCGCGTTGCCGAGATCGCACCAAAATCCTATTTTTTTACTTATCTCAAAATTGACCTAAAAAAATTCAAACGGGGAATATGTAGTAAATTAAATTGTCGATCTATTGGCGTGTGTTTCAAATAAACGTAATTTGTAAATACTAGGCAGATACTGAATGTACCTATGCTTGAATTTATATAAATTGGTATTACTTTGGAAGCTGATATTATCGTGAATATAATAAACAAAAATAGGAAATTAATAACGGGGAAAAGAATGTTCATATACTGGAGATTATTGCTGGCACTAAAAACGGTAAATTACGGCATCTCGGTAGGGGGAGCGCCTTAAACAAATTATACATACATACCAGGCGGCCTACCACAACCTTTCCTAAAACTATCATGTTTCCAGAACACTTTGTTGTAAGATTACAATAACCTTACTTTGATTCGTACCATGAACTTTTTAAGGTGTATGAAAACAATATTGTTTTATTCCTGCTAAGTGATGGGAAAGAACGAACGATATCAAATTATTTGTTTACATTTATCAATGGGTGGAAGCGAGATAAGCAACTATGAAGCGCTTTGTTCCTCTCACACGATTGTGTAAACAAATGAATTGTCATGGGTGGAAGCGAGATAGCAGCTATAAAGCGTTTTGTCACTCTCACACGATTGTGTAAACAAATGAAGTGTCTAATTAGTCTAAACAAATGTAGAAAAAACTTATTAGTGACTGTAGAGAATTTGAATGGTACTAAACATAAATATTTCAATAAATTAAACCGATTCAGCGCTAAATTGTTAACAATAGGAATTAAATCAAATAGTTAAATTGTTGAAAAACTAATGCTGAAACCCAATTAAGACTTGAAGTGTTGTTGTGGTACGCTAAAACAAAAAAGTTTTAAGTGGTGTGTGAGTTGCGCGACTTTGAAGACTGTTTCGATATTTTCTATTATAAGGTAAATAGAAGGTACGTAAATATTTAATTCATTGGTTATCTCAAAACAAAAGCCGTTTTTTATGTACATGGTAAACTTTAAATACAAATAAAGTTAAGACTTTTCTTGTTAATACATAATATGCGTAATTTAAAATCGTACCGTACTCAATTTTCAAATATAATTTTACTAAAAAAACAGTAAAAAATGCAAAACAATCTTAAAAAAGTTGATATTTCACAGCGGATTTAAGATCGCTAGTTTGACGTTAAAGTAATCTTGCTCATCTGTCAAACGGTGTTAAAATGGAGCTCATGGTACGCTGAGAGCGAATGATATTGGGACATGACGTCACAAAACGTCTTGACGGAACAATCATAAAGTAATCTTACTTTTAAGAGGTGATGGTACGAAATCATAAAGTAAGATTAAAATAATACTGCTATAAGAGGTTGTAGTAGGCCTCCAGTAATGTAAGGCTTCGCCGTTACGCCGCCTTCACGGAGGTGATGCGAATATTTAGTTTCAGATCTAAAGAGTGAAGTTAATAAAAAAACATCCGAGCCATACATATTTACTGTTATGTAGAATTTGTTTAAGTTAGGATCAGTAGAGTTAGGCCGTGTAGATTCAGAAGCTTGCGCTTCGCTTGGTTCGTCTCGGCGAGTGCACTACCGTGCACCCAGAATCCAGATCCTAGAAGAATTAACAAGAACATTCTGTATATTATTTACTTTTTCATACTTATAACTTATATAAGTTATAACATGGACCAATTATGTTATAATAATTATTGAAGATATGTGTAGATGAAATGGATAACTAAGACTTTGATAACAGACGTATTTTACACAAATTAGGAGCGTAACAATTGTATTTTAAAAAGATAAAACCGACTTCAA
This sequence comes from Aricia agestis, assembly GCF_905147365.1. Lineage (NCBI taxonomy): Eukaryota > Metazoa > Arthropoda > Insecta > Lepidoptera > Lycaenidae > Aricia > Aricia agestis. Next base: position 5,852,962 of record NC_056426.1, read on the forward strand.
AATTGAGAATTAAAATTATTGAAATTAATTGAGAATTAAAACTCCCTATCTCCAAATCTACTAAACAGATTTTGATGAAACTTGCACTATTCCCTAAGTTGAACAATTCCCAGTACAACAAATAAAGAATTACAGGATTCGGAATGGTAATTCTAGAGATATCCGAACACAAACATAAAAACATACATACATCATACACTTTTTCAGGCACACACATTTGGCACATTTGTTCAGACGCTGATATAGACTAACATATACGAATGTTGGGCAGTTCTGAAAATATTACATACATACGCGTCGAATTGATAACCTCCTTTTTTTGAAGTCGGTTAAAAATGATTTACAAAATGTGGATGATAGGCTCTACTAGATGTCTGATGATGTACTAGGAAAGTTACAACTTACAAGGTTTGTTCAAATTATAAGGGAAAAAAATTGTAATTGCTCATAAGTTCTAAAATGTAAATAACCCACTTTATGTCTTCGACTATATATCTAATATTATTATAGTGAACATAATATTTTGTGACTTACTATTATTGTATTATTGGTACAGAACCCATGCGCGAGCCCCATTCGCACTTAGCGGATTTTTTGTTTGTCAATCGGATACTAAAGTTTGTTAAAAATGTTAATTATTTATTTCGGATTTTCTATAAAAGTGTTCCTAAAGTTTTTAACATGAAACTCCTGTTTGAGGCATAACATAGTAGATAACTAGATTTTTGGAATGACACTAGCACTATCTCCTTACAAAAAAAACTGTATTGAATATTCCGACAATCCTAGATATATCCTTTACCAACTAAAAAGTAATAACTCATATCGTATACCTATATAAAACATGCATCTTTTAAATTGACTCATAAAAATGCCTTAATCACAAAATCATTAGCGATCGACAAACAAATGAAATCATCTGTGTATTTACATTACCGAGAACTGCCCTAAAGTGGGAGCGAGATAGATACACCGTTCACTGAAGATGAAACGAGATGGGGCGAACCCCATGACCCCGCCCATCGACTCACAGGCAACGTGGATTGGCCTCCGAACACCATCAGTCTTCCATCACCTACGAGCTGGCCGCAACACTGGCCCAAAATTAAAAATAAAGTGAAACACTGGCCGAAAACAAAAAGTGAAAGTGTCAAAATGAATTTAAATTTCGAACAACACAATGAAGTGTCCACGTCGTTTCCTAAAATGGAATACGACTGCAAAACTGAGTACTACAAGTTCGAGGAAAAAGAGGTAAAACCTGTTTTCTTCGATCAAAAGAGTGGACTGAAAATAGAAGAAACCATGAATCCTAACACGTCATTCTACGTCAAAGACATATTGAATATAAACCAGACGCCGTACTACGACCGAAATGATATATGGCGGGCCGACAGGGAACGGAGAAACGAATATGAGTACCAAAATCAATACTGTCCAGAATACTTCACGCCGTACCCAAATATACCCGTCCACAACGTAGAGTCTTATTGGAACCCAGAAATATACCACGAGACCAAAATCGATGACTACTACAACTACAATCAGTACTGCCATAATATTATGTACCACCAGAACCCTGAGTATACGGACAACAACGAACAAAAGCCAGACAATGTTGAGAGAGAAGTACCTCCACCCCCTGGTATCATCAGAATACCTGACAGAACCGAAGAAGTGGAACAAAAATGTACCACATACCAGCCAGACATGTTACAGACGTATCAAGCTATTGCACGACGAAATACAAGTAAGTTTGCTTAATTATTTTAAAATAATGTAATAACGTGACATGTTTATTTTTATGTTTAACTAGCTGTTGCCCGCGACTTCGTCTGCGTGGACTTTAGTTTATAGCGCGCGGTGTCAACAAAATTTGTCAAATTTAAAAACTTTTTAAAACCCTGGCAAGTGGTACCCCTCTTAGGGCCGCGCTACATCGGAATGGCAGCGCTGAAAGTGCTCGCCTCGCCGCTGCTATTCCGGTGTAGCGCGGCCCTTAATTAATCAAAATACCCAAAAACAGCTGTGCAGTGTGCACATAATCTATACTAATATTATAAATGCGAACGTATCTCTGTCTGTCTGTCTGTCTGTCAGTCTCGCTTTCACGCCAAACGCCAAAAGTATCTCTGTCTGTCTGTCTGTCTGTCAGTCTCGCTTTCACGCCAAACGCCAAAACTTCCGAACCGATTGTAATGAAATTTTGTATACAGATAGTCTAAAGCCTGAGAAAGGACATAGGCTACTTTTTTTACTGGAAAAAAGGGTTGTAAGGGGGTGAAAATGCGTGAATTTGTTCAAATTAAGTTAGTTCCAACAATTCATAATAGATGGCGCCGTGAGTCTTCTACATCGCGCTGACGCTTGCTCAAAAGTCTTTCTATAAGACGTGGTATCATCTTACATTTAAGTTTCGATTTTTTTCGATTGTTATATCTATTCTACGGTATTAAATAACTCAGTACTTTATTTGTGTGTGACGTAACCTTAAATCTATCAATGATAAATAGTTTATGGGTAAAGTTGTGTAATTGGAGGGCTAAATAAGCTTTAAAATTTGGCATAAAATATAAAGTTTATTATAAAAAAATGAAATACTTATTGTGTGCACACTGCACAGCTCTATTGATTTAAGGGGTACCAGGTTTTTTTATAAAAGCTTTTGACACCAATTTTGTTGACATCGCGCGCTATAAACTGAAGTCCACGCGGACGAAGTCGCGGGCAACAGCTAGTACATAAAATATGTTTAAGATTTTTGAAATTTTATTTTAATACACATCCAAGACCCAGGAAAATTGAAAACTTTTTGTTCCGCCTGCGGGACTCGAACCCATGATCCCCGGGATGAGCGCTGGCCAAGCGCAATGCGAATTCATTTTCATCGAAATTTTCATGGAAATAAGATATTTTCCCACATCAAAATGTAGCCTATGTCCTTTCTCAGACTCTAGAATAACTGTATACAAAATTTCATTGCAATCGATTCAGTAGTTTTGGCGTGAAAGCAAGACAGACAGACAGACAGACAGACAGACAGAGATACTTTCGCATTTATAATATTAGTATGGATTAAACATCATATTCAAACGTATTAAAAACTATTATTTAAATAAAAACATACTAACTAATAAGTATGATTAGTTCTATGTTACAATAAAGTAAAAAATAAAACGCCATCTGTTGAATCGTATTAGAACTAAAATGATCATTCCATCAATATATTTCTGGATTTTTTATAATATTATACATAAAATATGTTTAAGATTTTTGAAATTTTATTTTAATACACATCCAAGACCCAGGAAAATTGAAAACTTTTTGTTCCGCCTGCGGGACTCGAACCCAGGACCCCCGGGATGAGCGCTGGCCACGCGCAATGCGAATTCATTTTCATCGAAATTTTCATGGAAATAAGATATTTTCCCACATCAAAATGTAGCCTATGTCCTTTCTCAGACTCTAGAATAACTGTATACAAAATTTCATTGCAATCGGTTCAGTAGTTTTGGCGTGAAAGCAAGACAGACAGACAGACAGACAGACAGACAGACAGACAGACAGACAGACAGACAGACAGAGATACTTTCGCATTTATAATATTAGTATGGATGACCTCAAAAAAATTAAATATTTAAAAAATCTAAGTGTCACTTTTATACTGTAATATTTTTAGTGAGGAAAGTTTAGGTCAAAACAAAACAAAACATAGTTGTTATATTAAAACATACGGACGGACAAACAAACAGACAGACATGACGAATCTATAAGGGTTCCGTTTTTTGCCATTTGGCTACGGAACCCTAAAAAGGTCAATTTGTACCGTCTATTTATTTATTTATATCTCTAATCTAAAAATATATAATCAAAGTTACGTCAATAATCCTTAGGAAAAACAAGCAGTCGTCTAATAGTTTTTTTTTGTCTACAGAAACTCCGTCCTGCACATCCAAAGACAAGAAAGACAAGAACGTGAAACGGAAACCGAGGATACTGTTCTCCCAGACGCAAGTCCACGCCCTAGAAGTCAGGTTTAGGGCTCAAAGGTACTTGACTGCACCAGAAAGGGAGCAGCTGGCGAAAACCCTTTCCCTTTCTCCCACCCAGGTGAAGATCTGGTTCCAGAACCGAAGGTACAAGAGCAAAAGGATAAAGTCTCCGGAAGTCTCCACTTCCACAGATGCAAAACCAAATAAAACCGGCCGGAAATTGTACAAACCAGAGACCAGAGAGGAGCAAATGATGTACGAACCCTTAAAAAACGAACGAGACCAAGTGACGACGAGCTTTTTCGAGGACAGCTTCTATGAGGCCAAATATCCAGCATATTACAGACAGGACGCGTCCATCTCGTCTACGAATATAGAGATCTATCCTCAAGCGAAGAAAGACGAGATATTGTATGATGAGACGGACGTAAAAAAATTCTATCCTAACTATGTTTGTTGACAGTGAAATCATAGACAATTTTATTCTTCCAAATATAAAATTACATTTTTAGAATAAATTCCAAAGATTCGAGTCCTACGCTAAGTTCATAAAGTGCTAGATTAAAAAAATGCTGCCATATTTTCTGCAATGTACTTAAATTTTTTTTCTATTTTTTTTTATTGATTTTAGATAATATGCATCTGTACAGATTTTATTGTTATGATATTTTCGTCTGTCAATTTTTTTTTATTTTATATTAGATAGACTGACTACCAAGTATTATTTTGTTATGTTTAGAAATAAGTTACTCATGCCAAAGTATGTACATAAAATATATAATATTTACTGTTTTCCTTTAATAAACTTGCAAGACTGATAATAATAAATTATTGAGTTTTCATTGACCTTTAAAAAAGGGGAGTGGGGACTGAGTTTTGAAACTCATTTTTTACATTTTTGTTCGTATTTTATTAAACTTAAATTTTGAGTTTCTTGGATCAAAATAATGAATAAACTTAAATGCATGTTTTTTTAACAATTAGAATTTTTAGATTTTCTATCAGTGGATAGGTAAAATTTATAAGATTTCTCTCAATATAAATAGTACCAAGAAGAGAGATTTTAAGTGTTTGTTTTATTGAAAATTCGTACTTAATTCCTTATTTCTTTAAGAGCTCTTATTTTAGACATTATAAAATTACTAGACAGGTTAAACTTTATACTATGATGTGCATGATACATGCTGCATGTAGCATGCTAAAAATTATATTTTGCAGTAATATATTTTTATAATAATTAAGTACTATTTCTATAGCCAGCGTAGAACAGATTTAATGTTAAATGCTCTAATGGAACTGACATATTTATTATACAGTTCAATCTGTCAAAAAAGTCCGTTAAATAAAATAAATGAAAAAAAAAAAATATTTCGAGTTTTTCAACCATCGTCGCACACAATAATTATAATATGTCAGGTTAGGTCTGACATATTATATTGCAATGATATTCTATGTTACTAACGTAACTAGATTGGAAGTTTACGGTAGCAACGCGTTGCCACTTCGAAGATGCCTGCAGGCATATCTCACATACATAATGACATAACGAATATATGACTTGACATTGTCTTTTGAAAAGTGGTTACGCATTTCTGAGAATCTTTTGTAAGACATTGCTACTCTAGTATTTTAGAAACTCATTGTTATATTGTCTATTAGATATTATGCCATAAATCGTTATAATTATTTAATATAATGAAAAGAATAATTACAGATTTTTTTTAAAAGATGACGCCTGTTAGGCGACGATTGGTATTTTTATTTTAGGGTTAAAAGGTTACTGACCCCTAGTTCAGAGCTTCGCTCTCAATTTGGAGGTCGAAATATAACATCCTTGATTCCTTACTAATAATAATTAGTGTCTTTGTGTGTCTATCTATTACCTCTTCACGTCTAAACCGCTGAACTGATTTTGATGTTTGGTTTGGACTTTGGACATATTAAAAGGCCCAGGAAAGGACATATTATAAGAAAGTGGTTATCGCGGCAAAATGTTTAATGTACAGTTCCGCGTGTTTGTCAAATTCTTTCGAAACAAATGAACCGATATTTGTTATAATTTTGTTTGCTAATCTGTCGTTACTTTTCTATAAAAATAGTAAACACAGCGAAAAATATTATAAAAAATATTTTCTAAACTAGTATCCAACGAGAACGTTATACGTGGGAGAGCCATGCTTCGGCACGAATGGGCCGGCTCGACCTGAGAAATACCACGTTCTCACAGAAAACCGGCGTGAAACAGCGCTTGCGCTGTGTTTCGCCGAGTGAGTGAGTTTACCGGAGGCCCAATCCTCTACCCTATTCCCTTCCCTACCCTCCCCTATTCCCTTCCCTTCCCTTCCCATCCCTACCCTCCCCTATAACCCTATTCCCTCTTAAAATGCCGGCAACGCACCTCTTCTGATGCTGTGAGTCTCCATGGGCGACAGAAGTTGCTTTCCATCAGGTGACCCGTTTGCTCGTTTGCCCCCTTATTTTATAAAAAAAAAACGAGAAAGCCCCGCCCACAGGCACCCGTCATTTTTCATGACGCAAAGCTTTTTAGTTTTTTTATTCAATTTGTAAGGCGGCGTTATCTCTATTGCTACCAGCCGCGAGGAATGACGAATTTACTCAGAAAGAACCCACTAATACTATGCCTCATACATATATTTAATGTTTGAGCTAAGCTTTTTCTGGAACTTAAAATAAATCCAAACCAAATTTGATTAAAATCGATTTAGATGGTTAAGGAGTAATAAGACAGATTTTACAGTCGCATGCATCACATTAAGTATGTAATATGGATATTGGATTACTATTGAATCAGAATTCAGATAGTATGTAAGTATAGATTTCTCTTTTAAGAGGATACCACAGCAGCTAGAGAAATGAAAAAAAAGTACGTGTAATATCTATAGCTGTCTCCCTTACCTCAAGCCTATACCGCAGAACGCGATAGAGACAACTGCAGAAAATCCAGAAAATCAACGATTCGTTGTCCCCTGATTTCTTCTCCAAAACTTAACCGATTTAAGTACTTTTTTCATTAAAGATTAAAAAAAGGCTTGAGCTGTGTTCCTATGTTTTGCTTTTTTTGTATAATCTATCCAAATCTGTTTTCTGGACGTTTGAACACAGTGGAAAATCTGGCCATTTTTTTGGGTTTTTGAACGTTCATATCTTATTTAATAATTAAATTATGAAAAAAAGGAAAACATAGGGACATTGTATTAGTGGCCGTAGATATTCAGGAAAAAAATTATAACTCTACTAGCATTATCCAGGGAGGAAACAGGGGACAGCGTTTGTATGGGAAAAATGGCGGTGTGAAATCCACTTGCTAAAGATAAAAAATAAAGCCAATAAAAAGTACAACTTTAAACACGATCTCTATTACATATTTTTACGAGGTTTTTTGTGTGAATTTTAATAAATATCGATGTTACAAAGTGGCTGTAACTTTTTTACGTTGTCATACGTTTCGTAGACATAGTGGGGTGACTACACGCTCAGAGAAATTGGGACATTCTGTTTAAAGTAGCAATTTAATTTTAATTAACGTTATCCATATATATAAACAAAAATTAATTTAAAATTTTGTTACTCTCGAGAAGAGCTGATCCGATTTTAACAATTTTAAAAGAAATCCAGGGAAGGTTTATGTTAGGAAGAAAGCGATAATATGAAGTTTACCGGAGCATCTAGTAAAATATGTCCCTCGGTTCAAGTTCAAGCCTTTAAATACTTATGAGGAATGGATAGGTTTCCAGAAAGGGATACCATACAATCTACATTATAATTTTTAAACTGTTACCGCGCACAAAACGAGTGGTCCAATAATGAATGGGGTGGCAGAACGAATACAAATTAATATTTAATTCACTGAAATCCAGGGTTTAAAGCCTATGAAACTGTTAGGATGTTAATTGGAACGCAACGTATAGTCTGTAGTTTTACATATTTGCCGCTTTCTTAATTGTCAATGTCGCCACTGACACTTCCTTTTTTCCTGCTCTGGCGCCTCTGTACTTATGGTAAAATATACGTCGTTGCATTTTCTCTGGCTTTCTTAATTGTCAATGTCGCCACTGACACTTCCTTTTTTCCTGCTCTGGCGCCTCTGTACTTATGGTAAAATATACGTCGTTGCATTTTCTCTGAGAAGTTTCATTTATTTCCACGCAAATATCAACAGAAACTCCATTAACTGTTACGGACCTACGCGGTATTTTTTCTCACATAGTCACAATAGCGAAAAAAATACTTGAATGCTTTTTAGAATACAAATTAGTATTTTATTTAATTAAAAAAATATATATATTATACGTGACCAAAAAATCATAACCAAAAACTCAATTTAGTTTCGATTATTTTGACTTTTTTACTCAGTCCCGGTTTCCTCCCAACCGTGGTCACTCTACACAAGGGGCGCCGGCGCCAACCACCACGTGTGAACCTGCCCCTGGGAACGCCACCTGCCCCTACGCGTGCGCCAAATTGAATTGCGCCATCTAAAATTTTACGCCACATTTTATTGGCGCTAAAACTTTATATGGCGTGTCAAGTTATGAAAATCACACTTAAATAGTTTTACTTCTAATTACTGATAAAGATTATCGATTTTAATTATCTACTTTGTTTCATAGATTTACGTGATGGAATTATACAGTACGAGCTTTTGCCCGCGGCTTCGCTCACGTTAAAAAGTATTATTATATACAAACTTTCATCCACTATTTTAACTCCTTGGAGGTGGAATTGATCAAAATCCTTTCTTAGCGGATGCCTACGTCATAACATCTACCTGCATGCCAAATTTCAGCCCAATCGGTCCAGTGGTTTGGGCTGTGCGTTGAGAGATCACCAGTCAGTCACCTTTGAGTTTTATGTACTTATATAGAAGTACACAATAAAGCACATTCACGTAATTTTTGATGGAAAATGAATAAAAGCTACACATAATAGTCCCATTTCACTTTGGTGTATTCCAACATATTTAACCTAATAAGGTAAGTATAGTAAAATCATTAATCAACCTTCCAGGTACATTATATATTGCTGTTTATGTAAAGATAATAAGGCAGATAAATATAATTATTAATGTCCTGAAAAAATCATCGCATCTTAAGAGGATACACCAGGGGCTAGAGAAATGAAAAAAAAAGTACGTGTAATATCTATAGCTGTCTATCTTACCTCAAGCCTATACCGCAGAACGCGATAGAGACAACTGCAGAAAATCCAGAAAATCAACGATTCGTTGTCCCCTGATTCCTTCTCCAAAACTTAACCGATTTAAGTACTTTTTTCATTAAAGATTAAAAAAAGGCTTGAGCTGTGTTCCTATGTTTTGCTTTTTTTTTTGCATAATCTAGCCAAATCTGTTTTCTAGACGTTTGAACACAGCGGAAAATCTGGCCATTTTTTTGGGTTTTTGAACGTTCATATCTTATTTAATAATTAAATTATGAAAAAAAGAAAACATAGGGACATCGTATTAGTGGCCGTAGATATTCACGAAAAAAATTATAATTCTACTAGCATTATCCAGGGAGGAAACAGGGGACAACGTTTGTATGGAAAAAAGGGCGGTGTGGACTCCTCTTAAACTCTCCCAAGTAGGTATAGAATGTTTGTTACATTTCGAGTGTGACAAATGCTCTATCTGTACGACTTTACATAAGCAGTAGATAGAAGATCGTCAAAATTGATTTTATTAACCCCCGACAAAAAAGAGGGGTGTTATAAGTTTAACGTGTCTGTCTGTCTGTCTGTTTGTCTGTGTGTGTATCTGTCCGTGGCATCGTAGCATCCAAACGGGTGGACCGATTTTGATCTAGTTTTTTTTGTTTGAAAGCTGACATGATCGAGAGTGTTCTTAGCTATAATTCATCATCATCAGCCTCCTTAGTGCTGGACAATCAGGGTTTATCTTTTTTATTGATGGGTTTTATATTTCATTCTAGTTCGTGACATTTGTGAATATACAATAAAAGTATTACGTATACACATAATAATGGAAAGTTGACCTGGTGCTGCAGCATCACCTGGTAATGAATAGGATATCCAACTCCTCGCCAACTTAGAGCAGAGGTTTCGTGTTTGGGCTCATTTTAATAGCGAAAACCAGTAAGAAGTAGATAAATAGTAAATATTTTCATGCTGCTGCTGCAGCATCACCTAGATTCTATAGGAACCGAGCTTCGTATGAACCCAAGGTGGAGGTTTCACGTTTGGGCTCATATTATCGGCCTCATCGAAAAGGACATTGATAAATGGTAATCATGAGACTATGATTCTGTTGATAGGAATTATTCTGCACTTTAACCAACACAAGTTCAAAAAGTATGAAATAAAATTAAATTAACAAATTTAAAAAACCCCCGCCAAACAACTTTAAAAGTAATGAAATAATATTTACTGCCTTTAAGTTCAAATAATTCCTAACTTGTGTAAAGTAATATTTTAGTCCATAATTGTTGTCAAGGTGTGTCGGGGGACCGCTAATGTAGATGTTTAATTTCATATAACATTATAGTTTAAGGATCAATTCACAGCGAACTGAATCGAGATAATATTATAATCAGCGACTTGGTGGTTGTAGGTTGCAGTTTACTTGGCGGTCCCCCGACACACCGTGACAACAATTATGGATTAAAATATTACTTTACACAAGTTAGGAATTATTTGAACTTAAAGGCAGTAAACATTATTTCATTGCTTTTTAAAGTTGTTTGGCGGGGGTTTTTTAAATTTCTTAATTTAATTTTATTATAATACAATAATAATTACAACAATAACGACTCCGTAGTCTTCGATTCCCGCGTTGGAAACATGTTATTTCCAAGTTTGGTTAGGACAATGCAGGCTGATCACCTGATTGTCTGACAAGTAAGATAATCCATGCGTCGGATGGGCATGTAAAAAGTCGGTCCTGCGCCTGATCTCTCGCCGGTCGTGTCGGTCTTCCGTCCCTCTGAGTTATGAGAGGAAAGGAACAGAGAGTGCTCTTGTGTATTGCGCACACACTTGGGCACTATAAAATTACTCCTGCGTAGCTGGCCTGGCCACCGTTACCGAAAACCGGTGTGGGAGCTATTATTTTTATTATTACAATAATAATTATTATCTAAACTTGATAACGTCCGCAAATCCGTTGCGTAACATTCGTTTATCCAGTAAAAAGTATCCTATGTCCTTTCCTACGACTCAAAGTATCTAACATGCTAAACAGCAAAATCGGTAGAGCGGTTTGGGCGTCAAGAGACAGACAAATTTTCACATTTATAATATTAGTGTGGATTCTCATATCTAATAAATACCAGAATCACAAAATTAAAACATACTTACCAAATATATCTGTTGAATCAATCATAAAAACGCATCTGTGTAAGGTTACAGGGCAATTGGATATTAACGATGTATTATTAGAGGGTTATCCTGTCTGTCTGTCTGTGAATACATGTCTGTGTGTCTTCAATAAGTGTATGTTCACATACAATAACTGTCTGTGAGTGTGTTTGTGTGTATGTCTGTGTGTATGTGCACGTGGTTGATGTATTAATATTGGCTTTTAGGTTATCGCCGTGTGGAAGGTGATCTGGCCCGATAGTCTGATACATCGCATAGCGAAAGGGGATCGTGGATCGTTCTAAATTAGAATATTCAAAATTCGAACGATTTAAAAATTTGCTCGGAATTTAAAAGTCCACGTAGAGCTCGTCCGATTTTAAATGACGCGCCCCTCTCTCGTATTTACAGTACCTTTCTCATTTATATCAACTGAAGAACTAACTTTAAATGACGCGCCCAACCACGGTCATGTCATTTAAAGTTGGACAAGCTCTACCAGCTTTACGATGCATGATTGCGGCGCTAATTATGGATACTGCCACATCACTCCCCCCCAAATAAAATTATTGCAATTTTCAATGCAAATTAACATTCTGGTAAAGAAAGGCAGTTCGCGTAGCAACCGTAGCACTGCGTAGCAGTCGTCGTAGCAAGACCACGACCGATAAATAAAATGCCGCTATATGACATAAGCTATATATTTATTTTTCTACGGACATATTTGGTGTAGCGATCTATGTTGGATCTATTGTGGTGAAGAGCAAAATGAAACATATAGCCAGAGGTCATAAGAGGCTGCCCCCTCCCCCTGACCTCGCTACGCCCATGGCCAGACTATTATATACTTGGTTAGCTTTCACCTGTCTCCTGTATCAAGTATGGGTTGGACCTGGTATTTATGTCGCAGCCGACTGGTTTAAATAGCCGTTCAATCAAACAGCTAGCCCTTTGACTGAACAACGCCATTCAATCACACGGCTTTACGTCGTTTAGCCGACTTGTTGACTACAACGTTCAACACTACAGCTAGACGACGCTTAGCCAACTGGTTTGTTTTTGTTTTGGCGGGGGGCTGCGGCCCCCGAGCCCCCCTTTTATTTGGCGGCGGCCGCCGGCTGCTGCCGCAGCACGCTCGCTGCGCTCGCTCGGCTCACTCTGAGTTGTGGTCTAAGTTCTAACCTAACCTAACCAACTTTTGGAGTTTCTGGATTGTGTTTGTTTTTGTTTTGACGGGGGGCTGTGCACCCCGAACCCCCCTTTCGGGGGAGGCTGCGTCCATCCATTTCATAATCCCGTAATTTATCCTCGAATATTTGTTGAAATTTAATTCACTCGTATGTGCCTCCACAATTTTGTCTCATTAATAACACTTGTAACTTTTATTAACTACATTCTTTCCGAAAAACAACCACAAACACCAACAAACACTTGCTAGTTGACACCATATTGTAAATAAAACGCACCTAGCGCCGCAGCGGTGCGCGCTGAACTACTTCAATTAGACGGCGGCTTTTGAATCAGCTGTAGTGTTGAACGTTTTGAGCGACTAAAATATTCAATACAAAAGCTAGACGTGTGATTGAATGGCGTTGTTCAGTCAAAGGGCTAGCTGTTTGATTGAACGGCTATTTAAACCAGTCGGCTGCGACATTTATTTAACGATAGCTATTCTCATATCCACATTCCCCTGTGGTCGTGCATCTCCATTACTAAGCCCCCGCTCGCACCGCGCTCGTTAGCTTTTATTTGGACGCCGCGGCCGGACTCCTGTTCCCGATGTTCACTATCAGATAGAAAAACTACCGCCATCATAATATTAGGTTCATTTGTAAATAATTCTGAGAGTTATGTCAATGCTAGGGCCTAGGGGATAGACCCGACTAGAACAAAATAAACTATAGTACAAAAAAAAAAACACTGGCAGCCGGTTTAAGAAATTAAGAAGTTAATTTACTTAATTAAGATTTTTCCTTTTGGCACTTTTTTTCTTCCACCTGCCGACATGCGAGTCGCATGATGCGACAGGCAAAGTAAAAAATCAGTAGCTGTCATTTTCACTTACCTACCTATTTTTAAATAAAGGGTTTCAACATTTAACTCATTGAATGGGGGGCATATGAGCACACGGAAAGGCCACCCGAAACTTTTAAAGTAATTATATCCCTATCTTTAAGAGGATACACCAGGGGCGAGAGAAATTGAAAATATGTATTTGAAAATGTATTGCTGTCTCACCAATCTCAAGTCTCCCACCGCAGAGCGCGATAGAGACAACACGACAAAAGTTCTAATAAAAGAACAGAAAATCTTCGATTCGTTGTCCGCTGATTCCTTCTCCAAAACTTAACCGATTTAAGTACTTTTTTCATTAAGAATTAAAGCAAGGCTTGAGCTATGTTCCTATGTTTTATTTTTTTGTATATTCTAGCCAGTTTTGTTTTCTGGGTGTTTGAACACAGAGGAAAATCTGGCCATTTTATGGTTTTGGAACTTCTTATCTTTTCTAATAATAAAATTATGAAAAAAAAGAAAACATAGGGACATGCTAATAGTGGCCATAGATATTCAGGAAAAAAATCAACTCTACCGGCATTATCCAGGGAGGAAACAGGGGACAGCGTTTGTATGGGAAAATGGCGGTGTGGACTCCTCTTAACTTTTGGCACGTCAAAATTTTCTTTGGTAAATCTCGTAGATTTCACATATAAAAATCATTTAAATATGCTTCACCTACAGTCTACAGACACATAGAGCATATTGTATCATATTCTGTTCTATTTCATCACCATTTAGTTACAATTTTCACTTTAATTTTATTTCTAATATGTTTCCAGTTTTTATACCCACGAGTGTACGTGAGGATCTGAGCGTTATCAGTGGTTCAGTACATGTGCGCAGTTTAATGTTCTCATTCTGTTGCCGACTAATTGCCGGCCCGGTTAGCCGGCTAAACATCATGTATTACATCACTCAGGTTAAATGTTAGCTGGTAAAGGCAGAGAGCGCTGAAAAAAGAGAGAAAATGTTGGTCACTAAGAAAGAAAATGAAGATTCGGAAAAAAATATATTAACGGTATACCGCAAAACAATACAGTATGCGATATTGCTTTGATATAAACTAATTAGTTTAAAAAATAGGCAAGCTAAGAAAATAAAAATAAAAACTTAAAAAGTACAGCGCAATCAAAATGTGGGGGCACGGCAGTGCCGCAGGCAAGCCTTAGAGCAAAGGCAAGGCCGTACCATACTTTTCTCTGGAAGCGGTTCGCGGCTATAACTTTACACCCCATATATCTTCGATGATGACAAAGCTAGGAATCTAGATTTTCGGTGACTAGGAGCTAGTATTAAAACTAGCATTAACCTCCAAATTTCATAACATTTAAATAGTTTACAAGTGTCAATGACACTTGTAAACTATTTCAGAAATGATTGGAATTTGGATTTAATGGATATCAATTATTATCATCGACCACATGCGCGGATGCTTGTACTCATTGACAAGCCACTATAATAATTATAAAATAAATAAAACTATTGGGTGAATTTCCCAAACGGCTTTTTTTTTGTCTTCGTTGAAATTACTATTAAAAAAAAGGAATATTGTTGTAAATTATTTGTTTTACTATTCAATGGGTAGCTATAGGATTGTGGCAAAAATATAATATGCCTAGGACTATTACAAAGGTAGAAATAAATAACTTAAAGATCTATTTTTATCAAATCGGTGCTGTCCCTCTACTTTTTTTACAAACAAAAACGCTTACATACTAGAAAATATGAATAATTTAAGGGTATAACTTATATTATTTCGTAGAATATTAGTTAATCTATTATTATATTCTACGAAATATATTTTTAATAACAATTGAATTAAATTAATAACGATTATAGTTCCTTAGAGGCACAAATGTACTTGTCCTGAGAATTTTCCTCATATCGCTGGATAAAAGAAATTTGAGCATTACTTTTCATCGACGAGTCGGACAGTCTCACCACCCCAATTTTAATTTACTCCTTAGTGTGTGCTTCTACGCAGTCAACACAGATTTGCATCAAACCGCTGCATATTCGTGCCAACAATATAAGTATGTCATTAAAATGCTCTCAGACAATTATTTTATAATATCGGTGATTGAATTTTTTAAATGTAATTAATGGTTTTAAAATTTGTTGTTCGTTTCTAATGAATGTATTAAGTGATTAAGTAATTTTACCATATCGGTGAATTGTTTTATCATATCGGTTGATCTAGTGGCGTTTCGTTAAGTATACAAAGAAATTACAAATGCGCATGATAGTAAAAATGAATGGATGTAAGGATGTTTGGGTCATTTAAAGTTTTTACTTTATTTTTCTTTTCACATCTAGTTCATTTTAATAAAGACAACGATGAGAAATTTTATTATTTTTTTATTCTATATCCCTACATCAAATAACTGGATTTCCCAAACTTTTTTGCGCGGGAAGGCTGAAAACTATAATATGTTTTCAAGATATCGTTTTCATTTTTGATTTTAAAAGTAAAACATAACGCTTATAATTTGGGCCTATCTTTATTTTTTAAAAATAATTATTATTTTCCAAGAAAATAAAAAGACAACGATGAGAAATTTTATTATTTTTTTATTCTATATCCCTACATCAAATAACTGGATTTCCCAAACTTTTTTGCGCGGGAAGGCTGAAAACTATAATATGTTTTCAAGATATCGTTTTCATTTTTGATTTTAAAAGTAAAACATAACGCTTATAATTTGGGCCTATCTTTATTTTTTAAAAATAATTATTATTTTCCAAGAAAATAAACATAAATAGGCGATTTCCAATTTTGGTGGCTTGTCGCCGAACTATTTTACTCAATATCTAGACCGATTATCAGAAAACTTGATACTGGATTAGATTTTTATTTTTATGTAGTCATTTAATATAGTTGACTCTTCATAATATTATATCAATTTTATTGTGCTAACTTCTGTAAGTGAGTTTTTATGACACAGTTTAGGTCTGTCGCGGAGAATTTTTAAATTTTGGTGGGATTTACGAAACGTTGTTTCTAAAAAATACTATTGATCCCTTAAGCATAAAAAAATACGCCATTTGCTTCATTCAGCCACACGCTAACCCGTTTAGGAGGTGGCTGTGGGCTGGGTCGTACCAGTTTCCAGCCAGAAATGAAAGAAAACCGTTTTATCACAAAACTCCCCGATTTTATGCAATTTGGTGTACTTAAATTATCCTACTTGTGGCAATAATATCATGTTGTTATTTTGAATATCGGTAGAGTTTTGGTTTGTTTATAGTTAAGTTAATGTGATGTAACTTTAGTGCACATAGTTTCTTTTAATGATTATTTTCTCGCAAATTCCAATTTTGGTGGGTAAGAGGGTGTGTAAAACATTAGTTTTACAAAATACCATTGATTCTTGAAGCATAAAAAATACGCCATTCACTTCATTCTGTCATAAGCTAACTCGTCTAGGTGGTGGTTGTTGTACCAGTTACCCGTGAACACCTAATCTCCAATTGTGGTGGAAACAAAAATTTCCACCAAAATTGTATAAAAATGCAAGTTGTTGAAATCCACTCAAATATTGTAAAACATTTTAATTTTATTTTAAGTACTGACTCTATTCTTGATCAAAATAAATACATAAATATAATATTATAAAGATAATATTATCATATCGCTGGAATAGTATGTCATTTCGGTGGTTAAGCTTATCATATCGGTGCACAGAAATAAAAATCGGTGCCGGTTTATCATATCGGTGGAAACCAGAATTCAAAGTGAATTTTCTCCTTAGTCTTAAACGATACGTTAATGATATTAAATTTGGGCACATTTTGTATCTTAAAGAGTACATACAACCTGAAAAGTATATAAAATATGTATAAATAAAAAAGTTCACCGATAAGATAAAAAAATGGTCATTTGTTGAAATTCACCCTATTATTAAACTATAACTGAATGTGGATATACAATTACAAAATAAGTAGAAGGCTTGGCTTGAATATGATCTGAATCTGTGGTAGGCACCGTAACTAATATTAACATTCTGAAAGTATTTTTTTTTAAATCTACTCAGAAATAAAACATTTTTTATTTTATTTTATTTTTAAATCTTTTTTACGATAGAAATTATATAGATAGGCTTGTCTCCCTCTTTTTTACATGTCATGTTTTTGGTGGGATATAGATTTCAACAACCAGTATAATTGTAGAGCGCTATTGACTAGTAATTCAGATTTTAAAATAGTCTTTAAAGATGAGTTAAAGTCTAAAGACCTTTACTTTGGGTCATGATGATTATCCATGATTGCAATTCCTGTCTATGGTAGGCGCGATCGACCTCGATCATGGGCAACAAATAATAATTATAGACGACTCTATATTCGTAATTGGTTGGCCAACATAAGACGATTAGTTTTAAATCTGTTGTAATGATTTCGTTTCAGGAAGAATTTTTAGACACCATCAAAACCTGTAGGTTGACACGTAGGTACTCATGAAATTAAGTAACTTTCTGTATGCTGTCAACTTTCTAAAACGAAAAAATATCAGAGCTGTTTTATTTAAAACTACTAACGCGCGAAAATATTATTTTATTGAAGTGACTAAATTATAAGTATGTCACCATGGCATCGTCCATCGCTATCCCGTCGCACAAACAATGGTCGCCGTCAGTCTCGAGTTGCAATAATTTACTATTCATTCAACAAATGCACTTATCAATATAAAAGTAGACGTTGTCCGATTCTCAACTCTAGCCGGTATGCTCGCTAAGATTCACGAAAATCGGTCGAGCCGTTTCAGAGGTGTTCAACCACGCACCCAGTGACACGAGAAATTTATATAATAGATTTACTTCTAGGATATACTTCTATACGTGGGAGAGCCATTTTTCGGCACGAATCGGCTGGCTCGACCGGATAAATACCACGTTCTCACAGAAAACCGGCGTGAAACAGCGCTTGCGCTGTGTTTCGCCGAGTGAGTGAGTTTACCGGAGGCCCAATCCCCTACCCTATTCCCTTTCCTACCCTCCCCTATTCCCTTCCCTTCCCTACCCTCCACTATTACCCTATTCCCTCTTTAAAGGCCAGCAACGCACATGCAGCTCTTCTGATGCTGCGAGTGTCCATGGGCGACGGAAGTTGCTTTCCATCAGGTGACCCGTTTGCTCGTTTGCCCCCTTATTTCATAAAAAAAAACGTATTATAAACTCTTACCCCCTTACTGATAAACGTTGTATATGCTTTAAATAGTTATACAGTGTTTTGTTCCTGTCACACAAATGACATTTTTAATTGGATTGAAGAAGACAAACATATATATTCTGTGACAAAACACTGTAAAACTATTCAAAGCTTATACAGCGTTTATTAGTAATAGATACTGTATTCTAGTAGCAAATAGCAATCCTTCTTGCAAAATGCGTTTTTATCACCGGCGCCACTCCGCCTGCCAGACGTATGTTTGCAATAACTCAGTGACAAATCTCTGACCACTTTTTGCGTGACTTTTGACCTTTTTTTCCCCTTTTTTGCTCCCTAGTGGCCAAAATTATACGTCTCATTGACACGTCCGACACACATTTGGTTTTATTCCCGAATTCGATATTTTGTTGTTTTGATTTTTACGACTCGAAATGGACACCGGAAAGTTTTGTTTTATGATTGCAAAAAATATATAGGGTGGGTTGCACCCATAAAGTTAATATACCTAGCGGAATAGAGCAACAATCTCGAGAATCTGTCAAACGTAACCAAAATTGGTTTTCATCTGTGTGAAAAATATGTGTACGTATACACTTACACAAGCATGATTGAACATGAATTCTATGAGATTAAATTGCCAACGTGCGGCACGTGCCGACTGGACGTCAAAAAAAGAGTGCTGCTGTCATGTATCACACATCTCTTTTTACCACGCAGTGTTACTGATAGGGACGTCTCTCTTGCTCAGGCCTTTGTTTCTCTATTCCGCTAGGTATATTAACTTTATGGTTGCACCAAAAGCTTATATGGTTATAGTTAAGGCTAACTTAACTTTAACCTTAACTTTGACCACGGAATTTTACAGATGTCTGTTGCGTTTATTTTTTTGTTAAAGCTACAGTTACAGTATAAAATATGAATTATCCGTAAAAATCGACAGGAAAAATATTTGTTAAAACAACACTGTGATCTATTGTAGATTTTCAGGAAAAAACTTCGATATAAGTTTGAGCGGTATGGTTATCGTTAATTATGGCGTCCTTAACCAAAGATTTGACATTTTGCACTGTAGTTATAGTTAAAGTTATCTAAGTTAAAGTAAGTTTTGCACCAACTTACTTTAACTTAGATCCACCCTTAGAAGGTCTCTGATCTTATTAATTGCGTTTTAAAAGATTTTAAGTCCAATCTTATTGTATGCATATTAATACCTAGATATAAAATACTTTCTGAATGTCATTGGTGATTAAGTACCTAGATAAAATCATTCGATCAAAAAAAAAAAACACACACACTCACACACACTTTTTAGTTAGTTCGTAATTATTGTTACTTGTTAGTATTATATTTTGTGTAATTATTATCATTGTATTACAATTGCATGTAATTTTTGTGTTTGAGCGGAACGCCTACAAACTGCTTGTTCAGTTTGGCGTATTAATGTATACTGTAAAACAATTGTAATAAAGTGAATAAAGTATTTATAAAAAAAAAAAACTAGAATATGACATCCGCAAATCCGTTGCGGGTAAAATAGTTTGCCGTGCGCGACTCGTACATTTTCCGCAACAAAAAATAACCTACGTCCTTTCCCCTCTATAAAAGTAAAAGACGTATAATTATAGTACATAGTCTATATCAAACTTCACCTAAATAGGTACAGCCGTAACAGACAAGCAGAAACACTTTCGCATAACGTCATTTTGGGTAACTTTAAACCGCGGTATAACTTTGAATAATACAATAATGTATTGTTCAAAGTTAAACCGCAAGTCAAAGTTACCCAAAATGAGCGTACTTATTTTATATTAATAAGGATTTCTTACATTTCATTTAAATTTGTAATGCGCAGGTTGCGAAATACGATTTTTTTTTAAATATTCCATTTTCGAAAATGACAATCATAACCACTTATGTTTTTTTTTCACGCGGGGCGGGCGAGGGCGCGGCGTATTGACAAAATGCCAATGTAATTTATTGGCGGACTGGCGCCGGAGTTTTTGCCACATACCACATGTATGATCCCATATTTGTCAGTGCATTGATAAGATTAGTGAATTTCTATGTTAAATCTAGAGCATAAAGGCGAGCCGACGTATTAACACATTAGTATGCTGTATGACTGTGATAGAGTATAGCTTGTCAAAAAAGAGTAAACGCCGAACATAATATTTAAATCACATAAAAAGTACTAAAATAATAATATTATTGCAAATAAAAATGTCTCAGATCGTTAATAAGTATATTTTAAAGTGTACAAAGTACAAACGCTTTTTGTGAAAATTCAAGGCGCAAAAACTACCATTTCATCGTGATTATGTTTGGAAAAATTATTTCAGCGTCTACTTTTTCTTGACAGACTGTACCTAAGTACTAAATATAGTCTGTCAAAAAAGTGAAGAAATTAAAAAGTGGCAACATCGTAGTGTCAACTCTTTTTTCTAGATTGATTTGAAAGGGATGACACTACGATGTTGCCACTTTTTTATTTCGTACGTAGGTCCGTCAACTGCCTAGGAATCAATTTCCTCGATAGTACATACTTCTTATGCGACTAACATGTTATATGAGACTTATATGAGTCACAGACCTCCAGTGACCTTCAGTGAGGTCTGTCAGCACCGCGGCCAGCTGTTGACAGATGTGACGTCACACTCGTCATCCACACATACTCAAATTCAAGGAGGTAGGTACAGATTGATTTTAATGAAATTGGAGTCGCATATAAAGTATAAACTACAAAAAAGGATATAAGCTTATTTATTTAGCGGCAGTGACGTAACTAAAGCGGCAGTGGCAGGGCTGGCAAAATGCCACGGGCCCCCGACCCAAAAGGATTCTTTTATAGTTACATTGTTTTATTATTAACGTGACGATTTTTACTGATAGTCCCGTCAATTTGCCACGGGCCCCGGAGTCCGGACGTTATAGTTACGCCACTGTTTAGCGGCTAAACATACGGTCTCAAAACATTTCCGCACATTTTTTTTATGAAAATATAATGGGGCAAACGAGCAAACGGGTCACCTGATGGAAAGCAACTTCCGTCGCCCATGGACACTCGCAGCATTATAAGAGCTGCAGGTGCGTTGCCGGCCTTTTAAGAGGGAATAGGGTAATAGGGGACGCAACGCAGCTTAACTCAGCTCTGGTGGAAACGCAGTCTTCTTATAGTCTAGTGTCCATGGGACCATGGGCGACGGTTGTTGCTTTCCTTCAGGTGACCCGTTTACTGGTTTAACTTCTAATCTTGTCAAAAAAAAAACAATTTCTAGGCTCTGTCTATAACTAACTTCATATAAAAAATCATGAGGCTCTCGTGTCACCTGGGTCTTCATCAGACGCACTGTTCTCGAAGCAGGACCATCTCCAGGCTTCACGAGAACCTTGACCACAGTTTTATCATGATGGATGAACTAGATTCTGGGGAGAAAAGGTGAAAGAGAGAAGGAGATATTATGAGTATGTTGTTGTAGTGGTCTGTAATATTTAAATATTTAATTGGTTTTATCACATCTTATTTGATACACAAAAACAAACGAAATCTCTTCGCCGTCGGCTAAAAATAAGAATGAAGATGTTAGACGATAGAAAAGCTAAAATTATTTTATCAGAGATCAAAAGGATTCTCTATACCAAATTACACTAAAATCGGTTCAGCGGATTACGGCGCGAGGTAACAAACAAACAGACACAATATTTTTATAAAATTAGTATGGGTCATTGACGTTTCGGGATGTATTGATATCCTGAAACATTGGAGGTATCAGTTACATGCCTGGTTTGTGTCGACCAACAAAGACGGGGTTGTGGGCTCAGGTGTCAGAGAACGTCCCCGTGGCTCAGTGGTTCAGAGCGTGGGTTAGATTCCGAAGATATTATTTACAAGTTTGGTTAGTACAATGCAGGCTGATCACCTGATTGTCTGACTAGTAAGATAATCTGTGCGTCGGGCATGTAGAAACAGTCGGTCCTGCACCTGACGGCTGACGGTCAGTCGTGTCGGTCGTCCATCCCACTGGGTATGAGAGTATAGGAATAAAAACTGCTCTACTTGAGTCTTGTATACTGCGCACATACTTGGGCACTATAAAATTACTCCTGCGGGCGTGGACGTGGGAGAGCCATGCTTTGGCACGAATGAGCTGGCTCGACCGGAGAAATACCACGTTTTCACAGAAAACCGGCGTGAAACAGCGCTTGCGCTGTGTTTCGCCGAGTGAATGAGTTTACCGGAGGTCCAATGCCCTACCCTATTCCCTTCCCTACGCTCCCCTATTTCCTTCCCTTCCCTTCCCTCCCCTATTATCTCTCTTCTGATGCTGCGAGTATCCATGGGCGACGGAAGTTGCTTTCCATCAGGTGACCCGTTTGCTCGTTTGCCCCGTTATTTCATTTAAAAAAAAAGAGCTGCAGGTGCGTTCTTAATTCAACATTTTATTAGAATACATTATTTTCACCGATTACAATTATGAATACAATAATTATTTGAAATAGTCAAAGGTTGCACGCGGCAGCTTTTTCCTGGAAGTCTTCAATAGTTTTACAAAGTGACATCTAGCGATGAGTAGAAGCGGTGAGTAGACACCGTTAGCGCTGCAACAATTAAAGCGCCATCTACTGTCATACCTAAGAACGTTTTATTTATGTCTTTTCCGCGCTAGATGTCGCTGAAAAAAACTAGACGCGCCATCTATTGAATTTACTTGACTGATTGAAGTTTGAACTTCTTATGAACTTCTAATCATCATCATTATTTTCTCCATGGTTGCTTTCGAATTTAATAATAACAATAATTATTTAAATTAAATGAGTAATATTTTATAGTCCTAGAATCCTGTATTTGAAAGTTTATCTGTCTGTCCTCTTCACGCGCAAACCGCTGTACCGATTTTGCTGAAAGGTCCGTGAGATATTTAAGGTCCCGGGAAAGGACATATTATATAGGTACTATTTATCCTGGAAAAATATACGGTTCCCGCGCTATAAACGAGTTTTGGCGCAACGGAGTTGCGGGCTATTATAGTTTTGTCTAATTTTCGCAAACCCTGGGTTTGCCTTCATGATCGGCGTTTAAAGTCCAGCGACACCTCTCCTGCCTCAAGCCCGTATACATGGGAGAGCCATGCTTCGGCACGAATTGGCCGGCTCGACCGGATAAATACCACGTTCTCACAGAAAACCGGCGTGAAACAGCGCTTGCGCTGTGTTTCGCCGAGTGAGTGAGTTTACCGGAGGCCCAATTCCCTAACCCTTACTTTCCCTTCCCTACCCTTAACTATTCCCTTCCCTTCCCTTCCCTACTGTCCCCTATTACCCCATTCCCTCCTAAAAGGCCGGCAACGCACTTGCAGCTCTTCTGATGCTGCGAGTGTCCATGGGCGACGGAAGTTGCTTTCCATCAGGTGACCCGTTAGCTCGTTTGCCCCCTTACTTCATAATAAAAATAAAAAAAGCCCTGTCAATGTTGCCGCCTTGGCGCACCTTAATAATAAAATAATAAAAATAAATATAATAATTATAGTCCCACTTACCATTCCACTAGCAGGTCTCACCCACATATCCCGATTCCCGCGGTATCATTTCTAGTATCCATTCCCTGCAATAGCCATAGTCCTACACTGGCCGCTGGCTCTCCTTAGTCGTACTCTCACAGTGCGGATACGGAGAGTCGCCGGCTAGCGTCACATTACATATTTTAGTCTTTAGAGTTAGATCAGGGGTTCCCAAACTTATTTTGTCTACTGCCCACTTTGAGAACAAATTATGCTTTAGCGCCCCCATTGTTTCAATTTAAAATGCATCCAGATCAAAGTAATAACCCCTAAAACCTCTACACAACGCCTCCATTTTTTTTGGGTCCCACACCTCCCCCCTTTAGACCTTCAGCGCCCACTTTGGGAATGACGGGTTTAAATCAAAACTGTTTCACGGGGCCTCGACCGTGTGTTGGCTTTGGCCCCAAGTATGCTTTCCAAGGGTCCGAGATTTCATTACCCGCGAGCAAAGAGTAGGTACTTTACACAAACATAATAATAGAATATTCTTATAT
The DNA here is from genome assembly GCF_905147365.1 of Aricia agestis. Taxonomy (NCBI): domain Eukaryota; kingdom Metazoa; phylum Arthropoda; class Insecta; order Lepidoptera; family Lycaenidae; genus Aricia; species Aricia agestis. Next base: position 5,877,565 of record NC_056426.1, read on the forward strand.
AAAAAATTCTCGTGTCACAATGTTAGGCCGCGCATTCCTCCGAAACGGCTTTACTGATTTTGACCAAATTTTATATGCATATTCAGTGGGTCTGAGAATCGGCTACTGGGTACTTTTTATATTGATAAGTGCATTTGTTGAATAAATAATAGTAAATTATTACAACTCGAGACTGACGGCGACCATTGTTTGTGCGACGGGATAGCAATGGACGTTGCCATGGTGACATAAGGTAGGGTCGCCTAAGACCGGATTTTTATTCAGATATTGTATGTTTTTGTTACTAACGCAGTTCACTTGAGGCCAATTTTAATATCATCCATAATAAAAGATAAACTTATCCTGGTTACTTTATTCGCTATCATATTTTATAAGAATGAAGTGAAATTAAGAATAGGTTAATTTTTGCTTACAGATTAAAATATGCCTGCAAAATATCAGAGGAGCACACTTAACCACCTATACCGAACATGATGTCTACAACGAGAAATACCGTTTTTGTTATTCTTTTACTTAATTTTTTATATTACTTACTTTAATATTTTATTTAATAAGCCAGTCTATGTCATTACCAAAAAAATAATAAAAGTTCATTAAATAAAACCTCCACTTTTTATTTCATTTTTTTCATAGTATGGTTTGTGACAAATTTTAATTATGTAAGTACCTACCTAGCAATAACCCACGCAGGTAAAGAATAGCACATACATGTCAGGCAGCCATTTTTACTTCCACCATTTATATGCATGGGTTCTAAATTAGGTATATAGGTAGTGTAATTATATTTATCTATGAGTTTAGTTCAGTTCAGCCCTATTTTAGCACATAAGTAACTATACGTCCGGTCTTAAATCTCTATCTTCCGAATGCTACATTGCTACCCGAGGCTGACTGAATGAAGTTTGAGAAACTCAATTTTGCTCACATTAGCCTTGGGAGGGAAGATCGGACTAAAAATACCAAAAAAATAATAATTACTTGCCTTTGCCACACCACGCAAAATTACAGGACGATTTTGTGGTATGTTTTTTTCAATTTAAGACCGGATGTTTTCCTTTTATGCACTCTAATGCCACAGCTTCAAGGGCGAAACTAAGCAGTAATCCGAACTTTGGCTTTGCCAGGTTTTTTGAAAAGTAGTCAAGAAAACTATTGTGTCACTTTGAAGGCGTGTCTCACATAATCTTCAGCGTGTATCGAATTAAACGAAAAGTGACCAGATTATTTGTTTTATTGCTAATAACTTCCTCTAGCAGTCCATTTGTAAAATAGTTATAGGAAATGATAAAAGCAATGTTTTTTAACACGGTCGACAAAAAAGCGTCAGATCTTAGGCGACCCCACCTTACTTATTTAGTCACTTCAATAAAATAATACGGGTGAAATACTTTTTATGGCAAAGAAACGTTTGACAGCTAGGAACAGATAATATTATGTGAGAGATTATATTAATACTCGTATAACCCGAGTCCCGACCAAATACCGGTCCACCACCTGCTATAAATCAATTCCTCCGATAGTACTCCTCATAAAACCCGTAAAACATACGTAACCCACATGAATCCACAATCGTATGTCGGTCAAGAGTATTTACATCGGCAGCCCCGGGGAGCGGCGGGAGCGCCCGCAAACAACCACTTACAACCACTCTGCTCAACCACTTAATACGCCACAGAGTTAGGCTGGTTCAGATACGGCAAAGGAAAAACATAGATAGATAAAAACTTTATTGCTCACATAATATGCATAAGTGGATAAACACTTGTCCATGGCGTGACGGACCACAATTAATTAAAATTCATAATATTATTTCGATTATCCTTGGTGCGAAAAATCTAAATAATAAAATAATAAAAAAAGGATATGGACGAACAGTCCATAGACGGCCCCAATTTTATAATAAAGAAATAAACAAAAAAAAAACACACTAGGCCGAAAAAACGAGGCCGAAGTTCGGCATGATTACGTCAGCAATGTCAAACGCATACAATATAACGCGACGTAATTTCGGCATGGTGTGTCATCGGTAATTTAAAATACATTGCAGGCATGCATGCGGAACTTCGGCCGCGTTTTTTCGGCTTAGTGCGTTTAGACACTAAATAATATAGTACAAACAGACCTAAAGACGTACTTAAAACTGAGACGTTAATGCGGGCAAGGGCCAAATGTATGGCTCAATTTATATCACCGCGGAATAAAACAGAACGGAAGCGTCAACTTCGCCTCCTGCGAGGAAATTAGCACCGGAGAATTCACGAGAATTCCGCTGAAGAAGCGCGTCCAATTTTTTGGCTCGTATTTAATTTGTATAACTATTGGTATAAAGATCATTGTTCTATCATGTACAGTTTTCTAGCAAAAATTCGCTTCCGTTCCATTCCGCGGCGGTGTAAATTGAGCCTATGGGTGTGCAATGTGTTCAAAACATCAATTTTGTAATTTCAACTGTCATCGTCATTCCGATTGTCCTAAGGGTCAATTCACACACATGGCAGCGCAGCGGCGAGCATTTTCAGTGTCATATGATTTTAAACTTTATCTTCATTATTGTAAATACATTATAAGTACATATAACATAGTATCGCTTGAGAAACTTGGAAAGTCTCGCGTCCGCCCCGAATTCTCAAGCGATACTATGTATTACAATAATGAAGATAAAGTTTAAAGTCATATGACACTGAAAACGCTCGCCGCTGCGCTGCCATTCATTATTGTGAATTGACCCTTATGGTGCTCCTTCACCGCGAGCATTCACGTGTAGGTAAGTACTATAATAAAACAGATTCGACTTTGAGAAACAGTTGACAATACTGTCACGCACGTAGCATTGATGTCACAAGTTGTATCAAGATATTTAACACGTCATGACAAGGTGTGATTTGTAATGCTCGGTTCTCCTCCCTCCCTGATGTAATGCTCGACTTTGTAACGTAGCAACTTCCATTGCAAGCGAATGCTCCCGGTGAGAGAGCACCGTAAAATACTAATACATAGAATAAGAGCCAGCAGCAGGCAGGCCTCCATTTTATAGAAGCTGCAAGTTTTTATGCTTCATGAGGTATCAAGTGGTAAAGCTACTGCCTTTACCACTTGATACCTCTCACTTGATAAAGCAACTGTCATAAAATATGTCTGACACCATCAGAATATGGGAATCATAGAGTTATCTCAAAGAAAATAAATAATAATATAAAAAAACCTGAGCTTCATACTTTGACGAAGCTTCATCCCGTAAAGTGACCGCGACCGAAACTTCGCCATGGAAATTGCTGGTCGCTCTTACCACTAAGGTAGCTAAGGCGATGCCTTGATAATTTGGCTGTAGCGATATCGATTTTTCTCAGCAATGACTAAAGCTAAGAAATTATAATTCATTGTCAGTATTCATCATGTCTTGTCTTTGAATTACCCATAGCATAACACGATTGGTATACATAGGATAATCAATCAAAAAGACCTCTGTAAAAAAAGGGATTCCTATTTTGCCAACAGAGGAGAGTGATTTAAGCTTCCAAAATTTGTACATAGATTGGTTCAAACTTCAAGCATACACTTTAATTTGCCCATAGCTTACCTATATGAAATATATTTAATTTATGGTTTTTAAATTACGCGACAAAAACCATTTTGTCGCTTACGCCCTTTCCATTTCTTGCTGTTCCATTTCTGGTTTTCTATCTCTTGTTTTCTTGTTTTCTAAAACACAGAAATCTAAAAGATATCCAACATGGTTTTTTACTTTAACGCGGCGTCATCTTAATAATAGTTATTATTATTTAACTGAAGCTATTTTAATCCAATATAAGTGCAGCTTCGTTCCCTGTTCAGTCTTGTCTTGTCCGTTGTATAATCCCCGTAGTTACTACGATTCTACCACCTAAAGAAAATAGTAGAATTTACTACGGTGTAGTACCTTCTACTATTTTCATTCATCGTCACAATCCACGAACGCTGTCTATAACTTTCCATCTCTACATCTGACCACTTGATGTAACCCGATAGGCGCTCGGCCGAAATAAGTTCATAATGAAATATAAAAACCGCGGCAGACCACTTTAGGGTTATTATATCATCAAAATCAATCATCCATACTTATATTATAAATGCGAAAGTGTGTCTGTCTGTCTGTTACCTCTTCACACGCAAACCGCTAAACAGATTTGCATGTCATTTGGTATGGTATTGAGTCCCGGGAAAGAAGATAGGATACTTTTTATCCCGAATAAATGTACGGTTCCCATGCGATAAACTGATTTTGACGCAATGGAGTTGCGGGCGTCATTTAGTATATATTGAGAATTAAAAAACCGGCCAAGTGCGTGCCGGGCCACGAGCAATATAGGTTTCCGTAGTACCGCTAGTTTTTGATATTCTTTTAATGTTCAATGAATGCACATTGATTTTTTCACATTTCCAGAAGCAACCGTTTAGCTGGTAGAAGGGGGGACACTGGACTCTAACGATTTTTTCCACTTTAAAACTTCATATTTCACAAATGGAGGATCCATTAATCCTCCATTTGTGAAATAAATCGGAAAATGATCTTGCAATACTCGTAATATTAAAAAAAACCTATCAGGTGACGACACCTGACACGATGGGGTGGACGCGAAAAAAAAAATCATCCCCGCTTGATGTGTAGGGGAGGTACCGTAAAAAAATTTTTTTAAAGATCTTCTATAGGTACCATTTTGTCGGCATCATTAATATGTGCATTCATGCTAAATTACAGCTTTGTAGGTCCTAGAGACTATAGGTCTCTGAACAAAACCACGGACAGACAGACGGACGGACGGACAGACCGAAATTATAAAAGTTCCTTGTTGACTACGGAACCCTAATAAAAAACCCTTCACTGAAAAATTTTCATGACGTAGTAATCTTTAGACGTAGTAATATTTAGGGTGTATATTGTGTCCCTTCTATATGTATAATAGTAGAGTTCTCTGTGAAAGTAGCAGCGCTGAAAAAGTATCTTTTTTGTCATTTGTATGGGCATTATAGACAAGCCCCCCACCGTCATGACCTTTTACTAGTAAAAAGTAAGTAAATAAGGTATGTAACCTTATTTATTTCCTAGGAAAAACTGGAAAATCCGCGCTTTATCAGGGTATTTAAATCTAAATATTTTATCAGTATTTGCAGGCATCTAAATTACATCGATTTCTTATTGGTGTTGAAAATAGACCAGTGAAAAAGTCTTATCTTTTGTTTATTTGATTTTAATAATCTTTGAACCTACGCGCTATACAAAATCTGAGGCGCGTACGAAATAAGTAGAGTCCTACCAAAACTTTTGAGGATTGCCTACGTGGCACGTGCCATACTTTCTAGAATTTCAAAATAGTAGTAATTAAACTAACTTATCAATATTATAAACCAATCTAGGTCAACTTTTTCTTCGTAATTTAGAAAATCGACTGCCCTTTTCTTTTTAAAATGTAAAAAGCTAAGAACAAAAATAATTTTGCACTACGTATACAACCTCGTAAACGCATAAAAAGTAAATAACATAATTTATAAAAAAGAACGAAATAATTTAAATTAAATAAAGCCATTCGAATTAAGAACGCCCTCGCGAAGAAACTCGTGTCAAGAAAATTTACGATGACATTTCCACTCACACTTTTTGTATTGGCCGACCGCAACGCACGTGATTGGTCTATTTAAATGGGGAACTAATGAGCGAGGGGGACGGGAAGTGGTGGCGAAGGGCCCAGCTCGTAAGTGCGAGAAGGACAGATAGACACTTCTCGGGTACTTACCGATAAAGCGACGTGTTAACAGTACGCCCGTGGACGCTCAGTGGGCGTAGTGTGGATTGGCTCCGTTAAAATATTCTTGATTTTTTTAAATATAGTTGGTCAAAAAAGTGAAGAAATTAAAAAGTGGCAACATTATTTGAATGGGATGACACTACCATGTTGCCACTTTTTAATTTCTTCACTTTTTGACAGACTATAAATTATCGTAAGTTCGTTAATTATGGCCCTTCCATCGAGACAGTCAATTATATAATATTTATTTACTAACATTTAAATATTGACGAAGCCTAATGAATCTATTTTATGGGAACAGACCATTTTTGCATTTTTATATTTTTCTACTACTGTAATTGTTCTTTCTTCCTAGCACTCAGCGTAATTCGGTTGCCACATAATATAGGTCACACTTGTATCTTGTTAACTAGATAAAACGTTACAAATTTTAAAAAGTTATTACTGGGAAATTCACATCGAAAGAACTTGTTACCATCACAGTTCAGACCACCAAAAGCATGCTAAAATGCATTTAAACTTTTAAGTTAATCCTTACTATTTCTAACGTTCGATTACGACTTAGGTACGTAAAATCATATTTTGTGTAACCAAAGTGAAATCAAATAAACAAAGAATATTTATAAAATAAAATAGACAAGAAGCAATTTTATATAATTATTATGTTATTCTGAGCCATTTTCGTATTTTTTGCACTATGCAGTGCAAATTTTTCATTTCATAATTTTTTATAACACAAATCAGAATCAAAGAAAAAAAAAAAATTGTATCAATACTTAGTCAATTAAAAGTGAGATATCATTTAGCAATCTGTCTTGTAAAGTTAGTCCTGGTTAGTCTTCAATAAAACTTATAATATTATAAGTACAATCGATCAAAACTTAAAATCAAGCATTATAAACACCTTACATACCTTACTCATTGTCTAGTAAATATAATTATTAATTAATAATTTGACCAAAAACGTAATAATATTATGAACCAATGGCCAATTCTCCACATCAGCACAGCGCGCTTACAAAAGCGATCAAATCGAATACACGTAAACATCTTCAAGAAAAACTCAACCGATCCCCACTACTTAGGCTACTTCGTGCTTTTTTCCAAAAACGACCGCCCTAAACGCTCGCTGTCTCGCTCTAACTCATGACCAACGCAATCAGACCATCACCCGTCCCGCTCTAAGGCTTAAACTAAACAGGCGGGCAATCACTGAAAGTTTATTCGTTTGAGGCACTCTTTGCGGTGAGACGCGGCTTTGAGTATTCGTTTCTTACATGACGTAAAAAAATGGAGCCAAAATTAAAAGACTTCAATTCGCAAGACAGTGAAAAGATGTCCACACCTTTCTCGATAAACGACATTTTAACCCGCGAAAACGACTCCAAGTGTTTTGAAAATGGAATGTTCTGTTCGGCGGGCGCGTTCGGAAAACTTTTTTTAAATAAATCGAACTACGGCAAAGAGTACAAGCAGGATTTGGACAAGATGAAATATTACGATGACTGCAATTTTAGAGATTATACCGACGATGGTGCGTTGGATATGTCAAGAAAATCACAGTTCCCAGTCACAGAATTATCAGGTAAGCCTGTTTTTCTAATTGGATAAATATTAAGTACCGTGTGATCAGAAAATTTACGAACGGGACTTTTTAAATTCAGAGTTTATAGATTACTTACTACAAAATATAATGTACCATTTTTTTATAATTTAACCTCTAACTTTGATTAAATGGGACTAACGCCGATAATCAGATTCATTTAGTGATGAGTGATGACTTAACTTTAATTTAAATAAAGAGTTTAATGTACGGAATTGCTTTATGAATATTAATTAAACCAAAGTTAATTATTCTAATCTTTAAAATCGCTCCGAATGAACTTTAAAAGCTTATCAATCTTCACTCAGTTTCTAAGTTTTTTTATATTTATAGGGCGATTGTAGAGACAATCGCCCTATAAATAGGTTAAGACTTAAAATAGGTACCTACTTGAATTTTGTCTTAGAATATAGTGCGTCAAGAAAGTCATGACAGGCGGGAAATTTTCTAAAATTTTCTAAATCTAAAAAAATAGAGAAGCATTTTTCAAAAGCTATATAAATACAGCTTTTTGGTAGAGTTAACATCATTCTTAATTTCCGCTCTGAATTAACCTAGGTACTTATAATAAATTTAATATACTTCTTATAAAGTTAATTTTAAGTATCTGAATAACCTACTTTTCTAAACATTGATTGGCTTAGCTTTTTATAGGTATGTCATGACAATATTATGTAGAGCTGTGAGCATTTAATACACAGGTAGACTTAAAATATTTACGGCCGTTCCCAATATTTGATCTATCTCCGGTTTTGCCCTACTAGAGATAGGAATAGCTCACATTACACATCAGACACACACACATTCACATTAGACATTAGAGACATATATTTTATGTCAATTTTGAGCTATTCCTATCTCTAGTAGGGCAAAACCAGAGATAGATCAAATATTGGGAACGGCCGTTAGACGTCATGTCAAACCGAGATCAAATGCTTGGCCAATTAATAAGGCTTCCGTTGAGGTTGTTTTGAGGTCATTTTTAGGGTTCCGTACCCAAAGGGTACGGGACCTCGGTGGCTCAGTGGTGAGTGCGTTGATAGCTCAATCCGGGGGTCGCGGGTTCGAATCAAAAAGTTTTCAAAGTTCCTGGGTCCTGGATGTATATTAAATATGTGTATCATATAATAAAAATCTTAAATATATGTATAGTATAAAAGTATTAAATATATTTCCGTTGTCTGGTACCTGTAACACAAGTCCTTCAGGTACTTACCACGGGGCCAGACTGACGTGGTGTGAAGCGTCCATAGATATTATTATATTATTATTATTATAAAGGGTAAAAACGGAACGAAAATAGATAGTATATAGAAGAAGGTGATAATGTGGCCCCTCACTTTGTTTATCAAGCATTATTTTAAAAATATAGGAGTTAGAAACCTAAAAAAATACATTAAGTATGGGACTCCTTATTCATTTGTACTCCTCATATCTTATTAGGGAATAAATAAAACTCGTGCAGGATAATCGAAAGTTTTAATTTTCTTAATCAATCACATTTGGTATTTTGAGATCGATCGATCGATCGAAGTGATGGTAGTAATATGATCCCCCGGGGGGTCACATTAAATGTATTGCACAAGTAATAGTCAACTTTGGAGCATCCACAGGCTACATAGCCCATAAGTCAAAAATTTGATACTGTACCCATGGCTCTCCAGCTCTGTCATTGGAATAAATTATGTCGCAGAACATACACGGTACGTCCGCGTTTTCAGGAACCATAATATTTGTAGCTATATGAGTCGTCATGCGTCTTCGTCAGTTTCAGAGCTACTGTTGGATATTGTAGTGTCTCTCTGGCGTCAAACGGCATTCTTACCAGCGCCTTCTCCATCGTGGTTACGTCTTCTACGTCATGGAATACGACGATACATGTAATGTGACCCCCGGGGCCATATTACGACCAATGTGAGGGGGCCAAATTACAATTTGATATTGCTAATATTTCAAACAAACGTACGTACGTACCAAACCAACGCACCAACAATATGTATTTAATGTTTGATTTTATATTTACCTTTTAAAATCCGTAGGAGAACTGTTTGATGTATCCGATGTTTGAACACAAAAGCCAAATATTTCTGTTTCTTAACAATTATCGAAATAAAATCACACACACTTAAAAATTTCGCTGGTCGCAAGTTTACACTCGATCAAACGACAATCGAACTTGACAGCCTCTGTTGGATTTGTACGGTGCTAAATTAGTAGCATGCCGCCAGTACCCCGTTCCACCAAAATTATACTGGAAAGCGTTGTTAAAACATTAAAATATTGGAGGGGACCAATATATGCGCAGGGGCATTGACTGTACAAGTTATAACGTACCTACAGTTGACAAATTAAAACCTGTAAGTATAACAAGAAAGACAAAGCGCTATCCTAACCCGTCTAGTCTCTACCTCAGTCGCCTAAAGGTAACTAAAAGCGACTGAAGTAGAGAGGGTAGCCGCTAAAGTAACCTTAGTTTACGCCATGAACCTGTTACCTTAGGTTCATGGCGAGGTAGGTTGGGTTAGCCGCTAACCTAACTTAATAAATGTTGAATATCCGATTTCTGTAGTTTTAAGGTAACGTACCTTAACGATACCACGACTGCTAACCTCACCTAATTTTCGTCTCATCTCATTTAATTAAAAAATTAATCACGTGATAAAAATTAAAACGCTTTAACTTTTGACAAGTTTAGTTTTCAGGACAAGAAAGTTTCGATTTAAACTTTTAAGTCACTTGGCTTAAAAGTGGTAATAAACATTGTTTCTACCACAGTCGGTTAAAAATAATATACACACTAATTACTTCGATGACAATACGTAATGGCGCGTTCACACTGTACCGGCCCGCGACGTCCCCACTTACAACCCTCATTACTATAAGTGATGACTTAAAAGCACTAGCGGAGCATTCAATCAAGTAATTACTATGCTGGCGCGTGTCCTTCGCCGACTTAGAATGGGTTCATTTACATCACTATGACGCTCAGTTGGTGTTAGGGACTTAATATTTCCTTTTTTTTTAATTTTTATAATTTTTTAAGATAAGAATGACGAAATTAATAATAGTATGCTTTAAAGCTATTAATATTTTAAAAGTTATAGTTATTGTCAAAGCTAATATTATTTCCAAAAGTTACATTAGTATATAAAATAATAGTGATTTACTTATTTAGATTCTTGATGTTGCCCGCCATTTCGTTTTGTCATACGTAAACCGTTCATTTTTATGTAACACAAATTAACTATCTTGAATGTTGAAAATGGTTCAGCGGTTCAAACATTGTTATAGGGTTTTTTATGAGTAAGTACAAATTATTGTTGGTATTGGTTGACCTAAATTATCAGCCACCACATCATATACCTATTACTAATTATACCCAAAATAAAACCGAATTCACCAAAACTTTACATGGACAAATGAATTCCAAACTTTGCCTAAATCTAAAAGTTTGGGACACGCAAAATAGTTGTTAGACATTCTATAATGACCGAGTACAATTTGCGTAATGGATCTATTGTAGTTGGCGTGTGTCACATAATTGATTCACCGCAGCCGCGGGCGGTGTGAACGCGCTCTAATGACTTTTGATACCTCTTTTTGTCCCTTTTTGAACTGTTGATGATACTTTTTTTGTTTTATTGATTTTAATAGTGAGCTATGCGTCTAGAGAAATGATAAGCTAGATCTTAAAGCCCGCGCTCTTTTATATTAATTATATGCAAGTTACAAATAGGTACGAAAGTTTGGTTAGAAGCCTATTAAGTGTTACGTTTTAAAGTATTTAGCGCTACAGTTGCTGAAACCTGAACTAGCTTTAATTGAAAACAAAAATACGTGGTTGTGTTAAGATAATAATTACAAACAACATAACGATAAGTCACGAATTAATATTTTGTAACCGTACATTTTGACTTTCCAATAGTTTACATTAGCTGAATTTCATATAAATATGTCTTTATCCTTTCTAATGCTTTACTACTGACTGCTTGTATTATCTGTGCCAGAATTTCACAAACGACACAGTGATTTCAAATCCTATTCAATATTTTTCTCTACAATACACTCTCTTTTGTTCCAGATGACTACGACTCCCGGTCCTCCACCACCGGATCCCCCCGCAGGACTTCATCCCCGCACTCCCCCCACTCCGACATCGCCTACAAACCCTTCCTCTACGACGCCAAACCGACAGAAAGAATATCTCCCTCCTACCCAGAATACGCCCAGAACAACGGCAGAAAGAAGAGATCGAGAGCCGCCTTCTCCCACGCCCAAGTCTACGAGCTAGAGAGACGGTTCAGCCAACAGAGATACCTATCAGGACCAGAGAGAGCCGATCTAGCCGTTAGTCTGAAGCTCACAGAGACGCAGGTGAAGATCTGGTTCCAGAACAGAAGATACAAGACCAAGAGGAAGCAACTGCAGATGCAAGAAAGCGGGATGCTAGCAGCGGCCGCAGCAGCAGCCAACCACGCACGAAAAGTGGCAGTAAAGGTGCTTGTCAACAACAATTCCGCACCGAATATTCCAGATTTAAAACCATATAATCCAATGATGGGGAAAACCCCGCTATTCCCGCCGCCCATTCTAGAAGGATCCCCCATCTTGAAGCATTTCGCTGGGGTATATGGGGTGGACTTGAAAAATCCGGAGTATAAGGCGCTGCTTCAAGAGTCTTACAACCAGGCTGTATTGCAGTCCTTATACGCGCCTCACCTAGGTCTCAACTATGGCAACCTACCTCTCTCCTACATGTACTATCCAGGGCATCCAGGTTTTGGACTCCAGGTGCCAAGTGACCTAGATAGAGCAGGCGAAACGAGCATGGAAGTAAAAGAAGGGGAGGGATCGAAAGATAAAAGAAAGATACCAGTCAACATTAACGAAAATAGCAACGAAAGTATGGCGAGTAATATTGAGGTAGAAAATTAAAATAAAAGAATAAAATAAACCCCCTTTGTCTTACGACTGCATTCCCTATCTTCAAGTGAAGACAAAGAATGCAGTCCACAGACATAGATCAAGACAGATACCGCATGTCGCTCCATTTGTATGAATACGAGCGTGCCACGTTTTTCCTACCTACTGTGGCGTACCGAGGATAATAAACGTGTCCATCATCTAAGCCAACGTTTCTATTTGAATTTCTACACCTCAATACGCCACTTTTAGGCATTTAGGCATTTTAAAAATTCCGATTGACGTCCGATTCCGATAGCAGACTAAAGAATAGACTTTCGAAAGACGAGCATTGCTCGTCGTTTGGGAGCGCGGCTTGGCACGCGAAGTACATACACATGCGGTATCTATCTTGCTCTATGTCTGTGATGCAGTCGCTATAGTTAAACGATGTTTTGTTTTTGTCTGATACGTTAGAAAAGTTAAAAAGCAAGAACATAATATTGTAGATAGGTATGACTATAACTTCTGATGATTACTATGTGGATACTTTGTATAAGTAAGGGGTATATTATGTACAGTACACCACTTATAAACGAAATGGCAAGACGCTAATGGTTTCAACTCAACCTCTTTAGATTGATTAAATATTTTCTATTATTTTCTTAAGCCAAAGAGTTCGAATTCTGAAAACGAAACAAAAAATGCTATAAACAAATAAAAGGTTTTCTAAGCTCGCGTTGTCGTCGTGTTCGAATGTTCGAACGAAACCAAAGAAGTTATAAACCAAATAATAGAAAAATAAAACCAAAGAGTTTAAGTCTAAGTTCGCTTAGATGTTTGTTACTTAATATTTTATTGTAAATACTCTATGTAAGCGATGTTATGAGTAGTTATTCGCACTTTTGTAAATAGTACAAATTTTTGTGAATAGTTGAAGTTAAATAAATGGTTTTAACGTTAGAGGTATCGTTTTTATTAAATCCTTAACAGTTATTAAAAGACACATCAGAAGAAACTATACAGTGTGTAACAAAAATAAGTGATAATACTTTAGGGTGTGTACGTGTTCCTTGTAGAGAGTTCACTGTGAAAGTGGCAGCTCTGAAAGACGAAAAAATTTTTTCACTTTTGTATGGGCAAGGGTCCGAGCGTCACGAGTTTCCCCATACAAAAGTAAAAAAAATTTTTCGTCTTTCATCGCTGCTACTTTCACAGTGAACTCTCTACAAGGAACACGTACACACCCTAAAGTATTATCACTTATTTTTGTTACACCCTGTATAGTAAAATTTCTGCTAAATAAGCCAGCCTATTCATGCTCAAACATTGCTTTACAACTTAAATTTCAGTCCAAATTGTAGCTAATTAGCTATAATCAAATTTTAAAGACTGGGCACGTAATTCCATATACATTTTGATAATTTATATAAAGTTTTGTGCCCGGTTTCGCCGTTTAGACTTTTTTTTTGGGAAAACAAACAGTAGAAAATAACATATAGGAATAATTCTTCTAGGAATATAACAATAGACCATTTACATACATGTTTTCATTTATAATATTCATAAGAGAAACAAAAACTTTTGACAAATGACACAAGATAACGTTAACATTTAAAATAATTAATGAACCGAGAAAAAAAAAATATAACAAAGTCTGCATTTTTTTATTTTTTTTAGTCTTTAGTTTGTCAGCAATCAATATTATCAACCCTATACGAGTAATAGAATAATCTATTCAACAAGAACATAAATGCTTGCATACGCCTCAGAGGCGTACACATAGAATGAGATTATCTAATACTAGCTGTCCCGGCAATCGTTTCTTTGCTATATAAAGTATTTCGCCCATATTATTTTATTGAAGTGACTAAATAAGTATGTCACCATGGCAACGTCCATCGCTATCCCGTCGCACAAACAATGGTCGCCGTCAGTCTCGAGTTGTAATAATTTACTATTATTTATTCAACAAATGCACTTATCAATATAAAAAGTACCCAGTAGCCGATTCTCAGACCCACTGAATATGCATATAAAATTTGGTTAAAATCAGTAAAGCCGTTTCGGAGGAGTACGCGGCCTAACATTGTGACACGAGAATTTTATACAGGGTATAACAAAAATGAGTGATAATACTTTAGGGTGTGTACCTGTTCCTTGTAGAGAGTTCACTGTGAAAGTGGCAGCGCTGAAAGATGAAAAAAAATTATCTTTTGTATGGGCAAAAGCCCGAGCGTCACGAGTTTTCCCATACAAAAGTGAAAAAAAATTTTGGTCTTTCAGCGCTGCTACTTTCACAGTGAACTCTCTACAAGGAACACGTACATACCCTAAAATATTATCACTTATTTTTGTTACACCCTGTATATATAAGATTAATTGTTAGTCGTCTCTAAAGTCATGATCATTTAGAATTTTGCAGATTATTTTTCCGACCCAAATATCGACCAATAGAATTGCACCATTCGACGTCACGTGGCACAACCTACATGGTATTATACTGATAATTTTTTGAAAATTTTCTCTGGTAGTTGCTATATATAAAAGACAAACACGTCAAACTGACAGGTTGAATTCAATTGTGTCTTATGGTGCAATTATATTGGTCGACATTTGGGACGGAAAAATAATCCCCCGAATACCACACGAGCTTCAAAATTATCTGGCATTTCCCTCAAGGTTCCTTGCAAACAAATAAAGTCGTCAAGTTTTTCAGGTTAAAAAATCACGAGCGCGAAGCGCGAGTTTTTCAGGAAAAATCACTCGCGCTTCGCGCTCGTGATTTTTTGAACTTGAATCCTTCATTTGTTTGCAACGAACCTATCGGGAAATATCCGATAATTTTGAAGCTCTTGTGGTATTATAAGTGAATATATCTAACATCAACTACAAATAATCGAAATAGCCGATTAGTAAAGTAGTGTTGATATGAAAATATTTCATCAAGTGCAAAACATCGTAATTCGTAAGTCTCAAATCTAACAATTTTGAATTTTCTTTTCAATGTTCCTTTGAAAAACTTAAAGTTCCATCTTGATTGAGAACTCTTTAAAGTTGAGAGCGACTTGGTAGTTGAGAGTTGTTCAGTAATCAGAAGTAATGACCCTTCAGCACATGAATGAACTAAATCACGGGGGTTCGTAGGGAGGTGGCGGAAAATATGGAGGACGCTTTCTATTAAGTATATTTCTTTAATATAAAATACTTACTTACTAATATTATAAATGCAAACGTGTGTCCGTCTGTTACTTTTTCAAATTTATAGGTACTGCTGAACCGATCTTGCTAAAATTTGGTATGGAGATACTTTGAGTCCCGGGAATGGACACAAAGTACTATTTAGCCCGGAAAAATTTAAGATTCTAGCCCTAGAAACGAATCTCTAACTTCACAACATGCGTCGCATTCTCTATCTAGTTATGTAAATACTTTTAAGTATTTTTGTTATGCCTAATGCCTACCTTAGACTATCTATTTTTGAGACAGTTATTAAAACAGATAAACTTATTTATATATTTTAACATCAAAATCTACTTTTTAGCTATAATAATATTATTACATCAATCAGCAATTTACTGTCCATCTATCCTTCCTTCATCTTGTATTTAAAACATGATTGTACGTATGTCACACTGAAAGTTTTGCGTAACTTAAAAAAACGACGTGTTATAACCAAAATATTATGTTTATTGCTTTTCAAAATACTCTCCTTTACATTCTTAACATTTTTTTATGCGATCGAACCATTTTTTATGAAGGCATGTTTTCTACGTGCTGATTGAACGCTATCACTGCCTCTTCGGAGTTGGTAAAAGTGAAACCTCTCATTAAATCTTTAATTTTGGGAAAAATACAGAAATCACAGGGTGCTAGGTCGGGGCTATGTGCAGGATGGGTGACGAGTTGTGATTTTTCGGAACCTAAAAATGACTTTGTTTTGTTGGCCGTGTGTGAAGAGGCGTTGTCGTGATGTAGGAGAATGTGGCTTTTTGGTCGTCTTTCGCGAATCTTTTCTAATATCCTGGGTAAACAAATGGTAGTATACCACTCAGCACTAACACTCTTTTGATCTCCAAGTGGAATTGCACAGATGGGATCCGTAGGTCAGAAAACGCGATCATTTTCTTACCAACGTTTCTCGCCTGCCTCACTTTTGTTGGCTTATTCTCATTTTCAAACACCCACTCACAAGATTTCTGTTCTTTTTCGGGTTCAAAACAACAAATTCACGTTTCGTCTCCTGTGACAATGTCATAAAAGCATTAGAATGTCCGTGGGCGTGCTTCAGTAGCATCAGAGCACCATTCCACGCGAGCCCGCTTCTGCTCCGCTGTCAGTTCATGAGGGGTCCAACGACAACAAAGTCTCCGAACTCACAATTCTTCGTGTAACTTTTTTTTTAATTTGGCTCATACCAATCCCCAATAGTCCTCAAATTGTCTCATAGGTAATCTACGGGTTTTCTTCAATTAGCCGCTTAACAGTAGCCACATTAATTTCGTTGACGGTAGTTGAAGGCCGCCCTTCACGAAATTCGTCATGTAAAGAAACTCGACCTCTCTCAAATTCAGTATACCATCTCCTCACGGTGCTCACACAAGGTACTTTCTTCCCAAAAGCATTTTGAAGACGAGCAGCACAGTCTTGCGGAGAGAGAGAAATTTTAAAATCATAAAAAATCATCGCTCTAAAATCTTTTCGACCTAATTCCAATTTCGTTGCGTACGTAGAACTTTGATGTGTGATAAAAAACAATTGACAAATGATTTCCCGCCATTTTTTTTTTATGTTGCTAGGAAGGTTACAAGGTTTAAAAAAATATAACATTCAAAACTCAAATAGTTCCGATTAGCTAGAAGTGCAAAACTTTTAGTGTGCCCCATGTATAGTGCGTCAAGAAAGTAAAAAAATTAAAAAGTGGCAACATCGTAGTGTTATCCCTTTTTTTCTTAGATTGATTTGAAAGGAATGACACTACGATGTTGCCACTTTTTAATTTCTTCACTTTCTTGGCGCACTATAGATGACAGCTGTAATTCTTCCAGCATGGCTTCAGTTATCGCGTCTTTTATAAGCTGTTATGCTACATTTAAATGTACACTAAGTCATAAGAACGTCGGAAAGAAATTCCAACTTTTCCACGCCAGCGCCTACGTTGGGCATTACCATATGAATGGCGCGGGTTAAAATTCCAAGCTTCGTGTTCCGGACGAAGAATTCGCTAAGAATCACCGAGCGACGTAATTCCACGTCTTTCGCAGCGAAAGGTTTCCGTTTATGACTTATGAATAAACTATTTCAGTGAGTGTTATAATTTGAATAATTTTACTAATATAAATGCGACAGTGTGTCTGTTGATCTATCTGTCTTTGAATCCCAAGGAAAGGACAAAGGAAACCTTTAAGAATTTTGCCGCAACGGAGTTGTGGGCGCAGGCGTCATCTAGTATTAGACTAAAAGTAGAGAGAGAAAGGAGTTCTAATAGTGACTACGAAGAAATTAGCTAACAAAATTGGCAATTTATAAGTTAAAAAGACTAGTAGAAAAGCGATTAAGTAATGAAATTAAACTAATAACTCAGAAGGCTTCGTCACTACATATTATAATATTATGAAGTTGCCAAAAACACAAGGTGATTAATAGAGGAAAATTCTATGAAGCAATTTTTCATATGTGTAAATTATATTACATCCATAATATCTACTTAATATGATAAATGCGAAAGTGTGTCTCTGCCTGTCTGTTACATCTACACGCACAAACCGCTGAACCGATTTTGCTGAAATTTGGCATGGAGATACTTTAGGTCCCGGGATAGGACAAAGGATAGTTTTTACGTACGGTTCCCGCGCGCTTAACGAATTTTGGCGCAACGGAGTTGCGGGCGTTATCTAGTCCTCCTATTATATCTATGTCTATGAATTCTTCTATATAATATCCTTGATTGGCAAAATTCGACGCAATGCTCATCCAAATCCCATTACTTGTGTAAATCAAGTGAGACCACCATCACTTGCCGTGAAGTGACCTGCGGCGGGTGGTCGCGTCGCCGACGTAGACACCGTCTAGACACACCCCTACTATTGCCGTTGTCGAGAACACGGTGAGAATTGTGCGAGTTGAGGGTTACGATATTTTAAAACATTATAACGTAGAATGTACTCAAAATGACGAAAGAATTAAGAAATCCTTACGATAATTTATTACTTCTATCATCATATAAATAAATTAGGATTTTGAGATAAAAAGAAAAATACTACATCGTTCAAAATTAAATAATACTTACAGTTAAAATTTTTGATTATGTCAAAGGTTTCCGATAGTAACATTTTTGTCCGTCACACATTTTAAGCTAAAATGGAGCTGGAAGGAAATCATTTTTTCAAAATTATCTATACTATGTTCAAAAACTAAAACACTTAATCACTTTATTTTATTTCAATAAATCATTATATGACCTTAAAATATCTCGTTATTGATATGTGTATCTAACAATAAATTCAGAAACATATAAATCCTAAGTTCCAAGCTAGGGTTACGAGACTCGATCGAGAATATTCTCGCTACAGTGTGAGCTCGTAGTAGGGGTAAGTTTACTTGAAGACATGATTTTTTCACCGTCGCGACTCCTTTTAAGATGTTTTGCCTATTAGTTAAGTGGCGTGGCGAATCTACTAATTTGCTTCTTACGACCTTTTTTGCCCTTTTTTGTTTACCCCATATTTTACTTACCCCTTTTACTGGGCGCTTTTTTTTGAAAAACGAATTATGCAATAAATCAATTTATAAGTTTTTCTTGCTATCATTCAAACTAATATTATAAATGCGAAAGTGTGTCTGTCTATCTCTTTATCTGTTCATTTGTCTATCGGAATAATTGTATAAAAAACGTTTAGACCACAGAACCGATTTTAGTTTGTACCATCGAGGAAGTTGATTCCTATGCAATTGACAGACCAACATTATTTGGTCGAATATGTCAATTCAATGTTAATTGTGATCTGTCAGCTGGGTTTGACGTAACGCAACCAGAGTAGACAGAATGATAGAGTATGCCGACTTAGAGCTGATGTTGAAATTTTTAATTTGACGTATTATGACGAAAATAGTAGCTAGGGTTGTTAACTTGTTACCTACGAATTTAAAACTATGACATATTCGCTGGACGTGTTCCTCTTTGGTCGTATTGTTGTTTGTGTTTTGGCACATGCGATTAAAATTGTCAGAATCCAATTTCGAAATCCTTATTTTAAATATTTAAAAATAAATTATTTCAGCCAGTGCGAGGCACATTCCGTTCATAATCTTAGTGAAACCCGACGAATTTGACAGATATTGAAACCTGTCCGTTTCTTTGCATTCGAACTACTGGTCGTTATGTCTATTGTGACGCAACCAAACTACTTAGGTCCCCGATTTGCATAGGAATCAACTTCTTGCTGCATTTATACATTCGCGTTCGCTATTCGCCTCGTCATTCGACGTTGATTCGACGAAACATTCGTATACAAATGCTGGCGCGAACTTTGTCGCGAACTACCGTTCACACATTCGTGGGGTGATTCATTTTGACATTCGCACACGAACATGGAGGACGTGTTCATAATAGCAATGTTGAATGAAAAATATGAAATTTATTATAGCGATATTTTGGGTTCCAAATGAGCTCTTCCTTTTTGTAAAATTCTAGGAATTCTAAAATTCGCCTATCACTCCACTCCATTTTTATTAGATAATAATAATAATACTAAAATATACTAATAATAGTATTTATTAAAAACCAAAATATATTTTCTTATTATATTAGCCAAACTGCATAGTAGTTTGTCGGCGGGCTACGTGCTCATAAATATTACTAAGAAACTAATAAATAATATTTATTAGTTTCTTAAAGTATAATAAGTATTATATTATAATACTTATTATACTTTAACACCAAATATAATCGTATAACATTGTACTAACATTATTATAATAATAACATGATAACATATAAATACTATACACTGTACTAAAAATAGGCTTATTTTCAGTACAGTGTACTTAAGTCAAATATGTATGTTCAGCTTTGTACACGTCCTGTAGGGTCGGACGCTAGCTGTCAACTGAATGCAGGCGAATGTCTAAACAGTCAGTTCGTATTCGCTATTCGTGCCCTTTGATTCGCGCCCGAAAAACCGCTCGCAACGCGAATGCCACGAATAGCGAGGCGAAGTGCGAGGCGAATAGCGAGCGCACTGTTTACACATTCGTCATCGTCATTCGCCTCGTGATTCGCCTCGCTATTCGTGCGAATGTATAAATGCCGTGTGATAGTACATTGTCGCGAGTTTTTCAGCAACGGCTGATAACATTTCAATGAAATTTAGTATGCAGCTACGGGTTTTGGGAAAAAATTTATAACCTAGGTATGTTTTTGTTTCAAAAAAGGGTAAAGGCCTCAAACCCTTTGGCGTTTACCCTTGCAGATCAAGATTCGAACTCCTGACCCTTATTTAATGGGCTATAAAATTGTGCGAACGATGAGAACGCACCCATGTGCGGTATTCATGTGCCATGTGCCATGTGGAATCACTAGTCTGAGGTGTCAATTGTTATAATCGGTGATCATAAAATGACGGATAATAAAGTAAGAACATAATATTTAGTTAATGATAATGTACTTTATAAACGGGGTGATTTTTATTTGTAGAACAAAATAGGTACCTATATCCCATTTTGTCTTATGCAAAAAGGGGTAAGTACCTCAGGTTAAAGGGCCATATTCAAACAAAATTAAATTCCAACAACTTGTCAAATACCCACAATATTCCTTTATTTAACTAATAAAGGCAACGTGTAACTATTCGAGATACGCATAACGCAGTATTTGCCTATCATGTGACTTTTCTTTTAACGGTGAAAGCTGAGTGAAGTTTGTTTGCTGGGTTAATATTTTTATTAGTAAAGGGGAAAGAGCTTGGTACAGTACCAAGCTGTACCCCTTTATATATCAACTTTTTTGTCTTGGTAAATAGCCTATGATCCTTCACGTGGTCTACTTCTTATCTGTGCCAAATAACAGAAAAATTGCTCCATGTAGTTCGTGAGATAAGCCCTTTCTAATAATTTCCCCCGTTTTTTTCCACATTTTCCTCTATTTCTCCGCTTATATTAGTCTTAGCGTGATAATATATAACCGATAGCCTTCCTCAACAAATAGGCTATCTAAAACTGAAATAATTTTTCAAATCCGACCAGTAGTTCTTGAGATTAGCGCGTTCAAATAAGCCCTTTCAAATAATTTTCCCCCGTTTTTCCCACATTTTCCTCTATTTCTTCGCTTCTATTAGTCTTAGCGTGATAAAATATAGCCTATAGCCTTCCTTTATAAATGGGCTCTCTAACACATGAGATTAGCGCGTTCAAACAAACAAACAAACTCCTCCGCTTTATAATATTAAGTATAGATTAGGACTTAGGTCTATTTTTTCTCAAAATGCATTACCAAATTCTAATCAGGACAATATGTTTAACACAAAACTCTTGTAATTATTTGCATTACATTAAAAATTAAAAAAGGAAAAAGGCAGTGAAATCGCGGCGCGATGTACTTATTTTTAAACAATGAAAAATAAATGTAGCTATTATTTTATTTTTCATTGTTTGAAAATTATTGAAAAACCCAGCAAGTACCATTTAACCAATCAAACAATCCACGAGAATAGAACAATTTAGTAGACTAATAAGACGTACACTCCCAACCCTTTCAGCGGTAGTGATGTGATATTTGTTTACCTGACGAGGACGACATTTCCGCTGCACGTGCTGCGTAACATGACCGGACTAAATGCGGCGATAGGGATGGGAGCATGTCGATGAAAATATGTCGATGGCGATTGGCGATGAAATTTGTCGATGAAAATAACTGTAATAACGTAATGTTGCATAAGATTTATAAACGCGTAATATGCCGGTAATCTGTATAAAACATCCTTAAGTTTGTACGCAACAAACTATGTTAATAATTCCTAAAGTATTTTCAAGGTATTTTAAAGATCACATACAGTGACCTCGTAGCTTCAAATCAGACGTAAAACAAATCTCAAACTAAGACAAAACACATCCAAGCAATTCCGACATTTTTTTGCGGAGGAAAATAAAAAGCAAAAGAATAAAGGTAAAAAAAAGAAGTAAAAATAGACAGTTTATCTACAAAAGCGTAGACGTGCTACGCATTCTCGTAGGCCGTAGCCCTGCTACGTGTAACCTCTACGCATTTCTTAATTTCTTCTTTTAAATTCTTCGTATTATTTTCTTATCCGATATCGAAATAATTATAATAATTTATCGATATTCGATCCAGCGCATCCCTAGCCCATCCTAATGAGTCGGTAATGCAATGCGCTAGCGCCGCTCGCTAATCCGACTTCTACTAACGCCCATTACCGGAACATCCTGTAGTTCTCCTTTTTGAAGTGAGCGGTAATTGTTCTGCTATTATTGTACTCATTTTGATGTTAATTGAGATTTTGATGCAAAGAATCAAAGGAATTCAAAAGAAGAAGTGAATTGAGTCTGAATTTTTCACAGATTAAGATTTCAGACTACAAAAGCTGCAGTTTATAATTTATTTTTATTTAGCATAAAGATCCCGGACAAAATAAAGACAAAATTGAGCTATTTTACTACAATTTTGTTGCTTTTAATTGCAGACCTTAGCAAACATTTAAAAAAACCTTCTGCCATTTTGATAATCCCCATAAAACACGATCATGATACTTTAATGGAAAATTACAACCATTATTATACATTTCCGGCTAGCTAATTAAATACACCATAACGCCTATTTTCCCTTGCACACTCCACGCTTTTCTTCAATTAATTATGAGCGTATTTGATGTGCCTGCTGTGCGATTCTGAGCCTAGCGTTGACGTCCTGATTAGATTTCGGCATTTTACGTGGTACACTAAAAATTAATGTAAACAAAATGAGTTATTTTCGATGTTTAAAATATAAATGGGCCTCATTGAGGACGGGCGTTCAATGAACAAAAAACTAGACAAGAACTAGTCGCTTTTGTAATGGTGGGTTCTGTACATACAAAAAATATTGTGTGAAGAAGAAAAGAAGCAAAATTTAACAGTTTTGACAGTGGATTTCGAATGTAACAAAATGTGATTGTGAGTATTGATAATTTACTAAGACATTAGCCATATAATATTATACTAGCTATTTGACCTAGGTTTGCTCGGTGTTCGATAAAACACGAATAAAATGACATTATCTAAAAATGATTCCTACCTAGATCGATTTATCGCCCCCGAAACCCCCTATATACTAAACTTCATGAAAATCGTTGGAGCCGATTCCGAGATTCCAGATATATATAATATACAAGAATTATTGCTCGTTTAAAGATATAAGATAATATACACATTTTTATAGCAGTCATTAATAAAATTAATTCATAATAATTATTACAGTTATCGTGATAAAGTAATAAAATATCTTTGTTTGTTTAAGGAACAAGTTGGGCGCGCGCGATAGCATGCAGCAAGCTTTTGTTCCTGAAAATTTTCTTAAGAGCCCATATGACCCTCCTTGACTACATACTTTAACCTAGATCTCAAAATCTGTAAGGTCTAGAAAACTGATTTTTTGACACAAGTAACTTCAGTTCATAAAGATTAAATGCTCAAAACGAAAACACGATTACTCAAAAAATGCTCGATAGTTTCTTTTTTACAAAAAACCTTGTTTTAGACACATTTTTGCTTGGATCTTCGAAGTTTGCTGTCTTTTCTTTAATATTTTTTAATATCTAAAAAGGTATTGATAAAACCTAAATTTGCTCAAAACACTTTTTTCATAATCATTATAGTTCGTCTTTTATTCAAGTAAAACTAACTCGGCGATGATTCCGCGCCGTCCTTTTTCACCTGGCATATGAGAGACGGGCGTGAGTGTGAAGAGAGAAGGACGATGTTTGATTTTTAGAGTCAGGTGAGCTCTTAAGACTTTAGTACGCACCCATTTGAAATCTTAAAGGTTAGTTAACCATTTCGCTGCGGAACCCCAAATAATATGTAAAAATAGTGTTAATGGTTGTCGGGAACCATTTTACGGTACATTAGCAGGAAGTGCGACCTTTTATCTGGAGTTTTACGAGAAAAGAGATTTTACATCCATAATTACGTGTACAGTATTACATTACTTTGGGGTTTGTAAAGTGACCCGTGTGTCGTTGGCATAAGGTTTACTTACAGGTAAAATAATTGTGAACTTATTTTGTGTGTAGTATGAGGTTTGCGCGGATGTGGAAAATAGCTCATTGACCTCTCTGTACCTACTGGAAAATGATTAGTGGAGGTGTTGCCTTTACCTCCGTTACGGCAAAATTCGTTTAGTACGTAGCAACTCTACATACCAAAGAACAACCAACCTTCTTGGAAACATACGCTGCAATCGAAAGAGAAGATGTTTACAATTACAATAAATATTCTTTGACAAAATGTCGTAAATAATACACTTTCTGAGTTATTTCAGTTTGAAAATGTAAAATAAATAATATCCATGCTAATATCATAAATGCGAAAGTGTGTCTGTCTGTCTATCTGTCTGTATATCTGTTACCTCTTCACGCCCAAACCGCTGTACCGATTTTGCTGAAATTTGGTATGGAGACACTTTGAGTCCGGGGAAAGGACATAGCATACTTTTAATGTCGGAAAAATGTACAGTTCCCGCGCGATAAACGATTTTTGTCGCAACGGAGTTGCGGGCGTCATCTAGTTTTAGATACATTTAAGATACAACCTGAAATATTTCAAAAATTATAAACATTTACGACATTTTATCAAAGAGTATTCGTTGTTTTTAATTATTTTCTCTGTCGATTGACGTGTGTTTTATAGGTGTATACGAAAATTTTAAGTATTTGAAACTAATTAGGTATGCCACGCTCCATACAAAAAGGTTCGAACTCTTTTCAACAGAATAGCTTCAGCGGCGGCGTGAAGAGGTAACAAACGGACAGGCACACTTTTGCATTTGTAATTTTAGTATGGATATATAGAATAAAATAGAAAACGTTTATTTTCGTAAGAAAACATACATAGCTTAAATAATACAGCATAAAGTGCACATGTATCGAACACAAGTCGACGCAGACCACTGCCCAGCATATGCTGACTGCAAGCAATCAGGGCTGATCTTCCGCTGGGCCGACATATAAGTCTATTTCGCTTTATCAATTTATCGTAGAACGATCATAAATAGACATAAAAACTGTTTTGAGTTCTTTTTTTCAACGCTCTCTTAAGTGCCTGATAGACGTACTTACTAAATTAAAGTACGCGGGTTTTAAGTTCGCGAACTTTCGTCTCGCGTCGGTGACACGTACGAGAATCGCTCATTCGCTCACAATGGTACCATGCCCCCAGACTCGCGGCTCGCGGCTCTTTGCTGACACACAGGCGAGTACTTACTCGCACGTCTGTCACCCCCTTTAGATATATAGAAATACTTAAAAACTTTTTTCAGCGCAGGCATCGAATCTGTACTAATTTCAATTGAAAGCACAGTAGCAATCATTAGGGGCTATCTCCATAAGGCCCTTACAAATCTTCCCACCGTATAATCGCTCGTTAAGTCTCATAATGAACAAATTAACATTATTCAATAAGCATTGACACCACCCCAGCGCTAAGTACACTCAGTTTCATCAGACGAAACTCAACCTTATTGCTAACATAATAAGAGCTTATAAAATCTCCAAAAAGATGACACTTAAGTATGGATTTTGGGTTAGCGGAATTTGTATCTTGTTTAGTTTGGATTAAAGTTGATTTTTGTTTGTAGGTACGTATATAAAGAGGCATTATTTGGATGGGTCTCACGATATGTGATATGAAGTGGTCTTACAAGGTAGTCCTTGTAAGTAGCTACCTCATAGATTAACTAATGACAAAAGTAGATTAAATATGTTGGTATTAAATCTCTACAGCATAAAAATGTTATAATGACAGTCAAAAACGATAAAATAGCTTATAGTCTAGCCAATTAAGATATCGTTACAAATTACAATTATTTAACCACAGCTGAAAACTAGCGAATTTCCTCATCGATCCTATACCTGAACAAAGACCGTCACAAAAACAAGATTTTGGCGATTTTCAACACATGCAATTAGGGAACAGGCAAAAGAAGCAGATTCACAAAATATCGGCAGTTGATTTTACCACAACTAATTATTTTTTTTATGAAATATGGGGGCAAACGAGCAAACGGGTCACCTGATGGAAAGCAACTTCCGTCGCCCATGGACACTCGCATCATTAGAAAAGCTGCAGGTGCGTTGCCGGCCTTTCACGAGGGAATAGGGTAATAGGGGAGGGTAGGGATGGGAAGGGAAGGGAAAAGGGGAGGATCGGGAAGGGAATTGGGCCTCCGGTAGACTCACTCACTCGGCGAAACACAGCGCAATCGCTGTTTCACGCCGGTTTTCTGTGAGAACGTGGTATTTATCCGGTCGATCCGGCCCATTCGTGCCGAAGCATGGCTCTCCCACGTATGAATTAAATTATTCTAACTGCAGAGATTCAAACTTCAAATCCAAATTATAATAGCTCCCCACACCGGTTTCGGTGACGGTGGCCGGTTTCATTAAAACCAGGCCAGCTACGCAGGAGTAATTTTATAGTGCCCAAGTGTATGCGCAGTACACAAGAGCACTCTCTATTCCTTTACTCTCATAACCCAGTGGGACGGACGACCGACACGACCGGCGAGAGATCAGGCGCAGGACCGACTTTTTACATGCCCATCCGACGCATGGATCATCTTACTTGTCAGACAATCAGGTGATCAGCCTGCATTGTCCTAACCAAACTTGGAAATAACATGTTTCCAACGCGGGAATCGAACCCGATCGACCTCCGAGTCAAGAGCCGCGCTCTATACCACTAGACCACGGAGGCGTTAAAAAAAAAACCAAATTATAACAGTGTCGCGACTCGCGCTTGCCCGCTTCCATGTTTGTAAGACATCCTCAAAAACTTTCGCATTAACGTAGAATGTAATGTACACTGTAACAACACTGTAAGTGAATGGAGGAATTTGCAAAGTCCACACCATCCATCAAACGATGGAGCTATGGGGATTGGGGTACTTAAGATATCAATTGACTCCATGAATGGAGAATCAGGGGGATTTACCCGACGAAGATAAAAAGATAAGTCTTTAATAATAGTAATAATTCGCTTCACACCACGTCAGTCTGGTCCCGTGCTAAGTACATGAAGGACTTGTGTTACAGGTACCAGACAACGGAAATAATATATTTAATACTTTTATACTATACAATATATAAATATACTTAATTAAGATTTTTATTATATGATACACATAATATTTAATACACATCCAAGACCCAGGAACTTTTGAAAAAGTTTTTGTTCCGTCGGCGGGATTCGAACCCGCGACCCCCGGCTTGAGCTACCAACAGCCCACCAACTGAGCCACAGAGGTCGTCTTTATATTCTCTACTACTATTGTGAAGACGAAAGTGCGTCAGTCTGTCTGTCTATCTGTGCACCTATCAGCCGTTTGTCTGTCTAACGGCCGTTCCCAATATTTGATCTATCTGTGGTTTTGCCTTACTAGAGATAGGAATTACTCACATTAGACATTAGAGACATATATTTTATGTCAATTATGAGCTATTCCTATCTCTAGTAGGGCAAAACTAGAGATAGATCAAATATCGGGAACGGCCGTAACTCTTCACGCTTAGACCGCTAAACGATTCTTATAAAATTTGGTATGGAGGTTCTTTGATTCCCAGGAAAGGACATAGGACAGTTTTACTGTGGTTTTACACTGACAGCTCCCACAAATAAAAAAGTTAAACATTATATTAAAAACCCCTTTTCTTCAGCAGCAACTTTCCTATTTGAAAGTTGAACATAGATCGATAATTTCATTAACTATATTGAATTTTTTTAGGTCAATTTTGAAGGAAAAAAAGTAGGATTATGGCGCGATCTCGGCAAGGCGGCAAATGTATAGTCAAATCATATGTTTCATACTAAAACGCCTCGACGCCATAGCATAGTTGAAAAAAAGTTTACCCTTTTTTGAAGGTTTTTTGTACTCCGTGTTTATTTGCGTTTTTTAATTCTATTAGTGACCGTACATTTTTAACTGGTCCACTAGCGTATTAGCCATTTAGCCCACGTGTCGGCGTCTTTGCCGTTTTGTTTATTTTCACTCAATTTAAGTATCACATTACATCATGGTAAAAAAATCTGCCGGCGCGGCGTCGTTATAGAGAACATGCTTTTAACTTCAACTTAGTTTATCGCTCTGAAACCGTACATTTTCCGGGTTGAAAAGTAACCTGTTTCCTTTCCTGGGACGCAAAGTAACTCCACATCGTATTTCATCAAAATCAGTTTAGAGGTTTTATCGTTAATAAGGGAAACATACAGAATGACAAAAATATAATTAGTCAGAAGACAGGTAAACAGAGTTAACAGGCAGACAGACACATTTTTACTATTCCTCTGTTAGTATTAAAAACTAGAGTGTTTGCAAGCGCTAATCTCAGGAACTTCCGGTTCGAATTGAAAAAATATTTTTGTGTTGGATAGTCCATTTATCGAGAAGGGCTGTAATTTTTATAACATCACGCTGCGATCAATATAAATGGAGAATCAGAGGAAAATGTGGAAAAAACGGGGAAAATGATTATTTGAACGCGCTATAATCTCATAAAGTACGGGCCCGATTTTTATGTAATTTGGCACATATATAGAGCAGACCACAGGGAAGGACATAGACTACAACTTTTCAGGCGGGAGAAGCCGCGCGGAACGTCTAGTTTGCAATATTAGTATGGGTAACGTATTTAGCTCCTTTGCATCCATTAATATCTGCTACCATTTAGCGTAGAGCATGGAGATTGGAGTCTAGACGTAGATAATACTTGGCAGATCGCTTGAGACCTAGAATTGAGAACACTTGAGCTATTAAATACTAATTCGATTAATGGACTAGAGTACTAAACCACCTGTTTAGGTAAATAAGGTTGGGTTGCACCAGAGGCGTGGTTAAAGTTAAAGTTATGGTTATAGTTAAATATGGCATCCTTTAGCTTTAACTTTAACCGGAGAAATTCACAGATGTCTGTTGCGTTTATTTTTTTATTGAAGCTACAGGTAACGGGATTGAGGGTATAAAAAATTGAATTATCCGTAAAATCGACAGGAAAAATATAGTAAATTTTCAGATATACGTATGAGCGGAACTGTAAAACATAGTAAATTTTCAGATATACGTATGAGCGGAACTTTAACCAAAGATTTGACATTTTGCACTGTAGTTATAGTTAAAGATAAAGTTAAAGTTACAGTAAACAGTTATAGTTAAAGTCAGTTTGTGCAACCCAACCTAAGGAAACTATTTTAAACCTATTTTAAACGATGCTTTAAATAATTTTGATGAATTTGAGACCATTCTAAGTTTTATGAAGTTCATTCAACTTTTTTAGATACTTAAGATTTTCTAAAACTCTAGAATCACCAAATCGCGATAGATGCATGGAGTTCTGGAAAATCTTAAACACCTACCTAATCGGCAAAGGAAATACAAAAAATGTTATCAAATAAAACGGCACCTAAATTTCATCGCGGCTAACAAGCGACTTAAGAAGAGGTAACAAACAGACAGACAAACACACTTTCACAATAATATTATTAGTATGGATTATATTTAGGCAGTTTCATTTTCTTATAATATTTTGCTGTTCACCGCAATCTTTTATAGTTATATGATCTATGGTAAAACAGTACTTTGACTTCTATTAAATTTTTTTAGTCAACCTCGAAAGCTATTATGTAGGTACCATGGTAAAATAGTTCGATTTCTCTCATATTTTCCTGTTCATCCCACAAGTGTGTAGGTAAAGTGGTCGATGTAAACAGACACACGCAGATAACCGCCAATGGGTTACGTGCGCCACTTAAGGGTTAATAGTGATGTGCGTGTTGATATCGATAATAGAAATTGTACATAGTTATCGATAATATTATTATATAAATATTAAGTGAAACTGTCATTATTAAAGGTGATTACGACACCTAGGCCCTTATTTCTTAACCATAATTTATTATTATATTCGAATATGCAACGTACGAGTTATCGTATTATGTTTTACAGAAATTTTTATGCATCTTTTATCTAACTTACATTAACAATGCATAATTTACATTTATCTCAATCAAGATTTTTTTCTACTTTTTTAACCTCAAAAATCAATAATCAACACTCAAGTCGTTTAACTTTTATAGCCGCGGGACTAACAGAGGCTGTAATTTAATATATCCACGGTTAATTAAATCGCATTCACCATTGAGGAGGGGCAAAGCGCCCCTGATTCACATTACTGTCTAAAGACATTTAAGAGGAGCCCTTTATAGGGTAATCGATGATGTGTTAATCAAAAAAAATCCTGATGGTGATCCTTAGGGATGAAATTTTAAGAAATCCTAGTGGATGCACTACACTTTCACCGTTAGGAACACGGGGGTGAAATTTCATGTATATGTACTAAAAATACGGCCTTATGTCTTAAATCTGCTTAGCCATCTATTTCAAAACGACTTTTTTTAAATAACAGTATCATACTAACAGAATATCGATAACGCATATTTATCTTTTCCCATCCCTATACCCCGCAGAAATTAGGGACGTACTTGCACCACTTCACCTGTCTTATCTACAACGTTCAAGTGACGTTGTACAGGAGTTGGCGAAACATCGACCCTCGATAACGAGAGCTTCTGTCACATCACTTGAGACACTCCTGACATTATTTATGACATGAGTACTTAGACAACTTGCATTCGATAATTTCAAATGCAAGTTGTCTATGTATCCAGTAGAAGTAGTAAATATCTGGCCCTGTATACAAGTGGCAAGCGATTATCGTAAACGCCAACAAAATGTAATGGGATTTGATATTAGTATTCGCTAGCGAAGCGATGACTTAATATGTCAAATCGCATACATTTTGTTGGCCTTTACGATAAGCGCTTACCACTTGTCTAGTAGGGCTAGGATTCTACATAAAGTTGGCAAGTATCACGGGCGTTCATGGCTCTGGCGATGCGTTGTGACTTGTGACTTGTGTCCAAAAACATTACATTTTTAGGGTTTTCATGCTCAAAGGGTAAAAACGGGAACCTATTAATAAGACTTCACAGTTCAGTCTTTCGGTCTGTCTATAGGTAGGCCGTAGGGTAAAGAAGCGAAATAGCTTTAAATATTCCTGGAAGTCCATATATTTAAAATTGTACGTCGAGAAAATGTGTGGAGAAAAATAAGTGATCTGCCTGCCTAGATGTCTCACTCTACATGTTTTCTCGATGTTTGATGGTTTGTCTCTTCATCTCTATTGACCCTAGCATGACAAAACATTTTTCTCGCGTAGATCTATCATCGAAATAACACATTTTTATACAGTTTTGTCGAGATAATGTCGAGATTTTGACATTACGAGACGAGTAATTTTTGTCTCGAGTATCTCGTTGGCGTATTATAGGTACTAGGCAGGATGGTGAAGAATAAGTGATAACTGATTAGTTTACAGAGTCATCTAGTTACTTACTAGCTAAAAGCAGAGCTCTGTGAGGGCTCGCGTCGTCATACCTTGACCGACATGGTGATAACACATATACATAAAATTCTCATGTCACAATGTTAGGCCACGTACTCCTCCGAAATGGCTTTACTGATTTTAACCAAATTTTATATGCATATTCAGTGGGTCTGAGAATCGGTTACTGGGTATTTTTTATATTGATAAGTGCATTTGTTGAATAAATAATACATAGTAAATTATTACAACTCAAGACTGACGGCGACCATTGTTTGTGCGACGGGATAGCGATGGACGTTGCCATAGTGACATACTTATTTAGTCGCTTCAATAAAATAATACGGGCGAAATACTTTATATGGCAAAGAAACGTTTGCCGGGACAGCTAGTATACTGTATAATTATAAAAACCCTTTGTTGTTGAATGTAAATGTATCTAAACATTGTGGGATATACTAGGGCTAGCTTCGCTCGCCCTGATTATCTTTAATAGGGGTCAATACTTACTAACGCAAGTTTTATTCAACATCCCAAGGCGAAGCTGCGTTATACACCGATATGATAGCCCCATAAGCCACACTTAAACACAAGTGGCCATATTGATCGTGATTTATCGTAATACGCCGCAAGTGCGCCCGAAAAACTGCGCCCGCGCCGTTGCCAAAAGAATTAGCAACGTAACATCGTGTACACAAGTGGTATTAACATTGTTTAAATATATATTAGCCAGTGACAGCTAGATTTCGTCATTTTATAAAAGCTGAAAGTTTCCCTGTAAATACACCTTTAGAATATAGAGGTAAGAACGACCAACAACTATGGAGTTTCGGTCTCAGTTACATTACGACATCCAGCTCAATTACGCTACCTTATTTTCTGTAAGAATCTTGTCTCCCCCTACCGAAACTTACGACAGTTGCTTCTCACTGCCAGACCACCTCGAAGTCTAGTACTTTACTGGTGTCTAGCAGTGCGAAGCAACTGTCAACAATGACCGTCAGTGGGAGACGAGATTCCTACAGTTTTTCCGTAGAAACGGCCAGATAGAAACCACATTTCATGCTATTATTGCAATGCAATAAATAAAATAAACAATACTCCATTATAATCTAGATTCTACGGCGAAAGAAAAAACGAGGTATTTCGCTGATAAACACTGCCACCACTCTTTCCGATTTAAGCTATTTGTCCTTTTAGGCAAGCCATGAAAAATAATATTAAGTCCTAACACTTGTGTATGCGAGTGTATATCAAGAAGTGTCGGTGAATTGGGCTCGGTCGAGTGGGGCATTAGGAACGAGGCTAATGGCGCACCTACACGGCAAGTAGTGTATGCTGTTGGTCAATATTATGATAATAGATACTGTAAATATAATAGAGGTTATAGGTAGAACGCGCGAGCTTCGAGGAATGGATTAAATGTCCCGCGCAGGACAGGCTCAGTCCCGCTTTTCGGAGAAACCCCGAACGTACGTGCAGCGTGCTGAGAAAGAAAGATGCGTAATGAAGATAAAAGTGTGGGCGGTAGAGGGGTGGATTTTCTTTGGCTACTTTTGCTATCTATTGTCACGTAAACGTTATTTTAACGCAAATAAAAATATGAAAATACAAAAAACTTTTGATTTTATACCTTTTTTTACTTTGTCCCGCTTTTGACTGAAGAATCCCGCTTTTTCACTCAAAAAGTCCCAAAGTCCCGACTTGGCAATAAAAATATCTGGCAACGCTGTTTACCAATTACCGGTTACCACTGTTTGGCTATTACATGTTATAATCCATACTTCCATACTAATATTATAAATGCGAAAGTGTGTCTGACTGTCTGTCTATTAGCTCTTCACGCCAAAACGGCTGAACCGATTGGGCCGAAATTTGGTACAGAGATACTTTGAGTCCCGGGAAAGGACATAGGATACTTTTTATCCTGGAAAAATGTACGGTTCTTACGCGATAAACTAATTTTGGCGCAACGGAGTTGCGGGCGTCATCTAGTGAATAATAATAACCAAAAATTACTGAGATGTAATCTCTACGTAAAACTATATTTGCTACACTTTTAGTTCTCACATCCCTAATTTCTTTGAATTCAACATTCATGTTATATAATAAATGCTGATTGACTTTAGCCAAAATAAATCATCTTACCAAGTTACTCAAGTAAGCACGATAATGTTAAACGAAATAAAATAATACAACAAAGTAAAAACTGAAATACACCAAATTGGACTATAAAGCTTTGAAAAGACTTTCAACTCACTCTTTCAAAGAACCCGCGAGGATGGTCCAAAGAAAATCGTCGTGAATCTTGCCTTAAGAGTTCCAGAAATATTACGTGACCAATTTGAGTCAAACGGGAAAGGCGGGCTAATCAAAGGGATTCAATAGGTGGAAACCGCGGGGGAGGGGGAGGGGAAAGGGGGAGGTCAGGTAAAGGGGGAGAGGGGGGGAGGTTCGGAAAAAAGTGGAAATAATTCGCTAATACCGTAATTGGAGCTCGGAGCTTGGCCGCTACCGAACCGGAAAACAAATTTCCTATATTGAGAGGTAGGGTTGGCACATTAGGTTAATTTATTATAAAAATAATTAAACATTTATATTAAGCAAGGTGTAACAAAAGTACATGATAATACTTTAGCTTAGGGTGTTAATGGAAAGCAACTTCCGTCGCCCATGGATACTCGCAGCATCAGAAGAGCTGCAGGTGCATTGCCGGCCTTTTAAGAGGGGGAGGGTAATAGGGGAGGGTAGGTATGAGAAGGAAAGGGAATAGGGGAGGGCAGGTAAGGGAATAGGGTAGGGGATTGAGCCTCCGGTAAACTCACTCATTCGGCGAAACACAGCGCAAGCGCTGTTTCACGCCGGTTTTCTGTGAGAACGTGGTATTTCTCCGGTCGCGCCGGCCCATTCGTGCCGAAGCATGGCTCTCTTACGTCTAAATGATGGGCCGATTTTGATTCTTATTTGATCTTATTCGTTGTTAATCGAAAGTTAAATTTAACTTGCGTGTGACAACCCTAGCGAAAGAATTGTCGCAATGTAACAGAAAGTGTAGGTAGATAATTATTATTAGAGACTCATTAGAGGGCGATTGTCGACTCCCCCCTCCCCCTCCGCACACCCTGCCCCACCCCCGCGTCCGCCTGCACCTGACCGACCGATTATTGGCTATTGGTAGTATAGAGGGTGTTTGAGTTCTTGAATTTGTTTTTTTAAAGGGTTAGTGAGGAATAAAAATATGCTTGAGTTTTAAAAAAAAGGACGAATCCGAAAACAGAAAATTACGTTATTTAGGAAAACTGTGGAGCTCGACATTTTCGAGAGGCTTTTTGGACTTCTTGCAAGCAATTAGGCTTTTTACAGACGCTCGGCACTTGTCGACGGCAGCCGTCGACAGTTGACCGCTGCCGTTGACGCGTGCTGTCGACAAGTGCCGTTCGTCTGTAAGAAGCCTAAATTTTGAATTTAATTAATTAAATACTTTGTAATCTGTTTTTGTTGATTGTTTTGAACAATTCACTGTCTTGATTCTCAATTCCGTACAACCTATGCTTTTTTTGTTCGCGGATAACTCCGTTGTTTATGAACCGATTTTAATGATTCTGTTTTTTTTATAAAGAGGACATTTCAAAGGTGGTCCCATGATAATAAAATACGGGTTGAAGACTTTCGTTTGTCCAATTTTTTTTAAATTAACTGGAGCACGCTGTATAGCGCTGAGGCCGCTCTCGGCCAGCTCAGCTTTTTATTTGTCGGTGCTCGCCGCTGGAGCACTAGACTACGTGCTACTACTTTATAGTGCTTACTATCATCATCGTCATCAATGTTAAACGTAAGAATGATAAGTACTATCAGAGAAGTTGATTCAGAGGCAGATTGCGGCAGCGAACCTGCGTAATTTGATCGCGTTATGTCAAAACCCTAGCTCGACAGGGGCCAGGGCCTCTATCATGAGCTCTTAAATCCATTCACTTTACGTCTTTATACAGTCAGTATAAGGACGTAAAGAGAATGGATTTAAGAGCTCATGATAGAGGCCCAGGTGCCCTATTATGAACTCTTAAATCCATTCACTTTACGTCCTTATACAGTCAGATAAGGACGAAAAAAGAATGGATTTAAGAGCTCATGATAGAGGCCCAGGCCACAACAATGCGTTGTGCGTTGCGGCGCCGCGCGCATCGTGGAAATTTGCTATGCGTCAGCGATATTTCAGTGAAATTTTTGCGTTGTAACAACGCATCGCATTTCTGTGCGATGTTGTTTTTGCGATACGACGCCGCAACGCAGTGTTGTGGCCTGGCCCTTAGCGACAGATATTTCTTTGACACAGTTCATAAACCCACCAAATGACGTAGGTCCGTCGACTGCCTATGAATTAATTTATTCGATGGTACAATAAGATATTATATAATCTACACATGAGAAGACATACTAATAAGATATTATATAATCTACACATGAGAAGAAACTATCGAGTGACTGTGAAAATTCTGCATTTTGATATTTAACCAATGTTACTTCCACCCAATGACTTTCACCATTTAACACAAAATATCTAACGACACCTCTCGAAAAATCCATCAAGTCGTTCAGGCCGCAGAGCGTGCTAACTGCCCTCTGCCAAACAATTATTATACATACTTACAAACAAGTAACATAATATACTCTCGAAAATCATAACTCTCTTTCTCGCGCAGTCGGTTAAAAAATGACGAGATATTCGTTCAAAAACTAAAGAGGGATGTAGCTTGCATTTATTTATTTACACAGATAAGTTCAAAAACATAGTAATAAATCATACTAGTTCGCAAACTCTCGATTTCATGCTAAGGAAGCAGTATTAATTATACTTCGGAAGATAAATAATGTTCATAATAATATTTAGGGTTACGTAACGAAATAATAAGAGTGAAGCCAAACGAGCGTAATTTGTGAGTTGTGAGTCGCAGAATTTCGGCTGGCAGAAATTCTGCTGCATTCAGTTTCATACAAAGGTCCTGTTTGATTCATACGAGCGTAATTTTGTGAGTCGTGATTTGTATGAAAAGATATTTACGCGGCAGAAATTCTGCGACTCACAAGTCACGACAAGTCAAGTAGGAGTGCATCCTAAGCAAGCACTGACATGACGGCTTGCGAAAAATAAGGTTATAAAATGTAGAGTTGCTACTTACTATTCTACGGCCAACACTACAGCATAGAGTACCTACCTATACCTAGTGGAGTAATGGTATAATTAGCGTATATTAAATAGTTCTTATTATTCGTAAATCGTAGTGTATACGTATTATTTACTCAGGAATAAAGTATTTTTTTTGTTGCTGTGAGATAAAGCAAAAAATACAGTAAACTGCAATAATAGATTCCAAATACCGGAATCATTATTTGAACTCAAAGTTCTATAATTTTATTTTCTTTTTTATATTTATTTATTAATTAATTCCAATAAAATATTTTTCATTTTTATTTTATTTTTTAGAACTTTAATTTCGTTAACTTTAGTTACGTTACTGTTCACGTTGAGTTTGGTGACATCGGTGATAATGTCGTAGTATTGACATAATATTGTAAAAAAACGTTCTTTTGACACCTCACTGAAATATGAGATTCAGTGAGATTTGTCTGGAACACCTCCCCCTAAAAAGAAATTGGTGGAAGATCCCTAACACGGTTAGGGATCTTCCACCAATTTCTTAAATTTTAAAAATAAACTAAATTAAGATAGTTCTACGTAATTTGGCGTATAATAAAACTACATAAAGCTAATTAACAAAAACGTTCCACGATACGGAACCAATCTATCACGACCGAACCGCACTTGTTTAACGTTTATTACCGCATAAATATGTAGATTAATAAACATACAGTCAATAAAGGTTTATTTATTCCTTCCTCTCCCTACT
This sequence comes from Aricia agestis, assembly GCF_905147365.1. Lineage (NCBI taxonomy): Eukaryota > Metazoa > Arthropoda > Insecta > Lepidoptera > Lycaenidae > Aricia > Aricia agestis. The sequence continues at coordinate 5,915,399 of NC_056426.1, forward strand.
CTGTGGCCATCAATCAAACAGACACACAAACAAACTCACCACTAATGCGTAAAATGATCCATTCATATTAACAAATATTTTGACTATTTTAGGCAAAAACCTATCATTCAGTGCTTAAAAAAATAAACTGTCAGTGCGACGTTTAAAAAATACACTGTCAGTGCAACGTTTTAAAAAAATACACTGTCAGGTCTCATTGACCGTTAATACAAACACAAATCGTTTAAAAATCGAATAGGTAAAAATAGAAAATTTTATTTGAGAGTCATAACAATGGTTGTTTTTGTTTATAGGATTCCTAGTTCAAAATAGCCTTCTCTCTAAGTATTAGGTATACTTTGAAATTCATTTATTGTAATTATTAGAAAAATATTTGTATATTATTACAAGGAACACTATATTACGTTAACAATAATGTCTATACAAGTACGGTTCATATTATAATTATAAAGAGGGAAAAGATGTTAAATTATAAAAAAAACTAGATACTGCTTGCTAAGCACAGTCACCTGTCACCATAACATAAGAAAAGTTTATTTTTCGAAAAAATAATGTGGCACATAAATAACAGAAACCCGTCAATTTATCCATGAAAACTGTCAGAGTATCTTTCGCATTTCTATACTCACTGTGATGCTAAGTCGGGACGTAATAAAAACTCATAGACTTAATATTAGCATTATAGGTTTATGTAAAAACTCATCCCACCAAAACATTAAATGTAGGAGGAGCCAAGCAAAATATTACATAATATTACATACAAAAATATTGCATAGCCATGCAATATATCTATCGTAAAAAGTTTTCAGATCACATTCAAGCCAAGCCTTCAACTTATTTTGTAATTTAAATCAACATTAAGTGAATTTATCAATAGCTTTCTTTATTTTATAATTATTATAGTGGCTCGGCAATGAGCACAAGAAAAACAAATTATATATAAAACTTCATATTTGGGGTAGTTCATACTTCATACTTACACAAACGGCAAGCGTAATTGGGTACCATCGTCCACATGCGTCGTTACATTCCTACTAGGTATGTAACGACGCATGTGGACGATGGTACCCAATAAATCCAATCAGTCGCTGATTATTTCTATAGTGCTCATTGCCAAGCCACTATAATAATTATAAAATAAAGAAAGCTATTGATAAATTCACTTAATGTTGATTTAAATTACAAAATAAGTTGAAGGCTTGGCTTGAATGTGATCTGAAAACTTTTTACGATAGATATATTGCATGGCTATGCAATATTTTGCTTGGCTCCTTTTTACATTTAATGTTTAGAATTTAAAACATATATACGAATCTAATATAAAGTTAATAAGTATAAAACTAAACTATTTTAGAAATAAACACTAATATACATATACTATAAGTAAAAAATTAATGTTAATTTAATGTTTTGGTGGGATTTCATTTCTTTTTTTAAGGTTTATTTTCTTTTCAGGTCACGTTAAAACTCTTCTGTACTTAGCTTAGCACCCATTCTCTATCTCTAGGTATATATTCTAGGTCGTAAAATTAATTGATAATAACAGGTAGGTACTTCTACAAAGTACAAATTCTATGACGATAGCCCAAAAACTTTTGAACTTTCAGGAGGTTATTCGTGCACCGATGTTACTTTCGATTGAGTATTACGACCTATCCCGGATTTTCTTAAACCATAATAATTATACTCCGGAAACAAGCGATACCGCGATATAAAGGGAGTGCTACACCATCTATCGAGCGAGTATGGAGTGTACATCATAATTCGCATTCTTCTGATTTAATTTATATTTTAATCGAATTTAATTATCATAGTTTCATTGTTAACTTTGTTAACACTATTTTTCCTTTTGTAAGCAAAATAATTATTATGAAGTCGAAACTCATTTTTAGTGTTCTTGCAAAGCCACAAACATAAAAATCTTTTCTTTTATTTAATAAAGTTATATACTTTTCAGTTTTTAGGTTTCCTTGCCCAAAGGATGAAAACGGGAGACTATTCCTAATGAGTCTAGACTTCGCTGTCTGTCTGTCGTTCGTCCGTGTGTCACGAGGCTAGATCTCGAGAACCGCAATAGCTAGATATTTTAATTTTTTTCAAATTATGTATTTTTGCTGTCGCTATAAAAGCTAATAGTCCAACTAAAATAAAATGAATGATTAATCGGGGGTCTCATACAACAACACGTTTTTTTCCCTTTTTTGCTTTATATCCATAATGGTAAAGGTAAGGTTTTTAAAAAATTTCAGAAAATATTTAATTGTATTTCAACTTTAATAATAAGTAATAAAAAGTACATAAACTTGTGATTTAAGGGGGGCTCCCATACAAATTTACCGTACGGAACCCTATGTACGCCAGTCCGACTCGCAATTGGCCAGTTTCATAATATTTTTTCCTTTCATTGTGGATAAGGACCTACCTTGTTGCCAAATTTCAAGGTTCTAAGTCTGCTAGAAGTACCTTAGAATTTTGATGATCTGTCAGTCAGTGAGTGACAAAATGTAGTAACTTTGATCATCCGTAACTATTAAACTATTTATCGAAATGTTATGTTATTTGGAGGTTAAGCTAGTTTTAATACTTGCTCCAAGTGACCGAAATTCTAAATCCCTAGCTTTGTTAACATCGAAGATAAAGGGGGTGTGAAAAAGCCGCGAACCGCTTCGAGAAAAGTATGCTACGGCCGTGCCTTTGCTGAAAAGCTTGGCTGGAGCACTGCCGTGCTCCCAGATAAAACCCCATGAGAATCATTGTTATAAAAGATCACCCACTGTTTACAGCTTAGCGTGTATACAGTGCTCGTCATACACATACGTGGTATTAATCACATTCATCATCATCACTATAAAACGTTTTGATGGTAGAGACTATTACAAGATGCAAATTCACTGTATCAAGCGGAAGAAAAGTGAAAGCTTTTCAGCGTTTTTTTACATTTTATTTTTATTTTATGAAATAAGGGGGCAAACGAGCAAACGGGTCACCTGATGGAAAGAAACTTCCGTCGCCCATGGACACTCGCAGCATCAGAAGAGCTGCAGGTGCGTTGCCGGCCTTTTAAGAGGGAATAGGGTAATAGGAGACGGTAGCGATAGAGGGGAGGGAAGGGAATAGGAGAGGGTAGGGTAGGGTTTAGGGGAGGGTAAGGAAGGGAATAGGGGAGGGTAGGGAAGGGAATAGGGTAGGGGATTGGGCCTCCGGTAAACTCACTCACTCGGCGAAACACAGCGCAAGCGCTGTTTCACGCCGGTTTTATGTGAGAACGTGGTATTTCTCAGGTCGAGCCGGCCCATTCGTGCCGAAGCATGGCTCTCCCACGTAAGTATAAATTTATTTTTGTAATTTATTTTTATGAGACTGGTGAAAAGTAAACCTGTAAAAAAACTTAAGAAACCGGTCATAAGACTTTGCAAACGAGCAAACGAATCGTCTGATGAAAGCGACCTGAGCTTCGGGTAAAATGCATGCCGCTAATCAAGTTGATGAAGATAATGAATAACTAAGTACAAATTCTATAACTAAAACATCACAATATACATTATCCATTACTGAAAAAACCTAGTACATAATGATAAGTACTAAGTCTACTTATAATGGACAAGAATAAAAAGTATAGAATAATTCAAACATAGAGATTTCAGTAAAATAAGTTGAAAGTTAGAATAATTTTTCACCTACATGACGATGACGCTTCATAGGTCAGATGCGACTTTTAGAACTTTCCTACGGATCTCTAAAAAGAATTAATTAACAGAAAAATTTCCAAAATCACGAAACCCAAAAATAACGAATTAAAAATAAATATTGGATTGTCTATGGTTTAACGGCGGATAGAACATAATACAGATTGCGATATCCAAATATTTTTAAAATGGCCGCCGCATTCGAAATTTAAACGCTTTTATTACTCGTAAAACAATAAAAACTGTTTAGTGACACGCACACGACCGAACAAACAAACAAAACCCATGTGTTATAGTTACTAGCGGTGATGCGGAAGATTTGTGTTAGAAAAACTACGAGAGAAACATCTGATATGTGGATGAAAACTTTAACCATCTACTCTTCAAATTAACGTACAGAATACAGATCTATTAAGATTTGATAAATGTAATGCGACTATAATGTGTTTTAAGTTATGACTTATAAGTTATAGCTAACTATAGAATTTATTTAAAAAGCTATGGATTCACCGCTTGTTTTTCAAGTCTAAACAATTTCAGATCTCTTTAATTAATTTTAAAAAGTTTTCGAAACGTAAACATTTTCTTTACCATTACGCTACCGCTTAATAAAAGTGATGTGAGAACAAAGACTTAATCATCCATTACCGCCACCGACCACAAAGGGACGGAATTAGCGCGTAAACACACACACACACACAAGTGTGTGCTACATCTACAATCTGCATCTACACCTACACCTAGCAAAGGTAGCCATAATTTATCATCATCTCAAAATTTTATATTATATAATACAATCTGATCCGACAATCATTGTTATGGCAGTGTAGGAATATGCTTGGCAGCTTCGAAGATATTCCTACCGAGAGAGGAGTTGTCATTTCTGAGTTCAGGGCGTTGTGATTATGTCACGCTGGCGATGTGATTATGTCTCAGAACTTCCGATTTATAGATCATTGGTTGAACTTAAAATATTGCAGCACAAAGGATTAATTATTTTAATGTTACGCTAAATCTTGATAACGGCTAGACCGATTATATTCATTACATTCAAAACTAAAATATCGGGAAATTGTTAGAAAATCCATACTTAATATTATAAATGCGAAAGTGTGTCTGTCTGTCTGTCTGTTACCTCTTCACGCCCAAACCGCTGGACCGATTTTGCTGAAATTTGGCATTGAGATACTTTGAGTCCCGGGAAAATGACATAGGATACTTTTTATCCCGGAAAAATGTACGGTTCCCGCGCGGTAAACGAGTTTTGGCGCAACGGAGTTGCGGGCGTCATCTAGAATGTATATAATCTGCGACAGAACAATCTTAGGACATCCAGTAGGTACATAGGTATACGAACAATATCGTCTCGGTTTTATGACAGTCTACGTGTTTAAACTTATTTATATAAATACACCCCTGAAATAACAACCAACCCTATCGCATTACAGTGCCCAACTCTTTTACGAGTAAAACACGGGCACGGAAAAAACTTAAACACCTATTACACAAAACCCCACTCTTTCAGAGGCAAAACGGTGTGCATAGATGTAGAAATGGCAGGACCTGGTAAAGGAATATTTTTGCCAGGTAGACCGATTTTGTGGAAAACTTGTATAAAATAAAATTGTAAAACTTGGTTATTTCAATAAAAATATAAATACGTAATATATTTGAAGGAATCACAGATTTAGATGTAATAAGAACAATATTTTTAACGTTTTTTGATCGAAACGACTTTTTTGCGGAATGTGGGCTTCTGTGCGAAGCTTCTGTGTCTGTCACTATTTTAGAAACTAAGCTATAAATTTAATGAAAAAATAAACGAATATAAATAATTCATTTTTCGCAGTAACTGTCAAGTATTGCAGAAAGATTGGTGCTAATTGTATTTCCTTTATGGTGCGCTAATCGTATATTATTTTTTCATAATAAAAATTATGTTAAGTCCTTCCCCGGAACCAAAGTTCACAATAATATGAAAGTTTTATCAAAACCAATTTAGAAAACACATGCGGATTTCATATCGACTCTACTATATCTACATTTTAGCTATCAGACTTCAAAATTCCTCAATTTTGGCAGCTCTGTCCATTCCTTGTCTGTGGCCTGAACATTGTTATGACAAAAAACAGTGAAAAAAATATTAATAGTCTCTGGTCGTTCTTCCCCGAACTTGTTAATTATCTGTGCTAGTAATAAACTCGTTATGACCTGTATACTGTGTTCACAATTTATATTACCTCAAAGTTTTTGGGAAAGTAGATCTTATGGTTTTGGCATTTAAAGGTGAATGGTGAAAAGACTGTGCCTGTGTAAAGCCTACGTTGGCTCATGTTGGACCAATACAATTATGAACGTGTATATCTACTGTAGGGCTGCGGTTCTCAAACTTTGTTGGTGGCGGAACCCTTTCAAAAAGTGACATTTTTGACGGATCCGGGGGTGTCTGATGTTATTTCTAAAAAACATTTATGTACTTATCTCTCGCAGAGCCCCGCAAGGCCTTTGCCCCTTTGCAGGAGCCCCTTGGCTCTGCGGAGCACACTTTGAGAATGGCTGCTGTAGGATATACATATTATGTATTTATAGATGATTGCCTATGATCAACGTTGTTAGTGCATTCTATAGTACCTACACAATGCAGCGGGGCTGAAATGGTCGCTTTTGAGTCATATTATGAATCATAATATGTTTCATTTTTTTTAATCGCAAAATGGTCACTCTGCTTGCAATTCATGTCTAGTAATTCGTACTAATTTGACATTCACCAGTTTGACAGTTTTGACAATTCATTTGCTGAATTGATTGAGAGGAATTGCTAAATGTAACTATTTAGCCCCGCAGTATAGACAGCTTCTTTTTGATTTGCGAGTGAGACAGTCTGCGCTCAAAGTGACATTCGAGTAATGAGAATAGGGTCCTAGATCCTTGAAAGGTTTTAAACATTGAAATATTTTCATTTTTCAACATTACAATTAACAATATTAAAAATATTCCTCGTTTACCGCATGAAATAAATCAAAGAAAAACCACAGAATATATTATATTAGTAGTGGAATATCATTCAGAAGCGACACACATCATAAAAATGTTTGTACGTACTGTTGTAATAACATTAACACGGTGTCAGGTGTACTGGACACCACCGTCCTGGATCCTCGCCAGGGCTTTGATTATTGTGAACACAGAGTAGCGCACACGTAGAAGCAAACAACAAATAAAAATAAATGTTTTTAAAGAAGTATAAGTAAAACAAGTAAACGTAGGTACTATAACTAAAGCAATATCGAGTGTATATTATAAAAATAACAAAAAAATATTATAATCCATTAATTATTTCAATGTAAATTATAATATTATATTCCTCTGACATAAGGTTAATATCAAATGTGTTACAAACTGACAGATCGATGTAGTACACTGTACAACAAGTGTCTCTATAGTCTACGTTTAAAAGCCTCTCAATAAGTAAAGATAAATAAAAGAAAAAAACAAAATATGTCTCTTCGTTTTTACGGAAGTGATAAACACTGTGGTCTGTACTATGTGTGTGTTTTTACGGTGTGTACTTTACTTCTATCCTTATGTGTGAAAAAAATATTCCAACGAATCAGACAAAGACAGTGGACAACATTATATAGTCCTGTCATATTTGCATACACGGTTTAGATTTTCATTAGTAAGGAGACTAGTTTTTATCTTTTCACCACTACTGTATATTAACGTCTCTATGCGTTTCCTACTCTGTGCGTTCAGAAGCTAGTGTTCTTAGTACAATAGCGGTGTGAAGCCGGGGTATAAACATAACTACCGTACCGGATACACTACAAACAGAGTTATTCTATCTCTAACAGCACCCTTACAACCACGCCATAAGGCTTATTTTCAGATACTCAAGAGATAAACTAAACGAACGGACATGACAGTGCGACTTCCGTGTCATAAACAAACGCGAATGATCATAGATAATAGAGTTCTAATTTTGAATAATTATGATGAATTCATTTCGTAAAGAGAAAGTTCTAAATTTGAATTTGCTTCTAAGAGTTGATTCAAGTGAGACAAAAGAATTCTAATTTTAAAAAGCCAATTTCATTTGAATTCGGAATTTAACCATGCATTAACGCGTTAAGCGCTTTGCGGCCCACCAGTTTTTTGGGCCAAACTTGTCGCCATCGCCAATTATGGTAAATCTTTGCGTTATTATTACTATAAGACGAGTTCAAATATTAAGCACTAGATGACGCCCGCAAATCCATCGCGTTAAATCGCTCAGGAACTGTAAATTTTTTGGGGATAAAAAGTGTTATAATACGTCCTTTTTCAAAGACTCAAAGACCAAAGTGTCTTTGCATACAAAATTTCAACATATCGGTTTAGCAGTTTGGGCGTGATAAATAATAAAAAAATAAAATAAATAAAAATTGTTTTATTTCTGAGTAAATTTGAATCAAATTTTTTCAGAATGTCTACCTGATGCCTAGCACCGGTTCGGTGAAGAGGGAACAGACAGATAAACACACTTTCGCACTTATAATATTAGTATGGATTTGAGGAATTTTCCAAAAATCACTCTATAAAATTCGAAAAAATGGCTAGCTGAGCTGTTGCGTTCCTGTTTCTAGTTTTTAAGGTAAGTAAGTATACTTTTTTTGTCAATTCAATCCTGGAAAAGAAAAATATAAATATTATATTGTGGAAAGTTTTGTTTATTTAAAACCAAACAGGCTGCTTAACTACTGCATTGGTTTGGATGATTCCCTTTTTTCATGGTCTATTCTAAATTTTTAGAATAGACCATGAAAAAAGGGAATTTAGACGTTTTCAATTCATACATTGCAAAAGTTTAGGGTGATAAAGAGCATAGAGCATTTAAATATGAATTTTATTTTGTTTTTAGTATTTGTTATTATAGCGGCAACAGATATACAAAATCTGTGAAAATTTCAGAAGTCTAGCTATAGCGGTTATTGAGATACAGCCTGAAGACAGACAGACAGATATTAAAGTCTTACTTAGTAAGTACTTAAGGGGGCAACTAACCCAAAATTTTTGATTTTATAATTCATTTTTATACTTGAAAATAAGCCCCGAATTGTTTCATTTTCTAAAATAAGATACTACATTATATTTCCAAGAATTCGATCTGAGCAAAAACACGATGTCTTAAAATTTTCTAGATAGAAAAAAATCACAAAGATACATCCAATTTTCACGAATTTTTTATTTATTGCCATAACCGTGGATTGAACTAAGTTAATATTTTAACTCATTGTATAAAATTTTATCATTGAGAGACCGACCTAGCGGTTTTTTTTAAATTTTGTATATATTTTATCGAGTTATTGAGAAAAAACTAATTTGGCGATGAATCCGCGTCGTCCTTTTTCACCTGGCATATGAAAGACGGGCGTGAGTGTGAAGAGAGCAGGACGATGTTTGATTTTTTGGGTTAGTCGCCCTCTACGTTTTTACGAAGCGTCAAGTTGTTACAATATCGAAACAAAATCAGACTTGTATACTCGTTAATAGAAATCATATTAGTTTCGGCACTACATAGCCCATCCCAACCAAATAGTACACGATATTATAACCAAAGTTTAAGACATAGCTACCGGCTAGATCGGCCCACGCACAAACGTTGTTTGTTTAAATGATATACAATTTTCGAGTCATTTCAGCTTTGTAGTTCAAATAATAGTCTGTTTGATGCCGAGTGATTTGCGAACTAGAAATACTGAGTAGGGTTGGCAGAGGAGTTATTGTAAATTTAAAACGCCTCCGTGATCCAGTGGCTTAGAGCGTGGCCCTTGACGGCCGTGGGTTCGATTCCTGCGCTGGAAACGTCTTGTTATTTCCAAGTTTGGTTAGGACATTGCACCTGATTGACTGATAAGCAAGATGATCCACACGTTGCGCGTTGGATTTAAGCATATAAAAAGACGGTCCTTTTTTATTTAAAATTAGGGGGCAAACGAGCAAACGGGTCACCTGATGGAAAGCAACTACCGTCGCCCAAGGACGCTCGCAACATTAGATGAGCTGCAAGTGCGTTGCCGGCCTTTTAAGAAGGAATACGCTCTCTTCTTGAAAGTTTGCAAGTCGTATTGGTCCGGAAATAGTGCTGGTGACAGCTAGCGTTCCAGAGTTTTACAGTGCGCGGCAGAAAGTTACGGAAAAAACGCACGGTGGAAGACTGCCATTCATGAAGGTGATGAGGTTGGTATATTTTTCGCGTGGAACGATGATGAAAAGTTGCAGGAGGTATGATTCCGAACAATTCCTCAGAGCAATTCAAACAAAAACCGGCCAAGTGCGTCTCGGGCCACGCGCAATATCTTTCTACCACTAATTTTTGATTGGTCAATGACAGGACATATTTTATAACGTGTTTTACACTACTAACATATCTCAGTTTCCGACAGGCGGACAGACCGACGGACAGACCGAAACTATAAGGGTTCCTTGTTGACTACGAAACCCTAAAAAGGTCATCTTACGCCAGTCGTGTCAATCGTCCGTCCCTCTGGGTTATGAGTGTGAAAAAAGAGAGATTGCTCTTTTATGTAAGTACAGCATATTTGGGCACTATAATTTTTTTACAATTTTTTTCATATTTTTAAAAGCTTTTATTTCATATTATCAAGAGGTTGAAAAACACTGTAGTAATTTACTATAATAAGGCTGGTGGCAGCCCTACTGTATATACATTTCCGCGTGAGCACGGGAATTAATATTGTCTAAACTACGCGCTATGTCTAAACTATTCCGAATTATACCAAGTACAACAAACATGTTGTTTAAAAATATAAAAAATATATTTTAAAATAATATAGAATTACTAGCAAACGTTTCTTTGCCAGAATATAAAGTATTTCGCCCGTATTATTTTATTGAACTGACTTAATAAGTATGTCACCATGGCAACGTCCATCGCTATCCCGTCGCACAATGGTCGCCGTCAGTCTCGAGTTGTAATAATTTACTATTATTTATTCAACAAATGCACTTATCAACATAAAAAGTACCCAGTAACCGATTCTCAGACCCACTGAATATGCATATAAAATTTGGTTAAAATCAGTAAAGCCGTTTCGGAGGAACACGCTATCAAACATTGTGCCACGAGAATTTTATATATTAGATTTATCTCTAGGAAGAAATTACTCGTGGAACTAAACCACATAAATACCTAAGTTATTTATACGAGTTACATTTTCATTATAATCCAGAAAAAGAAATGACATCACCGATAAAGGCTTTGCTAACATCACACCACATTTTTTCAGGGACTTGTCAGGGCCCGGTAGTAAAGTACCTACCTAACTTTTCCCTTTCTACTATTCCGTAATCATAAAACACTGACCTATAAGTTAGGGCAAGGGTTCCTGAATTATGGGTGGGTTGCACCAGAGGCGTTAATTGTTATAGTCAAATATGGCGTACTTTATTGACTTTTACTAGAGATTTGACAGCTCATTTGACATTTTGTTATATAGTTAAAGTTATAGTTAAAGTAAGTTGGTGCAACCCTCCCTTAGTGTGTGCAATCAAAAATATGGAAAAACAGTTCGGGGCGTCCAAAAGTTTAGTATTTGGAACTTTTTGAGAATTTTTACTTTTCCGTGTTATTGCACACACTTTTCTAAAAACTAGTTGTCTGTAACATACACCTATTGCTCTGAATAATTGGTAACGGCTTTATGCGAGATAGTAAAATGATTTCATACTTAAATAGGTTAACATTCATATTCATGTAAAGCTTCTTTAGTTAAGCGGTAAATTCATTAAAATTCATGACATTTTCTTTCATCCCCTTAAAAAAAATTGAAAACTTGAGAGGTGTCAAGGGACACCCAGGTGGAACGAAGTTATTAAAAAAAACAAAAAAAAGAGAGACAGAGCGAGAAACACGCGCTACCGCATGGCTTACAACTGTAGCATTTTTGCTCTAGTAGTAATATGCCGACACTTTTATGGCATGCCGTTACAACTTTTTCCGTCGAGCGCAATAAGGAACTTCGTTCCAAAAAGGCAATTGCTTGTATTGTATCTCTCGCATTTTCGTTCGCAAGCTGTCACGCTTTTTATAAGCCCATCCACCGATCTGGCGCAAGCGAGCATTGCAGATGTCGACCGAAAATAAAATAAGAGTTAAAACGATTTGTAATTATAGTTTACCGTGACGCTGCCCGCCAATCAACTTTATTAATAGACGAGAAAAAGAATGAAGCATTCGAATTTCAAATAGACGTCATTTTGACGGCGCATTTTTTTATGGTATTGTGAAATAGGCTATGGAATGTAGGTGAACATCTAAAAGGATCTTATGACCTATATGTTTCCATTAAAAATATTTTGGGGGTGTTGTGCCTTCTTTGCGATAGGTAAAACCGTCGGCGCGACGTAAGGAAGAAACCCCACTCTATGCGGTGAAAATGTATGCCTAGTCCAGTTATTTCGTTTGTACTTCCAGCACTCCTGGAGTGCAAACTCTTTTTCTTGTTATTCCATCTCATACTTAGTTTAAATTACAGAACCACAGCAGCCAAGTTGAACGATATAATGATCACTACAAATCAGTATTTATAAGGGCTGATTATATATTCCCAGTATACAACTAAACAGTAGGTTCACGGAAGCCCTGCGCCCACCCAGGGCGGCCTGACAAACAAAGGGACGGATACCAGAGACGGTAGCCCTTCTATCCCACTACGGGGAACACTGAACATCATTAAAACCGGCTCAGACTTTAATTGTGGAAAACGCTACCGAAAGTACAAAGAACGTTATTTTGGTTTTCCGCTCTCAAAAGAAAGATTGTATTATATATAGGCAGGTACTTAATTATAGCTATAAATCAGCCAAGTGCGAGTCGGACTCGCGCACGAAGGGTTCTGTACCGTTATTGAGCGTAAGTTGGCAAAAGATTGTGTTTTTTGTATTGGAGCCCCCCTTAAATATTTATTTGATTTCAATTTTATTATTAATTCTTAAAGTACATGTATAATTAAGAATATTGTGAGTATTTCAAGTGCCTAAAATTATTTATTACGAGCAAAAAAGGTAAAAAAAAATCACGTTTGTTGTATAATGGGAGCCCGCCTTAAATATTTATTTTATTTTGTTTTTAGTATTTGCTGTTATAGCGGCAACAGAAATACACAATCTGTGAAAACTTCAGAAGTCTAGCTATAGCGGTTCTTGAGTTACAGCCTGGAGACAGACGGACAGACATTGAAGTCTCACTTCTCAGTAATAGGGTCCGATCTTACTCTTTGGGTATACGGAACCCTAAAAACTTCAGAATGTTTCATTACGATGCGAATTATGTTCTTGGTACATTTTTTCCGTAAGCGCTTTTTCTCACAGAAAACCGGCGTGAAAAAGCGCTTGCGCTGTGTTTCGCCGAGTGACTGAGTTTACCGGAGGCCCAATCCCCTACCCCATTCCCTTCTCTACCCTCCCCTATTACCCTATTCCCTCTTAAAAGGCCGGCAACGCACCTGCAGCTCGTCTGATGCTGGGAGTGTCCATGGGCGACGGAAGTATCTTTCCATCAGGTGACCCGTTTGCTCGTTTGCCCCTTATTTCATAAAAAAAAATGAAAAACAAAATATCCCCATCCATAAGTAGGTACTATAGATTATAGATTATAGATATTAGATAGTATAGACGACTTAATTCCTAATCCATACATTGTAATCGTGAAGGTGTGTTTGTCCGTTACCTCTTCACGCCCAAACCACTGAACTGATTATGCTGGGTAAGAAGATACTTTGAGAAAAGATGTACGGTTCCCGAATCTCACGCGATAACAAATTGTGCAACGGAGTGGCGGCCGTTAACTATAAGGTGATGATGATAAGGAAAACGATTTACTTTTCATTGTATTCACTGCCCACTGAATTTACAGTGTTTACAATGAAACGGCTATCATAAACCGAGTTTAACTATTAGCTCGGACTTATTTGTTTAAGTGGTACCACCGACCACACAGTACTATCGACCTACATTTTATTACATCGATGTTACATGTTCTAGAAAACTCAAGACCTTCTCTCGTCGAAATTTTCTTGATCTCCACTCTATCGTCGGTAAATTAAGAATTACTCTCCTAAAGGTTGTCTGACAGAAACTTAGTAGTAGCTTGTACTATTATCTACTAGGTATTTGACCGATATATGGTAGTAGATAGATTTGGAAATATGAAGATATGGCGAAGTTTTACTGTAGTCATATAGAATTAGGAAAAAAAATGATGTAGGTAGGCTTACCTGATGACAAAATACCTAATGGATCTAGGGAATGTTATTATTCGACAAATTTACTATTCGAATAATTGGAGCTGTTAGGAGTAAGACCGCCTATTAATAATTGTAACTACATAGTTTTCCTATAGGTACCTATTGTGTTTTTAAGTTTAAGTTTAGTTTTATGTTGTATAAATAAAGAATTTTCTATTCTATTATATTGCAGTATTCTCTTGAAATGTTCTGAAGTGGTGTAGTTTGTCGTCCGAAGATTTTTAAATCTCTCGTTGAAAAGTTTTATTGTTTTTTAGCTCCTTCCTTCTTTTATTTAAAATTTGTCTATCGTTTATAAAACCAGTAAAGCTGCTCTTGTAAAGCAGAGTTTCATCGCCATCGCCAGGATTTTAGGGGCTTTGGAAGCAGACGCCGCTGACTGGGCCGCTGCAGTTTTCATCTCAGACGGGTCCAGCGGACCAGCACAAAGCGGAGGAGGCACGGACGGGTTTTAGTGGGTAGAGCTGCGGCCTGCGGCCAACTTACCATCTTCTCGGCCGTAGCGAGTCGTACATACCCCGGTGGTCCTTGCCCAGTGCCGCCGGGGATGCTTAAGCGCATTTCCCGTCTCGAAAAAAAAAAGGGTTTAAGGGGTTTAAAGTGACGAAAACTACTGAAGAGGATAACTACGCGCTTTTTATGTTTTCTTCCTATTTAGTTTATATTAATTATTATATTTTAATGGACCCTAGCAGAGAATATCGAAACTAATTATATTATAAATGCGAAAGTGTGTCTGTCTATCTACCTGTTACCTTTTCAGGCCCAAACCACTGAACCGATTTTACTATTTGTTATGGAGATACTTTGAGTCCCGGGGAAATGTACGGTTCCCGCGCGATAAACAAATTTTGACGCAATGGGGTTGCGGGTACCAACTATTATTCACTAGTCACTACCAACTATTAAAATTCAAATACAGAATGACCATTTTACTAGGCGTTACTGGTTACAATCTATTGTAATTTTACATCGACGTAAGCTTAATTTTATTGTCGGTTTTATTTTATTCCGCAGCCGTTTAACGGTGTGGAATTAAAGAATATATCGTATTGTTTTACGAATGCTAAAGTAACTGCTCTCTTAAACATGTCTATTTTTAATTGAAAACAACAAGATACGTGTGGCAATTTTTGAATATAACGTGAACTACTCGAAGTTACAGTATTTTAACTTATATATTATAAATTATAATACACGGTAGGTACTTAAATTAGGTACACTTTACAGTTTAAAATTGATTTTAAGAAGGTCCCAAAGTGCATTTCGGCATAGTTATAAATCGCATTTCAGGGCAATAATAAATAAAGTACCCATGGGCGTACCGAGTAGGGACGTAATAATAATAATAAGTAAAATATTAGTATAAGTAATATTATCTAGTAAGTAATTAAGAATTATTATTAAGAAAACTAATTTTTGCCATTTGCTTGCAAATTGCAATACTTACTTACAATATTTTTACAACTAAAACTTATAAAATTTTTATTCTTTATAAACACCTAGCTTAAATATATAAAAAATCTGATTTGCAAAAAATCATGATTCTGAATGAATCACTAGAACACCGAACAAGTAAAAATACAGCTCGTGACTGTAATTGCCATCTATTGAAATTGAGTATGTACTAAAGCACAATAAATTTTACTACTTAGATGACGCTACATGTCCAGGGAATCTTAATTCCCTTAGCGACATCTATTGAGATGGTTCTGGAACTATGAAACTCATATTAAAATTTAAATCAGCTATTCAACGCTAGATGGCGCACAACTAGAGGGAATTTTTAAAATAATATAAAAAATATTATTTCCTTAGCTCTAGTGACATTTTGTTTTGTTATTTTTTAAATGTATCTTATAAATTATTTATCTTACTTTATATCTATTTTTAAGGTATTTTATTAAATTATTCATGGCAACAAAGCTATTTGATAAGATGTCAATTGTCAGTCATTCTCTGTCAAACACTTGACAATGGAAACAAAAATGACGTTTAGAGACAGTTTTGCATTGTTATCGTGTCGATTATATTCAATTTCTTTCGGTAAGAAAATAGATTCGTGCAAAATTCTTCGTAACTTTCACATGGATAAGGAAGATGAAAGAAAATCCCACATGGAAATCGTTAAAATACCTCCAATGGTGTCAATATATCGACATGCGCTGCACACTTTCGATGACAACCACAAAAACGATATTCAAATCAATTTGAGTAAGTTAAAAACTATGATGGATGCATTAAAAGCAGAGGATCTAGGCTTCGACCAGGAATTGTGCAACCCGGAGAGGTGGAACAAGCCGAAGCAGCCGCCCTGCACATACGTAGAAGTGTTCCAAAACGACACCGTAAACATGAGTATTTTTGTGCTCAAACCGGGCTTCAAAATGCCTCTGCATGATCATCCAGAAATGCACGGACTTTTAAAAGTGATAGCCGGTGCGGTGCGAATACGGAGCTTCACGGAGTATCCCCTAACAATCGCTCAGAACACCATAGATTTCGCTACTCGAGCCAAGTTCGAAGCGGCGCGCATAGCTAACGGCATACACAAACGACGAAGACTATTCGCCGAAATCACGCAACAAAACGTATGTAAAGCTAACTCTGGTACTTGCCTATTAACACCAACTGTATCAAATTTTCATGAAATAGAGGCGCTTGATATGCCCGCCGCATTTTTCGACATCCTAGCTCCACCGTACGATACCCGAGGCCCGAGGAAGTGTCGTTACTACTACGTAGCCAATGAAATTAGTACCAATTTAGTTGAACTACAAGAGATGAGTGTACCGGACTGTTTTGTCTGTGACCAAACACCCTACTTGGGTCCTGTTCTACTATAGCCATGGTTTTATAGTTTCTGTACAGTACTTTAATTCATCAAGCCCCATACGGTCACCGGTGACCGAGACACAATAGGAATTCTATTGTGTCTCTTTTTTCCACGATCAACGGGTTAATAGACTTTGAAGCAGCACTACAAAAAATTCACAGTAATTGTAATGAAATTTTTTGGCACTATCACATTAATGCCAGAAAATTACAGTAAATTATTATAATATTTATGAATGACAGTAATAATAATTCAAGACGTGAGTAGAAAAATAAGGTAAGTAACATGAAAAAACGTCACGTTTTTTTGCTTAAATAAAGGCTTAGGGCTGGAAAAATTATTTGAAATAGATAAATTGTGGATTATGTGTGTAGCCAGATATATTAGCTAGGTTATGAAGAAGGTAAGTTACAAGTTTTATGAGAATAATAAGGGAAAAAATGAGCTATTGTCCGTATGTTACAAAATGTTACTTGTTCGATTCTTCCACTCACATCTTCAATAATTACCATAATATACTGTAAGCTCAATATAAGGCATAAATGCACTTATATACACTCAATTTATACACATATAAAACTTCCAATGTAAAGTTCAAATGATTTTGTGCCTTCTTTTTATACCTAAAGTGTAGTAACCATAGGAAGGTGTTGTAAAGTATGTATTTTCATGAGTTACCATAGTATTATTTGTATAAGTGAAAAAGAAGTTTAACCTTTATCTTAGATAGTGCCTACATATTATATCTTATTTTCTTATCTTTTATCTTATTTAGTAAAATATTGCAACCTAATCTTTGTTTTGGCTGTCTATACTTCTATCATTATTTCTACAACTGTTTTTTCTTGAATTTGCCATTTTCATTAATGTTATTTAGTTTTAGATTTTCAATGACTATTTGAAATATTTTTGTTCTTATTTTTGTTAAGTTCCAGTCTCAACTTGTAAGTTATAAACATTTCAATTTATTTCCTCGTCTATTTCTAACATTAGTCCTGATAATTTATTAATAATCAACAGCTCGTCATAACTTAATGCAAGTTGATACCACTTCTGTCTGGGTTATTGCTTATTGTTTGTCACAATGATTTCTCCTACGCTAATATTGAAAAACTATGTTCTATCCAAACCATGAGTGAGTCAACCAACATTATATTAAATGCCACACTTTGTATGGATTCTCTTTGCTAGTCTAGGAGTTCAAACCATAATGAGATTGCATACATGCATCAGGACATTTAAAATATAGTAAACTTTGACCCAGACTGGAGAGTGATGACTGATGTAGTTGGTACATGGGTAAGGCTACTTTTACTCTAAACATCATTGATGTAAATATATTATCTTATATAGTTGGTATTGTTTAGATATTTGGGTGTATACTGAGTTTGAATGTTTTTGATAGGCTTTAAGATAAGATAACATTGACAACTTGGGGTTTTTCCAAGGATTGTTGAATGTCATTTTTAAGTCTGTTGGTAAATAGAAGACCATTTAACCATACTCGGAACCTGGTATTAGGTTTGGCACTGCTAAGTCAAATGTTAAACATAGTTATGCTTTGGGCACTTCTATACTAATGTTATAAAGCAGAAGTTTGTTTGAACGGGCTAATCTATAGGCTAGTTCAAACTGAAAAAATATTTTTGTGTTGGATAGTCCATTAATCAAGGAAAGCTTTAAAGTTTAAAGGTGCCTATACACGGGACAATAGGGATGATAACAAGGTCAAAGATTAGCGAATTTTGTTAATAAAATAAAGAAATCACGGTAAAAAATAAGTGTTCCCAAAATTTCAGCTTGATAACATTTGTATTTTTTTTTGTTATGCACCTTCAAAGTTAGATATTCAAGTCAAATTTTATTTTAATTAAATTTCTTAATATTTGTATACAATTCGATAACTTATGCAATTAAAAGCAACTTTTGTTATAAAACCACTTTCATAAACGCAATATTTAATATACCTGTCCTTCAATCACTAATATACTAGTGATCGAAGTACCTGTCAAACAAAGTTGTCTCCCGATGCGTACAAACTACGAGAGACTGACGTCATACTTTCGTAGCACTTTGTATGAAGCGTTTCGGGCATGTCTTTTTTATGAGATATTTGAATTGTCATATCTTGGTGAATTTTTAAGCTACCAGAGTCATTCTTTCAACGATGTTTCTATTTTTTAAGTGTCTTTCAATTACCGATCGTTACGATAACTGTCCCGTGCATGGCCACCTTAAGGTTAGGCAACTATATTATATTCTAACAGCTGTTGTTAATATATGAAATATTCTTAATCAACAGATTTAAGTATTTCATTTTCTAAATCGCGATTGTAATAACATAAAACTTGATCATAGGCAACAGCTAGTTGTGGTATAGATTATAGATATAGAAATTCTTTTAGCAATAAATTATGGATGTAAACATTATGCATGGCATTTAGTTATTCCAAATTTTTTAATATGAAATAATGTTTCTAACAATTATTATTATTGAAATTATTCAAATGTAAAAGTCATAAGTTTTAATCCCTTATGGACTGTGTTGTGACTCGTGGAGCACTTTTCTTATTCCCGATGGCTCGGCTGCTGCTTTCCAGCGGCCGTAGTCACGGGCGGACGGACTGAGGGCGTTTGTCAACTTGTAGTTTTTCAACTACCCGAAAATTCATAAATTTTTTTTTCGAAAATATGTTATTAAAACATAATAAAGAGGTATAAAATATGTTCCGTGTGACGCTCGCGAAGAACGACGAAGAAATTAACTTAGCACCTGTTTTTGTAGTTTCCTTAGGTTGGGTTGCACCAGAGGCGTGGTTAAAGTTAAAGTTATGGTTATAGTTAAATATGGCGTCCTTTAGCTTTAACTTGAACCGGAGAAAGTCCTAAAAGCGCTATCTAGTGCTCAAAAGACGAGACATTACAGAAAGTAATTATTTAACTTGAAAAAATTGTTTTCAAGAAGCTTAATTATTTTAAATTTCAATCCTTCATTCATAAAGAAACAAATAATATTTATATAACTGCAATACATAAAACTACAGTACTTTTACCGAGAAAACGATACAGCTTTAGTTTCGAATTTTGAAGTTTCATATACTGAGCACTAGATGGCGCTTCTAGAACGCTGCATCAGATAATGTTGGTTTAAATTTTAAGGGTGAGAGTATTGAGGGTATAAAAAATTGAATTATCCATTGAAATCAACAGGAAAAATATAACACTGTAAAACATTGTAAATTTTCACGAAAAATTTAGATATACGTATGAGCGGAGGTTATATGGCGTCCTAGGACGCCATATTTAACTTTAACCAGAGATTTGACATTTTGCACTGACTGTAGTTATAGTTATAGTTAAAGTTAGTTGGTGCAACCCAACCTTAGAAATATACACAAATGTTTAGGTATGTATTTAAATATTGTTTTAAACATTGACAAAATAAATTCTAATGTCGTTAATTAGGAGAATTTTAGGCATGTGGCAGTGTATAAAATATACAGGGTGTAACAAAAATAAGTGATAATACTTTAGGTTGTGTACGTGTTCCTTGTAGAGAGTGCACTGTGAAAGTAGCAGCGCTGAAAGACCAATTTTTTTTTTCATTTTTGTATGGGGAAACTCGTGACGCTCGGGCCCTTGCCCATACAAAAGTGAAAAAAAATTTTCTTCTTTCAGCGTTCCTACTCTCACAGTGAACTCTCTATAAGGAACACGTAGACACCCTAAAGTATTATCACTTATTTTTGTTACACCATGTATTGTAGTCATATTAGGTATGTTAATTTTTGACATTCCATTGCATATCGAATTGAATAGTGCACATGTTAAACAAAGCTGAGAAATTTTTAAAATTCGAATTTTCTTTCTTTCCTCACATTTTGTAAGAATTTCTTTCATGTTTTCAATTTTAACAGACTTTCTATGCTATGATTCATAAAGCTTACACATTTGTGATTTAGTTTTAAGTTGTAATTTATACGGTTTGTTGAAAATAAAGTCATATATTTGATCCACGTTTTTTTATAAAAAAGTATGTTAAAATAGCTTTAAGTAATGATACTCATTTTATACAGCAGGTGATATTTTACTACCGAGGAAATTCGACAGGGCCGACAACTTAAAAATAAAAATACATAATACAAATTAACATGTTTATTGAGATATTCCAATTTTTTAAACATAAGTTGATACTAGGATCATTTTGATATAAAAATCATCCTCAACAAAACAATGCAAAATAATGATAAAGAACTTATCTTCGTGATAAGTTTTAGCGACATCACGTGTTTTGAGGCAAGGTGATCATACTAGAGGTCAGGTGATGCCCTTTTACGTCGATATAGCAGTCATCTGGTTGAATCAGCTATTTGATTTAATGACTAGCAAATTCATTGAATGAAATCAATACTAAATAATTTACAGTCAAAAATTTTACGAGTTGGCTTATAGTTTAGACGATAAACGTTACATTCCATTAAATAACAGATTCAACCATTTGACTGATCTACTGTCAAAGAAAAGTACACATTTCGATATGCGATATATAACGCTTACCAATTTACCATTAATTGTTGTCATTATAATGCCCTAAAATGAAGTTAGCTTTAGTGACAAAACTACAAAATAATTTAATTTTTGATATAACTTAACGCGTTTAGGATATAGGTAATAATAAAACATTTGCCATCCCTTGCCTCTTCACAGTTTACTACATAGTAGCTCTTTGCTTTTCAAGCTTTTATTTACAATATTTGACTCTCATTATATCTATCCGATAAATATACTTTATAATTTGTAAGGCAATGAATGAAAAAGGCAGTGTTGGGTAAATTTTAAGTAACACGCATTTGTGCTTAACCGTTATATTAATTGTAGTCAGAAGTTGCAGCGAAATTAAAAATAATAATAATTATGAAGTGTTAACATTTTCAATTATGTAGCTGGTATATTTTAATATTTCTACCTAATTTGAAAAATATTGTATTAAGTAGATTTTAAGAGTATTTCGCAGCAAAATTCGAGTCTGATTTAAAAATCCATATTCACACATTACAAAAATCATTCGCTGCAACTTCAGGACAATTTTGTCAAACTTTTGCTTTTTTGGACAATTTTAATAAACCAACGTAGCATTATTTTAAACAAAGTTAGATTTATAGGGATCTAGATTTATATCTTTAATTATATCTAGGCATGCAGTTATTATTAATGGTAGTTTTTGAACTATAATCAAAGTATTATAGTTAATTTATTACTTTATTTTTGATATATACGTTTGACAAGTATATTAAGATATTATAGTTTTTATATATTCATTTGTGTAAACTTTGTCATGATAAGTTCAAAGCTCAAAATAGGAATATAAGTGTTTTAGTTTACAGTTCGATAAGGCTTTATTACAAGGAACTAAATGCTTCTATCATAGAAAAACGTCATTTTTGACATGTGTTTGACAGTTCTCCTTTACCCGTCAATGTCAGTCCACGTTCAAATAAAGCCTTGTCGAACTGTATACTACATTTCAACTAGGCTCGTTTGATGCCATCTTGTAAAGTGACACTTGAGAAAACTAACGGTGGTGTCATTAGTAACAGCTACTTGCTTCCACCCCCATGACAGTATTTGTTACAGACAAAATATTTGTTGGTATGTATTTTAGATGTGTCAAAATATAATAAAAATTTAAAAAATGTTGCGGAAAGCGGTTAAAAAGACTAGTATTCATTGTACTGTTTTTAATCTCGTTATAATCCGACTAGTACTTAACATACCAATTATTAAAAATACGCATTTTATTACAATGATTTGATAGAAAAAAAATATACAAAATTAACAAAGTATTAATAAAATTAAAAATAAAACAATAATAAAAGAATCATGCTACACAGTAAATATTTTGCACATAAGGCCGTTTTTACATTCTTTTAACATTCTACAAAATTAAAAAATCTGATAATAATCATTACTAAGACAAAATCTTACTTTTACCTGACAAATAGCTCTTTAGAGTCAATTTCTTCTACAGAAATTCACAAATAGACAATAGAACCATGTTACTCAAAGCTTTCGGCACTCTATGCACACGATGTATGAAAAACAATCGTCGAAACCCATAAACACCGTATAGGTCTACCAGAATCTGATGGAAAAAAGTGAGAAAGTAAATTGACTCTAGCAATACCAGGGTAGTTGGAATAAAACATTTTGATCCTTTTTTTTTCCTTATAGCGGCTGATTCTATGTGTGAAACATGTAATTATATATAAATGTATCCCATGATCAAGGATTGGAATTGAAAATCTGCTGTCAAAATTTGCCACCAGATTCTGGTAGACCCAAGGGCGTCGCCAAGGGGGGCAGGGAGGGATAGCTGCCCCCTGTAGAGATTAAAAAAAAGTTGCCAAATATAATGCAAAAACGACCACTATAGTATTAAAATCTGGTAATAGATGTAAGGCTCGTAGTACAAGACGTGAAAAGCTTCATGTGCTGTCGACTTTACCTACAAATTACAATTCATACCTACTTTTCTCATTTGTAGAGAATGAGAAAAGTATGAATTGTAGTAGGTAAAGTCAACTTGCTCCTCCCTGCGCCATCGGCTGGCGACGCCCTTGGGTAGACCTATAGTTACACTGTTCTTATATACAGGCAGCAAGTATTAAACTATGTCAATTGTCTTTATAACATTAATAATAATTTCAACCGAAGTAGTTTTGAAACTTAGAAGAAAATCTAAGTGCGCAATTACAAAAACAATAAAAGAAGTATAAAAATATTTTTAAACACTTGTCTAAGACAAGCAGTCAAATTTCAGGTAATTTACCTAATTTATAACACATTTTGAACATTTTAGGTAAAATATGAGCAAATTGTAAAGTACGTAATTCGTTTCTTTAAATGTACTATTAAAGATATTGATTGCTATAGTTACAGCTGGTAGATGAAAGTGCTACGTAATTTTGTCGAGTTATGTCAAACCTGCAGTCAGGTCACACGTTGACTTGACCCTAACTAAATCACGTAGGTCCGCCATGTCTATAAGGTTTTGTGATGATAAAAAATAATATGAAAAATAGTCAATATTATAGAGATTCTGGTTTATACATATTAGTACGTAGTTATACGTATTTGGTGTTAAAATAAAAAAGCTGACTAAAAGTTTGTCTAATCAAATATTGAACATTTGCCACAAATTAAAAATCATTATAACCTCCTTTCGGAAGTTTAAAATATACAATTTGGACAGTGGAACATATTTTACAAGGTTAGCCCTTGGTCTTATTCATTGAGCTAGTTGGTCTTTAGGTCTACTAGACCATAAATTGGTCTTTCGGTCTACTCGGGTAGGACCGGTCTTTCGCCAGCACCGCCGGCTAAATCGAACACCGCTTGAGCTACTTCTGCCGCTAGTTTGTCTGCTGCCTGTAAAGAAAAAAGGTATGGTAAGTTGGTGGGTTTGAATCTAAGTTTCTGATGTAAAAACGATATCTAACGGCGGATAGAGAAAACATCTTCATCTTCTAGGAAAGTTTTGGCGGTATCGCTAATTGTTATCAGTTATCACATTCCTATTGCATTCATAATATTTGAAAAGCAAAAGTGCCTGACTGTCTGTAACCTATTCACACTTAAACCATTGAATCAATTTTAATCTTTGTAATGAAAATTCCTTCATTCCGAAGAAAAAGATAGAACTATCTCGGAGAAACAAACGGTTTAATAAAAGTGCGATTACGAAATTTCGACGCAGCGAGGTCGCAACACTAGTAACTATAGTTTGTACGTATTAAGATCATATGGGTGACAGTTTTCATATTCCTTGCTACGGGTTTTTTTACAAGAAAACAAAAAAAACAAGGTGTAATAAATTATATTCCATCTACAAAAACAAATGTTTCCTATAATTGTAAATGAATAAAAATTAAAAGTTGCTAAATGCTAACTTGTTAATATAAAATTATAAATATGAACTGTGAAATAGGAGTATAAAATTATTGTTACGAAAACATTTGAAAAATGTCAGATGCATGAAACGGAACTTATGTCAATAGAGATTGACTCTGTTGAATCGAAATCAAATCGATAAAAAAGGGCGGCCATCTTAAATCGCCGGCACCACTGACATGTCAGTACGAAATCGATAATTTCGATTGCAATTCCTTCACGAAGTGATTCGATATTTTCGATTAATTTTTGTTAGGTAACTTCCCTACTATTGTCAATTATAATTAATAATGTGTCACGCATATCATCATAAAACGCACAAACTATAGTAGTATACAATACATATAATATTATAGTCCAGTGTTTTTCAACCTTTTTATGTTTTATGACAAAATATTGACCCTCCTGTACTATTTGCTTTTTCATGTATGTATATTTAGGAATTTCATGTTTTTTTTTGTTATACAGGGTGTAACAAAAATAAGTGATAATACTTAAGGGTGTGTACGTGTTCCTTGTAGAGAGTTCACTGTGAAATTAGCAGCGCTGAAAGACCAAAATTTTTTTTTCACTTATGTATGGGGAAACTCGTGACGCTCGGGCCCTTGCCCATACAAAAGTGAAAAAATTTTTTCGTCTTTCAGCGCTGCTACTTTCGCAGTGAACTCTCTACAAGGAACACGTACACACCCTAAAGTATTATCACTTATTTTTGTTACACCCTGTATATACATATTGTTTTTTACTAAAATAGTTCTTTTTCAGGCGACTACCTAGGGTAGTCGCGACCAACAGGTTGGAAACCTGATAAAGTATATACTATCGTTTCTTGTCCCCGTCCTACCTGCTGCGTATCCGCCTCGGCGTACACCCGGACGACGTCCTCGGTGCCGGACGGACGGACGAAGGCGCGGCCGTCCGTGTACTTGTCCACCAGCTCGTCAATCCGGCTCTGCAGACCCTCGGGCGCCGTGCATTTTCTCTCCGCGTCCGCTGTCGATATCACGTTTCGGTCCTGTAAATGTAAAGGCTAGCTTGAATGCGAGTATAGTTAAAATATGGCATAGATACCGTAATTTTTTTAATTTGCCGATTAAGGTATGGCGCTATCATCTATACTTATATTATAATTGGGAAGAGTTTGTTCGTTTGTTTTAACGCGCTAATCTCAGGAACTACTAGTCCGAATTGAAAAATTCTTTCAGTGTTAGATAGCCCATTTATTGAGGAAGGCTATAGGCTATATTTTATCACGCTAATACTAGTAGCTCGAAGAACAGACGATCGCTGGAGTAAACTTACTCTGGAATGGAGACCAAGGCTGGGAAATCGGGGTGTAGGTCGACCTCCAACTAGGTGGGACGACGATCTCCGCTTAGTTGCAGGCCCATGTTGGATGCGAGCAGCAGGAGATCGGTCATCTTGGCGTTTATTGAGAGAGGCCTATGTCCAGTAGTGGACGACTATAGGCTGATATGATGATGATGATGATGAATACTAATAGGAGCGAATAAATAGATGAAATTGTGGAAAAAACGGGGGGAAATTATTTGAAATGGCTTATTTGAACGCGCTAATCTCAGGAAGTACTAGTCCGATTTGAAATTTGAATAGACCACGTGAAAGGACATAGGTTTCTTTTTTTGCACGGTTTCCGTGATATTCCTAAATTACGGGGGGGAAGCCGCGCGGAACATCTAGTATGGCATAATAATCGCGAGTTAGTAATTTAAAAAAAGGCTATAAGCAACATAGGGCTGGGGACTCGAAGAATCAGTGAAGGTCAACTGAATGTTAAAAAAGGCAGTAATAGAATTTTAGGTAACATTCGACTTCAATATAATATGACATCGCCCTAAAATATGACCTTTCACTGCAATGACCTCTCGCTGCAATGAACACTCTCTGAAATGACCTCCCACTACAATGATTTCTCATTGCAATGATCTTCCACTTCAATGCCCCTTCGCTGCAATGACCTCTACCTGCGATGACCTCCCTCTGCAATGTCCTCTCGCTGCAATGACCTTTCCTGCAATGACGTCTTGCTGCAATGAGCTTACCTGCACGGTGACCTTCAGCTGGCGACACGGCAGGTCCGTGTACTGGGCCAGCCAGTCCCGCGCGTCGAGGCCGCGCGCACACAGCACCGTCTCCACCAGGAACAGATCCGAGATCGCGTCGCCGACCGTCTCGTTCGTCATGTCGATTAGGTCAAGGAGCAGCTCCGCGGATTTACGTTGTTCTACGTCGCTGGAAATTGAGAAAGATAATGTAAGTGTAAGTTTTAATAAAGACAAAACGTGATGACTTTAAGAATTTGTCAACTAGCGCGTTGTAAGTGCACATTACGTTTGACAGCGCTACACGTCTCTCTCTCGCACGCCAACGCCGTGTGTTAAACCTCTCTCACTCTCTCGCATGCTAGCTCCGCGTGTTATACCGTCTCCCTCTTTCGCACGCTAGCGCCGCGTGTCACATCATCTACCTCTTTCGCACTCCAACGCCGCGTGTTACACCTCTCTCTGTCGCACGCCAGCATCTCTCTCTCTCACTCACCCGGTGTCGGCGGCTTCGCGGACGGCGCGCTTGGCGGCGTCGCTGTACACGACGGTGCCGTGCCCGTTGGCCTCGAAGTACACGCCCACGTCGTACGAGAGCGCCGCGTGGTGGAGGTGCTTCACGCCGGTCTTGACGCAGGTCACGGGGATTTTCTGAAAATTATAGGTTATATTGGTGAGGATATAGATTATAAAGGACACTTTAGGCTCGTATTGAGTCAAAAGACTCTTTCTGGGAGATATTTTCTAAGAACAAGGTCACTGGTGCGTTGCGGTGTTGTTGATGGTGCGGCGAGTAGCGACGCACGACAACACTTTCACAAAACGTCATAACTCTCCCAATTTACCCCTAAAACACTGCGAGGGTAGAGTAATTTACCCGAAGATTTTTATTCTCAAAAAATATTTGTACCAAGCATATATATTTATTTCAATGAATTACACTATATTTTACACTATCACTCACCAATTTCTGTGTGATATATTTAGTAGAAGCGCCGTTAGCGTACGCGGTCTGGACGAGGCCGAGCCGCAGGCCCAGGGCTCCGCTGGCGGCCAGCAGCTCCGTGATGTAGCTGGCGAGCAGCGTCGCTATGCGGTCACCGTCAAGTAACTTCATGTTCTCACTGGTGGAAATAATATTGTTTTGTCTCACTGTAATCATTTTAAAGATATTATTATATAGATAGGTCACCGAACAAAACAATTTTGCCATTTACCTAATAGAGGCCGTGCAGAAACTATATTGACGACACCAGTGCACAGCTATGACGTTCACGCACTGTCCCTATTATACACATTTGAGGTACTATAAAAGAAGTTGGTTTATAGGCAACTGCCGAACTTAGGTAATTAAGTCGCTTCATGTCAACCCCCCATTGACATAACGAAATTAGGAACAACTGGATTATATTTATAAAAACTCTTTTGCGATCCAAACAAGCACGTTCGAGCGCACCAACTAACTAGCTAACTGGGCGGGGCGGCGCACCAGAGTCACCGTGTTGCGGCGCGGCCCCGTAGTCTGCGATAGCTGTATGACAGCTGTACAGTTGCTGTACTCACTTCTGGTCGAGGTAGTAGTACACGAGCCTGTCTCCGTCGCCGTCGAGCGAGGCGACGCGCTGCAGCGGCGGCGCCTCGAATCCCGTCGCCGGCTTCTGTGATACTTTGACATAGTCTGCACCGCACTGGAATTGCATTGGTGTATTAGAATTTAGAAAAACGACTTCAAATAGTTGCCTATAATGGGACCACCTACGGAAAATCTTCTTTGCTACAAAAAAAGAATCATCAAAATCGGTTGACAAACGGCAAAGATATCCGCGAACATACATAGAAAATACTACTGTTGAATTGAGAAACTTTTGAAATCGCTTAAACCGCTGAACCAATTTTTATGAAATTTACTATGGTAGAAGTTTCCACTCTGGATTAAAATATAAACTACCTACACATTAAATAGATATAAGTCAAATCAACTTACATTCAAGTTCAACTTTCCTCCATTCCCTCCCAGGTTGTGTAGTACAAGATCCAATTCGCCGTCTAAGCCCTTTTTGATGATGTTCAGCTTCTTGCCGCCAACGCCGTTCGCGCCGTCGACATATAGAATAGTATTGTAGTTGCCAGTCACAGATAACTTCTGTCGTATGTTTTTGAACGCACCAACGATTTTCTCGTAGTAACCTGGAATAGAGGCAATAATTTTATTAAATAAGAAAGGATCTAGACACACAGTAGCGTGTCAAGCCAGGTTGTTAAACATCTAAATCCCACTTAAAATACTGAGGAGCTTTGTTCTGATCCGATCCGTTCAAAACGGAACCTCTACTCACACATAAAAAAAAAGGTACACAGGGTGGACCTACCTGTTTTTAAAGAATTTGGTTGTTAAAGTTTCTGAAACTTTGACGAAGTTAAATAACCGAATGTAATTTAATGATCATAAAAATGTGACTATATGTAAAGTATGTATGTTTGTTTGTTACTAGATCAAACGGCTAGAACAATTTTAATGACATTTGGTGCGGAGATACTTTAATTAAGGAAATTATATTATAGGATTGTTTATATTCCTATTTGTATATTAATATCAGTCATGTCAACTCATTTCTTAGTCACCTGCCACGAAATATAGTTATTATGATTAATCCATACTTTTCACATTTCCGGTTCAATACACCGTCGAATCGATAGATAATTTTCTAGATAAGATAGCAAAGTTTGCGTGCGGTTGCCTAGACTACGGAATCGACAAAGCCTACAAAATATCAGAACTCCAATTCCGGTAGAAATCACTAGATTGTATTAATTTCGGCAGCGTTTCCCTATAAACTATAAAAAAACCATATAAAACTACTGTGAAAATAACTGTCATAAACTAGTATTGCCGTGTCTTCGTCAGAAATCTCCCTATTTGTTCTGACTGTATATAATGCTGCAGAACCAAGTATATCTGCAAGATTAGCAATTTATGATATTTTACTATCTAGCGCAGAGGTTCCCAAACTCTTTTGTTTTCTAGACCACTTTCGAAATTTGGCTGGATCCGGCTAGCATGTACTATCAGAGAAGTTGATTCCTAGGCAGATGGGGGATCTACGTAGTTTGGTCGCACTACGTCAAACCTAGCCGACATTTTTTTTAATGAAATAAGGGGGCAAACGAGCAAACGGGTCACCTGATGGAAAGCAACTTCCGTCGCCCATGGACACTCGCAGCATCATAAGAGCTGCAAGTGCGTTGCCGGCCTTTTAAGAGGGAATAGGGTAATAGGGGAGGGTAGGGAAGGGGAGGGTAGGGAAGGGAATAGGGTAGGGGATTGGGCCTCCGGTAAACTCACTCGGCGAAACACAGCGCAAGCGCTGTTTCACGCCGGTTTTCTGTGAGAACATGGTATTTCTGGCCCATTCGTGCCGAAGCATGGCTCTCCCACGTATAAATTTAACAGAATTTATGAATTGACATGATCCAACCAAATGTTGGTCTGTCAACTGCCTAGGAATCAGTACATTGTATGGAAGCATGCGGGCGAGTTTCTTACGCCGGTTCTTCTCGCCGAATTAGTTCCCGACCCAGTGGTAGGCCTTATGTAGACGTTTTAAAAGTTTTAATTTTTAACCAATTTGGAAATAAAAGAATTTCATTTCACGATCTTACCGTTGTCGACCTCCCAGTTATGGTCACGCACATCGTAGACCCCTTCGAGTCTCCCATGGACCCCTAGGACCACTTTCATAATCACTGATTTAGTACCAAGAGAGAAATAGAAAACGATGAAATATGCCAAGTTTTTTGACAGGGAGTCAATGACCGCTCAGGACAGGCTTCGGCGTTACGAGAATAAGTGTCTAAAGTCTAGCAGGCGTAATCTTGCCGAGCTTCGGCCGCGTATTTTCGGCTAGTGTGTTTAGATACTAAGAAGTATATTGAACCCCTTACCTTCTTCCGTGGGTTTCCCGTAGCTGTTATCGTTCCTACACCGTACACAGTAGTGCAGTATCGGTGTGGTGACTATACCGAACTCTTTGGGCGTGCCCTTCAGTGCCATAACACCGTGGACAGCGGCCGCAGCGAGGCGGGGACTCGTGTACCTGGAGAAGGTAAAGCGTTGTCACTTGTCATTCAGCATGAAATGTAATGGGTCTGTATCCCTAACGTCTGTTAGGGATTCAGAGCACTAATGAGGACGGAATATAGAGCTCTGCTCAAGAAGGCCAGAAGAGTAAGCCCGGGCGCGCACTAGCGGCCATCGAAAGTATGGTGTGGCCGCAGGTCGCGTGTTGCGGCCAGGTGCGCGTCGTCTATGGCGGTTTCATACGAAGGTATCTATCTCGATGGCCGCCGCGGCTTGGCCGCTAGTGCGCGCCCGGGCTAAGGGCAATAATTGAATATAAAATAATTTGGGTTAAATTTTTATTCACATTTAAATCAAAATGAAATAAAACCGACTTTACAGTAACCAAGTTTTCTCCGCTAGAGGCGCCACTACCGATTAGCACATGACATCAGTCGTCACATGACTGTGTCTGTCACTCTGCACTCACCTAGTGTCCATGCCGATGAAGACGCTGGCCTTGAGCCCCATGTCGGCGTTCACCTCCTTGATGATCTGCTCCGTCGTTGACTCCAGGTCATTGTCACTGGAATACAAAAAATAAATTAAAAAAACTAAACTACAAATTTTTCAACAGTGAGCGAACTGATTATAATGAACTATTGCAACTACACTGTGGATCTTGACGATTATTTAAATAAAAACCAGATCGAAATCTTTTCACCCGTTTGGATGTTCTGTTTATGTAAAAATACTAATATTGTTTTTGTAGAAAGATAAAATACTGGATAATAATATAATATAATAATAATTAAATAATAATATCTATGGACGCTTCACACCACGTCAGTCTGGTCCCGTGCTAAGTACCTAAAGGTTGTATTACAGGTACCAGACAACGGAAATATATTTAATACTTTTATACTATACATATATTTAAGATTTTTATTATTTCATACACATATTTAATACACTTCCAGACCCGGGAACATTGAAAACTTTTTTGTTCCGTCGGCGGGATTCGAACCCGCGACCCCCGGCTTGAGCTACCAACGCGTTCACCACTGAGCCACAGAGGTCGTCATAATAGAATATGTACTGTGTAGTGCAGTTTATCGCGCAGGTATATTTTTCCAAAATTGTGTCATGTTACGTAATAACTATTTAGTATTTAGTAATCTGTGCTTATGTCTTTTCTCTTGTGACTGAAAGTATCATTACACCAAACGTCATCAAAACCGCTTTAGCGGTTTAAGTATGAAGGTGTAACAACCATCGTATTTATAATATCGACATGACGTATTATATTTTCAAACAAGTTAAGAAACAATATAACACAGCAGTCATCAATTCTTCACAAATAACTACGGTCCCATTCAAAGCTATACTCTCTTGAGCTCTTGAGAAACCTTTTATGTCATCTACATACCGAAGGGCATCTGACGTAACTACCTGTTATTTCAGTGCATTCTCAAAGGGCGTCGCGAAACTAATGGATTTTGAAGTATACTCTATGTAGGTCATATAGAAATAGATCGTATTACTAGAGGAGTTATTATGATACTTTATAGTTTTGTATAACTGACTTAGTAATACAAAACTCTAGAAAGTTCATGCCAGGTTTCTGGATTTTTTGAGAGTTAGTCTTTTCAATTGAGAGTGTTTATTATTGTTCAAAGTTTTGTCTCGTTAACAATCCACGGAGAATAAAAAGATGAAGACTATTTTAAAACGAGAGCAGCTTTTTGTTGACAGAACTCAGAAAATATATTCGTAAGCAAAAACACATAACAAGGAAAGAGAAATGTATCTTTATATTCTCTTCGCCTTCTAAGGTTGTCGCTATTTTGGAGTCCAAAATAATAATATTGTTATCGATATAAAATGTAACTTACCTATGTATTTAACTTTCTCGTCAAACTAGACTCCAAGTTTTTATTCACGACGAGTGATAATCTTTTATATCTAAAGCACACACACATACTTGCAAGCTCGCATCTCTTAAGCACGCACGCACGCGCACACGCACGCACGCACACACGCACGCACGCACGCACACAAGCACACACGCAGACACACAGCTCCTCCCAGCTGTCGCTCACCTGACGTTGGCGAGGCGCGTGGCCAGCTCCTCCCAGCTCTGCTCCAGCATCTCGCCGTGGGGGTCGATCAGCTTGACGCCGTTGTCGGGCTCCAGGTTGTGGGACGCCGTGATCATCATGCCGATGGTGCGACCTGGAATACGATGAAGTTTTGGATTACGCATATTCGTGACTTTTTTATACATTATCGGGCTTATATCCGATTAGGGACCATCCATAAAGTACATCACATGATTTTCGTCACACGTCTTTGTCGACTCCAGCCAGCGCTTGCTCTATTGTCAAGTATTGGTGAGTATATTCGGTAACAATAGGACAATCTGTGGAAATTGAGTACATCCTTTTAGCTTTAAGCCATTTCAAATAGGGTCAGTTTGTTGACCTAGTCCAGGAAACTGTTACGACGTTCATAACACTATTAATTTAGTCACACCACAGTCCACAATTCATACACATATCATGATAAGAATTTCATTAGTAGGTAACTGAGTCATTTCGTGGGTGCGATTAACAAATTGCTTAGGTATTAACTGCATATTACTTTTTTTTTTTTAAATGAAATAAGGGGGCAAACGAGCAAACGGGTCACCTGATGGAAAGCAACTTCCGCCGTCCATGGACACTCGCAGCATCAGAAGAGCTGCAAGTGCGTTG
Source organism: Aricia agestis (assembly GCF_905147365.1). Lineage (NCBI taxonomy): Eukaryota > Metazoa > Arthropoda > Insecta > Lepidoptera > Lycaenidae > Aricia > Aricia agestis. Next base: position 5,949,054 of record NC_056426.1, read on the forward strand.
CCGGCCTTTTAAGAGGGAATAGGGTAATAGGGGAGGGTAGAGAAGGGAATGGAAGGGAATAGTTGAGGGTAGGGAAGGGAATAGGGTAGGGGTCAGGGGATTGGGCCTCCGGTAAACTCACTCACTCGGCGAAACACAGCGCAAGCGCTGTTTCACGCCGGTTTTCTGTGAGAACGTGGTATTTATCCGGTCGAGCCGGCCCATTCGTGCTGAAGCATGGCTCTCCCACGTATAAAATACTTAAATAATACACACTTTTTATATATAAAATAAGAGGTAAAAAGTATAGGGGAAAACGAGCAAACGGGGCACCTGATAGAAAGCAACTGCCGTCGCCTAGCCTATGGACACTCGCAACATTAGAAGAGCTACTAGTGCGTTGCCGGCCTTATGTACATTTCTCTAGTTATGTAATTTTTTTAAAATTAATACGATATTTTAACCAGAACGTAATAACCGGCAGATAGCCCAAATCGATACTGCATATAATTTTCCTTACTTATAAAAAAGCGTTCGAATGTTACAACTTACAACTTACACAATACATATTATCACATAATATACATCTAGTTATACAAACATTATAAATGCGAATACAATATACTATACATACTTTGAGACCCGGAAACATGGACGTACCCAGGTTCTCGGCCAGGGGGGGGGGGGGGGGGGGGGCAAATTACCCAGGTTCTGGTGCCAGGGGGGGACAAATCACCCAGGTTCTGGGCCAGGGGGGGCAAATCAGATTTTTCATAAGCTAGGTGTTTATAAAGAATAAAAAATTAATAATTTTTAGTTGTAAAAATATTGTATTGCAAACAAATGGCAAAAATTCGTTCTTAATTTTTAATGATAAAAGTACTACATAATATACTTAGTAGAGACGTCAACGTGATCCAGGGGGGGGGGGGGGGGCAGCCCCCCCCCCCCCCCTACCCCCCCCCCCCCCTACCCCCCCCCCCCCCTCGGTACGCCCATGCCCGGAAAAAAAGAAAGAATCAGGATTTTTTTTTCGTTTGCGGAAAAAAAGGCTCTTCCCGTGCGACAAACGAGTTTTGGCGTAAAGAAGTTGCGGTTGCGGGCGTAACCTTAAATCTAGTATGAGTTACCTATTCAGTAAGTATACATATTGTATTATATCTTTATATATAAAATTAGCCTGTCACAAGTCACAACTCACAATGTTAGTCACCGTACTCCTCCGAAACGGCTTTACTGATTTTAACCAAATTTTATATGCATATTCAGTGGGTCTGAGAATCGGCTACTGGGTACTTTTTATATTGATAAGTGCATTTGTTCAATAAATAATAGTAAATTATTACAACTTAAGACTGACGGCGACCATTGTTTGTGCGACGGGATAGCGATGGACGTTGCCATGGTGACATACTCATTTAGTCACTTCAATAAAATAATATGGGCGAAATACTTTATATTAATGGCAAAACAACGTTTGCCGGGACAGCTAGTTATACTATATTATACTAACTAACATACTATACGCGCTGACAGGTTTTATGTCCTTACTAAAATATAATATGAGGAGGCACACGCTCCAGTTGTCAAGTAGGTTAGTTGTTCTTGTTACGTCTATTTATATTATGTTAACTGACTTCCAAAAACGGGGGAGGTTATTCTATACGTCAACTTAATAAAAATGATAGAATAGACTGTCTGACTGTCGATTACCTTTTTATTAATTGGAACGACGTTCCTTATCGCGCGTTCGGAGTAAAGGAGACAGGATGATATATTTTGACACTTTTTATTAGTACCTGCATGGTAGGGGCAGAGGACGTTTATAGTATTCCTGGGCGTCAATAGATGGCGTTTTTTAACATTTTTTGGGTGTATATATATGTAGGTATACAGGTTTTTTGAACATAAGAAATAACTTCGTTCCATTCGGGTGTCCCTTGACACCTCTCAAAGTTTTTTAGTCTTGAGTTTTCTTGGATGTCCAAGGAAGGTTTGTATAATATTATGTGAGAGAAATTCTCTAGTCTAGAATTTTAGATCTATAATCTTTTTTCTTAAAACAGCTTCAAATTCTTTAAAAACACTCTTATAAACTATAAAACATAACCATTAACCATTAGAATTCCTAAAACCCATTATAAATTTGTAAACACGAGTCGGAATTCACAAACCCATTATGTTACTAATGAACACAGTTTAGAAATCCCAATTCCTGAAACTATTAATATAACACGGGTATCCTATAATTTGATATTATGGTGATTACTTATATTATTTTTAACAATAATTATTAGATAAAATCGGTTATGTGCGAGTTGGAGGCGCGAACTAAGTGCCTTATCACACTGGCGATTAGCGAGCGATTTGAAAGCGATTGCGCAGCGTGCACGTCGCGACAGCGCAGCGTCGTCGCGGCGTGGCGTGGACGCCATTTTGTACACTCGTCTACACAGATTATTATTATACATAGTAGACTCGTCTAGGGAGTGACGTCAAAATCCATTTTGCTGCTGAGTGTCCAAAACGCCGAAGGCAAGCTGCGTGCACGCCGCACAATCGCGGCGTCATTGCGGCGTGTGCGCTGCGCAGTCGCGTCGCTTTCAAATCGCTCGCTAATCGCCAGTGTGATAAGGCCCAGGTTCCGTACCATATTAAGTATATTGAGGCTGAGAAAAAAATAGACAGAAATTGACGTTTTTGTAAGGAATAAAAAAAAAATATTTTTATTTTATTATTAATTAAGTATATTATTATATAATTTAAGTATACAACTGAGATTTCTATAAATATTTCAATTTTAAAGTGCCTGCCTGTTGCCGTTATTGAGATCAAGCAAAACGGTCAAAAGGCCTAACCTAGTCCCTAGGGGCTTAAACATATATTTATTTTATTTGAGAACTTGTTATAGCGCCAACAGAAAGACATAATTTTTAAAATTTTCAACTGTCTAGCTATCGTGAGTCTTGAGATGCAGCCTGGTAACATACAGACGGTAAATTTCTAGTATGTAATACATAATTATGGTTTTTACTTTTTAACACGCGTTTATTAGCTTTACCTGTATGCATGTATATGTATGTTTGTAACTCTTCGTTGGACTATGAATATGAGCGTGATTTTTTGTATTTTTAAACTATATTTTTTTACCTTCAGATACGGAACCGTAAAAGCCGCGAAACAAATCGTCGAACGCGCATGTAATTTAAGAAACGTACGAAGACGATTCTCGGGATTGGCTTTTATTGGTTTGGCTTCCGTTAGTTTGTTTTAACTGTAACTCTATTGAACTATTTTCCCGTACTGCATCCGTAGTGCGCTAGTGTGGGGGAATTTTAGGAAAGAATTAAGAGTATCCTATTATTCCTAATGATAAATTATGTACTAGATCATCCAGTCTAGATGAGGCCCGCAACTCAGTTGTGCATAAATTCGTGTGTCGCTCGAGAACTGTACATTTTTTCGGGATAAAAAGTATCCTATGTCCTTTCCCGGGACTCAAAGTATCTCCATACCTAATTTCTGCAGAATCGGTTCAGTGGTTTAAGCGTAAAGAGGTAACAAACAGACAGATACATTTTTGCATTTACGATATTTAAAATTCCGCCTTTTTTGGCACAGGTAAAATTTTTTGTTCAAACTTGCTGTAACCAAATCATACTGTTACAACATCTAATTTCTAAGCAAACAGATTATGTTATTTGTACACAGAATTTTGTGCAACAAGCAACAACTAAACTAGGGAACCTCATTGGGTTTACCGAGGCCGCGACGCAAAAATCGATTTTTCTTAATTGACTTTTTTATAGGCATGTAGGTCATATTTTCAGCTATTAGTTATTACTACAGAACTAGAAACAAATTAAAAGTTTTTCGAAGTACAAACTGAAGTCAGCCAAACTACGCCTCATCTGAATGCACACGCATGTAACAAAACTACGCCTAGGCAAGACTTTTGTGTGTGTACAGTGTACACAGCTATACGCACACTACACACGTATAAAATTGCCTGTACTTTTTAATTTATTTGACACAGCCCTAATTAACTTTTTCTATCAGCAGCTGGCCGATTCTGTATCGTAAATTTGTGAGTTAATCACTGAATTTGTAACGAAACGGAGGAGTGAGTAACGGAAACTGTCTTTTTTGTTATTCAATTGCATACAAAAGTGAGACTTTCCGTTACTCACTCCTCCGTTTCGTTACTAATCAGTGATTAACTCGCAAATGTACGATACAGAATCGGCCAGCTGATCTATAAAACTACATTGTTTTATTAAGTAATAAGTAACTTTAAGGTTACTTTGTCGCGCCACATCAGTCACGACTCACGAGTCGCGACTTGCTGTCGCTCGTCTGCAGTTTGCACCTAAATCCTATGGAGCAGCTAACTGACAGGACCATTACATCCAAGGTCGTTTAATTCTATATTTATATAGGCAGTAATTTTGTCGCGCGACGTCAGTCGCGACTTCTTGCCGCTCGTCTGCACATAACTCCTCCGAGACAGCTATGACTTATTCAAGCTAACTGACGGGGCAATGCAATTGTCACGTCTCGCGAGACAATCGGACGCAAAATGCACACGATTGCATAAACTCGTCCAAGGCCGTTTATTTCTATTCACCTCCTTATACAGTTTGCCAAGGGGGACTGGCGGACTTAAGATCGGTATTGAGTGCTCTATGTAAATCCTATTTCCTTTTTATCTAGTTTCTAGGACATAATAAAAGTGTCTTAGTAAGCATTTAAAACGTACCTAAGTAAGGTCCAGCCTTACATACGTTTATGCTCACTCCACTCACAAATCTTAGATACTAAGGGCCTGTTTCACCACTTTCTGATAAAGTGCCTAATAGGCTATTCACAACTTTTTTGACAGATTCTCCATACTTGATCGATCAAGTTAATTGATGAATAGCCTTATCAAAAAGTGGTGAAACAGGCCCTAATACTATTAAATCTGTTGCTTTTTAAACGGCTGAATCAATTTTGATGAAATTTGGTATAGTCCGAGTTTTTTCTCCGGGAATAATATGCGTTTCCTGTAGCTGCGAGATAAACTAATTTTGACGCAAATAAGTTGCGGACAGCATATAGTAGTAAATAATAAGTTTATAACTATAAAACACAAAAATTAACTAGGCATCACATTCCAAAAAAACTCGGTGTAAGACAGTAAGCAGCTTATAGTCTGTCAAAAAGTGAAAAAATTAAAAAGTGGCAACATCGTAGTGTCATCCCTTTTTTCTTAAGGGCCCCCGAGACGATCAAACGGTTTGATTCAGACCTTACATGTTTGATGCAACCGTTTGATGTCGGTTTGAACGGTTTGTCAAACGCCACTGCGCAGTTTGGTTCAATACGCGCTGCCGAGTACATGTCTTGTGACGAATAAATAGTATTTTGTAAAAGATAAAACCGACTTTAAAATTGTACGAAATTGAGAATTAAAATCTCTATCTCAAAAACTACAAAACCTATTTTGATGAAACTTACAGAAGTCTCCCGTTGAACAATACCTAGTGCAACAAAATATATTTAAATTGTGAACACAAACATAGACACATACACTTTTGAAATTTTGCACATTTGTTCAGATGCTGATATCTAGACTAACATATTTGATATTATACGAAAACTGGGCAGTTCTGGAAATATTACATACATACGCGTCGAATTTATAACTTCCTCTTTTTTAGTCGGTTAAAAATAATGTACTCCAAAGAATGGTACAAAGTTTGTTCAAACATCGGAACACGATCAAACAAGCTTCAAACACGTAAATGTTTGACAAACCGTTCAAACTAGCTTTGTAACCGATCAAAATGGTTTGAGTCAAAATTTACGTGTTTGAGTCAAATCGTTTGACCGTCTCGGGGACCCTTTAGATTGATTTGAAAGGGATGACACTACGGTCTACGATGTTGCCATTTTTTATTTTTTCTCTTTCTTGACAGACTATACGTAATTAAAGTCAATTTCTTCGTATTGTAAATTGTAACACCATAAATAAATGAAATCTTTTTTTTTTCAAAATAGATTTCATAAAAACTCTTCTTGAATGTCGGAAAAAGCCCACCGATTCGGGAAGGCAAAAAAACCGGCGTAAGAAACTCGCACGGGAAAGAAAAAGGAAAAAAAAAAACATTGTTTTCAATCAAAAGTTGAACAAACCGTAATAATGTCCGCAAAACTAGTTCAACAATATGTAAAACAATCACCATTAAAACAACGAATTAACACAATTTTCACCCCTGGGGCGAAAATTTAGAACGGTGGATCAAAAATATTATATTACACGCTAAAATAAACCCTACTATACAGTAATAATGTCCAAATTAGCACAACGCGTTACTCTACGCGGTAATTATAACATATTTATGAAAAAAATAACCACAGGGCAATGGCATGACAGTTCATAAAGTTTAATTCATACTTTCAGATTATTAAAAAAAATATTTTGTATGGGGATTGGGGAGTGACTGAATCCCGGAAAAGGGCAGTTTTTATCAGGGCAAAATGTACGGTGCGAGTGTACTGTATATCCTACTAATAATATTATTATAATTACTAAGGGCCTGTTTCACCACTTCCTGATAAGTGACGAATAGGCTATCCACCAATTAACTTGACAGACCGTATGGAGAATCTGTCAAAAAAGTTGTGAATAGCCTATTCGGCACTATATCAGGAAGTGGTGAAACAGGCCCTAAATGTGTGTAAAAATAATTTCTTCATGAGGTGTGTTTATTTCATTTTAACAAATAAATCATTTCTTACACCGAAGTTGCTACTTGCTGGTTAGTTTGCCAAAATAAATGTTACTAACTAAAGTCTCTGTATCGAGGCACAAAATAAATAAAAAAACTTCTTATTACCATATAAATAGCCGCAGGTAGACGCGACAATCAATCAGCAGTGCTATTCTCTAAGGACAAACGATTTAACAGCCTACGAAACAGCCGCTGTAACAGCGGTTAGGGCCGAATCGGTATTCCGCAAGTTTCGCCCCTACGCTGTTCGACACTAGCGCTTCATGGCTGTTGGCGGCATGATTTGAAATTAAATTTTTGACATTTCTTATATGAAATTGGTATTCTCTAAGCAAAACAGCCTTCAGCTTCGACTGCAGCCTCGGCGTACGCTTACAACTTTTTATGTCAAACAAAAAGCTTTAATTTCGTGGCTGCAGTGCTATTCTCTAAGGACAAACGATTTAACAGCCTACGAAACAGCCGCTGTAACAGCGGTTAGGGCCGAATCGGTATTCCGCAAGTTTCGCCCCGGGCTACGCTGTTCGACACTAGCGCTTCATGGCTGTTGGCGGCATGATTTGAAATTAAATTTTTGACATTTCTTATATGAAATTGGTATTCTCTAAGCAAAACAGCCTTCAGCTTCGACTGCAGCCTCGGCGTACGCTTACAACTTTTTATGTCAAACAAAAAGCTTTAATTTCGTGGCTGTAGCACGGCTTTAGTCAAGAATTTCAAGTGGTTAATTCGTAAATTGTGGCCCTTCCACTTAAGATTACCATTATGTTAGTTTGTGTTAGTGATTTTGAAGTTGGATTACTCCACCGGATTACTCTGAATATAAAATGTAAGTATTTCGTTTACATTAAGAAATTATGTACTTTCGCCGATATTATAATATGTGAAGCAGGTGCATCTTTAAGTTTGAAATTGTTTTATTAATTTAACAGGGCCGCAAGAGTCTTGTGTATATTATACCTTCTCGAAGAGGCTAAGAGACGCGATGAGTTGGAAAAAAGACGCCAAAGTCGCAGAATACGAAACCTTCGGCAAATATCATCCCACCGCGACTACGTCCTAAATTTCCGACTCACCAGGGACCTCATATCTGCATTGGAAGGAGATCTTGTACCATTACTGCCTCCACGAGTACGACGTGGTGGTCTCAGTCATCATATTAAGGTAAGCCGTAGGTACTTATTTTTGTATTGCACAAAGTATAAGACAATGGAGTGCAATACAACTACATGATAATATTATCATACTCATTTGGACACTAGTCTGTTACACAGTTAATTATAATTATACCTAGTATGCACTGGGTTCTAGTAGGAGCTTTAATATAGTAGAATGTGTATCATTATAAAATGTCAGTGTTATTCAACTGCAGAAAAGTTATTTCTTAGTATTGAGTTTACTTACATAAAAACATTACTTATTTTATAATATTTTGGCAAAGTTTTTCTATTGCTTTTTAATCCACTATTTTCAAAGCACAACATGGAACAACCCTATTTTTATTTTTTCAGATTCTATGCACTCTATCATTTTTGGCCACCGGAAGTTACCAAAACATAGTTGGAAAGTCACTTTTCAACTATGTTTCACAGCCGTCTGCTAGCCGGGCTATTCGTTTAATAGTCAATGCCCTTAATCACCCCAACATTGTAAAGAAATACATAAGATTTCCACAAAATCTAAATGAAAGAGAAATAAAAAAACAAGGGTATGTACAATAATGATGTAATTCCCTGGTCTCAACGCTACTTTGGCTCATTGATTTCTAATTTCTATATTATATTACAGATTTTACAATAAGTTTAAAATGCCCGGTGTAATTGGCTGTGTTGATGGGACTTTGGTGGCCATGGTTCGACCTAAAACAAACGAAGACCGATACTGTAGAATACACATCTAATATTTTGTGTGAACTTTGTAGGTTGGTTGATGTGGGTACATTCTTGTTTTTCTTATTGACATAATAAGATGAACTAAGTGGGTACATAAATATTTTCAGTGTATTTTGCTACCTAGCTCAATAAAGCTGTTCTTTCGTAATTTAGTGTTTTAATACTTATTCAGGACATAATAGTGGCGACGAAGTGTAAAATTTGTGAAAATGGATCGAAAATGCATAAAATTTAGTGAATACAATACACAAACAGACAATTGGGACAACTATATCGATAGACTAAAGTTTTGTTTTGAAGCAAATGGAATCATAGTGGACAATGTAAAACGTGCCAATTTTATTACGGTGTGCGGTCCGCAAGTGTACGAAACATTACTGGCGTTAATTACTCCGCGAAAAGCAACCGATGTGTCATTCAATGAAATCATAGACATTCTAACCAAACATTATAGTCCGAAACCAAATGAGATATCTATGTCGTACAAGTTTTATAAACGCGATCAAAATCGTGGCGAATCCGCTGCCGAGTACATAGCTCAACTTCGACGGATAAGTGCTAACTGCAATTTCAGCGACTTAGAACGAATGTTGCGGGACAGACTCGTGTGTGGCATGAAAGACGAGAAATTGCAGTACGAGTTGCTGAAAAAAGACAATCTTACTTACCAGGAAGTAGTCGACGCCATGTTATCATCTGAAAGTGCCGTAAAAGACATGCGTATGATACATGTAGTGGAGAGCACCAGCTACAGTGGCGCGCAGGCGTCGTCAGGAGCAACCGCGCTGGCTGCTGCACCCGTTGGGTCGCCGTTGCCGCCGCCGGAACCTATGGATTTGGATGTCAACGCGCTGCGCCCCCGCCCTGCTCCGCGAACGTCGGCGCCACCTACTGCAGCACTGCGGCCTGCTCCTCGAAATTCTTTTCGACTGTGCTATCGCTGTGGAGACAGGCACGGTGGCGAATGCCGTTTCATCAATACGACGTGTCGGTTCTGCAAGAAAGTCGGACACCTGGAAAAGATCTGTATGACCAAGAAAAATGCAAACAAAATGAACTTTACGGAGGAGGAGGAATCTGCAAATTTGAATGGCATCTATGCGGTACAAAGTACAAGTCGAGTGCCGCCTTTCATCATTCGGGTGGTGCTTGCGGGCGCGCCAGTGGAGCTGCAGGTGGACACGGGCGCATGCCACACGCTGATCAACGAGCGCACGTGGCGCGCGGTGCTGCCCCGCCTGCCGCCGCCGCATCGCCTCCAACCTGCGCCACTGGCACTGCGCACGTGGACCGACACACCTGTTCATCTGCTCGGGCGAACAGTGGTACCTGTTCGATACATGGACGCCGAACACAAGCTCCCATTGCTAGTGGCCAAGGGTACCGGACCCAACCTACTAGGGAGAGACTGGCTCGGTCATCTTGGCATATGTATGAACATAAATTTTCTTTCTAATGGAGATTCTACTGCGCTGGAAAGTATTATCACTAAACATAGTGAAGTGTTCAAGGACGGTCTCGGTACCTACCGGGGGGACCCTGTCACCATACATTTGAAACCAGGTGCTGTACCAAAATTTTTGAAAGCTCGCCCGGTTCCATACGCTATTAAGGAACGAGTAGAGAATGAAATTGACAGGCTGGTATCTGAAGGCGTCCTACGACCAGTGGCATACTCAGAGTGGGCAACACCGATTGTACCAGTTATTAAAAAATCTGGTGAAGTCAGACTTTGCGGGGACTACCGTAGTACCGTCAATGAAGCCACTGAATCAGATACCTATCCTATGCCTACAGCGAATGAGGTGTTCGCTGAGATAGGTGGCGGGAAATTCTATACAACACTTGATCTAGATCGGGCATACACTCAAGTTACTGTCACCGACGAGACAGCAAAACTTTTGACATTGAATACTTGCAAAGGACTGTATTCCGTACACAGGCTAGCATTTGGCGTAAAGGCCTGCCCGGGCATTTTCCAAAGAATGATGACAGCTCTACTGGCAGGCATCAAAGGAGTAGCAGTTTTGATAGACGATATTATTGTCTCTGGTAGCACCATACAAGAAATGCTGAAACGCCTGGACAAGGTACTAGTACGCATCGAAACAGCGGGACTACGTCTTAATAAGAAGAAATGTAAGTTTGCAAAAGAAAAAGTTGAATTCTTGGGGTTTGTCATTGATGGTGATGGCATCCACCCGTCACCGAGCAAGGTCGAATCCATACAAAACACCCCAGAGCCCAAGAATGTTCAGGAATTACAAGCATTTCTCGGCCTGTATAATTTTTACGAGAGGTTTATCACTCACAAAGCTACAATTCTTGAGCCCTTACATCGGCTTTTGGATAAATCACAGGCATGGCAGTGGATGGAACGGGAACAAATTGCGTTTGACACAGCTAAACAAGCTCTTACATTTGATATGACACTCGTGCACTATGATTTAAACAAACCTCTCTTATTGACATGTGACAGCTCGGAGTATGGTGTTGGAGCGGTTCTCTCTCATATTACTGATGGTGGAAAAGAAAGCCCTGTTGCTATGAGCTCACGAACATTAAGCTCAACAGAGAGACGATATTCACAACTTGACAAAGAAGCAACAGCTATTTTATTTGGCATACAAAAATTTCACAACTATTTGGCTGGCAGGTCATTCACTGTGGTCACCGATCATAAACCCCTTCTTGGTATATTTCACCCCAAAAAACCGATGCCGACTATATTATCACCCCGTTTGACCAGAATAGCAATCGCTTTAACTGCACACAACTATAATATAGTATACAAGCCTGGAGCACAGATAGGTAGCGCTGACAGTTTGAGTAGGTGGCCACAACCTGTGCCAGAAAAGCCTGAAGAGGAAATGAGCGAAATATTATTAATGGCTGAAAAACCAGAAGACTTCCCATTTGACGCTCAGCATATTGCGACAGAGACACAAAAAGATAAAACACTGTCTCAAATAATTCATTATGTCCTACGAGGGTGGCCTACAAGAGTAAGGGAGCCAGAGCTACATACCTACTGGCTACATCGCTCTGAATTATCATTACAAGATGGCTGTCTTTTGCTAGGTAATCGCGTAGTGGTACCGCCACCTTTGCGTGAAGCTACGTTACGAGCATTGCATAAGATGCATAGTGGAATTGTGCAGACCAAAGCACTAGCAAGAAGTTACGTTTGGTGGCCATATTTAAATGAAAATATAGAGGCACTAGTGAGTCAATGCAACAAATGTCTGGAACATCGGCATATGCCACCTAGAACACAGCACGAATGGATAACACCTACTAGACCTTGGTCCAGGATTCACATAGACTTCGCTGGCCCTTTTCAGAACAAAAATTTTTTGATCATCGTGGACGCGTACTCAAGATGGCCTGAAGTATTTATCGTTAACAATATGACCTCGGCGACGGTCATCCGACACCTACGAACAGTCTTCGCGACACATGGTCTGTGTGAGATATTGGTGTCTGACAATGGTACAGCTTTTGTGTCTGAAGAAATGAGGCAGTTTTTAGACTCCAACAAAATAAGACACATTACCACAGCACCATATCACCCTGCTACCAACGGATTGGCTGAAAGGATGGTCCAGACTGTAAAAGATAAAATACGTAAAATGGATTACCTAACATGGGATGTGAAGATACCCAATATGCTACTAGGTCTCAGAGCAACACCTTGTGCTGGAACACAAAAGAGTCCTGCAGAGCTCTTGATGAATCGGAGGATACGTACCTTACTGGATACCCTACATCCAGACCATATACAACGAAGAAGAACCGATAAACAAATACATGTCAATTGTCAGAGACGGAACAGAGAGACTAATGTTGGTTGTAAAATAAGATACCGAAACTATGCCTCTGGTCCAAACTGGTTACCTGGAGTTATAGTGGAGAAAACGGGTCCATCCAGTTATAAAGTGCAGACAGAAGGTGGGCTTATCATCGACAGGCATATTGATCAAATTATAAAAATCACATCACATGATAAGGACTCATCTCATGATACGGATGGAGGGAGAGATTCTAATATCTCGAGAAACGATGAGTCGCCAGATATTATAGAAATTCCTAGTGAAGAATCTTGGGCTGAGATGTTAGGAATACCAAAAAATTAAATTGTTATTTTGATTTATATTTATTGAATGCTGCTTACATTGTATTGTTTAGAAAATTACTTTTTTGGGTTCAATATTATTGATGATGTGAAATGTTAAATTATTATTATTAGTTTGTTTTTTATGCTATACTTATGTACATACTTAAGGGGGAGGTATGTAGAATACACATCTAATATTTTGTGTGAACTTTGTAGGTTGGTTGATGTGGGTACATTCTTGTTTTTCTTATTGACATAATAAGATGAACTAAGTGGGTACATAAATATTTTCAGTGTATTTTGCTACCTAGCTCAATAAAGCTGTTCTTTCGTAATTTAGTGTTTTAATACTTATTCAGGACATAATAGATACTACTGTAGAAAAGGTTACCATGCTAGAAATGTTTTAATTGTAAGTTTTAATATGTGATTATAAAATTACCAATAATTGTTGATTCAATAAAACTTTTAAAATAATATAAATCAATTGTAATTAAATTGAATTACTGCACAAACAAAGTTGTGATGGACATCTGATTATTATAATAATTGATAATTATTTATATTAAGAAAATGTTTAATATTTGTTTTTCTTTAATTGAATATGTAATTATTTTATTTAATAAAATAAAGATTAAAATTAACATTTTTGTTGCAGATAAATGACTGTGATCTCAATATACTGCATGTGGACGCTACATTTGGAGGAGCTACACATGACAGTTTTATATTTAATAACACCGTTATCCAGCACCACCTAGAACAGATAAATAATGCAGGAGAGACAGCATATTTGTTAGGTATGTACAATAATATACTCTTGGTCTTGGCAATGGATATTCATTAATTATAGTAGATAATCAGTTGGTAATGTAAATTGTAAATACTTATAATATATTGTTCGCAGGTGATTCTGCATACGGACAGAGGTCCTACCTGATGACCCCATGTGCCAACCCCGAGCCTGGTTCTCCAGAAGAATACTACAATACTGTGCATAGCACAGCAAGAAATAGCGTAGAGAGAACCATAGGAATTTTAAAAGGCAGATTTAGATGCCTTCTGGTTCATAGAGTGTTACACTATGATCCAGAAATGGTTTCTAAAATTGTTATAGCTTGCTGTGTTTTGCATAATATTTGTAACAGAGCTGGATTACCAGCCTTCGAGTTACCATATAATTTGCAACATGAAGAAATTCGGTTGCAAAGTGAGAGTCATCACGTAGAGCCTGCTGCATCTGTAGGCGCTTTGGAGCATGGTCGCGCTTGTCGCCGGCAACTTATAAATATATTATGGCGTGGAAGGCGATAAATATTTATTTTTTTGCATGTCTTAGTTAAGGTAGTTAAGAAATAGTATTTATTGAAATGTTCATTTTATTTTATCATTAAACTATAATAATAATACGTCGGTAAACCAACAATGTCAATATTGGATAATATAAGTTTATGATTAATATATAAAATTATAATTCTATGTGGTAAACTATTAAAACAGAGATAAAATGTTAAAGATTTTATAATAATTTATAAGTACATTTTTATTTTACATTTAGGTTTTAAATATTAAGTTAATTTTAGTTGTAAGTAAGTAAATATTTTTTTATTAAAGTAAATTTGAGATTACTTACTTACTAATGTTTTCTATATTTAAACAAGAAATATAATCGCAAATTAAAAATATGCTAAATAAAAGCCATATGAAATAAAATAATTTTTTAATACGTTTTTTATCATTATAAAAATTAATATTAATTACAACAAGAAAAAATATAATACAATATATCTAGGAACTTAAACCATTTAAGACTAACCAAAAGTTTATTTTATTTATTTAGTTGATTGGGACATCGAAACATTATTAAATAAGCGCATTAATTATAAATTATTCTGATGCATGTACCTTAGCAAGTGACACGGCATTTATAATAAAAGCTCCAAAAAAAAACAATTTAAAATTATTACTAAACTATAAGAACAATTACATATTGTATAAATTGAGTGTTTGTAACAGTAAATGAAATTTCAAGCAAAGTAAATTAATACATTAATAACAAATTTCTGAACAAAACTTAAAACTATGATATTACATTAACTTAAAAATTATTTAATTAATTTATTACAAATTCTATATACTGACAAGTAAATTTTATTGTTAGGATATTAGTGTTTAAAATTATAAATTAAATTATATTAAGATGTCTAAAAAAATAAAGTTCTACATAACAGAGCTAATAATTATTATGTAGAGGTATTCTGAGGTCTGTTACATAGAACTCTTTCCACACATTGACTGACAGCATTAGTGAAGCGGTCTAATGCTTCTGCCAGTATTTTTGGACCCTGTGCATTGGCCTCCATTGCCCGAGCCCAAGCGAGCTCCGCCTCGGTTCGCCGCTCTTCAATGGCAATAAACCTTTCGGTAAGGCTGGCCATCTCAGATCGTCGCTGCGACGGGGGAGACCGTTGCAGCGGACGTCGGCGTACCGGATGGGCCCCAGCCCGCGGTGATGCGAGTGCGGTGCGGCGGCGATGCTGCGCGGCGGTGCTGGGTCCCTGCGCCGCCGCCGGTGTGGATGAGCCTCTACGCCGACTCGGGGAATCAAAGCAAATGCGCCTTCGCGCTCTGACACCATCGCTTACTCCAGTTGTTGGTATTCCCTCTGTCACTGCAACATTTCTAACAGCGTCAGGGGGGATGCCTGAGAATAGAAATATAATATATTACTTCTTTTGTTCATTAAGCTTCTTGATTGAAGCAAAAATAAATTCGAAAAGGAATATCTGAGTGTGATCTATTTTCACTTACTATTTCAACTTCTTGTAATGTGTAAACGTCTTCTATGATAATATTATGTGGAGTATCTATGGATGGTGTCAGGTTTTCAGCTACTGTGTCTCCAGCAATAGCAGCTGCAGTTCCTTCCTAAAAAGTAATACAGTTATTATCATCATGATATTTTATATATTAATACGCGAGCGAAAAACTTTGGATCCTTTTTGATGAAAAATGCGGAAACATAGGTGAATGAAATTTTGCACAGTTATAGTTTATATGGTGTAGGAGTGCATCTAGCTTATATTATTTTGAAATTATGCTTCTATCATACATTTTTTTTTAACAAATAAAACATTACACACAATACACACACTTCAATGTAGCTCATATTAAGTGGATATTTAAAAATTATATCTTTTTTGTTTAGCCTGTTCCTAAAATAATAATTCATAGGCCATAGCTCCATGACAACTATTTCAGGAGGTCTGTGTTTGTTATAATGTAGAAAGTACTGGAATAAGTTTTTACCCATTGCATATTTTGAGCATCCAGAATTGTCACATTGTCAGTGTTGCTTGATTGCTCAGGAACATCCTGAAAAACATAATTGAAAACTTAGTGATATACATTATTATTGAATTTTATATTATGACATCTATTATCTATTATAAAAATTGGTCTTACATTATTCAGATGTCGCAATATGCTTTCCGAGTCACCAGTCTCAGAGCATAGAGGCCGTAGAACTGGACATTCATGTTCCTACAAATAGACAATAAAAAATACAATTACATTTAGATCACTAATTATTATTATAACTATATTGTATGGCTGTTGCAATTTTAAATAATGTCATGACTCATGCTTTAGAACTAAGATACATACAGGAAATGGATTAATTGATAAATTTGTATCGCCAGTAGCAAAACTAAGACCACCAGAAATGGTCAAAATCTTTTGCTCCAGTTCTGTTAGATCCACCACCTCTGCATCAACCCCACCACCAGTTCTCCGCCTAGCAGTCTCTGCATTATTTGCTTTCCTTTTTGTTGCAGCTTTTTTATCTTTCCAATACTGTACACAAAAACAATTATAAAATAGAGAGAAATAAAGATATGTCTATTTTAACCCTGAATTATGTATCAAAAACTTATTATAAGCATTATACCATGCATACTTCTAATTTCTATCTAATGAGATCTACAGATTATTCTAACCTTAGCCCACTGCTTCCAGTCCTTTATACACCCATCACCAACACTGTTTAAAACTGTGGCGATTTCCATCCAGCCACTTCGCATGCGAGTTCTTGCATTGGCTGTACGGGCATGTCCAGTGGCAAGGTCTGTTCTCACCTCCATAAACCCAATCAATTTTTCCAACTGGAGTGAAGAGGGACCAGCATTACGAGTCACTGCAAGAGTTAAAGTACATTAGCAACTTATTTTAACATTTGTAATTAAAATACTAATGAGCCATAATATTATGACACAATGGTCATGGGAACAATAATATGATACTTACTTGTTTAATTTAGATTAATGTTCACTATGGGTTATAGAACAAGTCACGTTCACGATTCTGTTGCAACTAAGTTACCGATTGTATAAAATAACACATTATTTACACGGTCCCAAGTTTCACAAAATATTTTAAGTGGTTTTCGTGGGTCGCCCCAATCGACCGATGCCCAATTTTAAGCATACAAGTGTAGCACACGTGTAGCACTTGATTTCTTAACATAATCGATTGGATTTTTTTCATATTTTCTTAGAAGTTTGTTTTCTGTCTGTCAAATCATACGCATTGTTGGTAAACAAAATCCTAAATCTTGGTAGATTTAGGATTTTGTTTACCAACAATGCGTATGATTTGACAGTTGACTTTTTTTTAAAATTAAACAAAGACCAAATTTTTTCAAACATTTCAACTTTCATGTCATATTTTGCAATTATTTTTAATGAAACGCATACTAATGATTTGTTAATGTCATTTTGTATATAAAAGTATTAATTTAATAATTGTTATCACAACGAAATCGCTGATATTTACGAAATAAAAACATATCGATAATTTAAATACGACTGCGCCCATCCCTCAAAAACAGCCTTGCGAACAGCCGTGCGCTCACGCAGCCGAGACATCGTCGACGAGCTAATAGAGCTTACAGAATACGAATTCTACAGCCGTGGTAACAGCGAACGATGTCACGGCTGCGACATCCGTGATAACAGCGGAGAGCACAGCCTTAACGTGTTCCTTAGAGAATAGCCTAGCTGTTCAGTTCGAACGATCTTCAAGGCGCCTTCGGAGTGAAAACAAGTGATCAATAGTGAGTTAACCAGAGAAACCTACGACTTGGCTAATGGCTACGACCTAGGACAGTGTAGTGCATAGTGTTTTGGACATAGTGCTTGTGAATAAAGTCGTTAAGAGAGTCAGCAGGTCTTTCTCTCCAAATCTAGGGTTCGAACCCTAGCACGTAACAGTATGAAATATTGTGCTTTATTTTTTTATCCGACTTTCAAAAATAAGGTTATATTTTCGCCAGTATAAGTTACTGTTATCGTCGACTGATTAAAAACTGACGCTCTTGTGGCTACTGTGATCGCAGCCTTATTTAAGGTGACTGACCAGACGTAATCGTTCGCCGAATTTAATCGTTATCTATGAGTCACAATTTTTTGGCAGAGCCGCCGGCGAAATGAGGTCACACGGCCATTCATGACTACCGTTCTGTGAGTTTATGCTAAAATGATCCTTATGTGGTCCACAGTAGTGACATTAGGATAACATAGATGTGGAATAACTTTGAATGGAGTGTAGGTGTATTCTTATTCGGAAACGAATCTAAATACATATATGAAACAAAATGATTTGGATTTGTAATTCAGCATCATTATCATGACGACGTCCTGAGTCAGCAACTAGGAGTCAGCTTTGAATTCAAGCGATCTAAAGTACCCAGTACACAATGGCCCACTGCAGGCCACACCATTGCGCCACGCCTATAAATCGTCCGCCATCACACCATTACCCCGTCTACTAGTGGCGATGGCTTGTAGTGGGCCAGCATGGACCATTGTGAAGAGGCAACTATAATACTTGGCTACAAAATAAAGATTACGATATTATATTGGTGAATCTAACTCGCGAGCCACGGCCCATGAGTTCAAGGCAATCAGCAATACGTTTGATATCTTTGCAGCATATGCCGAGTGCCGACTTTTCACGATGGCCATGGACTAACAAGCGAGTGCGCCTATTTGTCTATGCCCATCATCCACTTTGTACAAGCTATAGACGGCCCAAAGTATTTAAAAAGGTCACAAATGCATTTTAATAATTCAAATTCGGAACACAATCGTTCGATTGTTCCAAATTTGAAAATTCGAATACAAAAGCCGTTACGCACTAGTTTTAGATTTCAGGACACAAAGAAGGGTTTGTGACTTACCATTCTTCACCCTGGATCTGATGACGGCCAGGAGACCCATGCGGTAGACCACATGCTCCAGAAGACTGGCTCTGAAATGAGAGAATGAGATTAATAACTAGAAAGAGATATTTAGGTAGTAGAAGCATATTTTGGTAAACTAGACTTCGACGTGTTGCTTCATGCTTGCAACTTTGTTGCGCTGAGATTCTTATCATGATGAGCCACAGACAAACAAACAGACACACTTTCGCATTACATAAGTACGGATAAGTCATCTGGCAGTTACGTTTGTGGATCTATTTTAAATTGGCGTTTTTTTCTCGCCAGTTTTCTCTAAGTCTGTCGTCCGGCCGATTCATGCCGAAGAACTCCATCTCATTAGCAATGCAAGTAGGTCAGTTGCATATTAAAATTGAACTTTGACACGGTATAAAATTATTTAAGGTGAAGGCTGACGATTATCTGTTACGAGAGAAGCCATACAGCTTTTGTTGTTATGGGATTATTTTTGTAAGCCTCAACTGAGTATACTAATTATGTCCAATGTCCAGACATATTATTGCAAAAGTTTAATAAAAAAAAACCTAATAATATATCCTGATTGCGTTAACACAACTCTCCACTATTCATAACAAACACAAACTGTTTTTTTTTAATGAAATAAGGGGGCAAACGAGCAAACGGGTCACCTGATGGAAAGCAACTTCCGTCGCCCATGGACACTCGCAGCATCAGAAGAGCTGCAGGTGCGTTGCCGGCCTTTAAGAGGGAATAGGGTAATAGGGGAGGGTAGGGATTAGGCCAGCCCCGGATTTATGACAGGCCACGACCTAGGGGCGGCAACGTCCATATAGGCCCTAGAGATTACATACATAGGGCGGCGAAAATAAAGTGGCCTACTCTCGTAAAAAAATATAAATTCAGCACTGAACTGGCACAGAAGGCCATCGCTAAAGCTAATTCAAAAAAGTACCAAGTTACAACTTACAACACATCATTGTGAAATCATTTCTAAATTGTTTCATTTTAATTTAATAACCCAAAACTATCTGCAAAGATCTTATAATGTGTATAATGCAATGCTGTAAGTCAAGAAGCAATCAAACATAAGAGACATTAAAAATGATAATCATGCAGTCATACTCATAGTGTTAAAAGCATTTGGTAATCAGTAATCACACAATAAACAATACTCAGTATCCAATCTATGTTGATTTAGTTTGGTTTGATAAGATATTGTATGTTGCATGTATTTAATAGACAATGAGTAATCTATAAAAAAACCGCTGTGCCTTGTGTTTCCATATTAATTATTTTATTAAAAAAAACCTTAAATAAAAATAATCTTCAATTCCATTAGTCTACCTAAAACTCGAGAATGGCTGAACTGATTAAGCGAATTTTAGTTTTGAAATATTCATGGAAGACCAGGGCAACTTTATATTAGTAAGAAAGTGACAAAAGTTAATCAGGTCAACTAGTCTAGATACTATAATATTAATTATAAAGCGGAAGAGTTTGTTTGTTTGTTTGAACACACTAATCTCAGGAACTACTGGTCTGATTTGAAAAATTCTTTCAGTGTTAGATAGCCCATTTATCGAGGAAGGCTATAGGCTATATTTTATCACGCTAATACTAATAGGAGCGAAGAAATAGAGGAAAGCGTGGAGAAAACGGGGGAAAATTATTTAAAAGGGCTTATCTCACGAACTACGGGAGCAGTTTTTCTGTTATTTGGCACAGATAAGAAGTAGACCACGTGAAGGATCATAAGCTATTTTTTGTGGAGTAATTCGTCTGTAAAATGTCGAAATAATATAATTAAAGGTATCACTACTATCTCAATAAAGGTGGAAGTCCAAGTTTCTAACGGTCAGAGATAGCTGATAACCTAATAGTTTCTTTCTTATCTATAACAACAAAACTTAAATGATACGAACAGAACCAGTCTTATTTTTGTTACGATCTCTTTTGTAAAAATTAAATAAATGGTAAAAGAGGCATAGCTCACAACTATTTTGGGTATATGGTGGATCTTTAAGAATAACTGAATCATGTAAAAATGTAAAAACACATCGATAAATAATAGTCCGGGGATTAACTATAAATAAACCCGCACCAAAGAAAAGTATTATGATAAGGAGCATCAATTTCAAACCCCAAAGTATTTGGCAAACAGCCAAAGTGGTCAGTCTTTATATCATATTATATTGTATATTATAATTCTGTTATATTTCTGATGAGATTTTATTTAGTATTTTGTATAATATTTTCCTTTACAAGAAATAGTTGTTTATTGTACAATTGTTAATAGAAGATATTTTCCTTAGTCTATGATAGAAGTATACAATATGATAAATTGTTTTCAGGTCACATAATTTATGGAATACTTTTAACTTTTACTTTTATCATAGTTGGGTAACCCCATCAAGGGTAACGGACTCCTGTCTTTTTTCCTGATTCTGGATTTCTCAAGTAAACTGGAACTTACTATGCTTGCTCTAAACAGCTTAGAGAGCAAAGTTATTCTTGCATTTTTTACTAGAATATAATAGGAATTGGATAGGCCTTTGACAAACGACACACCAAACTTAGGGACCTCTTGTAACCCTTTGTTTTGGAATAAAAGGCTATTATTATTATTATTATTACTAATAATAATTTCCACCTATCAGCATCAAGTTATAATAGCATACTTTTATTATTATGTTTCAGTAATAAAGTATCTTTAAATTTTAATAAGCTATGATAATAGAATAGTCCTCATTGTTTTTACAGTGTCATTTTAATTAAAAAGAACTACTGATACGAACACTGTAGGCCATTCAGAATATCAATTTCTTTACAATGTCATTCTGTGAAGGTAGATTCCAAGGCCTTTTTGGATTAATTTGAAACAAATATCTTTCATAAAAAGAAACATTTCTGTGGGTCTTGAGGTGTGGCATGAGAAGTATTTTACAAAATGTTTAAATAGTAAAGATAATTAAATAACAACATAGTTTATCCATATGGATAATATAGGTGTTTTCAGTTATTCATTACATGAATTACATCACAAACCATGAATGGGTCACAATGACTAAGTGCAGTTTTACTCACGGTAGTATTACAGAGTCAATGACTGCGTAGTGACAATTGCTAGTACATCCCGTTATAAATTATTCTTATAATGACTCACAAGCTCGGCCCATAGAAGGCAAAGTTGCAAGGATAAAATGCATGCAAAACTTGCTTACGTGACACGTTCACTTAAAACATTCCATTTTCAAGACGTTTTAGCCTTTACTTGAATCCTTTCACCTTTTATTCGTAGATTTTATTCTTATTTTATTATTTTTGTACTCACTTGGTTCGGAATCCGGCAGTGCCGTACTGAATAAACACGTCAGTCGTTTTTGGATGCATTTCTCTTGCGAACGCGTACACCACTCTCAAACTACTCGGCGGCATTCTGGTTTTCGAAACTAATTTATATCGCCGCAAATCACTTGAATACAATCACTTTTAATCAACAAACCAGATTTCTTCATTCCACTGTGACAGTAGATACCAGCGATCGACAAGTTTTCAACGCGACTATTTTTGAACAACGGCTGTCAAAATGTCAATCGACCTAACAAAATACGACTAATTTCTAAATTCAATGTGATGCACGAAAAATAAGCTTTAACAATATTATTTTACTATTCATATTAGAATAACAATAGAAATTAACACACCAAGCACATCTTAGTAGGATTATACGTCAGTTTTTGAAACTGTTTGACATAACTCATAAAGGTTCCGCTACTCACCGCTAGATGACAGATTCGAATAGTTTATAAAATGTTAACATAGATGTCACTAGCAGTATTTCATTTAAGAATTAAGATAGAATTTAGAAAACTCAAGCTACTAGGGCGGGTGTACAAATAAACTTGAGGCGACTGTAAGTTGTAAAGTCATTAAGAATAAAATCGGCCATGTGCGAGTTGGACCCGACTCGCACTTGGCCTATTATTTTCTTAAGTAAGTAGGTACCTGTATTTCCTGTAAGTTGACTATCATCAGTTATCAGAAACTGAAACTGACATCAGAAAATGATGGTAAGTACTAATTTCTTGCATTGGTTTTTGGGCCCTAAAATATTAAACTCAAATTATCTCCATAACCAGAAAAATAGGTTCAACACTTTCACGGCCAAAACCGTGAAGAGGTAACAGACAGACAGCACACTCAAAGACGCGGTTAACCTTCAAAATTTAATGAACATTTTGACGGATTATTATCCGTCAAAAAAATTGGTTTTAGAGGCTTTTGTTTATTAAATTACGTTTAATTAATAATTAAGCAACAACAATTTATAAGTAGGACAATAATAATAATTATTATAAGTACCTAGACCTAAGTTTTCCATGTTGGTACCACTTTTCTCTAGTTGTCGAAACGTAGGTACGTATGCGGTAGTACCGCGGCCAATGATATTCTATGTTAGTAACGTAACTAGATTTAGAAACTCGTTGACCGCGGCGCGGCGGTACTTACCTAAATTGACTTAAAGTTTGCTTTAAAGCTACTTCTAAGAAAATTGTCAAAACACATTTTCAGGTTCGCCGTACGCCTAATCTGCATGTTTTATGCCGTCAATGAAAAATGTTATAATATTATGTTGAAAGTTGATAATGAAAATGAAGTACCCGCGCTCGTACTTTTTTTCCGATTTATTTAAATTATAAGGTTGGGTTGCACCAACTAACTTTAACTTTAACTATAACTGTAACTTTAACTTTAACAGCTATCTGCCGCACTCAGAGTAGAACATTAATTACTTAAATGTAATTAATTCAAAATCTTGACATAAGCCCCATACATTATATTCTGTCAAACTCTTCATTAAATTGACGGTTAATCGTAATAATTTAATGTCTCGGTACGGTAAATGAGTACGGCGGTACTTATAGCTACAGTGCAAAATGTCAAATCTTTGTTTAAAGTTAAATATGGCGTCCAAGGACGCCATATTTAACCTCCGCTCATACGTATAAGGTATACCTGAAAATTTACTATGTTTTACAGTGTTATATTTTTCCTGTCGATTTTTACGGATAATTCAATTTTTTATACCCTCAATCCCGTTACCTGTAGCTTCAATAAAACGCAATGGACATCTGTGAATTTCTCCGGTTAAAGCTAAGGTTAAAGCTAAAGGACGCCATATTTGAATATAACCATAACTTTAACTTTAACCACGCCTCTGGTGCAACCCAACCTAAATGTTTGAATTTTAGAACGTCTATAAAATTCGCTCTACATTAATTTTAAAATTAATAATTGATTAATGATTATAGCTACGAATAAATTAGCAATAAAACCAACATACTTGTAGCATCTTGTAGTCTGTGGACGTAACAGATTATCAGCTAAGAATTACATACATGATGAATAATTGCTAATAAAATTAAACGGCTATTTATATTGCAATTTTGAACAATTAGTATCAATGTGCATCCCAAAAGAAAAATCAACTTTATCACGATTAAATAAAGTTCAATTTCGTCTAAATAAGTTTAATCACTAATTACACATTATAACCTAATTATGACATATTTTGAACTCTATTTTGTGGGAGCGAAGGTAATTTTTTCTTTGATGTGGGGTAATTAATGGTGCCGCCATTTGTCGTGCACGAGTTGCTCTCACTAATTAGCAATAAGATGTCGCCAAAATGAATGTTTAATTAATTTAGAACTGTAATCAGTTTAAATATTTTGATTGGACCTGCTCATTGCTTGACGAGACTCACATGTTACTTACATTTATAACTGTAATAGGTCTACCTTCTGGTAGCAGATCTTCTGATGGCAAAAATCAGAATCAGATTCTTCTGATGGCAAAAAGTTAGAAAATAAATTGACTAGCAATACCTTTACCTTTTCCTCATAGCGGCTTTTTCTGTGTGTGAAATATGCAAAATATATAAAAATTTATCCAATGATCAAGGATATTTTTTGAAAATCAGGCACTGTCAAAATTTGCCATCAGATTCTGGTAGACCTATAACTACAATTTTTTTTTTATGAGATAAGGGGGCAAACGAGCAAACGGGTCACCTGATGGAAAGCAACTTCCGTCGCCCATGGACACTCGCAGCATCAGAATAGCTGCAGGTGCGTTGCCGGCCTTTTAAGAGGGAATAGGGAAGGGAAGGGATGGGAAGGGAAGGGAAGGGAAGGGAAGGGAAGGGAAGGGAAGGGAAGGGAATAGGGTAGGGTAGGGAATAGGGGATTGGGCCTCCGGTAAACTCACTCACTCGGCGAAACACAGCGCAAGCGCTGTTTCACGCCGGTTTTCTGTGAGAACGTGGTATTTCTCCGGTCGAGCCGGCCCATTCGTGCCGAAGCATGGCTCTCCCACGTATAAACTAATACTGTGAAGTCTTTCATTTCATTGTTACCTCTTCACGCCACTTTTCACTTATTATAATTATTGTCACCTAAAAGTTATTAATTCGTGATTTTACCTGATAAGTGATAACTAAGAAGTGTTACTATTTAGTATCTAATACTGTAAACCTTTATAGAAGACAATCTCTAAGGTTGGGTTGCACCAGAGGCGTGGTTAAAGTTAAAGTTACGGTTAAAGTTATGGTTATAGTTAAGGCTAAATTTAGCTTTAACTTTAACCTTAAAACTTTGACCGGAGAATTTGACAGATGACAGCTGGTCCAACAAGGTTATAAATGAACGTGGGCGGGGGCGCTGCTGGTAAAGGAGAACTGTCAAAAATGGCGTTTTTATATGATGACAGCGTTAGTTCCTTTTTTTGCCACGTGCATTTAAACCTTGTCGAGCTCTATCTATGGTTATGGATAAAAAATGGCGTGTTGATGGCTTCCATTTTTAACTTTAACCAAAGATTTGACATTTGGCATTGTAGATAAAGTTACAGTTATAGTTTGAGTAAGTTGGTGCAACCTACCCTTAGAGACGTAAGCGCAATCGCGCGCCGCTTGCGCATAAAATAGTACTGCTGCTACGCGTTAGGGTCAATTCAGACCGCAACGCGACGCGTAGATGCATTTCTAAATTTATATGGATTTGACAGATGTGCAAGACGTCTGACGCACTTGAAATCTGTCAAATCCATACTTTAGAAATGCATATAGGGGAAGTCAGCTCAAAGTGGCCACCTTAACTTTCAATTGGAAAAAAAGACGAAATATTATATATTTAAAAATAAAAAATGTGCCACTAGATAGTGCATTTATTATATTTCTGCTATGTGTGATTCATATTTACCCAAATCTTAAAATTAGCTCATGATTCACATATTACGACAACCTGTCAAAAACCGCTTTGCCCGAGGGCCCGCCTAAAGCGGCCATAGGGGTAAGGGCAACGTGGCCAGCCCAAATGTTCACACTAAATGGTATTTTTTTCTATATTAAATAAATATATTTCTTATAAAATGAATGCTAAAAATGTTCAAAAATAGGTATTTATCAAAAACAATTCTGTAAACTGCTACTTATATCGCTTCTGCTCGGCTTCTGAGATTTCTTGACAGGAGTTTATCTTCCAACAATCACAATATTTTTTTTATAAAAAATAATCAACTCTTCTAAAATAAAAATAGTCAAAATATATCAATAAAACTTTGTTTTATCGATATATTCCTGTTTTAAATGTCTCCTTAAAGTATGACAATGTTTGTTTTCTACTAATTTGACTGAACCCCGATTTTGTTGAACATATTTAATAGCACGCGCCATCGTAGTCTTTTCCCATGACCCCTGGATAGTTTTCTTTTGATAAGTTTGTTCACCATCTAATAATAGTTTTAAGTAATTATCATATAAAAACTATCATTTAGCTTAGCGGCCTATTGGCCGCTTTGCCCGGTCCGCTTTGCCCTTTGGCAACCGTTCTGTTTTAAACATAATTTTCTTTCGCATTTTTTATCATACTCCAGAATAAAAACAACATAGATAAAGCTAAATAGATAAGCAACGACACCGGGAAAATAGAAGCATTCAAATATACAAGAAAATAATTAAAACAGGAAGAATTTACCTTGCATTTTTTTAATAAAACGTGCAATTCCAATATTTTTGCTAGGTACTAGCTCGCGCCTTCCCCAATCGCTACCGCATCATGGAGTGGGGCTGGGCGGGATGTTCACTATGCGCCAGAGCAGCAACGTTGCTCTGCCATTATAAATAACTGAAATATTAAGGGTGGCCGCTTTTCCTCCTATGGCCGCTTTGAGCTGGGCGCTCGCCCGTCCGTTGCGGTCTGAATTGGCCCTTATATCCATTTTGTTGAACTATTTTCGCTGCCGAAATAATCGATTGCAAGCTGTTCCTTATTTACCAGAAGAACCTACTACCAAGTAGGTATAGAAGTCTGCCATTAGTCGCGACGGTCATCCTTCATTCTAATCTACATCTCTTTGCGGAATTACAAGTCGTTAAGTCGACCATTTTATATTTAGTTTGTTTTGCATACCATCGAAATACAATTACGGTATACTTACAGTTATAAATGACGTCCGCAAACCGTTGCGCAGGGATTCATTAATCGCGCGGGAACCGTACATTTTCCGGGATAAAAAGTATCTTATGTCCTTTCCCGGGATTCAAAGTATCTCCGTACCAAATTTCAGCAAAATCGTTTCAGAGGTTTGGGCGTGAGGAGGTAACAGACAGACAGATACACTTTCACGATTAGTACATTTCATTTCGTTTCAAATATTCTGAGTTTTAAATGTTTGTTAAGATGATAAAAAATATCTAACCATACATTTTCTAGCACCGTTAAACGTGGGAGAGCCATGCTTCGGCACGAATGGGCCGGCTCGACCGGAGAAATACCACGTTCTCACAGAAAACCGGCGTGAAACAGCGCTTGCGCTGTGTTTCGCCGAGTGAGTGAGTTTACCGGAGGCCCAATCCCCTACCCTATTCCCTTCCCTTCCCTATTACCCTATTCCCTTTTAAAAGGCCGGCAACGCACCTGCAGCTCTTCTGATGCTGCGAGTGTCCATGGGACGGAAGTTGCTTTCCATCAGGTAACCCGTTTGCTCGTTTGCCCCCTTATTTCATAAAAAAAAACATACCAACAATAAGGTCTCATTATGTCATTTATTGTAATGACAAAAGTACATTATTATTGTCATGAAATAACTCCGATACACAGTTAGTTGTGTACAAATTGTAGTTAATATCATTGAACACAATATTATTGTAAATTGTTGCTTTACTTGTTCGAAGTTACTGGCACAACAAAGCCTTTGCATCTGAACTGTGGATGATTAAACAGTATTTTCAGAGCGAACTAACCACTCCTCAAAATATAATGTAGACTGCTGCAGTAGTGTGACAACTGACAAGATTTTAAATGTCCGTATGGTTTCCACTTGCCCAAGAACATACAGCATTCTCGCAACATAGTCGGCCTAGTTCAGAGGAATGAACTGGTACCAACCATGTGTGGGTTTCCACTTTCCTCATGATGTTTTTCTTCACCGTAAACTGGCATAAAAGCCATTTAAAATTCGAAATATGTGAGTGAGCAAGAAGTCTATCGGCTTTTTGTAGAGTCCGTTAGCAGACAAGCTAGCAAAGTTGCTAGTACTAGTAATAATAATAATAATAATAATAATAATAGCTCCCACACCGGTTTCGGTGACGGTGGCCGGTTTCATTGAAACGAGGCCAGCTACGCACGAGTAATTTTATAGTGCCCAAGTGTGTGCCCAGTACACAAGAGCACTCTCTATTCCTTTACTCTCATAACCCAGTGGGACGGAAGACCGACACGACTGGCGAGAGATCAGGCGCAGGACCGACTTTTTACATGCCCATCCGACGTATGGATCATCTTACTTGTCAGACAATCAGGTGATCAGCCTACATTGTCCTAAACAAACTTGGAAATAACATGTTTCCAACGCGGGAATCGAACCCACGACCTCCGAGTCAAGAGCCGCGCTCTATACCACTAGACCACGGAGGCGTTCGCTAGTAATAGTAGCAAGCTACTAGCATGTGTACATTACTAATAATGTGAACTAGTAATTGACCAGCAAAATTAGATCTACCCTCCCCGCTGTCACACCCGAAAGCAATCAAAACTAAACCCTAAATCCTCGCGATAAGATTCCAAATCGTAATTGTATGATTTCGTAAATGGTTAATGATACAAAGTTTGGAAATGGGTAGATTGAGTTATTTAGTCATATGTCAGTAATATCTATCTATTAAATGTTTCGTAATGTCTATGTTGTATAATTTGGAGCATGGATATAATCTAAAATTGCTATGTGAGTACGAATATAATGGCCTCCCTTTTCAATATGGCGGCCTATTTTCAACAGGAAACTGATAGAGCCACAAAATTAGCTGTAGGGTAGGCTCTACGACAAAACGTCCACGACTACTGTTTTCGACGACAATAACTTATACTATGACGACTCTACATCTACGCCAAGTCTACTTCTATGACAACTATACTTCTATGACGAATATACCTCTACGACAATCTCTACACCTCCGACGCGGACGGCCGACGACTCTACATCTACGCTAAGTCTACTTATATCATCTATGACAACTATACTGCTATGACAACTGACGAGTATACTTTTACAGCTCGACAAGGCTTTAAATGAACGTGGCGAAAAAAGGAACTAACTGCCATCATACAAAAACTACATTTTTGACAGTAATTCTCCTTTACGACAGTATATATTATGTCTATGCCTTTACCAGTGCGACAAGCCTTTACCATAAAGCCTTGTCGCACTTTACGACAACCTCTACGCCTACGACAGCCGACGACTCTACATCTACGCCAAGTCTATTTCTATGACAAGTATGCTTCTATGACAATAGAATAAAAACTGTACACTATAAAACAGTATCTTTAACTAAGTCTAAAAGATTTTAACCATTTACTATCTAGTAATATCTGCTAAAAGTATTTAAAGTTTGAACAGCGACAAGGAACTTTATGCAGTCGTTATAAGATTTATTTTACAATAACAGTTCTAAGTGAATATTGGAAAAATAAGGATGTGGTCAGAGAAAAGCGTATTGCGATTTTACAATAGTGCTTGTGAATTTTTGTTACTGGAGGCCTACCATGAAACCGTTTTGGGACTCAAACAAGCGTTCTGCTCTAACAAACGTGAAACGACGTTGTTAGAGCAGGACGCAGCATTCTCGTTCGATTGTTTGAGTCTCAAAACGGTTTGGTGGTACGGGTCCTGACTTCTGAGTATTAAAAGTATGACGTTTGATAAAAATAATATTAATATGTTTCTGATTAGGAATAAGCAATATATGAACTAGAAGAATATTGAGATGATATACATATAAACATAGCTGGGCATTAACTCGTTAATCCGAACGAAGTTAACATTTTGATTAACGGATTAACTTTTAAGTTAACTTTTCAAAATATTAACGGACTCGTTAACTTCCGTTAATATGCAGAAGTCCGTTAATCGTTAATCCAATGCCTACTATTTACTGCACGGCACCGCGGCGCGGCGCGAAAACATGTTCAGACAGGGCAGCGCGGCGCCGCGGCACGTCAGCTGCAGCGGGTGAAACAAAAACAATACTAGATACATTTTCGGGCGCGTGCGAGTGAGAAGAGATTTGTTTCGTTTTATCATTTCATTGCTCAGCACCGGTGCTTATAGAGAGAGTGATTTGTTTATTGTTATTATAAATCATATTTTGCATGTTGATAAAGAAGAGTGCAGTATAATTTAGTTAAGTAGAATACAATAATTATAGAAGTATTTTGTTTTGTCCCTAACATTTTAACTTCCAAAACCTTAAATCAACAGGTTTTGTATGTACACTAACGCAATGATATAAGTTATACGTGGGAGATGCTTCGACACGAATGGGCCGGCTCGACCGCAGAAATACCACGTTCTCACAGAAAACCGGCGTGAAACAGCACTTGCGCTGTGTTTCGCCGAGTGAGTGAGTTTACCGGAGGCCCAATCCCCTACCCTATTCCCTTTCCTACCCTCTCCTATTACCCTATTCCCTCTAAAAGGCCGGCAACGCATCTGCAGCTCTTCTGATGCTGCAGGTGTCCATGGGCGACAGAAGTTGCTTTCCATCAGGTGACCCGTTTGCTCGTTTGCCCCCTTATTTCATAAAAAAAAAGTTACAACAAGGCCATATTACATATTACATATTAACGGATTAACGATTAACGTTAACTTGCGTTAATTCGTCCTACATGTAACGCTTTAACGTTTAACGAAGCTAACATTTTTTTTAACGGATTAACGATTAACGAAGTTAACTATTTCATTAACGGTGCCCAGCTATGCATATAAATATATATGCATAAGTATATAAAAAAAAAAGAAAAAAAAAGCAGACTTTGTGATTTTTTTTCCGGTTCATTAATTGTTTTATATGTTAACGTTATCTTGTGTCATTTGTCAAAAGTTGTTTTTCTTAGAATCTTATAAGTGAAAACATGTAAATGGTTTATTGTTATATTCCTAGAAGTTTTTTATATGTAATTATTGTACTGTTTGTTTTCCTAAATAAAAAAAATATAAAATAAAATAGGTGTGTTAGATGTTAGGTGTGTGTCATAAGAACCACTTGACGTGAAAATGTTTTCAGTATATTAACGTCGTACAAAACACTGAAATTATTTTCATTCTAGTTTTATAAATATAGATCTATAACTACCTTTACATTCAAACTTTACGTAATATCAAATTTTTTTTAGCGTTTATTTAACAAATTGTGTATATACTATACAATATTATGTACCTATTGTATTCATAACACAGGTCAACAGTAAATTTGGTGCCTGAAAACTAAAAGCTGTTTCTGTAAGAACTTTTTGCCCCGATCACATGTTTCTAAGAAATTTTCCTTCTATGAGCTCAGGTTTTTAAGATATTTCATGCCAAAGTTTTAAGAATCTCGAATTTTAATCTATTTCAGAATCGCTTTACAACTATTGAAATAATTTATTTTCATGAGTTTTGATAAAATATATTTAGTAAATATACACAATATCTATTATTTAGATCTCAATTTAAATTGCTTATTATATTTTTTTATTAAAAGAGAGTTGTAAACTAAACTTTCTTTTTTCATACAAAAATTGTTACTCCACGTAGTATGAGCTAGGTAAAGCATTTTGAAAACCGTCACAACATTGGAGAAATTAGTCATAATTCATTGAAACAAATTACATTCTCAATAAGAAGTGTCTACCTCTGGCATACATATTACAAAACTAATTAAAATGAATACTTTCAACTGCAATGTGATTCTGAAATGGGCTAAAATGCGAGATTTTTGAAACTTTGGAATGAAATATCTTAAAAATCTGAGCTGATAGAAAGAAAACTTCATGGAAACATATATCGTGCACACAAAACTCTTATAGAAACTGCTATTAGTTTGCAGGCAACAACTTTTTTTCGATTTTGTTGACCTGTGTAATAATTTAGATATCTTTTATAAATTCAAATACCCAAGAGTCGGTACCCACAATTAGCGCCACATTCCTGCATCGCGCTATCGAAGTTTTAGCAGCTGAAATTAATCCCTCGTGATTGATTTTGACCGAGCATAGCACCTCGCCCGACGGCATCCCGAGCATAGCATTCCCACACCTATAACACCTAAGTTCTCGCTTGCTACTAGATGTCACTCGCAGTCGCACCACACACCACTCCGCTCCGCTTATGCCCGTGTCTTCTCCGCTAGCGGTAACATGAAAGCGCGCGGTGCGTTTCAAGTCGTAATACGCGTAATAAGTGAACGACAAAGCTCCCTCTTGCCGCTAAACGCGTGATTTCGCGCTATACACTAATGCACTTATTGTTGAGTTAATTAATTTAAAGAATATTATTAGTTCGCTAATGAAGAATTGAAATAATGGTTGATTTAAATTTAAAACGATTTAAATATATGGTTTTAAGAGTGTTGAGACGATAATAATCTATTAAAACGAGTAATCCTACCAAAAAAATTAAATGTAAGAAGGAGCCAAGCATATCATTCTATCGTAAAAAAATTCAGATCACATTCAAGCCAAGTTTTCTTTATTTTATAATTATTATAGTGGCTTGGCAATGAACGCTAGAGAAATAATCAGCGATTGGATTTAATGAGTACCATCGACCACATGCGCCGATATTTATATACTTTAAAAACAATTTACGCTTGCCGTCTGTGTAAGTGTCAACTCCTTAAATATGCATTAATTTATTTGTTTCTCTTGTGCTCATTGCTAAGTTGCTATAACTATTATAAAAAAAATAAAACTATTGATACATTCACAGAATGTTGTAAATTGCAAAATAAGTTGAAGGCTTCAATGTGATAAGCTTGGCTCCTTCTTAAATTTAATGTTTTTGGTGGGATTATATTTAAGAAAAGATAGTTTAAATTTCAAGCTCCAAAGGTACCGAAGGTTGCCGAAGCTTCCTTAGCTCTATGAAGCAACCTTTAAGCAGCCTGTATGCCAGTAACAAACAGACAGACAGACATACATAATTTCGCATTTATAATTTTAGTATGGATAGTATGGATTGTCCTTATTAAAGAACCTAACCTAAACCTTAATACATAAAAGCAAATTGTAATTTTCCTCCATAGGAAATACATCTGCTCTTAGATAAGTCTCGGCTTGCTTTTAACTTTCGAACTTTAAATTAGATTTATCAGCCTCTCTGTCAAATTACTTTGATTAATGTCTTTGAAATTGTTATTTGAAAATGATTTTAAGTAAAAATAACTAAAAATATAATACACTAGCAAAAAGCCAAACTTTATGAATTTGAATTGTGAGGGCTCGCGTCGTCACACCTTGACCGAAGTTGATTACAACACATCTAGGTACCGCTCGCCCTGTCTAGACGACGCCCTCTGTTGCGCCAAATTTGTTTTCGCTGGAATCGTACGTTTTTCCGGGACAAAAAGTATCCTATGTCCCTTTCCGGGATCCACCGGTACAACATAATATATTCCGGGGGTCATGGCCCTATGTAAAGGGATCACGCATGACAATTCTTCGAATCTCTTACAAAATGATCTACCACTTACCCTCAAGTATAAATAATCGATTTTAAAATCCAAAAAAACTGCCATAACTGTAACATTTGAATAGAATATAGATTTATCAACAACCTTAACATCGATATAATGTGGGCTTAATAGACATAAAGACAGGTAAGTGACAGGCATCGAAGACTGATGCTTTTCAATGTCACATTATTATACTTGCCATTGGAAATGAATCTTTATCTTCTAAGCATAAAGTTCAAATTCAATTTTTCGATAATCATACTTTATGAAACGTAACCGGTATTCGAAATAGAACTTTATTTAGAGAAATTAAGGTGTAAATTAAGTTGTTAAGTGTTAAAATGTGGGTGCTAAAAGCATCAATAATGTATTTGAGACTTGCATTATATTCGCTTGTGTCAAAATTAGCGGCCCTTAAGTGTACATTTTTATTTTTTAATCAAATGATTCATATCAATTTATAACGGTATTTTTACTTGCTCTTTATTAAAATGACGCTTTTAAAATATATGCTACGAGGTGTGATTTTCACGGCCGTAGCCAGGGGGGAGGGGGGCATTGTGGAACAATGCCCTACTTTAAAAAAACCAAAACCCAAGAAAATTAATCAATTATGATTTTTTTTTTACTTCCGCCCTACCTGTAACCAATGCTGTCCTACCTCAAATCTGACTCTAGCTACCAGCCCTGGTGATTTTGTGATTTGTGATTGTGTGATTTTGTGTGGGTCAGTGTGTGATTTTCGTGATGGAATGAAGTTACCGACTCAGCAACATTCGTTTGAATTCATACTAATAATATAAATGCGAAAGTATTTCTGTCTGTATGTTACCATCTTACGCCCAAACCGCTGAACAGATTTAGCTAAAATTTGGTACGAACATACCTACTTGAGTCCCGAACATAGAATACTTTTTATCCTGGAAAAATGTAAGGTTCCCCGCGATAAACATCTATAGTTTACTTATATTAGTAAGTATCAAATTTCTGTAATTCTTACATTTTAGGACTAAACTTAACCAATTAGGGGGCAATTTATACTAGCGCAGGGTCGAAGCGCATCGAAGCGAATTATTAAAACTGAATATAACAAATTCAACCTTTTAAGCGTTTACGCACTTTATTACTTCTGAGAATTTGAAAAGGCGCGCGCATTCGCGCGAATTCGCGTGAATGTGCCCGACCAACGCTGATTGGCCTCACAAGTAATGCATGCGTTACGCTCTGGAGTTAATTTGTGTTAAAAAAAAGGAGTTGAATTTTCTGTGTTCAGTTTATGGGAATTCGCTTCGCTTCGACTCTGCGCTAGTATAAGTTGAACCTTAGGATTTTGTTTGATTTTAATCCAACTGCTCCAATTATGTTTCACAAGCTATAGGTACCTACTATGTTTTACGAGATATATAGGAGTTTCCTCTACATATTTACTTTCCGAAAACTTGTTCATATCTGACGATCTCAGAAGAAACAATCGATCGCAATTGAGTGACCACTCGGTCGTGAGAGTGACACTTGATCAAATTAGACAGAGTTTGAGCTGTCACAGGATTGACACAACGAAGTGTCAACAACTCTCACGCCTTACCAAAAGTGTCATTACGCTGATAAGCCATTCTGAGATCGTGAGTGACAATAACACTACATCGGTCATGGATAATTAAACGGACTATATTGTGGGCTAGGGCGACCATGGTGATGGGAAATGTGGGATAGTATACAGAATGTGACATGAAGAAGTGAAGTAATATGCTAAGTACTCACATACGGTTTTGCTCGAGCAAAACCGTATGTGAGTTATTGCTCGATTTGGAGTAAAACTATCGATAGTTTTACTCCAAATCGAGCAATAACTGCAAAACTGACAGCTCGAAGGCTCGCTTCGAGCCGGCTCGATGGAATTAAATATGTCAAATATGTAATTTCCTTCAATTCAGAGTAAAACTATCGAGCAAAACCGTATGTGAGTACTTAGCATTACTTTAGGTGTATGATGAAGTGTTTCCTACATAGATAGAGTTCACTGGGAAAGCAGCAGCGCTGAAAGAGTTATGCTTACATACTAAAAATTAACCTAAATCCCGCAAAGTCATGTGACGTGTGTAGATTTTTTATTGAATAAAATGTGTGAAAGTAGCGGATCAAGTGTTTATAGGCCGAAGCCGAAATTAATTATTATCAAAGAATATCTAGAAATCCATAGTCTGTAGAGGTAACAGACAGTTACCTCTTCATGCACAAAACAATGAATCGATTTTGCATATGGAGTCCCGGGAAAGTACATAGGATATTTTTCATCCAAAAATGTACGGTTCCCGCGCGATAAACAAATTTTGGCGCAATTTCGCGGTAATAGTGTCATCTAGTGTCTTATTATAAAGAAATACTTTTTAGTATACCCATTTGCTCTATTATTTATATTAACACGAATTTTTGTCGGCAATCTGGATATTTTCGAAATCGTTTTCACTTTTGGCTTACTTAAAAATCACTTTTCTATTTTAAATTTATATCAGGACTATATCCGCAATATCACATACAGCATATCCACCCTACTACGTAACATCTGCAGCCACAATACAAGTGATTAGGCATGTCGGATGGCTCTATTATGTCGCCGGTCGCCGGCATTGTCGCCGCGACACTCCACGGTGTCGACACTGGGATGTCAACGCGGATTTAATTGATGATCTGTCCGTGGTGGGCCGGAATTGTGGTCACCGCACTCGTTGACAAGTTCAGGCCACGCACAATACAAAATGCATTCAAAATGGTTCTTGATAGTTAGATTCTATGATTCACAGACTTTATTAACATCTATTAGATGTCTACATAATACAAACTTAGCGCCATGGTGCAGCAGGGATCAGAAGAATTGCAAGTGCCTCTATATTTGAAGGTTTGTTGGTTGGTTATGGTCCGGAAATACTGCTAGCGACAGTTCATTCCAGAATTTTTCGTGCGTGGCAGAAATTATCCAAGAAACGATTGCGATTCCCATTACACTACTGTTTAGAAGGTCGCTAAGTGTAGGAGTCGTGCCGGGCATTTGGAAATCTGCGTTCATCACCCCAGTACATAAAAAAGGGCCTAAAACCGATGTCACTAATTATAGACCCATCTCAAAGCTGTGTATAATTGCTAAAGTTTTTGAACGTATTATATATAACCAATTATGCCCAGCTTTGAAGACGTCTTTTAGTGAATCTCAACATGGGTTTCTCGGTGGCAGATCCACTGTCTCCAACTTAGTGACCTTCAATGACTATATAACGCAAGCAATGGAAGCTGGTAAGCAAGTCGATGTGGTTTACACCGACTACTCAAAATGTTTCGATCGCATAGATCACAACATTCTTATTAACAAGCTCGAATCCATGGGGATTAGTGGTAATCTTCTAAGGTGGTTCTCCTCCTACATCCATCGAAGGTCCCAAGCTGTTGTAGTTAAAAACTACATCTCTGGTTGGGTTGACATCCCGAGTGGAGTTCCCCAAGGATCGTTGCTTGGCCCACTTCTTTTTAACATCATGGTGAACGATATTCAGTGCTGTTTACATTCGTCTCGGTTGCTCTGCTTTGCAGATGACATGAAAATTTTCTTAACTATCTCGTCTCAATCGGATGCATCTGCACTGCAGGCCGACATAACACGACTAGAACAGTATTGTTCCCAAAATTGTCTTGATCTTAATCCCTCAAAATGCTGCGTTGTCACCTTTTCGAGAAAACAGAACGTAATTCTTACTAGTTATACGCTCAAGCAACAACCTTTAGAACGTCTTACGTCAGTTCGTGATCTAGGAGTATACCACGACTCCAAATTACTGTTTGATGCACACGTAGATCAAATAGTATCTAAAGCTTACAAAGCGCTCGGTTTTGTGCTAAGGTGTGCATCGTCTTTCAAAGATATAAAAACAATAAAAACATTATATTGTACCTATGTTCGTCCCCAATTGGAATACGCCTCGCAAGTTTGGAATGCTATGTATAATGACTATATTGATCGTATTGAAAACATCCAAAAGAAATTTGTTCGTTACCTTTGTTATCGCTTAAAAATCCACTACGATTCCGATAATTATTTTGAAATGTGTAAACGTCAACATCTTGTTCCGCTCAAGATCAGACGCGATGTTGCCGACTTAGTTTTTCTTTTAAAGATTGCCTCCAATAAAATTGATTCTCCCGTAATTTTAGAAAAAATTAATTTAAATGTACCCTCTAGAATTTTTAGATTTAACCCCCCTATATTTGTACCAGTAGTTTCGACTAACTACCGTAAGAATTCATTTATCTTGCGCGCAGGTAATAACTTTAATAATATTTCTAAATCTTTAGACTTAGACCTGTTTTCTACTAGCATTGTGAAAGCCAAGCGACTGCTTTATGAATACTTGCTCCAGTAATGTTTGGTCATACAACTGTCACTTATATTGGCCTTATTCGGTGTTTGTTACTTACGTTAGAATATGTTTACGTATAGGCTTAAATTTTAGTATTTGTGACTCTTTAGTAATAAGTCTCACTTTACACATTGTAATATACCTAGTAGTATGTGGCGCCTGTTATGTTTGAACTTGTTACTCATCCTGTATATCTATTTGTGAGGACCTGTAATTGGCTTCCTATTTTCTAGTATAAGTTATTTACTATTTTTATTGATAGCTGTTGGTCTTCCTAACACAAATAAATAAACAAATAAATAAATAAAAATAAATAAACATGCTAGTATCACGATATTTTTCAGGTTTTTTGCAGAATAAGCTTAGAATATGAAAATCATCCATGTCATGAATCATGATTATTGAGTTGAATGGCCGCAAGAATGGCCAGGTTAGACTGTTAATTTTTAACCTTCTCCTTTTTGGAAGTCAGTTAAAAAACAAGGGTGTAGTTGTATAAGCTCGCACAGGGCGCAAATAAGGCTATTTACGGCACTGCTCCAAAACTTCCCAAGATCACTTCAAAAGTGTCAAAATCCAATTACAGTCCCCGAAACCGCAATATTAATCGAATCGGTGACTTCACACGACGCTAGGTGTGGTAATTGGCCCCTAATAGTCCCCAACGGACCCACAGAGTGGCCCAAACAAATGGTATAATGGACCACACGATGTCTCACTTCCTTCTAAAGGCCGCAAATGATTTTGAGGGTGCTTAGACAACTTTTATTCGCTTTGTCAATGAACTCACAAAAAAGAACACATTATATTATTATATGGTCGAATTAAGAATCCTGTTTGGAAGTCGGTTAAAAGTATGACTGGGATTTTATATAAAGTATTGCTTAATAAAATGGCGTTTAATTTTTTTTTTCATTTTCAGTTTCTCGGAAAATTAATTTCCTTAACCGGAAAACGCACCGACCGAAAACTGACTGAAACAAAAATGTTAAAATACAACATAGACTTTTAATTTATTTATTATTACTAGCTGTCCCGGCAAACGTTTCTTTGCCATATAGGTAAAGTATTTCGCCCATATTATTTTATTGAAGTGACTAAATAAGTATGTCACCATGGCAACGTCCATCGCTATCCCGTCGCACAAACAATGGTCGCCGTCAGTCTCGAGTTGTAATAATTTACTATTATTTATTCAACAAATGCACTTATCAATATAATTAGTATAGATAAGTACCCAGTAGCCGATTCTCAGACCCACTGAATATGCATATAAAATTTGGTTAAAATCAGTAAAGCCGTTTCGGAGGAGTACGCGGCCTAACATTGTGACACGAGAATTTTATATATAAGATTGATCTTCGTTAGTTTTTTAAGCTATTGCATAGCTTTTATATCACGGGCTTTGAGCGCAGCGACCGAATCCTAACACTCGTCCCTTGTTTCAGTTCGGCAGGCCGGCACGGTGTTTATTCACTAGACTAGCTGCTAACTGCAAAAGCTTTATCGCGGCAGTCCCAGTGCCACGTTTTTTTTTGCAATCATCAAGAGCCTTCTGAAATTACAAAGCCCCTAGGCCCTAACTTCACCAAAACGCACCTATTACTGTCAGGTGACATGTGCTAAACTATTAGCCTAATATCCAAATTGGGACCGGCAAAGGTGTTACAAAATAAGTAGTGTGTTGTGAGGGCGTGAGGCCACCCGCGGCCGTATTGAGATGTGGCCGCTCCCCAAATTGTGGTTTGATACTCTCCTTATGGTCGTTACATTCGACTCTTATACTTAAGTTAAGGATTAAGAGAGAACACTTGCGCTAAACCGAAGGTAACTTTGTATCCATGTTTGCAGCAAAGTTATTGTTAGTTAAGCTTTAATTAAGTATGGTTTAGCTGAGTATGTAACATTAAGGCCTGCTTACGGCTTAGTGCTTACGGGTTAAATTTTAAAATAAACCTAGCTTTGGTGAAATTGTATGACAAAGATAAACATATTAAACACATAATAAATGTTTATAGACTATAAAAACCTTCCGTCTCCTAGTGTGTAGTCCGACAATAATTTCATTTATTTCTTTTCTTTATGCTCAAATTTGTATTCCTGAGTTTTAACGTTTAGTGAGACTGTAACGTCACGTTACACGTGCCAAAACAACTGGCAAAGACACGCTAAAAACCTTTATTCCTTTGTTATAACATAATAATAATTATTCATACTTCATACCAAAACTGCTCTTCTTCTCATGTAAATAAATACCTAAATATTATTTGAATAAATAGAACATAAAACGTTAGATCCGCCACCTTTATCATCAGTATCCAATCCCCTCTCAACAACGGGAGCCCCCTTCGTGTTCTCCGGCACTAGACACCCCAAATGACTTATGATGGCTTCCGTTTCGTCCAAAATACAGGGTTACCGTGGGGTTACTATTGTTATTTGTACGGGAAATTGCCTAGCCTATTTCATTGCCGAAATTGTGGCATAATTTGTTCTTGTGAAACAGAAATAGAGAATTATTTATTAGTGAGAATAAATTTAATGTAATTTTGTTTTACAGGTTTTTGGTGACTGAAGTGGAGTTGAGGAGGCATTATGTGAGTAAAATTATGATTTTTATTGATCTTTATATCTAGACGATATGTAATATCTAAATTATTTTGTCATCAATACTTGAGTGTGTAGGTATAATGTACCGCACTCAGAGACATCTATACTTATACTAATATTATAAATGCGAAAGTGTCTGTATGTCCGTCTGTATGTCTGTTACCTCTTCACGCTCAAACTGCTGGACCGATTTTGCTGAAATTGGGCATGGAGATACTTTGAGTCCCGGGAAAGGACATGGGATAGTTTTTATCCCGGAAAAATGTACGGTTCCCGCGCGCGATGTACAGACTAGAGTTTATGTTAAATCTTCGTTAACTTAAAATTAAGTAACCAATCATAATAATTAATAAGTAATCAATATTTTGTTTTATAATAGCTGTACATGTCAATTGTAATGTTATAGTCATTACTCATTATGTATACATTTTTTAAAGGTTTTTTTTATGAAATAGGGGGGCAAACGAGCAAACAGGTCACCTGATGGAAAGCAATTTTCGTTACCCATGGACACTCGCAGCATCAGAAGAGCTGCAGATGCGTTGCCAGCCTTTTAAGAGAGAATAGGGTAATAGGAGAGGGTAGGGAAGGGAAGGGAATAGGTGGGGGTAGGGAAGGGAATAGGGTAGGGGATTGGGCCTCCGGTAAACTCACTCACTCGTCGAAACACAGCGCAAGCGCTGTTTGACGCCGGTTTTCTGTGAGAACGTGGTATTTCTCCGGTCGAGCCGGCCCATTCGTGCCGAAGCACGGCTCTCCCACGTATAACGTAGCTTACGTTTCTTTATATTTCCGTTAATATAAAACACTACTAATATATTTCCTCCGAACCCGCCTATATCCTCTACATAATGATGTGAATTATTCTTGTATTAGACACAATATTTTCCTGCCTCGGAGGAAATAATGTGTACTAGAATGTAAAGGCTTTATAGACTTAAAAGTTGCCCGGAACATAGTTGTGCAGGAATTTCAAATTAGTTTATAGTGCGGGAACTCTACTTTTATGAACTCTACAGCTCGACAAGGCTTTAAATGAACGTGGCGAAAAAAGGAACTAACGCTGCCATCATACAAAAACGTCATTTTTGACAGTTCTCCTTTACCAAAAGCGCTCCCACCCACGTTCATTTAAATTTTAAAGCCTTGTCGCATTTTACTTTTAAAAGGTCCTGGGACTCAAAATATCTCAAGATACTAGGACTCGAAGTATATCAAAAGACAAACGGACGTGTTCATAATAACTGTTACTTGTTAGCATAGACTTATAATATATACTAGCATTATAGGTTTATGCTTGTTAGTATAATAGATAATGAATCGATTACTATTTACTTCCGCAAGTTTTTCTACGAGCATTTTTTAAAATTTATATTTAGGTAAGTAACTAAGGCTTCCTATTCTGAGCTTTTCATTTTTAACCGACTTCCAAAAAACGAGGAGGTTATATGTTCGGCTGTGGATATTTTTTATTTTTTTATTTTTGT
The DNA here is from genome assembly GCF_905147365.1 of Aricia agestis. Taxonomy (NCBI): domain Eukaryota; kingdom Metazoa; phylum Arthropoda; class Insecta; order Lepidoptera; family Lycaenidae; genus Aricia; species Aricia agestis. Next base: position 5,991,617 of record NC_056426.1, read on the forward strand.
ATATTCAACTCCGCCGTTTGTCAACCAATTTTCAAAATTTTTGTTTTAACAACAGATATTTGTAGGGTTTACCATTAATTATACAAATAGATGTTTTCACGGAATCTGTGGTTAATGCTAATAGGTACTTAATTAATTTTTATTATCATTTGTAACCGTTTAGGAAAATCTAACGATCGGTTTATTATTGTGTTCAACATCCTCGGTATGAAACGTGGTTATTTTTATTACACAATAGCCATAGAAGTTATAACAAACAATACAATTCATGACCATAAAACAAATGGCTTTGCTCACGAGCGGGGAAAAATAAAAAAGTTAATGCGTAGAAATTCGAATTACAAATACCAACATCCAATTATTTTTGGTCTAAAATTACTGGACCGGATATCGACATGATTGGCCAATGCGCGGGAAAGCAGGCAATATGGCGCCGGTTCCGGTCGTAAATAATCACACGGAGAATCGAATAATAGGCGAGATATCGATTTTTGGTGAAAACATTAATTTACTATGTGTAAGTTAGTAGAAGCTTGTACGGTCGTTAATTTGCTATATATAAATATTATAGTTATTTATATTTATTTCAAAAATATAGTAAGTAAGTACATGAGTCATAACTTGTATAGCCATAGGCACCGGGTGCCAGGTGGTGCACTTGCACCCCTTGGGAATGTAGAGATCAACAGGAATTATTGAAATAAAAAGCCGTCTATTAGAAATAATTTTTTATGCGTAATGTTTCGGCACTAAATGTATTCTGTTGACGTAAATAGACAGTCACTGTTGTTCGTAAAAAGTAAAAAGAAAAAAAAGAAAACTAAAATCTGCACCTCTTGTAAGTTATTTCTGCCGCCGCCCATGTACTTATATGTCGCAGCCAACTGGTTTAAATAGCCGTTCAATCAAACAGGCATTTTGTGCGTGTGTTTGTTCTTTAAAATGTGTGACCCTAGTGAGTTTAAAATTTGCTTTATTTTTAAGTAATTTGAAATCCTAGTAATACCTACCTGTTTTAAAGATGGTTTCAACTCGAATTATAATTGGTTTTGCAAATCTCTACCTGTTTATTTACTTATAATTTAACAACTTACAGACGCACGTTTCATTTAATTCAGGATTTTGACATAAACTCACATAGGTACAGGGAAAAGGTGGTAATGTGGCCCCTGCATTTTTTTTTATGAAATAAGGGGGCAAACGAGCAAACGGGTCACCTGATGGAAAGCAACTTCCGTCGCCCATGGACACTCGCAGCATCAGAAGAGCTGCAAGTGCGTTGCCGGCCTTAAATTGATTCGATTGTCATTTGATCGAGTTTAAACTTGCGACCGGTGAAAATTTTAAGCGTGTGTGATTTTATTTCGATAGTTGTAGAGCCATGGGTACAGTATCAAATTTTTGACTAATGGGCTATGTAGACAGTAGACTGTCGACGCTCCAAAGGTGACTATTACATTTGTGATTTTTTTGCCGTTAAGTTTCACTTGTGCAATACATTTAATGTGACATCCCCGGGGGGTCACATTACCATCATTTTTGATCTCAAAATACCAAATGTGATTGATTAAGAATAATAATTAAAACTTACGATTATCCTGCACGAGTTTTATTTATTCCCTAATAAGACATGTTTAAACAAATGAATAAGAAGTCCAATAATGTATTTTTTAGGTTTCTGGCTCCTATATTTCTTAAATAATGCTTGATAAACAAAGTGGACCACATTACCACCTTCTCCTATACTCTTTCTGTCAAACCTAAGGTTAAGACAAGGGCGGCGTAGGAACTATAGTCATTAGTTCCCTACCCTATTCCCTCTTAAAAGGCCGGCAACGCACCTGCAGCTGTTCTGATGCTGCGAGTGTCCATGGGCGACGGAAGTTGCTTTCCATCAGGTGACCCGTTTGTTCGGTTGCCCCCTTATGTCAATAAAAAAAAAGAAAAAGAAACAAAATATCTCCATACTAAATATTATCCAAATAATTTTTGCATTTTGAACATGAAGTCAAGAATTAAGAAATATTAGTGTTGATGTGAATGATACTTTTGACCAACAATTTTTACTCATCTTTTGATAATATTAAGATAACTTGGTTTGTATTCATGGATCAAATTATATGAATTTTCTACTGTATCTTACATTTGAATACGAAATGACTAGTCACATCACCTGCATATACCAAAACAAATTATGCACCTTATAATCAGTAGGAACCCCGAAAATGCCGCCCCCCAATCGGCCAAGCGTGAACACGGTAAATAAAAACATGGCTGACACCAGTGTTTGTTTCGTTAATGCACATTTTCTGTCGTGCCTTGACGGGAGTTTATCTATCCAACAGCGGTTTTATTTATCGAATCAAATCTTTAATTCACAGAATGCAGTTTAAAGTGTTATCTTACATATACTTTTATATTTTGTACTTATAGTCTACCATTAAAATAGTATGTGAAACTTAATAATAATAACTTATATTCTATGTCTATATCAATTAATTTAGTTTTAGCGTTTTAGCTAACGTTAAAACATATCAATAACGTTGAATAGATGAACTCTTGTCAAAAAAACCTTATAAGAACTATACAAGTGCCTAATCGATACACTTAAAGAACTTAAAACATAGTCTTTTTTTTTATGAAATAAGGGGGCAAACGAGCAAACGGGTCACCTGATGGAAAGCAACTTCCGTCGCCCATGGACACTCGCAGCTTCAGAAGAGCTGCATGTGCGTTACCGGCCTTTTAAGAGGGAATAGGGTAATAGGGGAGGGTAGGGAAGGGAAGGGAATAGGGGAGGGTAGGAAAGGGAATAGGGTAGGGGATTGGGCCTCCGGTAAACTCACTCACTCGGCGAAACACAGCGCAAGCGCTGTTTCACGCCGGTTTTCTGTGAGAACGTGGTACTTATCCGGTCGAGCCGGCCCAAGCGTGCCGAAGCATGGCTCTCCCACGTACAAACGTCATACTTCTATAATTATAGTATCTTGAATTTTTTTTAACAAGGAATACCCGATGAACTTCGTATCACTTCCTTCCAAAGTAAACCTTCCCGTAACCTCCACAATTCAAGACTAAAATAAGCCAAATCGGTTCAGCCGTTTTCGAGTTTTAGGGAGAATAGCAAAATTTGAAATTCTTTTTTTTATATTGATTAAACTATAACCCGCTTACTAATAAACGTTGTATAAGCTTTGAATAGTTATATACAGTGTTTTGTTCCTGTCACACAAGTGACATTTTTAATTGGAATGAAGAAGACAAAACACTGTATAACTATTCAAAATTATACAGCGTTTATTAGTAAGGGGGTATATGTCTACCTAATAACGTAGACACATCTACGGCGTAGCTAATTGTCTACGATTTTCCGTAGACAATTTATAATTTAATAATGGCTATTTAATTTAACTTAACATATTAAACAGAGTTAAAGAGCATTTTTAATTTGGCTATAAATATAAATACTTAGTTATATTAATAGGTTATTACTTATTAGATCTAACATCTTCATAACATTATTGCTACTTCCATAAGTTACAACAATTCGGTTTTCCTGATAATTATAAAGCAAAATAATATTATGTTAGGTACTTTGAGTTTGTTGCATTCTTCAATGACTATGGTATATTTTGCATCAATGGCAACAAAACCGTATAAATTGCCTATACAGTGTGTAACAAAAATAAGTGATAATACTTTAGGGTGTGTACGTGTTCCTTGTAGAGAGTTGTAGAGTTTCCCCATACAAAAGTGAAAAAAAAATGTTGGTCTTTCAGCGCTGCTACTTTCACAGTGAACTCTCTACAAGGAACACGTACACACCCTAAAGTATTATCACTTATTTTTGTTACACACTGTATAGCGCGTCTGCCTCGTGAAAAATGTAGAGACTGTACCTACTCACAAAATTGTTTTGGTTTACCAGGTCATAATTATATTTTCCTAATCCTGGGAAATATAATATTATCTTAATGTTAAGTGTGAATAAATAAACAACAAAACAACTAAGTTATACGTAATTACTGACAAAATAATTGTAGTCTTAAGAGGAGTCCACACCGCCCTTTTTTCCATACAAATGTTATCCCCTGTTTCCTCCCTGGATAATGCTAGTAGAGTTATAATTTTTTTCCTGAATATCTACGGCCACTAATGCAATGTCCTTATGTTTTCCTTTTTTTCATAATTTAATTATTAAATAAGATATGAACGTTCAAAAACCCAAAAAAATGGCCAGATTTTCCGCTGTGTTCAAACATCCAGAAAACAGATTTGGCTATATTATACAAAAAAAATGAAACATAGGAACACAGCTCAAGCCTTTCTTTAATCTTTAATGAAAAAAGTACTTAAATCGGTTAAGTTTTGGAGGAGGAATCAGGGGACAACGAATCGTTGATTTTCTGCAGTTGTCTCTATCGCGTTCTGCGGTAAGGCTTGAGGTAAGGGTACACATACTTTTTTTTCATTTCTCTAGCCCCTGGTGTATCCTCTTAAAACAAACGCGATTGTATGAAAATTAATGAAATAATTGTTAACCAGTAATTGCTACGTTCCTCGGAGAATAGACAATTCATTATATTCACTGTCCACTGATGGACTGTAAATGTAGTGGAGCGGCAATTTCCTCGGTGACAAACGTCCTACCTATCCTCGATAAATTAAACCGTCCCGTACTTAGTCCCGCGTCTTCATCCCGGTAATTAAACGGGACTCCCCCCGCGCCCCGCCGCGCCGGAGCGAACTAAATTAATCACACAATCTCGCCCCCCAATCCTTCACCGGATTAAAAAGTTTTATTGGAGCGCCGCGGGTGACAGCCCTGCTCGCATAGCGGCGGCGCCGCGACCAATCGCCGGCGAGACGCAATAAAACGGGCGCGCGCGATTGGCCCGCGCCGCGCCTTGCCGCGCCCACCCGGCCGCCCGGCCCCAGGCTGTCACACACCACGTCAGTCGATCGAGGCGCGTCGATCCGTCAGCCGTATCCCGCGTTAACCGTAATCCGATAACTGTGACCCATCCGATTGTGACTCTCGTGTGATGGATGTGAACTGAACATGGAGGAGGAGTCGATGTCTGGACACAGCTGCTCCGAGGACGATATCAGCGTAGGCCGCCCGTCGCCGGCACCGTCGCGGTCGCCGTCTCCCCACGACTACTTCAGGCCACTGAAGAGGCTGAAGATGGCCTCGGAGCCGGTGGAGGAGAGACGCGGGGAGGGGGTGAAGAGCTTCTCTATCTTGGACATTCTGTCGCACAGCCCTCGCACTCCACCTAGAATTGTCCGGCCGTGGGATGCGTCTGGTTTTGAAAGGCTGCAGCGGCTGCAGCGGCTAGCCGGAGCGGCTCTGCTGGACGGCGAGCGGTGGCGGCTGGCTGCCCTGGGGCTGCTGAGGCCGCGGGAGATGGTACCGGCGGAGTGCTGCGACTCCGCGTCAGAGAGATCCTCCTCCGCGTCAGACTGCTGCTCGGAGCCGCGAAGGGCCCCGCAGCAGGGCACGAATGCCCCCCACACGCCCCTGGACGCCCTGTTCCACATGACCAGCAAAACCTTCGAAGCCAATAGCGCAGATAGCGGAGGTAAGTCCAGACTTTTAATATCCTATATCTTAATATATATATTTAGTTACCTGTCAAAATATTTAGGTAACGTACCTATCTTTATATCTACAATAGTGCTTGAAACTGTACCTTTTTGATTAGGGTTGAGGATGTTGGAGGGTCTAAATACGCAGATGGGTCAAAAAATTTTATGTAATTAGATTTTTTATTTAGCGATTATAATTTTATCCGAAGCTCTATGACCTATGTCAACAGCCATATCAGTTATAGCTAAATAATAATTAGGATTGAATAGACTGTATTGCCTCTTTTAATCAAGATTATAATTTATAAACAATATTCTTTCTAATAAGACTTAAGACTTTGTGTTAGGACTTTGCAGTTTAAAGTGACAGTATGTACCAAAATATTCAATAGAGAACAAGAAGTTACAAAAACTCTACTTAATGCTATATAAACATTAATTCACCATCATCATCATATCAGTCTATTTATTCGTCCACTACTGGACATAGGCTCAATTACTTAAATGTAATTATCAAACTCTTTAGTCTTTACTAAATTGAAGGTTAATCATAATTAAATGTCTCTGAGTGCGGCGGTTAGTTTTGAAAACAGTCTTTTGCATCTACATACTGCAGTTATAAAGCCTTCGAAGTTTTAGCCCACTGCACTCATTGGATTAAAGTTTAAACATGGGAAGTTTTACATTGGAGTTATTTTGTAGTGCTTGTGTTATAATTTAGAAGTGGGAGAGTATACTCTACCTAAACAGTTACTCATATGAACGGAACTGACTGTCGAAAGATCAGCGGAGCTAAAATGGTCGCTTTGAAAAATCATGGTATGAATCATAAATAAATTTCATAATATGATTCATTTTTCTAAAATCGCAAAATGCAACTCTGCTTGCAATTCATTTCTGTATTTTTGTACTGATTTGACATTTGTCAGTTTGACAGTTTTGACAATTGATTTGCTGAATCGATTGAGAGGAATTGCTAAATGTGACCAATTAAGCCCCGCCGCGCCGGTGTTTGACGCATTTTTACATAATATTATAAATGTACCTTATATGTACCTATCGCCATCAAACGCATAATATTATTTACCTTAATCCTAATATTGTCTTATTAACTTGAAAATTTGGGCTCTTCCAACTGCATTTTAGGGGTGTTGATTCTACTAAAGAAATCTAACACTAACATTTACACCAAAAATAATAACGTTCTTCACGTTGGCCTGTGATAAATAGCATTGATTGCTACCATGATTACGAAGCTGCCTTCAACTTGCACAATCGATGACGGACACGAGCAATTAAACACAGATAGAACTTGCACGTGTAGCATGACGACCATTAGGTCCACACGATGCGCTTTCGTCTACAATTTTCGTCATCTTCTTTCATTCAACTTTCGTTTTGACGCATTCAATAATTGAATGCGCCAACGGACGCAACGCCAACATTGTCATTTTAGTTCAGTTGCAGTCTGTCAGATTATTGTAACACGTGCGACGAGAACATTTTACTTGGTGGAATATGTGCGGCTTACTTGGTCATAAGAAATGCCAGAAAAAAAGAAAGTTTTGGATATGGTCAGAGCGCATGGGTCGTGAACATGCCTCACATGCGCTTTTGACTGCGCTATAACGCGGCATGCAGATGAACAAAAAGAGGCACAGTGTGGACATAGCTTAGAAATTGTTTTCTTTCTACGGTAGACTAGACATATAGTGACAACTGACAGGTTAGCAAAAGTGTCAATTTAGCCCAAAAAATGGACACTTTCTATTCTTTCGTATTTTACTGTGGCTAATTGGCTATGTTAGTGTACCTACGTCCTACACGTTTAAGATCGCCTGTAGTTGTCCATCGTTGGTCAAAGTGTAGAGACCGCAATGCATTATAATTCCGATAATGGGCTGTATCATCACCTGATTGAAGGCCACTCTAACCGTCACTAATATAATGACAAGTGTTAATATTAAATCCTAATACGATTATGATGAGTCTTTTGCAATACGAATTACATTTTCGTATAACTACAAGTATATTATGTGAATACAAAATGTTGTAAAAAGCTCGGTCATATATAAAATCTTCGTGCTAAAAGTTCCTTTGAATTGCCTCGGTGCCTAGGTACAGTTATGTTTTCGACTTTTTTATTTAAAAAATACTAGCTGTTTGACCGAGCTTTGCTCGGTATCCAATAAAACACGAATGAAATTACATTTTTTTAAAATGATTCCTAGCTAGATCTTGTATTTCTTAACAGGTATTGGTAAAAGATTTTTATACGTCATGTAAAGTGCCTATAATAAATAAAATGTAATAATTGCAAATCATAAGGGCTGGGTGGACACATTTATTTTTCTCTGTTTTAAGATTTAGCATACCTAATTAAACTTTGCTCATTGGCTTTTTGATTTGGCTAAAATATATAATATCTATTGATATTTTGAGTATTAAGAGGAGTCCACACCGCCCTTTTTTCTATACAAACGTTGTCCCCTGTTTCCTTCCTGGATAATGCTAATAGAGTTATATTTTTTTTCCTGAATATCTACGGCCACTAATACGATGTCCCTATGTTTTCTTTTTTTTCATAATTTAATTATTAAATAAGATATGAACGTTCTAAAACCCAAAAAAATGGCCAGATTTTCCGCTGTGTTCAAACGTCCAGAAAACAGATTTGGCTAGATTATACAAAAAAAGCAAAACATAGTAACACAGCTCAAGCCTTTCTTTAATCTTTAGTGAAAAAAGTACTTAAATCGGTTAAGTTTTGGAGAAAAAATCAGGGGACAACGAATCGTTGATTTTCTGGATTTTCCCATTCCCATTTGGTGACCCCTGATCTAACCTAACCTAACGTAAACTTTGCCTTCGACGTAGCTTAGGTGGCTCCTGTGGGTGGCTCTATTATCCATAAGCTTGAAGCTTAATATGTCAAAAACTTCATTACATTAGTTAAGTTATCATGAAATGAAAATGTCTGTAAGACGAGAGTGCGATTATTAGTCAGATAAAAATAAAGGAAAAAGCAAATTAATAACAACAATAAAAACTGCGGAAGAAAATAATCGCAACAGTGTCACTTTCATTAAACACCAATCCTCCATTGTCGTAACTCAAAACAATAAAATCGATCGAGACAAAGGCGTGTTAGCATTGATAATATCTCGATTCTCGAATCGATTCATCGTAACGATTGTATGATCACAGAGCGGCGTAATTGAAACGATACATCTGCTTATTATGTTTTTTAATGTCATCGATTTCGAGTAATTACGATTGTGAACACGTTGCATGTTATTATTATTGTCTCATGAAAAACATAAGTGATACTTACTTTACATTATGCATGTCATTGTTTTATTATGATTTTAAGGGTCTGTTTCGCCACTTGATGATAAGTGTCGGATAGGCTATCCACAACTTTTTTGACAGATGGAGTATGGAGTATCTGTCAGATAAGTTGTGGATAGCCTATCCGGCACTTTATCAGGAAGTCGTGGAACAGGCGCAAAAACGTATTTAAAGCTTAATGTAGAGTTATTGATATTTGTTTCACTTATATTTTAATGACTCTTCATCTCCTCTTATTAACGAAAATATGTATTTACATTAAAGTTCACTGCCTTTGTCTGACAGACACATGTAACGTTCCAATATGCCAGACAAGGACTACTAGACGTTATCCATACCCATACTATAATCTGCTTATATATAAAATTCTCGTGTCACAATGTTAGGCCGCGTACTCCTCCGAAACGGCTTTACTGATTTTAACCAAATTTTATATGCATATTCAATGGGCCTGAGAATCGGCTACTGGGTACTTTTTATATTGATAAGTGCATTTGTCGAATAAATAATAGTAAATTATTACAACTCGAGACTGACAGCGACCATTGTTTGTGCGACGGGATAGCGATGGACGTTGCCATGGTGACATACTTATTTAGTCACTTCAATAAATTAATAATACGGGCGAAATACTTTATATGGCAAAGAAACGTTTGCCGGGACAGCTAGTATTATTATAAATGCGAAAGTGTATCAGCTGTCTGTCTGTTACCTCTTCACGCCTAATCCGCTGAATCGATTTTGCTAAAACGTTGTGTTGTCATACTTTGAGTCCCGGGAAAGGACATAGTATACTTTTTATCACGAAAAAATGTACAGAACGAAGTTGCGGAATGCGGGCGTTATCGAGTTATTATAAGAACCTAAGCGGATAGCTCTACAATTCATATATTAGTTGAATGCGCGTCCATTTCTTGCTTTGATACAGCATTTTACATTACTAAAATGCCACTCTAATTTTACTATTAAGGGGCCGGGTGCCATCGAAATTCTCATACAGACGTATATTATACCAAAATCATTTTCTCATATAAAAATATTTAACATGTTTGAGTTATTTTTCAGCTTAAAATAGTAATTACCTAGGTTCATGCACAAAAATTTACTACAAAATATTTAAACACTAAAAATATTTTTAGTGTTTAAATATTTTGTAGTAAATTTACTATTTATTTATATATTTTTAGTGTTTTACTATATTTTTTAGTGTTTAAATATTTGGTAGTAAATATTTGTGCATGAACCTAGAGGTAATTACTATTTTAAGCTGAAAAATAACACAAATATTTTAAATATTTTCGTATGAGAAAATGATTTTGGTGTTACGTATGTATGAGAATTTCGATGGCACCCGGCCTCTTAAGTAATTAGAACATATTAAAGTTAATATTATTTAAAGCACACAAAAACCAACTTTCGAAAATTATAATATTTACTAACCTAATGAGATTATAACACCATCACCACAGACCCTTAAAAATATTAATTGACTATATAAATGTAATTTACACGGATCGCAAAAACTCTATTGTGGCTACTAGCAACACAAAAGAAGACATCAACCATCGACAATGGTGTTCTAAATTCGAACGCAAAGGCGGGATTGTCTATGGCATATGCTCGGTCATTTGTCATTACTAGCTTGATTGAGGAAGTCATTTCTTGTATTCTAAACGGAAATAATATTTTTTACATCCCTCTAGAGAGTGATATCTCAATCAACGTTCTAATGTTGTTTGAATGTTAGGAAGAGGTTCGATTTTCTAATTTCCACATCCCTGTTCCGGAAAGTTCTCAACCGTCCGCCATTTTGGAATATGTGACGTCACTTAACTTGTAAAAAAGTTAAACGTTTAAGCTACACAATGTTTTGTTTTTCTCTATTAAAAGGCTTTTCCAACGTATTAAGATCCACATTTGTAATAACAAATGTGGATCTTTTTGTTATTAAAGGGGTAGATAATATAAATTAACCAGTGTAATAAAACAACATAACTTACGTACGTAATTAATTAAACTAAATACAATTGACTGTGTTAGTTTTAACAAAACTTAAATATGTAAGTAATTAAAACGGTAAACAAGACTTTAATAACTTAAGTTGAATACGAAATTAGCTAAAGTTAAATATTATTATGGTTAAATTATTATTTTTGCTTGGTACTCAAAGTTAATTGGCTAAAATGATTTTATAGCATTGTAGAGTTAAGCATTATTAAGAAAATGTAGTTTTATTAATTTTTCTGTTATTATTCTGAGGGTTTTATTGATGATAAAAAAACAATTATCGATTACGAACATACGTTAAAATATGATAATTAAACACAAGGCTTTGCTTGGATAAAAAAAAAACACATAAACCTCAAAAATGGGTTTTCCGGGTATACGACTATCTCTGAAAAATACTTTAGTATAATAATAATATGATCACAATAATTCACATCACATCATTGCATTGTTATCGTCTTTGACGTTTAAATATAATTAACAGGCCAAAGACAATCTGTAATCCTTGGCCTTTTGACAGACGGTAATTATCATACCTACTTAGTGCTTACTAAGAGGAAAATGTGATATGGATGTTAGTTGTTAACTTGTTACTATAACAAATATACATACATAGGTATGCCGGGTATAGAATATAATATACTAATGCGTAAGTTTGTCTGTCTGTCTATCTAAAACATTAAAAAAATAGTTTTTTAAGTCTATGCATATGGCCAAACTTGTATGAAGAGTAAAAGGAATAGGTATTCTTCAATTTACTGGAACTTCATATCTAAAACTAATTCATCGAATAGTCATTACTCATTGGGCCAAACACTTACAGATAGTGTTAACATAATATTCCTCATGAGGTAAGGCCAGTCATGGCCATCCACTACAAAACAATTTGTCAAGATTCCCAAGAAGAAGAAAGGGGTTTTTTGAGATATGGAATTGGAGATAAAACGCAACTTAGGTATTTCATGTGGACGAATCCGCACGCAAAAGCTAGTTAAATATAGATGCAATAAGCAAACTAGATTATAAATCCCATAACACATTTTTAATTACAATCACATCTGGCATTATTAGGCTAAATTTATTTGTTTCGTTGGCAACACTAATTTATAATATTTGTGCCCACCGTTCGTCGTTATTATGTTGCCCACAAATTGCCCCGCTGTGGGGTCCGAAAGGTGTCAGCCTTGGCACGTTTATATTACCCCATTAAAAAAAATAAAAAAAACGCGGCAAGAAGCCGCACCCGCCATTATGAGAATGTGAGCTTTTGAAAATCGCTGACTAATTGATTGTGAATGGTATCAAATTAGATATATTGATAGGGTGCTTTGTAAATGTTCCAAATTCAATTATCTCTATACTCTATGGTCCATTAGAAACTCTATTAACACTCAAAATGCGATAAAGTTTGGTACCTACCTGCATTGCTGTAAAATCATCTTTTATAATCATACTTACATCCTTATTGTAATATATTCGATCTAGCACATTGAAAGAAGCAAGAACATTTTTTTAAAACAAATACAATATATGAAATTTCCATATTATGATACCAGTTCATATTGTATGTATACGTGGGAGAGCCATGTTTCGGCATGAATGGGCCGGCTCGACCGGAGAAATACCACGTTCTCACAGAAAACCGGCGTGAAACAGCGCTTGCGCTGTGTTTCGCCGAGTGAGTGAGTTTACTGGAGGCCCAATCCCCTACCCTATTCCCTTCCCTTCCCATCCCTACCCTCCCCTATTACCCTATTCCCTCTTAAAAGGCCGGCAACGCACCTGCAGCTCTTCTGATGCTGCGAGTGTCCATGGGCGACGGAAGTTGCTTTCCATCAGGTGACCCGTTTGCTCGTTTGCCCCCCTTATTTCATAAAAAAAATATATTATCTCGGACCTAAAGTCTAAGGCAAGTCTGAAAAAAACATTAGTTTTCCTTCGGCACCTTAAAAAACCTTGCGCATTACTTTCTATTACAACCAAGATCATTTGTAACCAGATACAGTGTTATTAAATCATCATTATTAAAATCTCAATAACCCTTTATTAAAAGTGCATTTTGTATATCTCCCTCGCACGGTGTTATTGAAAAGGGACAGGCAGTGACATATTTATTTAATAATGTTGGAAGTTACACCTTACTGTGTCCTATCTCTTGTTCATCTGCTCCTTACAGCACGTTCGAGCAATAACGGTGCGCTCTTTTTAAAGTTAAACAAAAACTTTTTACCTTATAATTTTTTGTCCTTACAAAGTATGTAGTTATATCGTAAGCAACCTAGTGTTTTGAAACTACATTTTCATTTCAGTCGATATCCCCAAAAGTTAAAACATAGAAAAATACATACAGTAACGACTACCAAAACAGTTTCTTTAATTTTTAAACCAAAATAAATCTATTAAAATCAGTCACAAAATATAATACTTAATTCTAAAACATCTTTCAGATTTCAGACTTCCATTTCCTTAAGAAAGTACCTAGTATAGTGTCTTCACTCAGTTCTAATTAGTTAAATAAATAATGCCAAAGAGATTTACATTTACTTTACTTAATTAGTAACATTTAACTGTTTAATGTTTATTTAACTTTAATCAGTCGTTTTCTGTGCAATAAATAATAAGCTCCTCACGTTATGTATATTACTTTATTTGTAAATTAACACTTTATTCGGTTGTCTTTTTGTAGCTCGCGGAACACATTTTTAACACAGTTAAGTACTCTTCCTTAGTTTTTAAGTTAGACGTTCCGCGCGGCTTCGCCCGCGTAAATTAGATATTTCACAGACAAATTTGCTCCAGTACTCGTAGTTTGAGATAAGGTGTTTCAAATAATTTCCCCCTTTTTTTCTATATTTTCCTATATTTCTTCGCTCCTATTAGTCTTAGCGTGATAAAATATAGCCTATAGCCTTCCTCGATAGATGGTCTATCTAATATTGAAATAATTTTTTAAATCGGACCAGGTAGTTTCCTGAGATTAGCACGTTCAAACAAAAATACTCTTTCGCTTTATAATTATTATTAGTATAGATAGATTATTCGTAGACCATGACATAAAACATTTTTTACCTTTAGGCTTTAGCCTTAGGGTCAATTCAGACCGTAACGCGACGCGTAGATGCATTTCTAAATTTGTATGAAATTGACAGACTTGCAAGACATCTCACGCAATTGAAGTCTGTCAATTCAATACAAAGGAAATGCATCTACGCGTCGCTTTGCGGTCTGAATTGACCCTTACCCTTAGAACGTTTTCTGCGGAACAAAAGAGCGCACCCACACCGGGCGCACGTATCATCAAGCCGGTGGGCCGTCTTCATTATTTAATGACCCCGAATTTGGACACCCCGGAATAACAGGGCGCGCCGCCGCCGCACAGACCTGTCATTTCACGAAAACCTCATGCATTATTCACAGCTCTATATAAATATTTATTGTCTCTAATCGTAATTATATAGAGCTTGCCCTTTAGAATGTACGGTATGCGGCTAATTTTTGTTGTACCTACTTAAAAGCAAGTCGGTGTCTTTAACTTCTTGATTTAGTCAAGAAGGTTTGAGGAGATAAGCTCAGCTAAGCAGCTCTTCTAATGTTGCGAGCGTCCATTGGCGACGGTACGGTAGTTGCTTTCGACCAGATGACCCGTTTGCTCGTTTGCCCCCTTTTTTATTAGAAAAAACCTCCTTGGCAAAATGACACTACAGAATTATAAATACCCTTACTTTTGCCGTTGACTAAAACTTGATATAAATTGAAGTTTAAACAAAGGAATAATCCCAAATCAGAATATGTAATACTAATTCTTACATATAAAATTCTCGTGTCACAATGTTAGTCACCGTACTCCTAACGGCTTTACTGATTTTTACCAAATTTTATATGCATATATTCAGTGGGTCTGAGAATCGGCTACTGGGTACTTTTTATATCGATAAGTGCATTTGTTGAATAAATAATAGTAAATTATTACAACTCGAGACTGACGGCGACCATTGTTTGTGCGACGGGATAGCGATGGACGTCGCCATGGTGACATACTTATTTAGTCACTTCAATAAAATAATACGGGCGAAATACTTTATATGGCAAAGAAACGTTTGCCGGGAAAGCTAGTACCTATTATAATATATTCTGTGCCATAAGCACACTAATAAGCCGCATATTAAGCTCTTGTTGGCTCAAGCTAGAGCATGTCAAAGATAATATTTTGTACTTCGAAATACATAGCCGGGCAAAACTGGACAAACCTAATCTAAATTAAATAATGCTACCTGTTAAAACACACCTGTAGAGTGTAGACACATAATATAAAATACATAACCTAAAACCCAAAATTCAAAAAACCAATCGAGCCATTGGCTAAAATCAACTGGAATATAATCGATAGTAAAAAACCCACCCATTAAGTTTCACACCTTTCCGTTTTCGAGATGTAGATAAGTTAATTGATCAATAATCGAGTTCGATTATATCGATTCTAGTAATTATGTGAGTCCCATGTGAGTTTTTGTAGTAGGGGTTGGTTTGGGCGTTGAGCATCTTATCTATGTAACCCTTAAAATATGAAAATAACTTACATATTAAGTAAGTAACTTAAAACTAAACTCTTCTGTATAAATAGAAAATTTTACATTTTATTAGGTACATATAGCTGTCATTGTCATTTGTAAATTTTCTTCTCCGTATTCAACATAATATAGTCAGAGCCCTAGAATAAATTTTGATAAGACAAACAACATTTTTATCTGCGAAAAGTCTTAAAAGTGGTAGCCAACAGAGATAGAAAGGATTTCCGATTTAATACTTACTTTGATTTTGATGTTCGTAAAATATGGATTATTCCATTTGTAGGACTACAAATGGAATAATCCATATTTTACGAATTTTTACTTACTCTTAAATTATATAACTATTAACCTACCAATATACAAAAAATCAGCAGGTTAAGGTTCCAGAAAGTTGTAGGTATTTGCTAAATTTCATCAAAACTCGATGCAAAACAACTTATTTATTAATCAGTATCTTAATTCCTGACTATAAAGTCATAAATTGATACAATGTTCTCTCGTTAAAATTAAAAGAAGATAAGTTAATATAGGTAGCTGATATTATAATATCAAATTATCTTCGCAAAAGTCTCTACCACAGACATAATTAAGAGCTCACTTGAAATACAATTTTCAATATTTAAGTAACATGTGTAAAGCGTCAACAATTAAAAACTTTTAATAAGTTATAATAATGCCGTCAGACAGCGTATTTCAATACTTAATTATAACTTAAGCTATTAAATGTATCGTGCGAATTTCGAAATGCGTTTGAATGGAGAGAAATATTTTCGGAAATTATTCGAAATTAGCTCTATTGTATCGATTTTGGAATAAAAATTTCCATATCCTTTTCATCTTCATCACGAAACGAGAACAATATAGGACGATGTGCGTGCGAATTAATGTTTTAATGAGTTGTAATAAGTCTCGTTTTTCTTTATCGCGTACACCAGATGGTGGACTTTCTTTTAATGAAAGAATCAATTTATATGAGACAATCGTTTTTAAATGTTTTGTGTGTGGCCTACTTGTGTGAATAAGACGAATTTTGCAAAACAATCTAGACTCGGTCGTTTTGTCTGTTACCTGCGTTTAGAGTTTGAATTAGTTATTACGTAGGACATTTAGAGCCTGCTTCACCACTTCCTGATAAGTGTCGGATTCACAACTTATCTGAAAGATACTCCATACCCATACTCTATCTGTTAGTTAAGTTGCTGATAGCCTATCCGACACTTATCAGGAAGTGGTGAACGGCTTGGCCCTTAGCTCTGTCTATTTATGTTTACGTCTATGATTAACCCACGTTAGATCGCTTACAGACGAACGGCACGTGTCGGCGGCAGTCGACGGCAGTTGACGGCACGTGTCGGCGGCAGCTGGCGAAAGCCGACGGCAGCCGTTGACAGTTTATGACGCTAGCAGGGGGCCTACCACGACCTTTCCTAAAACGATCATGTTTCCAGAACACTTTGTTGTAAGATTACAATAACATTACCGTACTCACTTTTTAAATATAATTTTACTAAAAAACAGTAAAATATGCAAAATATTGTTAAATCCGCTGTGGAATGGAATTTAGTACATAGCTATAGGGGTTTCAGGGGAAATAAATCTATCTAGCTAGGAATCATTTTTAGAAAATGTCATTTTATTCGTGTCTTATCCCATACCGAGCAAAGCTCGGTCCAATAGCTAGTTAAGTATATTAAAATAAGCAAGGCAGACATATTAATTAATAGCAAACACTGTGACACTATAATTTTATCATTGTAATAATTGATCAATAATAATATTGTGTACTCATTTATGGACATCCGTCACATCAAGCTCAGCCAATCAGGATTCTGTAAACATAATTTAATCAAGTATTTGTTATCAGTCGTATCCAATGGATTTTGTTATCAGGCGGGAACGATTTGTGTTGTGTTTACGGGCTGTAACGTTTTCGATAAAATTTTAATCACTCATTGGTGATTAATTCCGATATCAGCTGTTAACGATTTGTTACCTGATAAGCTTGTTTGGAAAGCTTGGTGCAGCTTATGTTTATTTTCAGTTAGTTCTAAATGCAAGTTTCAATCCTAACTACCTTCTCATTTATGTAACTTAACTGTAACTTACAAGCGATCCTGGTTATCGTAACCACCTTTTGTTAGAGTTTTAACTTTTTAACCAAACACTTAAAAATTTAGATAGCGCATGGCTGTAATTACGCACACACATTTATACGTGGGAGAGCCATGCTTCGGCATGAATGGGCCGGCTCGACCGGATAAATACCACGTTCTCACAGAAAACCGACTTGAAACAGCGCTTGCGCTGTGTTTCGCCGAGTGAGTGAGTTTACCGGAGGCCCAATCCCCTAACCCTTACCCTATTCCCTTCCCTACCCTCAACTATTCCCTTCCCTTCCCTTTCCTCCCCTATTACCCTATTCCCTCTTAAAAGGCCGGCAACGCACTTGCAGCTCTTCTGATGCTGCGAGTGTCCATGGGCGACGGAAGTTGCTTTCCATCAGGTGACCCGTTTGCTCGTTTGTCCCCTTATTTCATAAAAAAAAACACACATTTATCTAACTACGCTACTTTGCGTAAGAAACTCCTCCTACCTTCTGGTTAATTTCGTTGTGACTTGTGAGTCTCAAGAAGTCAAGACAGGTTCAGCTTGTCTCTCGGGCTCCCTCAGATCATATTTTTTCGAATATGTGGTGGGCGAATTGTCAGTTGAAAGAAACTTAGAAATCCAAAGGGTAAAAGTGTCCCAGTCTCGTCTAATTACTGAATTAAGCATTTCGAAATGTAGCCTAACGCAATAGACGCTTGCGGCGTAGAAATTGTCGTTGCGCTAGTCAACCGCAGATCTGCAACTAGGAAGTAATCCTACAAATCTAGTGATTAAAAACTTGCCTAAACACTTTGCCTTTCTACAAATTTCTAAATTTAATAAAATAATTCGCGAGATAAATACGCGCGATAAATACATTATTGGCATGAGTTCCAAAATTTTAACCAGTATAATGCTCGTGACGTCACGAATCCCATATTGTACTGGACGTGTGTCAGTGAGACAAACTTACGTTTTGACGTATTATTTATACTCGTAATTAGAATGTCATCCGAACAAAGTAAACGCACTGGCGCGAAGAAATCATCAGTTTGGCGTCAATTCTAGACGTCATGAACACTGGACAGTATACTGGGTTATATTTCAGAACCTACTCCAAGTTCCCAACGAAGATCATCTAAAATCTAAAAAATGTATGACAGATTCACAGATAGAAAAACGTGCCACTCCTATTAAAAACACGGTATAAACACAACTATAATAGTTTTTCTACAGTAGCCACTCTGGAAACCAGCCAGCGATATAATAATTAGAATAATATTTCATTTCATTATGAAGGACCGCGGGGTCTCCCGTAACGATCGGGGTTACCAGCAATAAATAAACACGCCTTAATTAACCGGCCCGGTAGCCTGGTAACACCGAGAGTGTTGCCAGTTATAGCGAGCGTGATTTAGATGCGAAAATAAGTCACCAGTTCCAGCCAGTTTTAGCGATGTTCTTAATAATCATTTCAAATTACTCAAATGGAGAGTTGTATCATCTATGATGATGAGGACATGGAATATTTTTAATTGCAGACAAATTTACGGGCAAAACTTTGATGGGTCAAAATAAAAAAAATGGCCAAGTGCGAGTCGGACTCGTAGGGTTCCGCACCATTATAGAGCAAAATTAGGCCTAAAATTGTGTTTATGTATGGGAGCCCCCCTTAATTTTTTATTTAATTTAAATATTATTATTCATTATTAAAGTACTTATTTAATTATGGCTTTTGTGAAAATTACAAGTGCCTACCTGTTGTCATCATTGATACCGAGCAAAAATTTTTTGAAAGATCACGTTTATTGTATGAGCGCCCCCTTAAATATTGAATTTAATTTCTTTAGTATTTGTTGTTATAGCGGCAACAGAAATACATAATCTGTGCAAAATTTCAACTCTCTAGCTATTACCGTTCTTGAGTTACAGCCTGGAGACAGACGGACAGACGGACAGACTCGAAGTCTTAGTAATAGGGTTCCGTTTTTACCCTTTGGGTACGGAACCCTAAAAAGGAGTAGTTGTTATTATGTTGTTGTAGAGTTCGTTTAACTTGCTTTGATGTTTGTAACCGAAATCTTTCTAGAATACAGAAAAAAGTAACATTAAATACCTAATTTGGAATCTCGATTCCTTTGCCTTAAATTCGTGTCAATTAAAAAAACATTTGAACAATCCTAACCGTTACTAAATGGACCTTATGCCGACGACTTAAAGTTCACTGTCCGAGGTAATCGGTCGGACTATAGTTATTACACGTTAGTATTAATGGTTGAAATTAGTTCCACCGACCACCGGCGGTGTCCATATGTTAAACCGGTTGGAGCTTTCGCATAAATTCTGTATTAACTTTATATCATAGCTATGATATAATGTAGAGACTAGACTCTAGAGAGATAGAGCAAGAAAAAGTTTGAGATTATGTGTGGAAAAGAAGGGTTTCAATTCTATTGTGGATTTGTGCTCTATCTGTAACATGTGCGAATGATATAATCAAACGACGACCTCTGTGGCTCAGTTGTTGGGCTGTTGGTAGCTCAATATTCGCGACCCGGTGGTCGCGGGTTCGAATATCTCGCCGAGGGAACAAAAACTTTTCAAAGGTCCTGACTCCTGGGCCATGGATGTGTATTAAATATGTGTATTATATAATAAAAATCTTAAAATATGTATAGTATATAAGTATTAAATATAATATTTCCGTAGCGTTGTCTGGTACCCGTAACACAAGTCCTTCAGGTACTTAGCACGGGGCCAGACTGACGTGGTGTGAAGCGTCCATAGATATTATTATTATTAAATGTAGAGACATACAAGAATAAACCTCTACAGCAATTTAGTTATGGTGGCGACTGGAGTTATTTTATATTGCCCAAGTGTGTGCAAACTCTTTTTCAGTAATGGGGTCACAGGAGTTATTTTATATTGCCAAAGTGTATGCAACCACTAGAACACAATATTTTTCTGTCATATACCAATGGGAAGACCGAACCTAGACGCAGGCGGCAGGAACAACTTTATATTTGGGCCGGCTCGACCGGAGAAATACCACGGGCTCACAGAAAACTGGCTTGAAACAGCGCTTGCGCTGTGTTTCCGCCGAGTAAATGAGTTTACCGGAGGCCCAAACCCCTTCCCTACCCTTCTCTATTCCCTTACTTACCCTCCCCTATTCCCTCTTAAAACACAATCAGCTGATCAACATTGTTCAATTCTACCAACACGGGAACCGAACCCACGACATTCAAGTCGCAAGCCAAGCCATTGATCTCGGAGAAGTTGTCTTTTGTAGACAGCTTAAGCCTGTCAACTGCGTTTTAAAAAAATCGTATTTTTTTTTTAGCAATTAGGCATGGCATAGATTGAGCCATTTGCCAGGCCGCGGGCCGACGTTATCAGTTCCCATCTCACTACCACAACCACTTATTATGAATTTGAACCGCTTAGCCCGATCGAGATGAATATTACAAGGCTTAGTATTCTTGACAATAAAATTTTAATTATGTGGTTATGTTTTTGGCTTAATATGTGGTTATTAATATTATTATAATTTATAGCTTAGAATCATTCCTTAGATACTTGTTTTTTACTATTTACTAAACAATTTCTTATTATTGTTTTGAAATTTCATCGTATTATATTTTAACCGACTTCCACCTGGAAAAATTTACGATTCCCACTTGCGCGGGAATCATACATTTTTCCGGGATAAAAAGTATCCTATGTCCTTTCCCGAGACTCAAGGTATCCCCAAAAATTCAGCAAAATCGGTTCAAGACAGACAGACATACTTTCGCTTTTATATAATAACGAGCTTTTGCCCGCGGCTTCGCTCGCGTTAAGAAGTATTATACAAACTTTCATCCCCTATTTTAACCCCTTGGAGGTAGAATTGATCAAAATCCTTTCTTAGCGGATGCCTACGTCATATCATCTACCTGCATGCCAAATTTCAGCCCATCGGTCCAGTGGTTTGGGCCGTGCGTTGATAGATCACCATGTCAGTCAGTCACCTTTGAGTTTTATATAAGTACATAGAAGTATGGATGCTGTGATCCTTGACTCTACCTCTATGACGTTTAAAACTCTACCATAAACGTCAGTTTGTAATCCAATTAGGTAAATATCCGAGGTATCCAGGGATGAAAGCGCCCGGAGCGAATCCGTAGGAAACGGCCTCACTCTACACTTCACGCTTGACCCTTTGTCACATGTAGAGATTATCATTTTTTCTTTTTTTATGTTTTTTTTTCTTTACACTTTGAATAATTGTGATTTTGTTTTGAGTTTAGACTTGAATGATAGTGATTTTGCATTTAAAAAAAAAATGTATTATTTTTAATTTTACAATTTACTTAAAGTTTTATTTTAGTTTTTGACCAAAGTCTAATAGGAGGAGGTAATTCATTCGGCTGTATGTATCTTTTTTTTGTATGTTCAACGATTACTCATTAAAAGTACAAACCATAATTTTGCAAGCCGTCGGGCACAGTCATTGGAAATTGTAGCGTATTGATTATGTGACTAGCTCTACATAGAGCTATTTTATTTGTAAACTAATAATTGCAACATACACAGTTGTTTATAATAATACACTACATTTAAGAAAGGACAAAGATAATTATGATTCCTATAGTAATAGACAAAAAAAAACTCTGAGAAAATTTAATGAAAGATCTAAAAAAACTCTTTGCTCTACATTAAAAAAAATCCCAAGAATTAGCTTAATTTTTTCGTTCAATCGTGTAGAAAAGGTAGAAAATCTACCATTTTAATCCATATTCTACTTGTGAGTCCAATAATAGCTCAATTTTCACGTAAAATCGCATAGAAAAAGTAGAAAATCACGTTCTGTTCCATTCTACTAGTGGGGTATCTCGCGGTAGACAACCTCCCTAACAAAAGGTCACTAATTACCGAACGAAATTAATCAATGCGCAGGAGTGTACCTGCCTAATATAAACGTTGTGGAGTCGGCGCCTTTGATCTTCGAGCGCTCTCCAATTAGCACACGCCGCAGCCTTTGGCGTCTGCCGCCTCTACCCGTCCCGCTCGCACGCACCTCTCGCTCCCACACCGATGCTATCTCGTCTTTCACTGACTTTTTTATTGGTGTGAATGAATTCAACATTTCTAGAATTAATTACGTTTTTGCCCGACTTAAAATGTTTACACGGCTAATTTATGTTAATTTTTGGAATTTCGTAGCGGATACTATGGCGGGTTTAAAGTGTGGAAAGAATATTGTGTGAAAAAGTATATTTTTGGTACGATTTACGAACGTCAGTCACCACTCAAACAGTGAAAAAAGTGCCGTTGTTTCGGGTACATGAATATAACAGAATTTTTTGAGGCATCCTAGTTCAGACTTTGGAGTCAAAATATTTTGACTGGTCGATTATTATGTTGATCATTTGTGATCATTTGTGTACAACACAAAACCTTGTACTATATTCTGTGACAAAACTAAAGGAATTTAGCGACATAAAAAGTAATTTATCTAATATCTAATACGGGAAGAAACAGAAATGACTCTATGTAGATTGTAGAGTTCAAAGAATGTTACATAATGAAATAGTAAAAATACACTTGCCTCATATTAACTTCATTTATTATTTTAAGATGGGTCAAATGTGAAGCTATTAGTAAGATCAGAGTTCAGACTAATATTAATTAAAAGGAGCCTAGAGATTCTCAAATATTTCCTGAGTAAGATATCACTTCAATTTGAATATCATAACTGTTGTGTTTTGGCCCATACCATTAGTATTTACTATATAGTAACAAGTAGGTAATATCTTCCAAAATGTTTATGATGTAGGAAATAAACCATTTAAAAATGAGTTATTCATTTTTAGTAGAGTTGTGACTTGTGACATACCTACAGAAGCTAAAATCAAGATAACAATCAACGATCAAATTTTAATAACCCTTTACCTAGTAGGGAAGCCCTGGGTGCTATTCGTTTAGTCACTCGAGCGTCATGGAGACCTAGTAGGATTTTTACATAAACTGACAAAAAAAAAGCGTTTTTTATTTTAGCGGTGGGTTCAGAAACTGCAGCCATTTTAAAGTTATGAAGAAGAAAATATACTCAAAAAATTGCTTATTTAGGTAAATTATAACAAGATTTTTGACAACAAGGACTATGCAACATAAAATATCTGCGAAGCTTAGTTAGGAAAATATGAAGCTTTATTTTTTTATATTTTAAAATGTCTCTACAGGCTTACCTAACCTTTGAATCGTCTGTGCTTTATATGGAAGCTACTTTGGGGTATACTAAACATCCCCTATCTTAATCTGACAGATCCGATGACATTTCAATACTTATTCGAAAATAACTTTTTTTTAACCCACCACGTAAGAAATCTGATTTCTATACCATGATAACTAGACACAATATGTCGGAAGCCTATACAATTAGCTTAATCTGACACGCTCGAGCTTGTCGCGAAATCTCAACTTCCTCTCCCTAATTACTACTAGCGGCATTACCTAAAGATTCTGACTGGACTAAACAACTCCCTTAATTCCCTTATCTTTGTCTTACTCATTGAAAAATCTTTTGAAAAACAGACACAATATGAATTTGTCTTATTCATTGTAGTTCCCACAATAGGTACCTGGCAACACCCTGCCAATAAAAATAATAGCCGACTAATTCGCGTAGAACCGCCTAATTTTATGCAGACCTTTGGTCAGACGGCCCGCGCCATTTGGAATCACTATCAGACAATGTGGGATTTTTTGTTCGGAGAACCAATCGCCTTTAGGCTATACATCTGTGCGATTCTCTATCATAACTGAAGACATAAGTAAAGGGTAGGCTTTTACAACATACGAGCAATAACTCATTTTTCCCTAGTAATTTGTAACTGTAACACACTTAGTAACTTACCTACTTCATCATCTGGCTAATATTATATCTATCTATACATGGAAGCCCCATTTTTTATTTCAAATCATTTTCCTGGCCCCAAAGCTACCATATTTTATGCAAAAAAAACTATCCACTCATGTCTCCACTAGAGTCGAAGAAGCTGAAAGTTTAGTTCGTATGTGATCGAAATTTTTGACATACTTCTGAAATTAGTCATATTGCATTTCGCCGACGGTAAGTAATGGATGACTAAGTTAAAATAAAAGCTTTAAATAAAGGTGTTAAATATTTCAATGACCAATCAGACTTATACAGGGTGTAACAAAAATAAGTGATAATACTTTAGGGTGTGTACGTGTTCCTTGTAGAGAGTTCACTGTGAAAATAGCAGCGCTGAAAGACCAAAATTTTTTTCCTTTTGTATGGGGAAACTCGCGACGCTCGGGCCCTTGCCCATACAAAAGTGAAAAAACCGTCTTTCAGAGCTGCTACTTTCACAGTGAAGTCTCTACAAGGAACACGTGCACACCCTAAAGTATTATCACTTATTTTTGTTACACACAGTATATTATGTCTGACACAGTTTTAGTTAGACACGTTATAGAAATTCAGGGCTGAAATAACACGTGATCCGTTATGAGGAAAACTAGACTTGAAGTAATAATAATAATAATAATAATAATAATCTTTATTGATGATAACAATATTATAGGTACTAAGTTTACATTGTTGTTATTGTTAACTTAACTTTAATATAAACAATTTTATGGTACTAAGTACCTAAACTAGGTCACATGACCTGTTCTTATAGGTACTTAACTTTAGTCATGTTAGTGCTCAGATATTGTGTAGTGTAGACTTGAAGTAATGATTTATATGAACAACATCAAAATCGATTTTTTCCGTGAATAAGACCCAAAATTCAAATTAATAACACCACTGTCCACACAATTATTATTTCACTGAGAAAAATTACGTTCATACGTCTTTGTCAGGACATCATTATTAATTTCAAAAGCGCTAATAAGACAGGCATTCAGAGAATTTAATTTAAAAACCGCTATTATTAAACTCGTCTTATAAATCATGAGGATTCTTATTTTGCATAAATAAAACCAAATTACAAAGGTCCCTTTAGCCCGGTAGCCGCCTCGTAATATTGTTGCCAGTAACAAAAATGAATTAAATAAAAAACCTGTAAATGGTAAAAGCAAAAAGCTGGTATCAAAGGCGCCGCGGTCACGTACTGCCTAGTTATGAGCCGCGGGTGTCAGAGAGGAAATTAAAAACTATTCAGAACGATGTTCCGAAATTGAATTTTGATTTTAGAATGATATGGAGGGGTAAATGGTAATGCTAAATTGTAGGTTGACAGGGTTCCATGTGAACAAAAAGTGTTTGGTAAAACTTTTATTCGTATCTGTAATTCTTAATGCTCAATCTAAGCAGAAAACTCTTTTGTTTGCAATAATATAAGAAACATAGAAGCTACAATAAAACAATAAAGAGAAATCTAGTATAACGTGCTTAAAGCCTAACAAGGTCAAAATAAAAAAAAAATACTATGACGACTCCAGATAATAAATGTAGAGCCACAGCTCTCACTTTTGACACGATACAAGGTAAGGATACCCTGTCAATTTGACTATGGTCTGTAATACCCTAAAACACTGGTCTTTGAGAAACGCCGCCGCTATTAAAGTCCGATTAAACTCCGAGACTCGGCGGCTCCCGCTCCCATTGACACTTGAACCTTATCCCCAAGGAACAAGGAACACCTCATCGCAGTCCATGACGGGGATATTTGAATGAACTTATTCAATACAGCGCTTAGAGCAAAAGCAATGGAGTATATATGTTAGTGATAACTGATAAGTTACCGTTCTGAAATTTTAAATTTGTTTTTTTTTTTATGTTGAGAATGGTGACAACTCCATTTTCCTATAAGTTACAAACTTGAAAACTAGTAAAATGAAGTCTTCATATAACAATGTAAGTATATCTTTTTTAATAACAATATACCTAAATCTATACCATCAATTAAGATCTTAAAAGTTCATGCTTCGTAAATCAGGATTCATGATTCATCTTTATTTTTTATGGTTATTATTCTTCTTTTGTTTATGATATTATTCTTTAGTCTATATCTGCTATAAAATACTTTCAATTTCGTTTTACGCCTTTCCAATAACTTACCATACATCACACCTTAGATCGTAATATAAAACGCTTTCTATTTTATCCGCCTACTCACATATTATTTCTTCAATTTTATAGTAGTTTTCTTAATATTATGGAGACGTTGGAATTCAAAGGCTTTTGCAAAAATTCAAACTTCTTTGAAATACATATTTTTTTCTTCGTTGACAATCTTAATTTCAAATCCTCTCAATAAAGTATAATTCGACGCATTACGAATGGGATTAAACATTTATAATGCTATTAACAAGACGCGGTCTCCGCTCGGCGGTCGGGTTGCGAACATCAAACATGGCCGCCGCTCATTACCTCTAATATAATAAGTGTTATTTTACAACCGCGGAACTATTAGGATTTATTAGGCTTATAAAAACCTGACTTCGAACACATAAAAAAACTATTAACATTCGAATTTTAGGACTGTTTCGATGTGATTGACTGTGGAATTAGGCGGAGCTTAAAACTTTCAAGAACAATAATTACTTTTTTATTTGAAACTTAGTTTTTTGAAAAAAAAAAAGAAAAATCAAAAAACATGGCAAAATTGCAAATATTGTTACGGGGTGCTACAAGGAACTGTTGTAATGACAATACTTTTTAATCTTTATATGAACGACGATAATGTGAAAATAGCCAAAATAAATTAATGTAAATACTCCATTTAAATTACTTTTTGTCTAACTGGATCGTTATGCCAAAATAATAATGATCAATTTCAGTGATATTCCATGATAAAATAAATTTTGTATTATGGAGTCCATAAAGAATTATAACTGGTGTTTTAATTTAACAATTTTTAGCAAGGTTACAGTAGTTTAACATAAAAAATAAAAATGCAAAGCTACCTCAGGAGTACTCCAAGGTGACATACCAGTGACACTATTATACATATTATATACAGTTGACAAAACATAACAATTAACACAAAAAGGTTATTATAACAAGAGTTAATAATTTACCGATTTATTGTGAGGCCGAGTCGCTCAAACCGGATTGTAAAATGGATAATAAGGTATTGGTTTTCGAGATGCGTTCTAATCGCCTCCGAGATTGATGTTTTTATTAACGTCGAGAAAAACTAAATTACGTTGTGCGTGAGTTTTGTTTATCGCGTGATGGGCAATGGTCATTAGAATTTGGTAGATAAAGAACTTTTTGGTACTAGAAGAGAAATAGATAAAGAAATTTATCTATTTCTCTTGGAATTTGGAGAAATTTGGAGAAATTTCTCCAAATTCCATTCTATTTCTTAGGAATTTGGAGAAATAGTACTAGAACAGAGATAGAGAGATTATAATAATTTGGAGAAAGATCCAATTTTTTTTCAATTACGAATCATAAGAGTTGCTAAAAGAAGAGGTTAGTAAAAAATTACATTTTCCTTATTATCACAATTTTTATTGGTATAATTTTACAATATTGTCTGATTATCAAATTTTGGGTGGAAATTGGAATATGTGAACAAAATTCGTTCTACAATTAAATTCTAATTTCCCAATCAAATATTAACACAAAATAGACAATAGTACAAGTAGTATTAATTCGTTTATCACAAACTGTTTGTCAGTATTTTTATATCTGTCTACCAATTTCACAAGAGTTTATTGATATATCTGCATTTAGTATCATTATAAATAATTAACATAATAAGTATCGATGACAAATACTAGTTAACGATAAACGTGGATAAATGTGAACTAGTCGATTTGTAAGTCGGCCATTGTTGCAATGACAGTTCGCTGCGAGCTAATAGCGTTGTTATTGTTACTTGCAAACTTAACTGGACACTTTCAGAATTGGCCATTTTGGTAATAAAATGCTGAAATAAAAAAAACTTAATTCAAATTATTTCAATTATCATTTTTCAAGTTGGTATACTAACGTGCCATTGATTTTATTCGTCATTCTAAGTAAAGAATATATTATTCTAAAGTGGCATGTCAAAAGAGTTTAATTAATTGATATTGTACGCCAATAAGGAACAAGATTTTTTCAATCTATAATTCTTTATAAATTGATTTGATGGATTTAATATGCAAATGGAATTTATCGAATAAAATAAACTGCGTAATACTAATTTACCATCGAGTATATTTTCGTATGAAATATCTTACTAACACTGATAATAGGTATATAAACGATATAAAAAGAAACGGTCATTTCTTTTGCCTCAAAGTAAGAGCTATCATATTATTTTTTCTATAAAATAACTACTATATTCAGCCGTCGGAAACTGGAGATGAAAAAAATGCCTAAAGTTTAAGGGTACTTTAATAGACCATGTTTCATTCGAAGTAAAATTATTTTCAGTTAAATATTTATCGTCGCCAGGTTTTCCTTGCGATTTATGTTCAATCCATCAGCATATTGTAGTATTTATAACCTCATATATATGTTTATGTAAATCGTTTTAAATTATGCATCTGTCTGCGCATGGGGCTTATAAAATTACGATTGTAGGTCACATGTAATTAATTTAATATTGCAATATAATATGATAATGTGAATCGAATGATTGATGGGTCGGCTTTTATTTAAGCTAATAAACAATACTCGAGATAACTACAAAATATAAATTATTTATTGCGCATAAATTATTGGATTGGATTACGCAACCTAACTCTAACGAGTCGACTGCCGAACTGTAGAGTTTTGAAGCCATTCCTCTTACTATTTACTAATAATATATTTAGCGTTATATGTATATTATACTAATTGATAGTGTTTCGCCGAGTGAGTGAGTTTACCGGAGGCCCAATTCCCTTCCCTGTCCTCCCCTTTTCCCTTCCCTTCCCATCCCTACCCTCCCCTATTACCCTATTCCCTCTTAAAAGGCCGGCAACGCACCTGCAGCTCTTCTGATGCTGCGAGTGTCCATGGGCGACGGAAGTTGCTTTCCATCAGGTGACCCGTTTGCTCGTTTGCCCCCTTATTTCATAAAAAAAAATTGAACTCCGTTGCGATAAAATGTTTGTCGTTGTTATTCGTACGCTGAAATGTTTGTCAAAATGTACGTTTTTCCTGGGATAACAATTATCTACTTCTACTACTATGTACTCAAAGTATCTCCATACCGAATTTCAGCACAATTGGTCCAGCTGTTTGGTAATTGGGTGTTAAGAGGTAAGAGACAGACACATTTTCTCATTTTTAATATTAATTATATAGATATGGATATAAGTGTAAGTAACTATTTAAAGTCCAGTATCATTGTCAGTCGGTCACATTTCCAGTAAGTATGACAAAAACAAGCAGACCTTGAATAGTTCGCTGTGAAATTAATATTTTTAGTATAATTTTCGGTACGTTATTAGTTATTACTTATTATAATTGCAAAGTGTATTGATTGTATTAGTAACTGGGTAATCTGCTAATTACTGAATTCCACACTTTAGCCGCGGCTTGACTTGTTAAACAGAAAAAAAAAACTCATCTAGTAGACGAGTATCAGCAATTAGACATAAATATATTTAGCCGTAACAAATTCTGTAACAAATAAAAATACTGGATCTAGTTATAACTGACTATAGCTGTATCAGTAACTGGACAAGTTGCCAATTATTCAATTCCATAGTTTAGCGGTGGCACAATTACATCGTTAGTTGTCTGTAATGAGGCTGCCTCAGGCGATCTGTTGCTAGATAAAGGCGTGCGCACACCGCCCCGTCACTCAGTAATCACTTGATTGCTGACTGACCTTAAAGTGTACCTGAGCGTTTATTCGCATTTACTGTCTTTAGACTTTCGAATGTTCTGTCGGATCTAACGAAATTATCATCTCAAAAAGTAATTCTTCCCGCGCTGCAACTGCAAGCTGCCCCTACACCAAGGACTCATACAAAGTACTCATCATTAACCATAATAAAGTATAATCACTTACTATCGCTACACGGTAGGTACATCCTGTATTTTTTTAATAAAGTACATAATATTACAAGGAAATGAGTAACCAGTGGCTGTAGCCAAAGTCCCTTTCGTTAAAAACGATGACGGAATTCGTTACCAAATGTATGGGATTTGACATTAGTCTTCGAAAGCGAAATGTCATTTAGCAATGACTTATGTCAAACCGCATACATTTTGATAGCGAATTTCGTCATCGCTTTTAACGAAAGATACTTTAAGGTCTAAGGGGGCTGATGGAAAGCAACTACCGTCACCCATGGACACTCGCAACGTCAGAAGAGATGAATGTGCATCATTCAATTTACAACCAGCCACACCGTAAAATAATATAATAATAATAGCTCCCACACCGGTTTCGGTGACGGTGGCCGGTTTGATTGAAACCAGGCCAGCTACGCAGGAGTAATTTTATAGTGTTATTAGTGCCCAAGTGTGTGCGCAGTACACAAGAGCAGTCTCTATTCCTTTACTCTTATAACCCAGTGGGACGGAAGACCGACACGACCGGCGAGAGATCAGGCGCAAGACCGACTTTTTACATGCCCATCCGACGCATGAATCATCTTACTTGTCAGACAATCAGGAGATCAGCCTGAATTGTCCTAAACAAACTTGGAAATAACATGTTTCCAACGCGGGAATCGAACCCACGACCCCGAGTCAAGAGCCGCGCTCTACACCACTAGACCACGGAGGCTTCACACCGCATACAGAAAGTGTTGCTGGTCTCTTCTGTGATTGTGACCTCCAGTGTAGAGGGTCCTCAATACCATTTTTTGCGCCCTCCGTGTGTTTTATTAAAAGGCACTAGGTCTGGTACTAGATATGACAGCTGATAAATGAGCCTAGGCCCGCAACATACACTTACTGTCTCCCCGTCACTGATTAACCATAAAAATACCAACTAAATAGCACATTAAGGCGAAATAACTATAACCTGTTCGGGTAATTACGCTAAGATCTTCGTATGAGTTTTTAACAGTAAGTCTGGGTATATACGTTACGAGTTACGACAGATATCCTTCCCCGGGTCTCAAGGTTCCAATCTCCATTCATTTCAGGCTTCAGCGAAATTGTTCTGTGGTGTGAAGAGGTAACAGAGAAACATACATATTTTCGCATTTATTATAATATTAGTATGGATGTTTGACATAAGTATCATATTAATTAATAAGTAACACATTACACATCCATATTGGGAGGTACTCCAAAGAAGTCAATCACATATCCTCAAAAGATTAAGATTATGATTTAAGTTATAGGTTATACACACATTCGGAAAACATAACCCATCTTTTGACGAGTTGGGTAAAAACAGCAAAACACCCGATAACAAGACAAGTTTTTGCGACGTATTTAGTCATAACGATCTCATAAAAGTCGACCTTTATTCACATCCACATAAAATTACACACATAAAACTTAATGCAAACTGAAACTCCAATTACGGAATGTCAATTTTAAATACAAGGCGGCAATGTCAGAGCGGCCATCTTGTGCAATTTTAAATCAGCTGTCAATTGGAACACAATTTAAAAATGTGTTGATACTGGCACGTTAAGATCGTAGAATTTTTTAGTAAAAAAATAGAACTTTAAACGTTGCACATTTTGAATATGGACTTTAGTGCAAAGTTCAGAATATTATCTATCGAAATGGACAAGGACAACGCTTTGTACGCGGTAAAGTAAAAAAATACTACGATTTGAAATCAAAAAGTAAAAACCAAAAACAGACTTGATTAATTTGGTTAAAAAAAAACAATCAAACCAAGCCTTCTTGATGTGTCGTATACTCGTATAGCCATGCTAACGTTTTGCACAACAACAATTTACGTAAACGATATGAGATTTAATATTGTACTCCGAGTTAGAGGTAACAAAGGTAATTATCGTAAGTATATTCTGTAACCCTTAGACCCTTACCGATTCATGGAAAACCGCACGCTTCAAGAAAATTTTACATACGACCGTGCAAGCGATAAGCGCTTAGCGGAATTGCAGGTTTAAAAGTACCTACTTGATAACTTTAGATGTTATGCATATTATTTTTAGATTCGCAATTTTCGTTTTTATTTATGCCACAACATAAATTATAATTTGAAATATTTGTTACGATTAACGAAATAGGAACCAAAATAAACTAGTGGCACAGTATAGCAATATCAGTTAGGGATATGTCATATTGCTATACTGTGCTAGTGCTTTGGTTTGGCCAAACCTAGAATTACAAGCGGATTCGGAAGTCTAAAGTATTTTGTATTTCTCGATTATCCCGATAACGAATTTTTAATTTAAAACTCATTTGCTCATATTTTTTGCGGGTAAACTATCAATTTGTTCATTGGGCATAATATAATTCACAAGCAACTGTATATAAATGACAGCGCGAAATCGCCGCTACTTCAATAAATCGTTACACTTTAATACTTCGATCACAGTTTCCAGGAAATGCAATTGTATTCTATTGTTGTCGCGATCACCGGTGCTCTTATGGCGCTTGAAGAATTAAGAGGATTCCACACCGCCCTTTTTTCCATACAAACGTTGTCCCCTGTTTCCTCCCTGGATAATGCTAGTAGAGTTATAATTTTTTTCCTGAATATCTACGGCCACTAATACAATGTCCCTATGTTTTCTTTTTTTTCATAATTTAATTATTAAATAAGATATGAACGTTCAAAAACCCAAAAAAATGGCCAGATTTTCCACTGTGTTCAAACGTCCAGAAAACAGATTTGGCTAGATTATACAAAAAAAGCAAAACATAGGAACACAGCTCAAGCCTTTTTTAAATCTTTAATGAAAAAAGTACTTAAATCGGTTAAGTTTTGGAGAAGGAATCAGGGGACAACGAATCGTTGATTTTCTGGATTTTCTGCAGTTGTCTCTATCGCGTTCTGCGGTATAGGCTTGAGGTAAGGGAGACAGCTATAGATATTACACGTACTTTTTTTTAATTCCTCTAGCCGCTGTTGTATCCTCTTAATAATCTCGCGGTGCAGCCAAAACGCAGGTTCGCCCCGCCGCGCCGCATACAAATCCGGCGCGCATAACTCGCGCCGCTCGCAGGATCATGTTCATCTCATTACA
The DNA here is from genome assembly GCF_905147365.1 of Aricia agestis. Lineage (NCBI taxonomy): Eukaryota > Metazoa > Arthropoda > Insecta > Lepidoptera > Lycaenidae > Aricia > Aricia agestis. Next base: position 6,025,306 of record NC_056426.1, read on the forward strand.
AGTACGCCGTCATTACCGCACTAATTGCTACAAGCATATGACTCTGGTAACTCCTCACTCATACGGTCCGGGTACCGATCGATAACAATCAGACGGTATTTTACTCTCAGGGCCTGTTTCACCACTTTCCGATAAAGTGCCAAATAGGCTATTCATAACTTTTTTGTCAGATTATCCATACTTGATCTGTCAAGTTAATTGGTGGATAGCCTATTCGTCACTTATCAGGAAGTGGTGAAACAGGCCCTCAGAGGCTTAGTCTGTAAGAGACTTTTGTGCATATAGACCTTTACTCAAGGGAGTCAAGGGGCCTTTTCACCACTTCCTAATAAGTGCCGGATAGGCAATCCACAACATAACTTGACAGATACAGTACGAAGAATCTGTCAAATAAGTTGTGGATAGCCTATCCGGCACTTTATCGGGAAGTGGTGAAACGAGGCCCAAAGCGATGCGTCACAAGTCACAACTCACAAGTCAAAACTCACAACTAGTGTCCGACCGAAGCTTCGGCTTCGGCACAATAGACATAACTACCAGTAGTTCGACTGCAAAGAAACGGACAGTCGTTTCTTTGCAGTCGAACAATTCGTCGGGTTTCACTAGGACTATGAACGAAATGTGCCTCGCGCTGGCTGATATAATTTATTTTTAAATATTTAAAATAAAGATTTCAAAATTGAATTCTGACAATTTTAACCGCATGTGCCAAAACACAAACAACAATACGACCAAAGAGCAACACGTCCAGCGAATATGTCATATTTTTAAATTCGTAGGTAACAATTTAACAACCCTAGCGACGATTTTCGTCAAAATACGTCAAATTTAAAAATTTCAACATCAGTTCTAAGTCGGTATATACTCTATCATTCTGTCTACTCTGGCTTCGGCTTCGGCGGCCGAAGCCTTCGGCCAAAAAAACCACCTTCGGCGAAACCTTCGGCTTCGGCCTAAAACCCGGCCGAAGCCGAAGCTTTGCCGAAGGTCCGAGCAACCGTCGAAATTGAACGAAAGACTGAGTGAGTCGTGAGAGAGCGACAAACCGATCGTGTATGCGGAGGCCACTCCACTGGGAGTCACTGTCAAATACAATAAACAAACACTAACTTCTTAATAAATCATTTAATTTTTTATTAAGAAGTTAGTGTTTGTTTATTTAATTTTTTAGTCTAGTTTCGGTCTAGTCGAGTAAAACAAAGACTGATTGATTGGTCCAATTATTGTTATTTGTGAAATAATAAAGAAATTATTATTTTTTACAACAGTACAGTCAATAAAGTGGTTGTAGAATGCGTGAGCGGGAACCTCAGAGATTTCTGCTGAAACTTATTCAGGGTGTTTAGGAACAAAACATACTAAAAGTCCTTAAGTCTAGGAGGTGAGCAGGAGTGAGGGGAGGGTGACAAAAGTCTAAATTTTTGTTTTTTTGGCTAATAACTAAAATACGATGCGTTGTAGCAAAAATGTTCTACAATGAAAAAAAAACTTATTAAATTCTCTATAATTTTGATTCTACACACTTTTTCCGAATTCTCATCCTTTTTCGAACTACACGCTCAGAAAAAGTGAAAAAAAGTGTTTTATTTTTAAATATTAATTTCTAATTCTGTTTGAATAGTAGCTTTACCGCTTCTATGCTTCGTTCAGTAAGCCTGTAAGCACATCCCCCCATCCCCTCATTACACCCATTAACGCGGCAACGCACCAGTAGCACCCCTCGTGTTGCAGACGACGCAAGGCATTACGGTAACCAGCTTCCATCAGTTGGAACATACACTAATTGTTAGCCTGCTTAGTTAAATGTATAAAAAAACATTCGGGAATGGGCTGACCCCTCAAGAGTGGGGGTGGAAAATGTAGGTAATTTCTTGACGCCAAGGACAATTATAGGCGACTTACCAGCGCCTGAGGCTTCACTAAAACAATAATAGTCACTGTACCAGGGATTGTAGCAGCGGCTAATGTAGATGCCTAAGAGAAATTCCGAAACTTCCAGCGCGTCTAGTTAAAAAAACGGATGAGAATTTGGAAAAACTATATAGAATCATAGTTATAGAGAATTGAATAAGCTTTTATTTCGTTATAGAACTTTATTGCCATAACGCATCGTTTTTAAGGTTTTAGCCAAAAACTAAAACTTAGGTTCCCGCTCACGCACTAAACGACTACAAAATATAGATAGATAGATAGATAGATAGATTCTTTATTGCTCACATTAACTAAATAATACACAATAACTAAATAATACAATATAATTAATAAAAAATCACAAAATCACAAGCTTTTATTACTATCTCTAAATCAACTTCTTTATGAAACAGTCAATATAGAGGTAAACCAATAATTATTGTCAATATTGAAGTTTTGAAATAATTTTAATATTCATTGTAGCTTATAGAAAATTTTGAACAAAATTAATTACTGAGAGTCGAGATTATAAGATTATAAACCTTCGGCTTCGGCTTCGGCCGAAGGTTGTGGCGATTGCCGATTAATCGGCTTCAGCTTCGGCCAAAAATAGACCTTCTGTCGGACACTACTCACAACGCATCGCTAAAAATGTATGGAATTTGAGACATCAAATCTCATACATTTTTGGCATCTAACTTCGCTATCGAAATTAGCGAATGCAATTTGATAAGGAGCTCTGCCCTAGTAGACAAGTGGCAAGCGAATCAAGCGATTATCGTAAACGCTAACAAAATGTATAATATGCGATTTGACATATCACATAAGTCGTTCCTTCGCTAGCGAATACTAATGTCAAATCCCATACATTTTGTTGCGTTGTCGTTGGCGTTAACGATAATCGTAAATCGCTTGCCGCTTGTCTAGGGCCTCAGGAGTCCAATATCGTCATTTCAATTAATGCTTTTTTTGAGTGAAATATTTTGATGATTAAACAAAATTTGCGTAATTTTGGATAAAGCTAGCAAAATCTTAAAAAAGGCTGAGATGATAAATGATTTTTCTTTTGACCTTCCTTGTTTTGTATCCCGATTTTAATACAGACAAAATACTAAGGGCCTGTTTCACCTGCACTTTCTGATAAAGTTCCGAATAGGCTATTCACAACTTTTTTGACATATTCTCCATACTTGATCTGTCAAGATAATTGGTGGATAGCCAATTTGTCAATTACCAAGAAGTGGTGAAACAGGCCCTAAGTATGTTAGATTTCCTTTTTCACTTTGTTCAGCAGAACTCATGTTATGGCTTTCATATCTAGAGTGTACTTACTAATAATAGTAATAAGTTTCCATGTAAACAATCCTTTATTTTACTAGAGATAATTGTTATAAACAATCCTCATAACCATTTTACTTAAGATAATTACAATAACGGATATAATGTTTGCCCCACATTGGGATCGTGTTACCAATTTGCGGCAGCCTTGCCAAGTCATTAAACTTCGTATTGTTTAGTTTACAATGTTCATAATGTATTATAGTAAACTGTCGATTAATTATTTTGGCAAATATCAGGGTAAGTATTTAAAAAATGTTTTAAAAGTACAAGATTTTTTTTTGCTATACCTACTTATGCGTTAAAGTTGAAAGTTCTATAGTCTGGCATAAAAGTGAAGAAATTAAAAAGAGGCAACATCGTAGTGTCATCCCTTTCAAATCAATCTATTAAAAAATTAAATTAAGAAATTTAAAAAAACCCCCGCCAAACAACTTTAAAAAGTAATGAAATAATATATTTTACTGACTTTAAGTTTAAATAATTCCTAAGTGTAAAGTGATATTTTAGTCCATAATTGTTGTCACGGTGTGTCGGGGGACGGAAAGTTAGGTTCCTAATAATATGTAGCTCCCCTTTTTTAGCGTAAAGCTTAGATAAATAATTTCACAAGAATTGTCTCTTCTAGCCATAGACATAATATATACTGTCGTACTTCTAACAGATGCTAAATTTTAGCCTGTTGCACAAAAAAGTGACATCGCAACATGTGTGGTCGACTGGTCGGGTTTGAAATCTGTGACAAAATTGTTTGAAAACAAAACATCTATTAGCACACATGACAGCAATTTGCCCGCCCAGAAAGCATTGACAATATTGTTTTTTTTTTATGATTTTTTAATGAGCATAGCTTTGTGACTTTGAAAAAAATGATATGCGTCATGTGTTAGCGTTTTAATGCAATAAAATTACTGCTTTTATTAGAAACTGTCCTATAACGTTAAGTATAGTTTCGGATCGAGGTTTTAACTGTAGTTTATTCACTAAATCAAGCAACAACTGTGCAACATGTAAATGTGAATGGTGCAACTTCTTTAAAAAAACCATAGAAACTAGGATTGAGAAGGCTAAAGCAAAGTGCAATTAATATAAAATGACAAAGTATAAAAAAGTTTTTAAGTTCCATTTTCAAAATCGGAACTCAAGAAGCTCGTGACACGTGACGTGAGTAGTCTGTATCATTTAAAGAGAATCCACTAAAAAGTCGCGCTCAGAAAAGGTTCCGTTATCAAAACATCAATTTAGCAGTACGTCATAATATTAAGCTTCACTTTGTCAAAACCGACATTTGGTTGGCGCCATTTTTTCGAGTATTTGGAGAGCATTTTTTACCAGTCTCGTCTTCGGTAACTTGTTCCGAGTATGTCCTACGATTTGATTACTCGCTTGCGCTAATTCGAATTTCGAAAAGGGTTAATTTGAATTTAACGGATTCGGCGTTCATTAGCGTTCAATTTGCCCCAGTCACTCCCTTTTATTTCGGTTTACAAAATTCATCGTATAAATGAGTTTTTTGATAATCACCGCGATTTCGAAAGCGCCTAAAACAAACGAATCGACGACTCACCTTGCGATTGCGTTTTTAATTTGAAAATGTTCCCCGGCGCCCACGGAGATTCGGCCGGGCCTTTTTTGTCAGCCATGTCTGTTTGTTTTGAGCGCAACATCAATTATTATCAAGTTTTAAATTAGTAGAGTTGGCGAGCAGCGGGCTATCACCGTCTCCTTCTGTTTAAGGCTGTATCGTGTTGGCGTCTCTGTCGCTCGCTTGTCGCCCGAGTTTGTTTAACGCGTGACGCGCCCCGCCCCTTGTTCTTTGCAGCACGGGCGGCGACTTTGACCGGTGGCAGGCGACTTGTTATCTTTTTTTTTTTGGTCGGGTAGTCTATATTTGTTTAATATGCTGTGTAGGTACAACGGTTTGCCTTTCAACGTTAACAAGCTCCATTTTTAACTCAATCGGCATCATTTTATTAGCTTCGTTTTCTTGTTAAATTATGTATTTACCTATTCGCTTGTCGGTCGGTGCAAGTAAATTATCTTGTCACACGCTATTATGAGTTTGTAGTTGGATACCTATTAAGTATGAAGTTATACGTTTGCATAGTTGTTATTTGTTCTGTCAGTTAGTTGTATTAAATTGGTAAAAGCTTCGCTTGTTATTGCTATAACTTTAGTATCCACTAACGGCCGCACAGTGCACTCAAAGCCATTTTAAAATTACTCAACTTATTTTATAAAGTCTTTGACAGTAAATGTACGGGATTTTATGTCGTTAAAAAACCTTAAAAATTATTTTTCTAATATTATGTACTCTTTATGTTATGTTATATTATGTGTTACTGGAGGGAATATATTTACTGGTAGTTTTGATTTGCTAAGTTCAAACTAACCAATCAACAACGCTGTTATAAAGATAAAACTTCTGTCAAAAAGATTAAACTTCTGTCAAAAAGGCTCGGAAACTGACCATTAACGTCTCTCAGTGCGATCGTTAGTACATTTTTATGTCAAAATAATTTTACCACAAAATTACACCTAAATCACCCCATTTGTGGAGAAATTTTGACATAAATTGTACAAATCGTGTGAAATATAAGTGATACCATCAAAATGACACAAAATGGCCATTCCATTTCAATTTGCCTCCAAACCTCAGTTAATGAGGTCTTGTATTTAGTATATTTTTTGAACACGCGAGCCGTCGCCTAGGCGTTTAAGCTGTGTCTTTGTAATTGGAAAATATATGGCGGTCATGCCACTTTTATGGCAAGTTTTGACATTAAATCCTTGATATTTTGGGTTGGTTTATTGCATCTACGAAATTTTGCTTCTAATGCGGTCTATGCACGTAAATCATCAAGCATCATGGATAAAATATATTAAATATTATATGCGATAACAAACGTGTGGGATTGACGTCTATGATTGCCCAATATAAGTAATTAGGTACATTTAATAATATAGCTTTTTATAATGGTGGCAATTGTGGTCTTCATTTCCCAATGTGAATTCTGTAGTGTGTAAGGGACGTATAGCATTTTATACATGTACCTAAATATCACACTTAGCTGGCTCCTTAAACTGTAATATTAATATTGCAGTTTAAGGATTGTTTAAGTTTTTAGTGCCCATTTTTTGGCCTTTATCTGTAATTTTTGATTATCCATTAACTTTTTAATTTTGGGGCGACAAACTCGGGGTTGCCAGTTAAAACCATTGAAGCTCACGATCCAATGATCAGTATAGTTAACACTTGTTTTTATTTAATTTCACGCATGTAACAATCTATTTCCCCTCCACAATTAAAATTTGTCGCACATACACTGCTGGTTTTGTATGATGTGTTGTTGCTCGCGATTAAAAAGCGCAGCAATGCTCAGTGGAGTGTTAAACATAATGTTTGGAATTGGGCAAGCGCAATAATCTGCCGCTAATGTTCTAAGGGCGATCGGATACGCTCACGGATTTGTGAAATTTAATTTGATGCACGTACGATTTGTTTTTTTTTGTAAGTTGCCTGCAGTGTTTGTTTTTTATTTTATAGAATTTGTTTAAAATATAGGTACACCTAAGGCATAATTATAATACAGTCCATCAAATATGAACTAAGTACCATTTAAGTTTTAGCAAAAATACTTATTTACATTACTTATAATACATAGGTACACAATTATTCTACTTATACAGATACTAGAAGTCCCGCACGGCTTCGCCCGCGTAAATTAGGAATTTTACAGAAACCGTAAGTTTTCCCATAAAAAAAAATCCCCCGTTTTTCCCACATTTTCCTGAGTTTCTTCGGTCGTATTTGTCTTAGCGTGATAATATAATATAGCCTTTAAGTCTTACTCGATAAATGATCTATCTAACACTGAGATAAGTTTTTAAATCGGACCTGTAGTTCCTGAGATTGACGCGTTCAAGCAAACATACTCTTCAGGTTTATAATATTAGATAGGTATAGATTTTTTTTAATTATCGCTTGACAAACTCGAGTCTTGATCTAAAAGACTATGAAATGGTATAATATGGTAGTGATGATGATGATGATGAATGTAATTTGCATAGTAGCATATGCTTTCTGTTCTTAAAACAACGCCGAAACTCCCAAACTTGTATCTCTAAAGATTCAGGAGTTCTCTCAGCACCTTCCGAACCACGGTATACCAGGTATAGCTCGGTGCAAAATCTTACTTGTTGGTAGCATATGCTTAGAATACTTCTCACGAAACCGAAGTCACCACATGTTTCCCTATTAGTTTGTAGGAGTTCCCTCGATTACTTATGGATCCTTCATCAGATCACCATTTTTGTGAATATAATACCAAATTGGGATAATACCCTATATACCAAAAGAAAAATTTTGAAAATCGGTTTGTTAACCGATTTTCAAATTGTTAACGGCGGAGTAATCGTTGAATATAAGAAAACGAACATAACACCTCCTCCGTTTTGAAAGTCGATTAAAATTGTAGCCTATGTGTTATTCTGATGTATAAGCTATATTATTGTAAAGTTTCGTTAAAATGCGTTCAGTAGTTTTTGCGTGAAAAAGTAACAAACTTCCATACATCCACACATCCACACATCCATACATCCAAACAAACTTTCGCCTTTATAATATTAGTAGGAAGTAGGATGTTACGTCCATACTATTTTCCGGCTTAAATCTCTTCCGAACAATTTTCAAATTCAAAATTGCAAACATTGACAAATTTGACAGATAAGTGAAACAAAAGATACGAAAAACCATTTACGTAAAAAAGACAGTTAAAAATAGAATTTTTAAAAATATTTTTAATTTTTTTAAAAAATAGTCGCGCGTGTATCGAAAATGTAGCAATTATGACTAGTAAACAAAACACATGGAATCTCTTACCACATGTCTTGATTGCAATAAATACTTTTTTACATTTTCAATTATTTTTTCGAACAATCTGGAAAAAATCGAATTTTCGTCATAGCTCAGGAGAAGAAAGAACCAGCGATACGATTCGACGTTTAAAAATATAACTGTCTCTTTTATGTAAATGGTTTTTTTGTATCTTTTGTTTCACTTATCTGTCAAATTTGTCAATGTTTGCAATTTTGAATTTGGAAATTGTTCGGAAGAGATTTAAGCCCGAAAATAGTATGGACGAAACAGGTCTGTATAAGTACAATATCGTTGTCGAAAAGCCATAAATAGCTCAAAATAAAGAAGTAACGAAACATCTTTGTGATAATAAAAAGAGCAATATGGCGGTTTATTGGGTCGGAAAATGACAGAATAAATGACAGAATAAGTGTTGCCACCACAAAGCGGCTATTATCCGAAGTCAGCGGCGCGGCTAAACTACTGGGGTGACAGCCATTATTGCATTACAGAATAAATATTTATTGGCAACATTGTGCGACACAATAGCAAGGCGTGAGGATTAAAGTGAATAAGTTTAAAAAAAACATGAGTGATAACTGACAATGCGTAATTGTCAGTTTTTTTTTGTATCTCTACCCTCTACCTACAATCTAAATACAAAATCAACAACGTGTTTCGTGCGTGAAAATATGCCTTCGTAAAATTAAATTATTTAAATAAATTGTATTTAAAAATTAAGAAGGATTAAAAATAACTAAGACATTAATTCTTTATCCTTATGTTTTAATAAAAAAAGACTTTTTAGTGCCACAAACAAAAAAAAACATTGGTAGATATCGTTTTAAAATGGGAATCGTTTAAATGGCAAATTGCGCCTTGTATGGCAGGTGGTCTGGAACAATTCGATATTTAAATATCTATTAATTTAAAAAATTGCCTTGCAATAACTATAGGCCGAGGTTACACTAGACTTTTATATGTTCAATCTGTGAAAAGTAAATATTTGGAACAATATCTCTACATTTATCCTTTTCAAATAGTAACTATATAATAGGTCTACCAGAATCTGATGGCAAATTTTGACGGCAGATTTTCAAAAAATATCCTTGATCATTGGATACATTTTTATATTTGCATGATTCACACACAGAATAAGCCGCTAAAAGGAAAATAGGATTAAAATGTTGTATTTCAATTACCGGCATTGCTAGAGTCAATTTAATATTTCACATTTTGTCATCAGATTCTGGTAGACCTATAGTTAGAAAAAAAGTGTACCCACACTTATTTAAAAAATAACTTTTATAACTATTTCACTTTTATAAGTTTTCATAAGCTGTAAATAAATTGTTTACAAAGAGTAAACTGACATGACATAATGCCAATATCTTTATTTCTGAAAAAGCTACGCTAGTTACTAATTAGTAAATATATTGTCAAAAATCAACAGTTTTTGATATTTTTATAGTTTTGCCCAAGTGTAAACGAAGCCGAGGCCAATTTATAATCAACAAATCGATTCGCATTCCCAATCAAATTAATATTTATTTCAATTATAACCACAATATTATGCCATTTATTACCAAATGGCTGTTTCCTTGGGTTTGGAATTAATTTACCTCTGAATTTCATCACAATGATCTTTATATCATGAGCATAAAGGTGATGTAGGAGGTAGAATATATGTGAACTGGTAGGCAGGTGTAGTGACAGATGTGAGAATGTTAAAGTGCGAACAACGATGTAAGTAGTTACTAGACATGTAATTAAAAAAGAAAAAGCAATTCGTAATGGAAGCTGTCGTTAGCTTTAATAAATATAACATATTTTATATGATATTATGTTACTTTGCTATTCTACACGAATAATAATTAAAAAAAAATACTTTTATTATTCGTCTCCACAATGAGCACTCGCCTTAAATTTTGGAATTCATTTAAACTTATCTATTTAATTTTTTTAAATTTTACATATCGTATTCTTTTTTTATTCCAATTTTGAAATTCGTAAAACCTTTATTATTCAAATTTTGGAATTCGTGCAAACTTCTTTTATTCCAAACATATTAAATGAATATGACTTAAATGGAATCGCAGAAATAGCCTAAGTGACTGGGTAGTTAATTTTCACGATACCATCGTCTGGCAAACGTCCACGTGGTTATTAGTAGAATTAATCTCCATATCTACAAAGTAGCAGTTGTAATTACTTTGCTCTTTTGTTTTTTTATTTGTAACTTGTAAGATGCCAGAGATAGATGGTAAACATCCAGAGCGACGGCTGCACTAATGTTAGTAAATAATTTTGATTCTTTGCGCCAGCTAAAAGATCTATATTTTATTCTCCTTGTTCTATCAGAAATAATATAAATAATGACACAACTACAAAAAGTCCTTCAGGCAAAAATTTGGGAGTTGTTTGGGAGCCATTTTGAAAATGGTTGAGTTTTAAATTGGCATATTTATAGTCCGTCAAGAAAGTGAAGAAATTAAAAAAAATTCTTAGATTGATTTGAAAGGCATGAAGAAATTAAAAAGTGGCACTACGATGTTGCCACTTTTTAATTTCTTTACTTTCTTGACAGACTATAGATAACGCGACTTTTCCTGTATAATTTTTTTATAGACCGTAGCCAATGATGAAAAACTCAAAGCAGATATGTTACTACCGCGCGCGTTGTGAAGATTCAAATAAGGCCCAATTGGGCCGTCTGTTGTTTAGTCTGCATCGAGCGCAGTCACGAACGTGCTGCGTTTTCTCCTACCTAAATAAATTGAAAATGACGTCGTGCGTGTATCAAAAAGTACCAATTATGACTCGAAAGTAAACAAAACACATGAAATCTCTTACCACATATCTTGATTGCAATAAATATTATTTACATTTTCAATTATTTTTTCGAACAATCTGGAAAAAATCGAATTTTCGTCATAGCTCAGGCGAAGAAAGAGACAGCGATACGATTCGACGTTTAAAAATAGAACTGTCTCTTTTATGTAAATGGTTTTTCGTATCTTTTGTTTCACTTATCTGTCAAATTTATCAATGTTTGCAATTTTGAATTTGAAAATTGTTCGGAAGAGATTTAAGCCGAAAAATAGACGTATGGACGTAATATATCTGTGTAAGTAGAATATCATTGACCGTAGCCTACTCTGAGTTTTAAACATTTTTGGTGGCAAAATTATAGGTTTCTTAAATATTTTAACAGTTACAATAAAGGTAGTAAATATTTTAACTGTATTTAATAGTAGTAACAGGAAAACTACTGTAATTTCACCTATACTAACAAACAAACAAACAATTTTGTCTTTATATAGATTAGCGTAATCGCAATGAACAATAATTATTATAAAGACAATCCCATCTTAGATTTCCAACTACCATTTTGTTTTTAATTAAAATAATGGCTTACGTGTATGGTGAAGAAAGTCTTTACCGATAAGAGTGCTAATTATTTTAATTATAATTTGTTATTTGTCATTTATATAACTGTTAATAATACATACTGAAAGCTAACTATCATCACAATATAAAAAGATTTGCCTAATCATAGTACTTAGACAAACCCTGAGATGTGACCACTAAATTGCACATAGAAGCAAATTGTCGGTAGTTAATATTCGATAGTTACGATAGCGAAGGTAGATATATTATCTACTGTATAGAATTAACATAACGCGCCTCTCAGTGACACGGCGTTCGTCAAATCCTTTTACCACAGAGTAACTTAAATATCCTTTTACATTTTCAGTATCTGATTTTGCTATCAAAACTATTAAAAGCAATATATGACTAAATACCTAGCAGTAGGTAGATACCAAACGTAATTATGTTGACAAGCTATCTAAGCAAAATTACTCACAATCATCGCATTCTTTGCTCAGATCATTTCTTTATCTGTGGTCATTCTGATTATAAATAAGGTGGAACGCGTCACGAATTATTATAAAAAACTTTTCAGGTTGCATTCCATTTTCAAATCGCTGTCATCCACTTGTCACGGGATGTGCCCCGCTGGGATTGTTATCGATTGTAAAGAAAACGAAATGATATCGATTTTTAAATAGGTGTGACGTTGTATTTTTTTTTTTATTTACGGTAAAGTAGCTCTAAACAGCATAATTTCTGCTACTGGAAGAAACTATAACGCGTCATAATATTATATAAACTTTACCTAATACAAAATTATGTGCCTAGTTAGATTATACCTAAAATGGGAACAAAGTACTGTGCTAGCAATTTTCACTGTCTATTTAATCTTAACATTTTAACTCGGCTAATAACTTTTTCACTAGACGCAAAAACTTCTAACAAGGAATTAATTATATTTGTTTATTAAACATACGATGAAAGCAAACAAAAAACTAGTTAACGACAAAAAGCATTTCACATTTTCTTAATGCCTTCGTAATAACGTAACCGCAGTCGATAAAAAATCGATATTATACACATCGAGTCGGCGATTTCTCGGAACAGTATAAACAGAAGCACGCGCGAATGATTGCGAGGACAATACGCCATTTTTTATTGTCCTTTCGCGCTATTGCGGATTTGATAACTGACATCAAACTGAGTCATTAAATAGCTATCGGGGAAGGTACGGCCCTTAGTCAAGTTGCATTCTATAGTGCCACAGTGCCACATCACAGCTAATTTTCAAATTAAGAATGTTTTAGAATTGACCTCCCGGTTGATAAGCGATGAGATATTATGAAAATGTCATACATAGTTTTTTTCTATCTCGACATAATCGAACGCTAAAGGTCCAGAGCCAACACGTTTTCATTATCGCTTCTTTATAGAATCGCCGATTTTAAATATATGGAGTTGACATGAGTCGAATGTCGACTTCATATTGTCGAACGATTATGTCAATTCCATACATTTTTGATAGGCGATTCTACAAAGAAGCGATAAAGAAAACGTGTTGGCTAATCTTTAAAAGAGTAGACTGGTAATAATTTCGCCAAGGCTCATCACGTCTGACGTAATAATTTAACAGACATTAGGGTTTTTGTTCAGTCCTTCCGAAAAAAGGACTAGTTATACAGAATTCAAGTTTGCTCGTTATATACATTTTTAACGTTGGACTGTGGATGTGTTGGATTGCAAGTGAAATATTTTGTCTTATAAGTTCAATCTAGAAGTCAATAAATATTATATAGGTCTACCAGAATCTGATGGCAAAAAGCGAGAAAATAAATTGACTACCAATACCGGGGTAATTGAAATAAAACATTTTGATTCTTTTTTTCCATAAAGCGGCTTATTCTGTGTGTGAAACATACAAATATAAAAATTTATCCAATGATTACGCCAGATTTTCTAAAAATATCCTTAATTTTTAGAAAATCTGGCGTCAAAAGATTCTATAGTTTTAAAGCAATGCAGCATTTATGATTTAAGCAGGACCTCTGACAAGGCAACACTACGTCATCCGCAACAATGAAAAAGCTGCTTCTAATGTATCTTCCAGTATGAAATCGGCTTTAACACTTCTTCGTTTTCCCTTGCACTTGTGACACTTCCAGGCCCGGTCCCATCCCTAGTGACAGTTATGACGTTTGGGCGTGGCGCAGCGCCCTCTTCATTTATCGAGCCATTTGCCAGCCGGAATGCGACGTCATCAGAGCCGAACGGAGCGTGTAATAGAATAACCCCCCCCCCTCCCCTTACCCCCTCCCCCCTACACCCGGTGACAAAACTTCCCCGGCGCGAATGTTAAGTGTAGTGTCGATTATTGCTTCTCTAACTCCTTGGGCGTTATGACGTTATTCTTGCTGATGTCACTTTCCATTTACTTTTACACTATTTTCCAAAACTACTATCATTTATTAGAAGTAACTAAGTACTAATGTCTACTCTACTATTCATGTCTATCTGTCTTTCCTTCTCTTTGTTACCTCTTCAATCTAAAGACACTGAACCGATTTTAATTAAAATTGAGTAAAAATACTTAGGTACAGCTCTAAGAAATGATATATTTGCTTATTACTGTCATCTGTACTTTGTATTTTTACATTAAGATGGATAAGTTTTATAGTGTACTAAAATCATCATCATCACCTTGATGAGTGGCAGTCTTCCACAGTGCGTTTTTCGCGTAACTTTCTGCCGCGCACTGTAAAACTCTGGAATGAACTGTCACCAGCAGTATTTCCGGACCGATACGACCTGCAAACCTTCAAGAAAAGAGCGTATACCCAATTAAAAGGCCGGCAACGCACCTGCAGCTCTTCTGATGTTGCGAGTGTCCATGGGCGACGGTAGTTGCTTACCATCAGGTGACCCGTTTGCTCGTTTGCCCCCTTATTTAATAAAAAAAAAAAAAGTACTTTAAAATATGTTATAATCCCTTGACCATACTCAGCATTGACGTCAAAGTTTGAACTTCCTCAATCGTTTTACGCTTCTTTATTTGTTAGCCAATTTCAGCTAATATTATGTTAATTATTTTTAAGAGCTATCAGCACTTTAAAATAATTAACATAATACATTTAAAACATACATAATATACATAACACATAAACTAAGCGTAGAAAATGCTCTATGCCGGTTCTCTACTTTACCTTTGTTTTAATTTTTATTTAACTATAATATGACCGAACATTTTCGCGGGATAAAAAATATCCTACGTCCTTTTTCGAGACTCAAAGTATCTCCATACCCAACTGGACGAACGCCTCCGTGGTCTAGTGGTACAGCAGAGCGCGGTTCTTGACTCTGAGGTGGTGGGTTCGAAACATATGTTATTTCCAAGTTTGGTTAGGACAATGCAGGCTGATTGTCTGACAAGTAAGATGATCCATGCGTCGGATGGGCATGTAAAAAGTCGGTCCTGCGCCTGATCTCTGCCCGTCGTTTCGGTCTTCCGTCCCACTGGGTTATGAGAGTAAAGGCATAGAGAGTGCTCTTGTGTACTGGGCACACACTTGAGCACTATAAAATTACTCCTGCGTAGCTGGCCTGGTTTCAATGAAACCGGCCACCGTCACCGAAACCGGCGTGGGAGCTATTATTATTAAATCCAACTAAATCGGTTCAGCCGTTTGGCCGTGAATAAGTAACAGACTGACGGACAGACACACTTTAGCATTTATAATATTAGTACTATGGATATGGATTTTTCAAGAGCTTGCATAAAATAACCATAGAGCAAACTACGCCGGTACTCTATTGACTTTTTTTTTATTTTTAATCATTCAGTTTTTTGTGACCGTCTAAGCTTTTATTCATTAAGTTTTACTACCAGACTTTAAATCCATTTCAGTTAGCAGTGTAATTGTGAATGGAATTCGCAAGGGTCGCCTGTCGGCACTCGAGGGGCGCTCGCTAAATCGTCAACCTAATCCCGGGGATCACTAAAGGGATATCGAGATCGTGATTTGCGACATCACTACGTGATTCCAATTTTAATTTGTGACGTTGTTTTTTTAATTCGTTTCGATAACGGCGTAAGTTTAGTTAGTATGCGGCTATTGTTTTGTGAAAATATGTATTTATATTTATTGTAAATTATAAATAATTGTATATATAAATATTATGATGTTAATAGCTTCTTTTTTTTTTAATCTCTTTTTATTAAGGGATTTTAGCACACATAGTGGCTATGTCAATTCCATCTTGTTTATAAATCAACTTAACACTAAAATTATTTTTAAGAAGCTATTAACGTGGTAATATGTTTTATCATTTCGTAAAAGGCTGAATAGTAAATAATAATTAATTAAATTATTGAAAAGCTCTTTACTCTATTTAATGTTAATTCATAGTAATAACTTTAAAAAATCTTTTTTTTTGGTGTGTTTTAAACAAAAGAAAGTTTACAATAAGATTTAATTGTTTAAGATTTGATTTAAATATTTTTTTTTTAATTCTAATAGGAAAAATATTGCTAATCCCAATAAAAATAGGGGCGAAAGTTACAATCTATACAAATAGAGTCAATAATCCGCGATTACTCAGTGTAACCCCGCATTAGGCACGCAGTCGGACGACAATAAATCGGGATGGGAATAAATCTAAATCGGCGTTGACGTTTAGATTGTGCTATATTGTTTCCCACTGTTTTCCCAAAGCGGTGCGTTGATGATAGAAAATTGGCGCCATTCCGAGCGCCTTGATCGATTGCGGTGACAGATGACACTTGACAGGTAATTTTTTTTTCATTCAGCGTCTTTAGGCTGTGACATTTTCTAGATTTTCCCACGAGGCACGACAAGCTTGTGCTTGATAGAAATATAAAAACAGAATATATAACATGGAAGGGAATCATTTCCTGACTCTTGTCAATATAATATTAAATGGTAGGTGCAGTGCTATAGGTGCTACACGGTAGGCAGAAAATTTAAAAACAAAAACACTTTTTAACGAACGTTGAAAATTGATAGCTATATCAGTAGAGACGACATAAGTCTCAATTAGAGACGGTCGGAAGTCGCTGGGAGGGCCGAATTAACTAACCGCCTAAAATACCCCAAGGGCTCTTAAACCGATGATGATATAAATCTGAATTTCTCTGTCGGATATTATTAATGACCACACAAGCATATTGTACATTCGGGGTCTAAAATACTTTGTTCTGACCACACAAGTAAGGTTTATTGTACTTTCGGGGTCTACAACATATTTTGTCAATCTCCACTGTTACGTAGCTTATATATAGTCCGTCAAGAAAGTGAAGAAATTAAAAAGTGGCAACATCGTAGTGTCATCCCATTTTTCTTAGATTGATTTGAAAGGGATGACACTACCATGTTGCCACTTTTTAATTTCTTCACTTTCTTGACAGACTATTATACTATTTGATCTATACTTGTAGAGACTGACAATTATTATGCACAGGCTAGGAAAACCATTTTTAACTGACTTCCAAAAAGGAGGATGTTATATGTTGGTCTGTTTATATTTTTGTGGTACTTAGATGACATTGCGATTAGTTGCAATTTTCACAATTTTTAAGAAGGCGGCCATTATTTCTGTATTGGCCATGCCATGGATGATTGCCATAATATAAAACTTTAAATATGATTTATTGCCACAAGAAAATTAATAGCTTTTCACAGACTCTAAATCCTGTAAGCAATGAGCTTGGCACTTACAGTACAGTTACGTACTGTATTAATTTACAGTAATAACTAATAAGAAAATTTAAGATCAATAAAATATTATGTAGGTACTTCTCGTTTTAGCTACCGTAGAGCAATATACCATAAAACAAAATTTTACGTTCATGAACTAATTAATTACATTTTTGATGACTTCAAAACCATTTAATCTTGTATGATTTGATGGCTAAAATAACGATATCTTAAACATTTTATATTTAGAACTTTTTTTACGTCCAGAGTGGTCCAGAGACAAATGTATTGTTCCATTTTCAAATGATATGTCACTTGAAAACTCTCAACGCAAATCCTTCTTCGAGTCTTTATGTTCTCGGTCATAAGAGTGAATTTCGTTCGTTTATTTTTGTTCTTTTTTTCGGTATTGTCACAAATATATCTGTCAGTGGGGCGTTTTGTTGTAGGTTTTAGCGGCAACACATGGTAATAATTTGTTAAAGACCACACAAACTCGGGATTATTATTAGGCGACGACGAATTTGTTATACTTTTAACGTTTTAGCTAATAAACGTTTAATGAATATTAATGAAGAGATAATTTGTGGTGACGGTAATTTTTTAAAACATCAAAGACTTTTTATCGCGTGGAACGTCAGCTTTTATGTTGTGCAAATTATGAATTTATATTAAAGTTTGGTTTAAGTATATAGATTTTACTTTTCAACATGTAGGTCCAAATTCCAAAGTTTGTACGGTCTTCTGTTCCATTTATTCCCCTTTTCTAAGGATCTGTTTCAAAAATCTTCAAAAATGATGGACATCTTAACCGGAAGTTTCGTTGCTACCTATATTAAATGGCTGGCAGACAAATTTTTGATAAGTCCTTCGTCACTTGTTTCATGTTTGATGGTAGACATTTTTTAAAAACATAAAATGTCAAATAGCACCTCCCCCCACAGACACAATAGATTTTCAATGTTGATGCGGCAGCCGGCTGCCGCTTGGGGAATGGGGATTGATGGGTTAATAAACAATACATATAATAATTTCTAGCCAAATAAATTACCTTCGGATATAAATAATCTAACTTCTTTGAAGTGCATTTAAGGATGTATATAACATTTACAAATTCAGATATTTTGACCTAAATTCGAAATATGTAGTAGAATAAAACATCCTGCATCAACTAAAAAATCAATACCTTACCGACAAGTTAAGTGAAATAATTCATTTTAAAATTTCCATGTATCACACGTAAACGTGCCGGAAGTGTTATAATTTTTGAGAATTCGTCAGAATTGGAAACTTTGTAACAAACAGAAACTCCTAAAAAACTGCTATCAGTTTCTTTGTACGATTTGCGATTTTTTAAGCCCAAAAAAAAGTGGGCTATTTAAACCAGTCGGCTGCGACATATACATCCTTAATATTAAAAATTGTATAGCCCGTTATCACAGACATTAGTCTAACAGCCAGTAGACATTTTACTCGAATTCTATTAGTTTATTTTGAACGTTACCGATGTATCTTTCACGTTCGAAATTTAAATCGCCACAAATCACAAAACAACAACCGAAACGTCACTATTAAAAGATTATCTCTCATCCTGTACTTGATTATGAATAACTAGATACATCTGTTTGAATTTATAAATAGAACACGGTGCAATATAATGATATTATGTAAAAATCATGCATCTAAGGTGAAAGACTATATGCAATATGTGCCTAAGATATCACAAATTTTATGTAAAAGTCACAGTAACACTTAATGACATTATTTATAAGTTTATTAGAGCATAGGAATACCGAATAAAAAATATTACAAACTTTACTGTATTTTTATAGTAAAAAGTAGATTTTAATTTTAAATAAGTGTCTGCCTTGTACATACCCACATTTTCATTACAAGTGACATACATTTTATCTGTACGACTTTTTTTCAAACATCTATGCACGGCTATAAATATCTCGCCATTCGCTAGCACCAAGCTACCCCACAGTCATATGTCTTTATTCCGTCTAATAACAATTTAGACAATTATGCGACAAAAGGAAGTGTTCTCCCCCGGGGCTGGATGCCCACATTATTGCCACCAGTGATTTACACGCGTGACGAAACCAAATTGAAATATCTATTAGTCATCATTACTGATTCTATTTATAAAATATCGTTGCGATGAACTGTCATAATGTAGAGCGAATTTAAATATGGAATTATGTAATTCAAATTAAGAATATTGTTGCTTTTTATTGACATGCACGTAGAACCAATTAACATAATATTAATCCAATGTTAATGATTTTTACATTAACCAAATAAAACTTAAAAGTTAAAAGTAATAGAGCTTACAGATTTCCCGTACTTGAAAAAATTTGAAGAATTGCATTTCAAACTAAGGATGATCTCTTTTCTTTTGTCGTAGAATGGGCATTGTCCAAAAAAAATCACATGTACTTTTTATATTTTTTTTCGTTAAAATAGGGTATTTTAAGAATATAAATTAAATAATTTTGAAATTCATTGGCTAGTTTTTTCTCAATAATTTTTTAAAGTTTCGCTCTGACGTCATCATCGGCCGCCAATTGACCTCTGCATATGTTTTAAATTTCTTTTCAATCTTATTTATAATGGCTGGTTCGTCAAATGCAAGTTCTCATTGTGTGAAAGCTGATACGAGAAGCTTAAAAAAAGTTCGAAACGTAATGTTGGTCGAATTTATTGGTAATTTAACGCCATTGAAGGTCAAACAAAGGTTAAACGTATTTGTTCAAAAATATAAGTAACTAATAGGTATTTTTTCGTTTATATACAGAAAAACGATCACTGACCTTATTCCTCGAAATGTTTTTGTAATGAGCAAAATTAAAAAAAAAATGGACAATCCCCATTCTCTATCCCACTTTTATCTGCCATCATTACAGTAAAGTATTTGATAATAACACTCAATAAACCTTATCAGTAATGTTATCATCAAAATATCTGACGCAGAAAGAACATCAGGGTACATCTGATTAGCATTTTATGTCTGTGGTAAAATGATGGTAAAGCAGCATCGCAGCGTATTCAAAATTCAAAGTCGATAGTAGAAACCATAAACCAATAAATAGCGTATAAAAAAGTCAAGTGGTTGTCTGAGAGCCTCAAATGGTTTGTTTTGACTACTTACGTCTGAAGAGGTAGTAAAAATATTTATCAACTGTCTGTTACTTCAAATCTTGAGTTCAAAGAGCCGAAACACTCAGGGCTGAAAAACTTGAATTTAGTTAACTACGGTATGAGATTTGATCGTAATAAGCTTCTGAAAGTATGTTTTAACTGGTCGTGGAAGTAGATGACCTTCTTTTAATTGGTTTTCAGTAGAAAATAGGTAAATATATTATATTAGTTTAGACTTTCCCTAGTAGGTATAAAGATAGTAGAGTTCTTATACTCTATTAGAATATTGCATAGGTACTCTATCTAGGTACATTAACGAATTTTTCTCCTCACGTATGCCGTTTACATGTTTTATGTTATGCTAATTCTAACACGTCACATTCATTCTCATATAAATAATTAAGAACAAAATAACCCTTATTTGATAAGTGTGTATGTGACAATATTATGTATGACTTTGCTTATAAGTTTCAATAGATTTTCATTAAATAGACACTTGGAACCCTGGTCCCCAGGGAAAGACCCAGGACGCTTCTTGTCCTGTAAAATGCGTGGTTGCCGCTCGGTTAACAAAACTGCAGGCAACATCTAGTTTGAATCTAAAACGAGTACGGTACGTAGGAAGTATATCAGTTAGGCCGACGGCGGCGATAACCATCATGCTGTCACGGGCACTGCACTAACTGCCTCACTTCACGCGTGCAACCTTTTTGCCGCGTATCTTTGGCCGCCATTTTTTTTTTCAAATTTGGAACGCCTTTAATTTATGCTCGACTTTTTCACGAAAATTTAAGCGCCAATTACTTTTGACGGGCGCCGCGGATCGCAATTTTCAGATTCCAGCGATGAAATAAATGTGCGCCACAGTTTTTTGAACTTATCCAATATTTTTCTGAATATAGCTTTGTTTACAGGCATTATCAAAAAAGTATGAAATTATAATATTATATTTTCGCGGACATTTTTCCCACTTTATAAATCATGAAAGCTCCAAAAATTTATAAATTTTATTGTTTATTGCGAAAGTGCCGTAGATTTTCCACGGCATACGTCTTTTATCAATACTCGAAGCATCATTATTCCAAATTTTTATCAAAATTGCTCAGATGCTAGCATAAAGAGGTATCAGGTAACCAACAATTAATTAGACATACTTGAGTATTTATAACATTAGAATTTAGATATCCCATTAATAATTGCTAACCTTAAATACATAGCTCACATAAATTTAATATTGTTTGCAAAATTATAATGATACGATGATTACGACGCATAAATATCAATTAATATGAAAATTGATTGCTTTATTATAATGGCGTACTACTCATGTTGACTAATTCGTTTACTAATGGCTCCTAATGAGAGCTGTAGCGTGGGCACAGAAACCTTGACGCAAATTATAACTTTGAGCTATAATTAATCGCAATAATCGTTGTTGTGTGTTATTTAAAATCTTTTTTTAGAATTAACTAGGCACTGAAGAACAAGAAATTGTTACGTCACCAAAGACACAGGTTAAGTGCTCTAAGTGGCTCTAAGATTGTACAATAAATACGCTTCAGAAAATAAGCAACTTTTTTTTTCTCTTATAATGGCACTTCGGCTATAACCATGGCCAGTGTCGAGTATAATATTATGGCGGGAAAACAATATTCTTTAATACAATTTTTTCTATATTATCGTCAGGTCAGTCAGGTCTAAAGTCTAGTCGAAATCTAAGTATAAAGTCAATACAGTCAAGAAGTCAAGTCGGTCGATTCAGTAAAGTGGTAGGACGCTTTACTGAAACTTTCGATGGAGTTTTGGAGGGAACACAAAAGAGCACGTTTCTGGTTATTACATCACTTTCCCACACTTGTGCACGATAACGAATATTTAATGGTTAATATCCTACTAATATTACACATTAAAAACCCAGATAACACAATTTTAGGAAAATAATACAAAAACACAACATCACTCTTTCACATTCTCCAAAAACATATTTAAGCAACTTTCCTAATAAAAAAAATAGGGCTGCGAAAGCAAAATTTCCTTAATTTTTAGAAATGCAGCCTTACAGCATAGACTCAAAAAGCAATAAATATCACTGTTATGAATTATTTGACTACAAACTTCTTAGAATGAAACTCAAATCTAAAAAAACTTTAGAAAATATAACTACTCAGGGTAACGTCCGTGGTGGTGGTAACGTACAATACTGTCACCCAATCTTAAAAAATTTAAAGTTTTGAATATCGAACGCGTTCGTGCGGTGAACATTTACTTTTTTCGAAATGTAACTGGCCAGTAAATGGAGTTCCCAAGTATTTACGTAAAAAAGTAATTCACAAGTCTTGGGTGATGGTCAACGGTTTGGAACCTGATGGTACCGCTGGTACTACGTGCGCGGTGTGAACTGTGAGAATGTGGTTAGAGATGGTTTGTGGCATATTTATAATGTTATTGATCATTTTACTTCGAGTTGTCAAATTGTTTTTTTTTTTTGACGGCGGCGAAACTTTTTCTTTCTCAGCGCCCTAATAACACTGATCGGATCAAATAGGAAAAGGTAGAGTTATCCGTAATAGTTCGAGAAGCAGCAGCAGTTTGTTTTAGTAGCGCTAACCTAGCTTTAAAAGTGCTAGTGAATACAAATCCCCTCAAAAAAACCTCAGAAACTGAACATTAATGAAATTTAAAAAAGTTTAGAATCTGCGTGCTCTATGGCCACTTTTTGAAAATAGAACATCTCGCCGGCCAGGAAACTCAAACCTTTTGATTAACTCAATCTCCTCTAACATTAATCTAAATAAAAAAGCTTACCGGATACTTATCCTTAATTAAGAAGCAAAAACACAAATATTGTTACGGCCCATTACGTCGGTTTGTGTGTCTGTTTCTGTCTGTCCGTCAGCGACACTCATACGGAGCAAATAAGCCATGGTACGAAACGAGGCATTCAGTCGAAACGGCTTTAGAGATTGTTTTGATAATGCCGATGAGAAAAAAAAGAAAAAATGTACTTTGACTTAACGACAAGGTTAATATGTCGACTTCAAATACGTTTGTTTTGACAAAGAGTCATAATTAAAAGTATTCTTTTAAAAGAATTAGGGGTAATTAAATTAGTACTATAGTAATATAATAAATAATAAGTTAAACAATAAATACTTATCATTAACATCTTATACATAAGTTTTGTGGTCAGAAGTTAGAATTTAAATATTTTGTAGCTCTACCAGCTAGACAGGTACATTTAAAAAATCGAACGCTTTACTTTTTTAATCAATCAATTTCGAAACGGCAAAGGAACACACGTAAATCCTGTTTCGCCACGCTTTTTGCGCTAATCTGTGGTCGAAAAAAATCTTTTTTAAGGTTTTTCTGGTGCATTCTTTGTCGTAACAAGGCCGGCTGAGGAAGGATATTCAATTTATTCTTGTTAAGGTGCTGTCGTGTCCTTTGTTCATGTATCAACTGTATCATGGTAGTTAAGACACAATCGTAATCAAACGCTTTGTGATCGACACGATTTTTACAGAATTTTCTGGCTCGGAACGAAGTTGGAAGTGATGTGTTCATGTTACTAATCGTTTTTTTAGGGTTCCGTACCCAAAGGGTAAAAACGGGACCCTATTACTGAGACTTCGATGTCTGCCGTCTGTCTGTCTATCTGTCTGTCTCCAGGCTGTATCTCAAGAACCGCTATAGCTAGACTTCTGACATTTTCACAGATGACAAAAATAAAATATAATAAATATTTAAGGGGGGCTCCCATACAAAAAACACAATTTTGCCTACTTTCACTCTATAACGGAACCCTTCGTGCGCAAGTCCGACTCGCACTTGGCCGTTTTTTTTTTTAATTAAAGTTTATTACTAATCAGTATTTTTTTGTAATGTATGTAGAAGTCAATGGGTATAATTTTGTCGGCAAATTTTTTCGTAGCTAGATAGGTAACTAGCAAAATTTTATATTAACCTTTCCTAATAAAAATATATTTTACATAACTAGTAAAAGTCTGCCCTCAAGTTTCTACATAATATGTGCTATAAGCTATTTTTGCTGAAAATACTTCATGCGAGAAACTGACTATTATTTATTATGATAATAAACGAAATCATCTTGTAAAAAAAATAATTAAAGCACCCTATTATATATGAAAGGGCTAAGGGCTACATAAGATTTCGATTATTTCCAAAACAAAATTAAAAAAAAAGTATTTTCCTAAACAAAGTGAAGTGCAACATTCGCACGATATTTTTATGCACATGTCGACACATTTTATCGATAAAACGCAGCGCAGTTACCGATATCGATTAGGAGCTATACCTGTCAGGGTGTACAATGAAAAGGAATTCGTTCAGGGTCAAAAGCGTCCGACATGGACGTGAAGGCATCGAGGATTTAATTATTTAACGTGACAACTGACAAGCTAGTGATGTTACCGAAATGTCGATGTTATTAATAGTTTTAAATGGAGATTCTTCTTAAAATGAGATGTCGGAATAAAATTTCGTTGCTGTGTTTTCCTAACCCGCTGGATCAATTCTGAGGAAATTTTATGTTTATCCGGTAGGTTTGAGAATCCGCCAATTTGGCTACAGAATTGCCATGACGAGTTCTAATTAGTAATTCTGAGCACCTTATAGTCATTTCCCGAGAATTAGGTTTTGTCATAATCAAATGCTAATCATATTTTGTCAGGTGTGATTATTAAGCAGGATACACATTAATTAAAATTTTATTTGTGTTTGGATCAAGAGGGTTATTAAGATTTAATTTGACTGATAAAATTTATTTGAAATAATTTCCATTTTTTTTTATTTACTACCTTCACTTATTTACCAGCCATTCTTTACATAAAATTTTGAACTGCAATAATATACAGAATTATAAATTTGTTTTTCAAAGCGAATAATATGCAATACCTATTATATTTACAATTTATATCATTATTTAAGATCTCAAGTCTCAAACAAGTTTTTTTAACAATAAAAATTAATGTAGAGCCAAGTTAAAAACAAATTGTATAATATAATAAACAAATCACACTTTGCCAAAATTCTTACATAGGTACATAATTATACAAACACGAATGACAGAAAGTAATATCTCATTTAGCTATAAGGTATACGTATATCTAGGACTATGAAAATACAATCATTTAGGTCAACATACAACAAAAGTCAGGTCTCAGACTCAACAGTGTACAATCGCCTTAAGACCGTGTCTGATTGGGTATTTTTAACGCGGTCTTAACGATGTCTTTGGTCTTAGTTTTAGTCTTTTTAGTACAAGGGGATTTAGACCTAATTGAGGTCGATTCGCCAAGGATGCGATTAGCCCGTGATTAATAAAGGTTTGATTACGCCGACGTTATTGTTGCTAATTCTTAAATAATATTTTCCTTTGAATTGTGACATCATCGGATTTTGGATAGACTAATCAGTGATGCACGCTTTTTATCGACAAGTTTTTTGACATTACTTAAAAACTTTTTTTTTGTGATTGTTTTTTTCTTTAAATTTGTTGGCTCTTTATTAATATTTTATCTACTTTATAGTGTTTTCATTGAAAATATTTCTAAAAATATTAAATAAACTACAATTTGCACTATACAGGTTGTACTAGATTTTATGCCAAATGATAATGGAAAATGCAAATGATATAAAAAAAGAAAAAAATGGAAAAAAGAAGTACAAAATGCAGTGTGTTTCCAACTTAATCCCTATTTATGTCAGAACTCGGAACGTTAAATTTTACGTACATAAATGGCAAAATAATCACCGATTATTACAATTTAAGATGAAATGCCAACGAGATGACAATACTAGGCCGTAAAGAGGGTCGTTAGGTTTTAGTGTGAGTTTAGTACTTGTGGCAAACCACACCCTCAGTTATAGTACCATGGAGGTCGGTTATTGAAACTTTTTTAAAACTGCCAATTGTCATGTACAATGTAAAGTCAAAATAATCTGCTCTATTTTTTTAAACTCAATTGTTAATTGTAATTTGATTAACATTGCCGCATAATTTAATACAAAACGTGTACCAAGAAAATAAAATAATTTTTCTTCGCCTAAAAACAATTTTGATTATGATTTAAAGAAGGTAAAATTTCGCATCCATTATCAGTGTTGATTAGCTTTCCACTTATCAACAAAACAATTACCTTCGCGCTAGTAAATACATATTACACAGTAAGTGTGAACCGTAAAAATATTAACAAGTCAATTTCAAAAAACAATTATTTCTGTGATAATATTTAACGAAAACAACGGATGCTCCATTGTTCATATCCGGCTTACTTATTAGAAAACTCATAAAAGATAAGAAAAGCTAAAAAGATAGTGCTAAGTGTGGTAATTATTTGAAACAATAGTTGATTTTCGTAAACGCGAGGTGTGAAGTTAACGAAGAAAATATGTATGATTTATTCTGTAGTTTTGCTTTTTTATATTCCTATGTACTTACTAGAAGAATAAAAAAATTTTCGATGACAAGTACATTGGGCTAAATACGTTAATGCCTTTACCTAAAAAGATATGCGAAAAAAGCAGAGCCCGTATTATGGCGCTCGTTAAATGTCGGGGTGTGTTTTTATTACGTTTTATGGTACATTTTAGCGCTGCGGGCTTTTTATTAGTCATAGACTCGAATAATGTTTTAGTGCCTGATAACGCGAGGCTTTCATTTATATGGCTGTTGACTGTCGAAACGGGTTAAGAGGTTAACCAGGGGTTCGACATACGTTACTATTTATATCGACACTTTATTGTCTATCGATAACCTAATTGACAAGTGACATCCCTAGTGGCCATAGCTTAGACATTATCTTTGACAGTTTTTTTTCTTTTGTTGCAGATGGTCAATCGAATCATTTGAACCTATTCAACTCGAGGCCGCAGCCGAAGAAGAAACGAAAATCGAGAACGGCGTTCACCAATCACCAGATATTCGAGCTGGAAAAGAGGTTTCTCTACCAGAAATATCTTTCGCCGGCCGATAGAGACGAGATAGCCAGCTCCCTGGGCCTCTCGAACGCTCAGGTCATAACGTGGTTCCAGAACAGACGGGCGAAGCTCAAAAGGGACATGGAGGAGCTGAAGAAAGATGTGGAAAGCGCCAAGGTCCTGTCGGCGCACAAGAGTTTTCTAGAAAACGTGACAGATCTTGGCATACTGAAGAAGAAAGCCATGAGCATAGGAGCCAGCGAGGAGGCGGCCACGAACCTGGTGGTCAACGCGTCCAAATGAAACGAGGCGGCGCGGGCTCTCGCGCCGGAATACGAACGACGCGTGCTCGATTTTTAAATTCAAAAATCGAACATGGACGATTACTTTAAAAAAAAAACTATAGTGACGTAGAAGTGTAAATATCGCGGTTTTGTTGTACAAAAATTTATTTCGAATTCAATGTGATAGTTGATTTTTATTTTAGTACTTACTTAAATATCTCTAAATTATTTATTAATATCATCTGGCATGTAGGGACAGCAATTATACGACATTAATTTATTGATTCGCCGATTATTTATGAATGTACAGACAGTGCAATAACAAATGTTTATGCCAGTGGTAGAGAATATGTAAATACTATATTAGAATAAGTTATATTAGACGGTAGTTTTGTAAAGTTCTTGTAGCTACCAGTATTTTAGATGTAACTGTTAAAAAATTACAATATTAAAGTAATTTAAAAAGAAAATAAGTGAATAGGAACGGCATGGAGAATATAGAGCTGCAAATGTAATTAGTAAAATAATACAAACGTAATATTCAATTTTTTCTTAAGTAATTATTTGCAATGTTACAAACTTACAAGTGTAACATTATATTTTTTATGTAAGGAATGTCGTTTTTATTTACTTATTACAACATGCAGCCATAGACTGTACAAAAGAAAAGTACTTAATGTGTTATATTTGTTTAAATTTTTGTTAGTTATTGCATTTTTACATAGTTATCCATTTTATATATTTTTTTATTAGTAATTTAATTTAAATGATAGCTACTGTAATATTTATAGCTTTTCTAAAAAGAAAATATCATTAAGTCCGCATTTAAACTACTCTTAACTTTATAGCTTCATACATTGTTACATTTGTAATGTTAATTGAAATTCCCAATTACATTTGTAATTCTAAATTGAAATCAGATAATTTATTGTACTTATATTTTCATACTCAATTACTTTTGTAATATTAATTGAATTTGTTAATTATATTTGTATATTACTTCAACAAAGGCTCAATCAGTGTAATTGTCAACTAAAATGTTAATACATAATTAGCTCGTTAAAACAGTCACGCAAAGTAATAACTGTAGAAGTCACGACCGACAGTATACTGCAGATTAGTGGCTAATTACAAAGCGAAAACTTACACAAACAGTGTGTAATCGTCATTATTGTCAACGTCAATCACCAAGATTAAGACAGGACTAACTAAACCTGGTATTGTCTACAAAATGGCTTTTCTAAATCCAAAGACATGGATTACTTCAGGGTCTACGTACCTTATACTAGCGCCACCCATAATTGATTTTCTATTTCTAGTAAACCGGACATCTGTTTTTTCTTTAATTTAGACTTTTGAGTGTTAGGTAGGTGGCCTACCTAACGCTTTCAAAAGTCTTTAAGTTAAACTGTCCTTATCTTCGTTTATTGATAGTAGTATTAGATTTTGCAAGTAACAACTTACTTAATAGTAATTTGAGTTTAATATCAAAAATTGTTTTATATTTCATTCGCTTACATGTTTTTCCTATTTCTAGTTTTAATTTATCGAATAAACGTTACAACTGTATTTTAATATACGGTAGGTATCTAATAGGCCGGTTTATTTTTAATAATTTTCCGGTTATTTCTGTAATATTTCTGAACATTATAATTTAAAGTAGCACATAACCTCTGAACTGCTAGAAATCATCAATTTTAACGATACATCATTTGTGCTGATCATTAATGATTGTAACGAAAATGATGATGACTATAATGATCATTACAATAACAATTTACCTCGGAAATACATTATTATTAATATGCTCGTTCCTAATAGTTTAATATTATATATTCAACTAGTATAATTTATAAAATACAAGCTATTGTCCGTAGATTTGTTTACTTAAAACGTTAAAACAGTGATAAGATTACTTTATTGTCACTTCAGGGGTATTATGTCTAACTGCCGCACTCTCTGAGTGCGGCAGTTAGGTTAGGGAACATTAATTAGTTAAATGTAATTAATTCAAAATTTTGACATAAGCTCCATACATTATCTGTCAAACTCTTCATTAAATCGAGGGATAATCGTAATTAAATGTCTGTGAGTACGGCGGTGAGTGTGTTACTCGTATTCACACACGATTCCTAAGTTATTTAAATGAATAATTTTTGATGATCATTTTTGCGTTAAGCTATGTAAAAATGCAATTACTTTCAACGAACAATTTATATGAGTTACGGAGTAATTTATTAAAATATCTACAAATGAATTATTATTCAATGCGTAGTTTTAAGTTCACAGGGACGATATTAAGAATATCTTTTTATATACATTTTCATTCGTGTTTCAGAAGTTATATTGCACATTCTCAAACCAATTTGTTACTTAATTTTATTTAAGGAATATTTTCGATGTTCGAAAAACAGTCAGAAACTTTACAATTGTAATTTTACCAATTTTAAAACTCTTACATGTGTAATTAACTAAAAAGTTTTAGGTATTATCTTTTTGTTACTTTTTGTAAAATCATTTTTAAAGTAATTTACTAAACTTATATGCAATAAATAATAATAATTAGATTTTCTATTATAATATGTCAATATGCCAGTAGCACCAATTATTTGTAATAATTATTGAGAATATTGTAGTATGTATTATGTAACCTATACAGCTGTAACCTGAGGCTGTAACATTCACTTGTATCGTCTTTGTGGAACTATAAACGACTACGTTAAATATAATCATATGAATAAAAATAAGCATTTCTACCCCTTTAAATAGGTCTAGCTTGGCATAAAGGGGCAATCAAGTGAAAAAGTGCATGCTTAATGCATTTTTATGACAGTGCATTTGCTAAACGAAACGCTAAGACTTGAAAGAGTCGACCGCAGTAAACATTTTATTGTCACTTGACCATAAATATTACGTTGCGAATATCAAGAAAGGCTGAATGCGCTATGCCTGTGTCATTCCTCATGAAAAATAAATTATTGTTTATGGTAATTTGACAGATAACCTCTTGTTCCTAATAATGTCAGTTTGAAGTTATTTTACCGTGCAGCACAAACGTGACTCTCATAAAAGTTGTGTCATGGGTAAAATAATTCTGAACAGACTGTATAATATTATTGTTACGAAGTATGTACATGGTGGCACTTATGTGCGTTGGCATATTATGTGAATAATTTAGTGTAAATAAAATTATGTGTCCTTACGCTTTTGTTTCATTTTTCATCAAGATCAATCAAGATTTTTAAATAAAAAAATGGTTGTTGTGCCTCACTTGACATAGATAGGTATAGTGTGTCGCGGACATTTTTGTAGATATTTATAAGATCTACATTTACTTAGAACATTGTATAGTTCTATCTTTTATACTTTAGGCAGCGTACGCAAAATAAGCAAATTTTCTGGTTGTTTCCGAAAAACTGAAATATCTTACGGAACCCTATATTTTCCAAAATAAAAAAGAGCCTATGTTACTCGTAAATAATGTATCTTTCGAATGGTGAAAGAATTTTTAAAATCGGTCCAGTAGTTTTTGTGCCTATTCATTACAATTAAACAAACAAACAAAGTTTACCTCTTTATAATATTAGTATAGAAAAGTCTTCTAAGTACAAAAAAATCATACTTGAAAAGTAACTTTATACTGTCTAGAGTAAAAAGCAACGTATTTTCTTTGCTTACACAGAAAAAGACAATGAATAAAGTGCCCAATGCTCTATCTACTTTGGTACCGATTCCTTAAAATATATAGATATTAGCCCCCGGCTTCGCACGGGTATAAAATATATTATTATAACCTATGTCACTCACTGAAGAAATGATTATAATCGATTCAGTAGTTTTTAGGGTTCAGTACCCAAAGGGTAAAAATGGGACCCTATTACTAAGACTTCGTTGTCTGTCCGTCTGTCTATCTGTCTCCAGGCTGTAACTCAAGAACGGTAATAGCTAGAGAATTAAAATTTTCACAGATTATGTATATCTGTTGCCGCTATAACAACAAATACTAAAATAAAAATAAAAATAAAATTTAAGGGGGGGGGCACCCATACAACAAACGTGTTTTTTTTGGCCTTTTTTGCTCTTAGATATCAGTAATAGGTTAAACGACTTTAGCTATCGGACAGACGGACAGACAACAAAGTCTCATGAGTCTCGTTTTCACCCTTGGGGTACCTACGGAACCCTAAAAATTACTAGAATGCACCGAATTGTATTCCAGTGCCCGTTTACATTACATATTCCAGTAGCAATCAGCGCTGGATTGGATTACTGGATCGGAATATTGTAACCCGACCACTGCACTACGCGAGATAGTAATATTATATAGGAAAAATATCTCAAGTAGATAAAAGAAACGGGTGTTGATTGTCATATTTTGAAGAAACTGGAAAACGGAATAATTAGTTTTGTTTAAGCCGCGTCTCCACTAGGCAACATTTAGCGCGCGACACGTGACGCTCAACATGTACGGCAACGCTGCACAACAGCGCGCGATGTTGCCAGCTGACGCGCAACATGACGCGCGGCTTATTGTTTGTTTAAAGAGAATTGCATCAATTGTCGTCAAGTGGAGACGCGCGCAACAATGTCCGTAGTGTGGTCTTTATACTTTATACTTCGAATAATTACTTATTTTTACGAAACATTCGAATATTTCGTAAAAATAAGTAATTAATGTAATCTGTTCAGTTATTATAAATAATATTTTGTCAGCTTTCAGACATTTAAAATCTTATCTTAGGCACTACAGTATTTGAAGAGTACTACTTCACTCTGAAAATCCATATCCATACTAATATTATAAATGCGAAAGTGTGTCTGCCTGTCTGTGTGCGACCTCTTCACGCCAAAACCGCTAAACTGATTTTGCTGAAATGGTAAGGAAATACTTTGAGTCTAGTGAAAGGATAAAGGATACTTTTTTTTTTTATGAAAGAAGGGGGCAAACGTGCAAACGGGTCACCTGATGGAAAGCAACTTCCGTCGCCCATGGACACTCGCAGCATC
Source organism: Aricia agestis (assembly GCF_905147365.1). Lineage (NCBI taxonomy): Eukaryota > Metazoa > Arthropoda > Insecta > Lepidoptera > Lycaenidae > Aricia > Aricia agestis. Next base: position 6,057,873 of record NC_056426.1, read on the forward strand.
AGAAGAGCTGCAGGTGCGTTGCCGGCCTTTTAAGAGGGAATAGGGTAATAGGGGAGGGTAGGGATGAGAAGGGAAAGGAATAGGGGAGGATAGGAAAGGGAATTGGGCCTCCGGTAAACTCACTCACTCAGCGAAACACAGCGCAAGCGCTGTTTCACGCCGGTTTTCTGTGAGAACGTGGTATTTCTCCGGTCGAGCCGGCACATTCGTGCCGAAGCATGGCTCTTCCACGTACGTTTTATCCCGGTATAATGTACGGTACATGTGCAATAAACGAATTTTGGCGCAACGAAGTTGCGGGCTTCATTTAGTACTGTATAATATACATATAATCATATAATCATAACTTAATATAACAACACAACTCACAACTCACAAGGCGAGTAAACAACAGTTTATTCCAAAAACAAATTAAAAGAATATTCGAAATATAAATTGTTTAAACTGTACGAGAATTTGTTACGGCCGAAAGTTTGTTATTCGTTAATTGGTCGCCATATATCGGTGGAACCAGGCGCGATGACCTCTGTTTGATATACATATAAGGAGAAACGAGAGGCCAAATTACAGTGGATATAATGGAAAACTTGAGCAGGCAAGTAAACCAGTATTCGACCTTATTTCTTACACATAAGATACAAAAGTGGTATGCTGTGTTTGTCGGCGACTGAACACGCCAGCTATCGGTTATATTTAAATATTTTATTGGAAGTTAATGCGTTAACTATGAAGCATCTTTGCACGATTATACCGTGAAAACATAATAGCTCGGAGTCAAACAATTTTTACCTTATCCGTTGCAAGCTATTAGTACTACAATAGGAACGTTTACTGTAATTTTCTATTTTTACCAATTCTTAAATGTCGTCGCCATTTACGTACTAATCACTGCAATTTCTAGAAAGTATTAAGGATGTAAAGAGAAAATGCGTAATTATTTTAATTCATCGGGTAATTAAAAAAACATAACGCCAAAACCATAGACAAACACACAATATATTTAATTACACGAAATTACTGGCCACTGCAAGAAAAAGAAACCGCACGGAAATTACTCGGCCGTTTGAAAAACGAACATGCATTCGAAACCAATAATAACAGCCGAGAGCTGTTAATTTGCCTTCTATAAAGTAATTAGAACTGGCAACACTAGCAATATCGATTTCGCAAGTTCCACATTCAACTTTCGACGCTTTGTTCGAATTTAATACCGTAATTTTGAGGTCTGCAGTGTTGCCAGGGTGTAAAATTTCTTTGTACAATGTGACCAATTTCAATACACCCACGGGCGCTTGTAGCCGTGCGGTGATAAAAGTTAAAACTAAATGTTTACTACAAAATGATCCATAGGAATACCGCCTTTATCCTCTTACCGTAAGGGTTATAATTTCTTTCTTTGTGGAAACAGTGCTATAGAATTCGCAGGTATCAATTAAACATGCAAATAATTACAAGTCATGGTAAAACAAACTGTAGACAATTATTTGCAAGTGTTGCCAACATCAAAGGTAGAATTGTTGTTTATTTAACCCTTTTAACACGTCTTTGGGCTTTAATTGTCCCATTCAGTCTTTGAATACAACATTTTGTATTGATAAAGTATAAGAAAGAACACATTTTAATTAGGTATTAACACCCCCAGTGGTACTACTTATTTATATTATTTGTAAAACAAAATTACTGTTTTCATGAAAGCCCTAGCAGTAGCAAACGGCGAAGTTACAAAAAGTCGCCTGTGTCGCTAAAAGGGTTTGGGCCCTTATACATGATAAATACAGAGTTCACTGTGAAAGTGGCAGCGCTGAAAGACCAAACATTTTTTTCACTTTTGTATGGGGAAGCTCGTGACGCTTAGGCCCTTGCCCATACAAAAGTGAAAAAAATTTTTCGTCTTTCAGAACTGCTACTTTCACAGTTAACTCTCTACAAGGAACACGTACACACCCTAAAGTATTATAACTTATTTTTGTTACACACTGTATGTTTGTTACCTCATCACGCCCAAGCCGCTGAACTAATTTTACTGAAATTTGGTATAGAAATTCTTTGAGTCCTAGGAAAGGGCATAGGATACCTTTTATCTCGAAAAAATGTACGGTTCCCGCGCAATAGACGAACATTGTTTTTGTTACTTTAAAAGTGTCTTTATTTTATCTATACTCGGTGAACCATGGCGGTAGCGGTCATTGACTCCGTATCAAAAACTTGTCATTTTCTATACAAAGCCGCTATTGACAACATCTGACACTTCATTTCGTAACATACGGACAATAACTCATTTTTCCCCTAATTATTTTAATAAAACTTGTGACATATCTACTTCATAACCAAGCTAATATATCTGGCTACCCTTATTATAATCCATACTTTTTCTATTTCAAATATTTTTTCCGGCCCTAAAGCCTCCATTAAAACAAAAAAACGGGAAGTTTTTTCATGTTACTTACCCTATTCATCCACTTACGTCTTGAATTTATATACAAAATGACAAGTTTTTGACAGGGAGTCAATGACCGCTACCGCCATGTTTCGCCGAGTACAGTACCTATAGGTCGGGTCGGTTCAAAGCTTACGTGAATATAACAATATACGTCAAAATGTTTACTTTTTACCACTATTACTGCTACTACTAAAAACGTTTATTCGTATTCATGAAAAACTTCCTCTAAACGTAATTAAATAAAAAAGATCATTAATAAAATGATATAACATTATACGTTAAATAAATGACATTATGGTAAGGGTGTCTACTGCCCCAGGCGTCGTCAGTTGTTTTGAAATTGTTAACGGTCAACACCCTTAATTTAACTTTAATGTATTCTAGTATTGTCAGCAACAATGTTTGTTTGTTTGCATCGAATCAACTCTTAAAATATTGGGCTGGTTTTGATGAAATTAGGTACAAATAGAAAGTAAACGACATGGAAGACATATCTGAGGTTGTTTTTTATTACGGATGTACGGTTACAGTTGGATTTTCTGTTTTACGGTCTCGTGGGAAATATAATAGTATGTTTTTTTTTTTAATCTTTATTTTATTAAAGGGATTTTTGTACAGAAAGACGATGTCAATCCCATCGTACCTTATGCTATATAACAATTTATAAATATTATGCAGAATTATAGCTAAAATTATATCTATAATTATAATAGTATGTTTTAAAATTAGATGTCTTGTTTTAAAATTAAAGGTTTAAATATAATTGATAGAAAATAAAACATTTTTTCTCCTCGTAATATTTCGTAGCACTTCGTAGCACTTTCGTAGCTCTTCGTAGCTTCAATTGAAATCATACTTTTTTTAACCGATTTAAAAAAAGGAGGTTATCAATTCGATGCGTATGTATGTAATATTTCCAGAACTCTCCAGTTTTTGTATATTATGTTAATCTATATAGTAGCTTTTGGCTTCTGAACAAATGTGCCAAAAGGGTACTATGTATGTATGTTTTTATGTTTGTGCACGCATTTCTCCGGAACTACAAGTCCGATTTAAGTGATTCTTTTGTTGTTGTACTAGGTATTATTCAACTTAGGGAATACTGCAAGTTTCATCAAAATCAGTTTAGTAGTTTTTTACATAGGAAATTTTAATTCCTAGTTACGTACAATTTGAAGTCAGTCAGTCAGTTAAGTTTATCTAATGATTTCTTAGGTTTACGCGAGTATCACTCATTATGTTACAAGGTTTTAACACTTACGGATTTTGTCGCGGAGCACTTTTATTAATTCCGACTTGACCACGGCCGCTGTAAAGTAGCCGAAACGTCGGGATTAATAAAAGTGCTGCGCGACAAAATCCGTAAGTAACCCATAAAGTTAATATACCTAGCGGAATAGAGCAACAATCTCGAGCTGTCAAACGAAACCAAAATTGGTTTTCATCTATGTGAAAAATATGTATACGCATACACTTACACAACTTCACAAGCATGATTTAACATGAATTCTATGAGATTAAATTGTCAACGTGCGGCACGTGCCGACTGGACGTCAAAAAAAGAGTGCTGCTGTCATGTATCATACGTCTCTTTTTACCACGCAGTGTTAGTGATAGTGACATCTCTCATCTTTGTTTCTCTATTCCGCTAGGTATATTAACTTTATGAAGTAACCTTGTAATATAATTAGTTTTATCTTTTTAAAATATTATTATTATTAAGCAACAGCTTGACTTGTCTGTCTGTTTGTCTGTCTGTGTGTGTCTGCCGTCGCATCGTATTATCCAAAACAGTGGACAGACAATTACGAAAGTGTAAGAATCTTCAATTCATACTTACATACTAATCCATACTAATATTATAAATGCGAAAGTGTATCTGTCTGTCTGGCTGTTGCCTCTTCACGCCTAAACCGCTGAACCCATTTTGCTGAAATTCGGTATAGAGACACTTTGAGTCCCGGAAAAAGATATAGGATACTTTTTATTCCGAAAAAAATTACGGTTCCCTCGCGACTAACGAATTTTGGCGCAACGGAGTGGCAACCGTCATCTAGTTGTCTAACATTTGAATATTGGCGACAGCTGCGCCATCATGGCCATCCATCAGTGTGAAGAGGATTTTTTTGTTCATAAAATAAGGGGGCAAACTAGCAATCGGGTCACCTGCTACCGTTGCCCCTGGACACTTGCAACATATTAAAATGTAACTTATAATAGACTCCACAGACATTGATAGACTCATACAATATACATTTGAGTTGGCAAATGACATCTCAAGTCCCCAAGGTCTCAGTGTGTCGAATTAACTAGAGAACATGATGTATGGACGCCCATTATTAGATAGTTGTATAAGGCGGGTTGCAGACTTCGCGAATTGTAGGAAAGGACTGATTTTACTTACTCACATTATTTGTGTGAGGCATTTTTGAGGATTTTTGACTACCTCTTGGTGAGATTTCGTAAGATTTTCCCCAACTCCCTCTTCGCCTACCTTAATCTCAGGCGAGATTTTCAAAATCTATGTTTCGTAAACGTGTTGATTATTTTTTATTGAATTTGATAATCTACAGATTGGGTCATAGTCTAGAAATATTTTTTACACAATTTTACACACCTACGAGCACCTCAGCTCCTCCCTAAGTGACATTTGGAAAGATTCAGCTTGACCCCCTCCCCCCCTAGAACACCTCAAGTAATTTGTAGACGCCCCTTATGAAATTGTAGTAAGTATAATATGTCACTCCCTCTGATAGGTATAGTAAGGTTAACTCTAGGTTAACTCTTTGGGTTAACTTAAGTAGTTCACAGGCCGGTCAGTAAAGATTATTCGCAAGAACTCTTTAATTAGACTCCCGAAGCCTGACATTGCAAAATCTAGTAAATTATGTTCTTAACTTGCTACGAGGGAACCTTACATTTTAAGGAATAAAATCTTTTATCCTGTCCCGGGACTTAAAGTGTCAGCTAGATATGAAATTTCATGAAAATCAGTTAAGTGGTTTAAACCCTGAAGAAGTAACAGAAAGAAAGACAGACTCTTTCACATGGATCGAATCTCGTGACTCGTTGTAGACAGTTCTCGTATGGAGCTTATGTTATTAATCCTCATTAAAGTTAAGTTATCATTAATTCTCTGAGTGCGGCCGTTAGATACAGTTTAAAGGTAAAGCTAAACTAATATTAAACTGACACACATTTTAAAGCTACACAAGTCTGCCGCCACCCTTAAATAAGGGCCGTGACAAATTGACGAAATTCGCGGACACAAAGGCGCGAACACAATGGTAATGAAGTGGTTTTGTCATCGCCTCCATTAACCGACAATTAAGTCTCGTTTATCGAACGATTAGCGGTGACACCGTGTACGGTTTACATCTGCTTTGCAAAAAAGTTTATGATTTTGTATGGAAGACCTTTCAATCACATTTTGATGCAATATGAATGCTGAAGCAAGGAATAATATGATTGACATGCATGACATATAATATAATAGTACCTGCAGAGTAGACAGAATGATAACCTGGATGACCGAGCTTCGCTCGGTATAGCAAACACTCATTGACTTCGTGTTACTTAATAACGCCATCTGCTGGTCGTTAAAACAATTAGTTGCTCACATAATAGTAGTATTATTCGCCAATAGATGTCAGGAAGAGTCATATTTTTCAGTTTATCGATAAAACACGAATAAAAAGACATTTTCTGAGAATGATTCCTAGCTAGATCGATTTATCGCCCCCGAAACCCCCTATATACTCAATTTCATGAAAATCGTTGGAGCCGATTCCGAGATTCCAATTATTTATATATATATATATATATATATAGAGACTTCGATGACTGTCAGTCTGTCTGTCTGTCTCCAGACTGTAACTCAAGAACGGTAACAGCTAGAGAGTTGAAAGAACAATGGCCAAATCGTACCAGGTGGGCGGTGGCGTCCCGATATGCCATTAGTAGCAAAAATTTCCTAATATTTTAAGGCATCGAAAATCATTAGAAATGTGTCTATAAATAGCCGCAAAAAAAAGATCAATATATTTTAGTTTCGTTATGTTCTGACAGCCGGCGATCATTGGCATTCGTTCTATTTTTTGGGTAATACTCTAGGAAAAATTGAAATAATTAGAAACGAGATCGCCGAATATACACTTGTAGGCCACACCGCAGTCGGGAAAAAGGTAGTTCTTAAGTGTAACCTCAAAATAATTATAAAAAATCGTGGCTATTTAGACATAATTCTCAAACGGAATTATGTTTAGAGCATAAGAACAACCAAATCTAACTATAGTTTATTTTGGGACATCAAAAATAAAAGTCGAGTCCAGTTCCTATACAAATTTGGCCATGATTCTTTTCACAGATTATATATATCTATTGCCGCTATAACAACAAATACTAAAATCAAAATAAAATTAATATTTAAGAGGGGCTCCCATACAACAAACGTGATTTTTTTGGCCTTGTTTGCTCTATATCAATAATGGCAACAGGTACGTACTTGAATTTTTCTCAAAGTCCTTAGTTATACGTGTATTTTATTATTTAAGAATAATATTGAAATAAAATAAAAAATTAAGGGGGGCTCCCATACATAAATCACAATTTTTGGCCTAATTTTGCTCTATAATGGTACGGAACCCTACCTGCGCGAGTCCGACTCGCACTTGGCCGATTATTTAATCGGTTAAAGAGTACCTCTGTCAGTTATTACGAGTAGATCGCGGAGCTGTCAACAAAAATTTGCATCTTGACAAAATTTTAATCTCCTAATTGTAAATGAGTTAATTATTATTGACATCCAAATTAGAAGCCTTCAGAGCTGAGCTTCGTTTTCGTTTAGAATTTAGATCACAGGTATTCCCCTAATTAACTAGGTGTACATAAAAATTTGGTGGATCCGGCCTGCAGTAAACAGTATTGGGTTCAGGTTAGTCTCTACTCTCTACAATACTATACAACATGTATACAACTTACGATTTTTTTAAGTAACAGTCGCTTTAAAAATTAATTCTTCATGGACTTCCGGTTCCGATTGTGGACCCCCATTTTTGTCAGCTCAACGTAGACCGTTGGTTTTGAAGAAGGAAGTCACACACAATACGCATTATATTATTTAAGCCTAATTTAAACTGAATTGAATTGAATTTTTCGCGCTGCTACCAATCAAACCTATATTTTTTATTTTTTAGGTTTGATCATAAAGTAATATACCTAGCGGAATAGAGTAACAAACTCGAGCTGTCAAACGAAACCGAAACTCTCTTGCTCAGGCCTTTGTTTCTCTATTCCGCTGGGTATATTAACTTTATGGGTTTGATTTTCATGCAATATCTTATATCTTTAAACGAGCAATTCTTGTATATATATATATATATATATATATATATATATATACAAGAATTGCTCGTTTAAAGATATAAGATATTATTCCGCTAGGTATATTACTTTATGATCAAACCTAAAAAATAAAAAATATAGGTTTGATTGGTAGCAGCGCGAAAAATTCAATTCAATTCAGTTTAAATTAGGCTTAAATAATATAATGCGTATTGTGTGTGACTTCCTTCCTCAAAACCAACGGTCTACGTTGGGCTGACAAAAATGGGGGTCCACAATCGGAACCGGAAGTCCATGAAGAATTAATTTTTAAAGCGACTGTTACTTAAAAAAATCGTAAGTTGTATACATGTTGTATAGTATTGTAGAGAGTAGAGACTAACCTGAACCCAATACTGTTTACTGCAGACCGGATCCACCAAATTTTTATGTACACATAATTAATTAGGGGAATACCTGTGATCTAAATTCTAAACGAAAACGAAGCTCAGCTCTGAAGGCTTCTAATTTGGATGTCAATAATAATTAATTCATTTACAATTAGGAGATTAAAATTTTGTCAAGATGCAAATTTTTGTTGACAGCTCCGCGATCTACTCGTAATAACTGACAGAGGTACTCTTTAACCGATTAAATAATCGGCCAAGTGCGAGTCGGACTCGCGCAGGTAGGGTTCCGTACCATTATAGAGCAAAATTAGGCCAAAAATTGTGATTTTTGTATGGGAGCCCCCCTTCATTTTTTATTTTATTTTAATATTATTCTTAAATAATAAAATACACGTATAACTAAGGACTTTGAGAAAAATTCAAGCACCTACCTGTTGCCATTATTGATATAGAGCAAAAAAGGCCAAAAAAATCACGTTTGTTGTATGGGAGCCCCTCTTAAATATTAATTTTATTTTGATTTTAGTATTTGTTGTTATAGCGGCAATAGATATACATAATCTGTGAGCTGTTACCGTTCTTGAGTTACAGTCTGGAGACAGACAGACAGACGGACAGACAGACGGCCAGACAGACGGACAGACATCAAAGTCTCAGTAATAGGGTCCCGTTTTTACCCTTTGGATACGGAACCCTAAAAAACTATGTTTGCCTGTGGTATTTTAACTTTATCGCTGTATCGCATAACAATCCTTCAATTGTGGAATGGAAGCTCGAGCAATTATTATGTTCGTTAGCCGACAATGATAAAAGCAATTACATGTTACATTGTAAATCATTACTCATTAGGTACTTTGTTGTGTGATTGTAATCAGATATAAGTAATTACTGTATATAAAATCCGAGGATATTTTTATTGTTTTGTTATTTTAATTTTCAGTGCACTGTACTTGTTAAAACCCAAATGGCGAAAAATGGCACAAAACTTCATATATGTAGAGTTTAAGGGCTTGTTTCACCACTTCCTGATAAGTGACGAATAGGCTATCCACCAATAAATTTTACAGATGAAGTATGGAGAATCTGTCAAAAAAGTTGTGAATAACCTATTCGGCACTTTATCAGAAAGTGGTGAAACAGGCCCTAAATGTTTTTTACATTCTGTGCCTGCTTACTTTTATTATACAGGGTGTAATAAATCAAAGTGATAATAATTTAGAGGGATTAATTCCCTTGTATAGTTATTATGTAAAAGTGACAGTACTGAAAAGTAACTTTTTTTTCAACTTTTGTATGGGCAAATTAGATTCGGGGATAACGCTGGGGCGCATGCTCATACAAAACACAAAAAAATTGCTCTTACAGCGCTGCTACATTGTTATCTAGACATAGTGTTTAAAACATAAAGCCCCATTTTAAAATATTACATAGAAAATGTCCCGTTAGAATTCGCTTAATTTGTCCATCATTGCCCACCGTGGAGCAAACGCGACGAGGTAAACGCTTATTATATGCGCAATCGTTAACATTCATGACAATCATGGCTCACAATAGAGTATTTTTTGTACTTAACATGTTTAGCTGATAAAAACTAAAATCACATCAACCCAAAGTGATTGTCCATCTTACGTCGAGGTCGCAAGAACATAATAAACGATATTATAAAACTGCAAAAATATTATTGAATAACTTAATAATTTGTATAATCCCCTGTGAACTTTCAAACAGTACATCACCTATAATGACAATGTAATAGGTTTACACACCGTTCAGAAAAAAATTACCCTGGAGTTTATCGAAAATAGTCCATATTCCGTTCGCATAAAGGTCGTTCAAAGCCTAAAGGTCGCAGTGAAAGGTATATGTCGCGATCACGTACTGCCATTACTAAATAATATAGGTGAGAGCATCAGCTAGTCGAGAAGGTACATCATCAGAGAAGTTTCACCATCAGAGAAGTTCATTCCTAGGCAGATGGCGGACCTAAGTAATGTGGTCGCGTTAAGGGGGTGACTAACCCTAAACACTAAAGTGTTGATTTTATAATTAATTTTTTTACTTGAAAACAAGCCCCGAATCGTTTCATTTTCTAAAATTAGATACTACATTATATTTCCGAGAATTTGATCTGACCAAAAACACGATATCTTAAAATTTTCTCGATAGAAAAAATCACAAAGATGCATCTAATTTTCACGAATTTTCCATTTATTGCCATAACCGTGCATTGAACTAAGTTAATATCTTAACACATTGCATAAAATTCTATCATTGAGAGATCGACCTAGCGGATTTTTAAAATGTTGTGTATATTTATCGAGTTATTGAGAAAAAACTAATTTGGCGATGAATCCGCGTCGTCCTTTTTCACCTGGCATATGAAAAACGGGCGTGAGTGTGAAGAGTGAAGACAGAAGGACGAAGTTTGATTTTTTGGTTTGTCGCCCTCTTAAGTCAAACCCATCCGACCGATTGCAGCTAACATTGAATTGACATAAGCCCGAAGACGTAGGTCCGTCAACTGCCTAGGAATCAATATCCTTGATGGTACAACGAACCAATTATTAGTGTCACTATATCGCGCTATCCAAATTTCTGAGAAGAGCTACCTATATAATTACTGTAGTCTGCAGGGTGTAACAAAACTATGTGCTAATACTTTAGGGCAGCCTTTCCCAAAGTGGGCGATAACGCCCCCTTGTGGGCGCTCAAGGTCTAAAGGAGGGTGGTGAAAAAAATGGGGGCGTTGTGTAGAGGCTTGGGGGGTGATTTATTTCATCTGAATCCATTTTAAATTAAAACAAAGGGGGCGCTAAAAGATATATTGTTCTCAAAGTGGGCAGTTTTATAGTGCCCAAGTGTGTGCGCAGTACAGTAGAGCACACTCTATTCCTTTCACGCTCATAACCCAGTGGGAAGGAAGACCGACACGACTGGCGAGAGATCAGGCGCAGGACCAACTTTTTACATGCCCTTCCGACGCATGGATCATCTTACGGCCGTTCCCAATATTTGATCTATCTCTGGTTTTGCCCTACTAGAGATAGGAATAGCTCACAAATCACAATTGACATAAAATATATGTCTCTAATGTCTAATGTGAGTTATTCCTATCTCTAGTAGGGCAAAACCAGAGATAGATCAAATATTGGGAATGGCCGTTACTTGTCAGACAATCAGGTGATCAGCCTGCATTGTCCTAACCAAACTTGGAAATAACATGTTTCCAACGCAGGAATCGAACCCACGACCCCCGAGTCAAGCCGCGCTCTATAACGGAGTTGCGGGCTTCAACTAGTACTATACATACTAGTACATAAATTAATATATTATTTTAACGGATAGTAATATGTATAATATCTATGGACGCTTCACACCACGTCAGTCTGGCCCCATACTAAGTACCTGAAGGACTTGTGTTACAGGTACCAGACAACGGAAATATATTTAATACTTTGATACTATACATAATATTATTATAATATTTAAGATTTTCAATATATGATACACAATATATTTAATTACACACCCAGGAACTTTTGAAAACTTTTTGTTCCGTCGGTGAGATTCGAACCCGCGACCCCCGGCTTGAGCTACCAACGCGCTCACCCACTGAGCTACAGAGGTCGTCAACCTTCTTATCTACCTACTTAGCATATTACTGTAATAGGAACTTTTAGTAAAATCTCTATACTAAATGCAGGGTTTTTCACTGAACAAAACACTGTTAAAGTTCCATCTGTTTCTCTTTAATTACTTTGTTACAAACTTAAGTAATGTATAGACCAGGGGTCACCAAATCGGGGTCCGCGTCCGGACCGCCCGCGCCGACCCATTGTGTGCGGACCGAGCATGTTCGAAGATGATCTTCGTTCATCTTCGGACTTCAACATCTCCAGGATTTAATGTCAATATCTATAGCTTGCACCAAATAAATATTTCACTCCAAACTTCAGAGAGATAATAAGCTACAAAAAATGGTTACTTTTCTCATTGATATCAAAAAATACCTTTGTAATATCCGTAATTACTTATGTTTAATATTTTTTATATGAAATGTGTGGACCGCGAAGGTCATTTCGTGTCTTAAAACAGACCCCGAGCGAAACTAATTGGTGACCCCTGGTATAGGCTATAACTTATCTGGAATTTTTGACTCAGTCGCTCATATAAACGAAAAGACATTTTTTCAAAAGCTATTTGCTATCTGTAACACTTTACAGCAGAGTGCAGACACAGAACAGACACAAGTCAGATTTATTAGATGTTCTTGTTTAATGTCCACTAAATATCCTCTATGCAGCTCTATGCAGAAAGATAGTAAATCTCTTTAATAATATTGTAAACTTTTGCTAAGATCAAGCGGCTATGGTATTGCCTGTAGACTGTTACATGTGTAAGGGAGATCGCTGACGGCACACTTTTTGTGTGATTGAACTCATCGAGTCTGCGCCGCACATACAGTCGGCATGGCCGCGCCATGGTATGGTTACAAAGAGACCCTTAGGGTTACCAGATACCATATTTTATTACTCTATGGGGTTACAAAGAGACGCTTTGCCCGTTTGGCTAGCTCTCTATCGAAAAATATTAAAACTTATTACTTACTAAGTATCAACTGAAGATAGAGAATAGAGAATTTTGATGAAATTGGGTTCTTGTGGTTAGTGTTAAATAAATTGACAGGTACTATACAAGTATACAATTAACTGTATACAAACCTATTTTTACTTGCTATACCTATCTCCAAGATTTTAATACAGTTCATCTTGGCGGCAAAGTGCATTCCAAATTTAAAATCACTTTTTTTATCTAACAGGCTTTAACTTGAAGCTGTCAACCAAACAATAGTTTTATAATCTGTGCTATGATATGGCGTATCTATTTAACTTTTTAAGGATTTAGCCGCGCGGCATAGACAAGGCTGCCGCCTAACGAGACCAAATCCAATCAAACTGCCGCCATTGTGTGCCTGTCTCATTTGCCACTCTTTAACCAACATGCCCGTATCAATTTGTATTAATATTGTTAGTATAATACTTGACAGTAAGCTAGCTAATAACGTGGACGTTTGAACCGTGTGTCATAGAGTATATTCTAGTCTCTACATTACTGCGCTATTAGTAATAAAAGGGTCAAGTTTAAAGGCTAAAGTCTAAAAGGACTAAAGTAGGGATAGAAATCGGGCTGCCGCACTTATTTTTTGAGAGCATCTATTAAATTATTATAATACTAAAACACCTATATTGGTCTAATAAAGGTTTCTATAATTTAAAGTTGATTCAATAGTCTAACTAACCACAAAGGTGCTCAATAAATAAGTATTTGTAGGTTTTCGTGGTTAGGTAACTAAGTAATAGGGTCCCGTTTGTTATACCCTTTGGGTACGGAACCCTAAAAATTATAGTAGTAATAGGGACGTCAACATGATCCAATGATGATGCCCCCCTCCCCCCCTCTGTACGCCCATGATTTTGAGAATATTATGTGTTAACTGATAAGACAATGCCGAAAATAGATAAACTCCCAACAGGAAATATTTACAACTGAGCAAGATTTTCTGTCAAATTGTGGTGCCATATTATTGTACAGTCATAGGCGACGGCAGAAATAATTTCGAAGGGGTGCAGATTTTAGTTTTCATTCTTTTCTTTTCTTTTTACTTTTCATGAATAACAGTGGCTGTCTATTTACGTCAACAGAATACATATTTAAGTACCTGAAACAATACGAACTATCTTTGTACGGCATGGTAATAGGGTTACAGACGGCTTTTTATTTCAATAACTATTCCTGTTAATCCCGAGGGAATCCTCCCCCCCCACCCCCCTCCCGGCGCCCATGTATACAGTTTTATTCAAAGTAATTTGCTCACAATAATAAAAATATTACCATCTTAAATACAAACTAGAACTCATCTTTCCGCTAACGTATACTTCCATGATAATAACCATGTAACCATGATTTACGGATACAGTAATTAAATGACTTCCAACTTCAAAGAGCTAAGATTATGATATTTCGTTTGAAATTGGTTAAACAAACTTCTGATTGATACCACACGTGGACTAGTTTGTTTAGGAGTTATAACTTGCAAGCATGGTGGTATACTGGTGTGTATTCATACTAATATAATGGAACAGATGAATGACGCGTCCGTGGTCTAGTGGTATAGAGTGCGGCTCTTGACTCGGGGGTCGTGGGTTCGATTCCCGCGTTGGAAACATGTTATTTCCAAGTTTGGTTAGGACAATGCAGGCTGATCACCTGATTGTCTGACAAGCAAGATGATCCATGCGTCGGATCGGCATGTAAAAAGTCAGTCCTGCGCCTGATCTCTCGCCGGTCGTGTCGGTCTTCCGTCCCACTGGGTTATGAGAGTAAAGGAATAGAGAGTGCTCTTGTGTACTGCGCACATACTTGGGCACTATAAAATTACTCCTGCGTAACTGGCCTGGTTTCAATGAAACCGGCCACCGTCACCGAAACCGGTGTGGGAGTATATATATATATATATATATATATATATATATATATATATATATATATATATATATGTGTGTATATATACTCCCACACCGATTATTTTTTTAAGTACAAACTAGCTGTGTGACCGAGCTGTGATATATATATATATATATATATATATATATATATATATATATATATATATATATATATATATATATATATATATATATATATATATATATATATATATATATATATATATATATACAAGAATTGCTTGCTAAGAATAAGAATTAAAGATATAAGATATAGTAGAAGATTTTTTGAAGATTTGTGCCAACCTGTTGTCATGTTGGTCTGTGGTTATATTATGATATAGTATTTAATATAATTATATTATACTCTGATTCTTTAATGATTAATTTCCGAACTTGATTTTAAAATCTCGTTAATTACAGTCTATAAAACCAGATGTTTTGAAATCCGTTTAATATATTAACATCAATCAACATCAAAACTCTGACTCATAATATAATTAGATGCAATTTAGAGAATCGAAATGCTTCGTCCTTTATCAACGTTAGGATCATCTAATTCACACCTCAAATTTGACATTTCGAGTCAAATTAATCAAAATTTGCTTAATTACGGGTGATTATGGCGTATTTTAAATTTTGTACCCCACGTACAGATGATTAAGTAGGCGAAGAGAGGCGATACTTATTCGTTTTATGCCTAACAAAGTATTCCACTCAATTCAATTCATTTTAGTTCCATTCTCAACAACATTCAAAGTATTGTCTTATAAACTCGAACGTTGTACGAATAATAAGATACTATTAAATGTCAACTGTTACACGAGTTTTGGTGTAAAATAGTATAAAAGATAAAACTTAATTGCAAAAAAAAACCTGTTTGTGTATTTATCTTATAGGTATGTTGGAAAAGCCAATCGTCAACATGATGGCAATGGTTTCAAACCAAACCGATTTAGGCACTTTTTTGCTTTCAATAATGTTTTATTATGACTTTTTGGTTTTAAAAGATAATAATCATCAACCTCTTTTAAATCAAAATACATAATATTATAAATTAACCATATTCGAGGTTTAGCACAGTCGCTATTTTTTTTGCAGCCCAAAAATTAATTTCACCAAATAAGTAATAATTATTTAATAACATTAAGTATAATTATTGATATGCTGGAGTCTCGACCGCAATAAATTTCGTCCGATTTTAATATTTTGACGTTGCTAATGGCTTCATTGGGAAATGCCCCTCTGTTCCCATATCCACTCTTGTCATTTTGACAGAGGTTTAAGATAAATGATATATAATTGCCATGGGGCGGGGCGTTCTAATTTCGAACTGTATTGCAACTGGTCGTAGCTTGACCACCATATGGTTGCTAAGGCCATACTAGACGTATGGCCTAGGACTCTATGGTAGAGTTCGTAATCTAGTGTAGTTGCTAGAACTTTCTATACTTATTAAGATGTCAGGTGTTTTACACGATTGCGCCAGACAGAAGGGTATGTTTTTGGAAACTGTGTGTGTATGTTTATTTAATTATTTGGCATTCTCAGCCTTTTTTTTTATGAAATAAGGGGGCAAACGAGCAAACGGGTCACCTGATGGAAAGCAACTTCCGTCGCCCATGGACACTCGCAGCATCAGAAGAGCTACATGTGCGTTGCCGGCCTTTTAAGAGGGAATAGGGTAATAGGGGAGGGTAGGGAAGGGAAGGGAATAGGGGAGGTAGGAAAGATATTAGGGTAGGGGATTGGGCCTCCGGTAAACTCACTCACTCGGCGAAACACAGCGCAAGCGCTGTTTCACGCCGGTTTTCTGTGAGAACGTGGTATTTATCCGGTCGAGCCGGCCCATTCGTGCCGAAGCATGGCTCTGTGTTGTCATGTGAACTGCCTGAACGAGTTCCGGGAAAGGACATAGGATATTTTATTCCGGAATTTACTGCGCGATAAACAAATTTTGGCGCAATAGAGTTGCAGGCGTCATCTAGTCGAGTATACGTTGTGCAATGGATTTTCCTGGCATGTTAATTCCATAAACGTTATGAAAATGACAACTTAATGTATATTCTGCGGCATTTTTTGTCTCCCATGCAAATCCCTGAACGGTGGAACAACATAATCAACGTGTGAATTAAGTAATTGTTCATTGTTTGTTTAATATATTAACTTGGGCGCGGCGACGATGATAGCCCAACACGCTATTACGACATTCAAAATGGCGACCGAAAAATTTAGTGTGGAAATTTCGGCTTCGGCTAAAACTTGATTAAATTCGGCCAAAAGCCTGAAATCGGCCTCTGAGTGGACGAATACAAGGCCTCTATCCAGAGGCTTTGTATTCGTCCACTCAGATCGGCCATCCGGCCGAGTACAACTTACAAGGCCTTTGGATGGACGAATACAAGGCCTCTAGATGGACGAATACAAGGCTTTGAATGGACGAATACAAGATCTCCAGATGGACGAAAACAAGGCTTCTGTATGGACGAATACAAGATCTCTGGATGGACGAATACAAGACCTCTGGATGGACAAATACAATGCCTCTTGAAGGACGAACACGAGGCCTCGCTGGATGGACCAAAATAAGCGATTAGGTACGATTGTATCTAGGCGTATATGAGCCATGATGATCGTGTATGCGCTATGCTATCGCTTTGTAAAATTGTAATCATGGTTTAATCTGTAATGGACCAAAATGGTGTGATGTTTAAAATAAGGTGATTAAAATGGAATTTACCCTCTTGGAAATGTATAAGTAAGAAGATGGACGACCGACACGACGAAAGTAAAGGACATTGGAGAACGGCGTAAATAAGGCGATGGTTAGCCGAAACTCGAAAGTTCATTTCCTAGAAAATAAAATAATTATGTTGAAATTTAACGAATTGTCGTTATTCCGAAATTTTGTTTTTGCATTGTTTATATGTTTTACATCAATATTTATATTTATTGGTCTCAATTGCAAAATCTTTATCTGTAGGCTCATACTGATTTTTCAGGGCGAGCGAAGCGAGCCCTAGTTTATCCCACAACCTGAACATTTTGTGGTACACTTTACGGAAAAACTATCACGCCTATCGATTTGTGCTTTAACTCAGTAATTTTTATTAATATATATAGATGTGTTATCATCAGTCAGTCAAGGTGTTACGATGCGAGCCCTTACAAATCTCGGCTTTTACCTAGTTCATTAAAGTAGACAGGAGCACAGGAACAAATATTCCATGCAGCTTTAATTGTCTTTTCTAAAATATAAGGCAAATATAGCAACATGAATAGTTAGTACTGTCTCATTCTTCATTTATCAATAAGGGTGTTAAAGATTTTTGCGAAGCCGAAGGCCGAAGTCTGGGTGTTACTGGTTCTTGGTTGTTTTTTGGCCGAAGCCAAAAAACAACCAACCAAAAAAATTCGCATAGACAATATTTTGGTGAGAACCCACTTTATCTGATTCGCGATCGTGGGAATACTCGGACACGTCGCTGTCGAAATGACTTGCCAGTATCTCTATTACCGCCCGACCGGTGTTACCTGAGCCGTCGCTCTCTTTTGCACGTGACGGTATGTATGGCCGAGAGTTCGGGCCGTGATTCTGCGGGGGTCAACGTAAACTTGTCGCTTCTCTCTAATGAGTAGTTGGCTTTCTTTGAACGTGTCATAGATAATTCGATTTAATGGCCTCTACCTGTCAATTATCGAATTAGGGCTCGCGACTCGTAACTTTATTGTTGGAAAGCAGACGATTTCGAGTGCCCGATACAGGGCTCAGGGGGAGGGGGAGAATCTTACGATATCTTATGAGAAGATCAAAAAAATCTTTAAAGTTTCCATGCTGGTGTGTAAATGCCATTTCTTAAAACAATTTATATAATGCTCGCGAAGCCCATATAGGGCTTTGTAATCTCTAGCATCGCAAGAGCCATGTCAGTTGTCACTATAGTCAATTAGCTTAGCGGTTGCTTTATGTCAAAAACTCAACGCCCATGAAATTTTTATTTATAACTTCGCTATCGAAACTTACGAATATATTAAATTGAGTAAAAGCTCTGATCCGACGTTTGAGCTTAAAGTTAAAATTCACTTAATGTATTTGCATGAATATCGTTTAAAATAATATTTCGATGATTCATGAGGAGTCAGAACTCAGAATTACATGAATAATCGCATACATACACGGTTCGATTCAGAACTCCAGAAGATACAACTTTTTACATGTATAAAACGGTCACTATAATCACCATAGAAATGACTTCTTTCGAAGAAATGATAAACTTACACATTGGCATCGTAAGTATATAGTTTTGTCCCTGGAATATGTTTACTTAATATTGGAAAAATTTTATGAGTGTGATTTTTTAAACTCCGGATGTCTTGAAAATGCACAGTTCCCACTTCCCGATGACTCCCGCTTTTTAAATCCCGGGAAGAAACAGCTATCACGATTCACGTATCTACAGGATAGTTTAATATGTCCTGAAAAATGCACAGTTTAACGCTGGCTCCTGTACTCAGGAAGTCTGGGCTATTTCTTATCATATTATGACAATAATCAACAATAGTAAATACTAAACACACTCATATACGTTACATAATATCGATTCTCGTCACATCAATCACAGTATCGATTAATTTGCTAATTGAATGTGACATCGAGTAATCGCTATTGAGACTGTCAATTTATAGTCTTATACATTCCTCGCCGTCATAATGACAGCGGGATGACGTATGGACGTGTCGCTTACGGCGTTTGAGCGCGCGCCGCCGGCCACATCAAAGAGGTGGGCTCTTTTGAAGTCGCCGCTATGGGTTTATAGGGATGTGCTCGCGTGTATCGATAGAATTCAAATTAGAGTTTTGAGTTTGTGTGTGGTTTGACTTCTTGGCTTAGCCCATTAAGTTAATATACATAGCGGAATAGAGCAACAATCTCGAGCTGTTATACGAAACCGAAATTGGTTTCATCTGTGTTTAAAAATATGTGTACGTATACACTTACACAAGCATGATTGAAAATGATTTCTATTGAGATTAAATTGTCAACGTGCGGCACGTGCCGAATGGACGTCAAAATAAAGAGTTATTCTGTCATGTATCACACGTCCGCGTTTACCACGCAGTGTTACTGATAGTGACATCTCTCTTGCTCAGGCCTTTGTTTCTCTATTCCGCTAGATATATTAACTTTATGGCTTAGCCACAGAATACGTATATTAGTACAAATGCTTAGCTGAGAATTGAATTTAGAATTTGTTTAATAGTTTAGATTTATTTGAGATTAAAATAATAGAGACAAACGATTTATTCACACATTTTTTAATTTGACGACCTCTGTGGCTCAGTGGTGAGCGTGTTGGTAGCTCACTGCTCAGTGCTCAATACATATAATTATAAATAACACACGTGACACGAGACACGAAGTATTCTTGGTATTTTAACAACATAAATGTTTATAAAATTGTCAAAAATGCACATAAAATCTTCATAATGTTATTCTATCAACGTACACACTTTTGTATCATAAGGACAAGGACAACGTAATTTAACTATAACTTTTGTAAACACTGTAGTTCTTGTTATTAAGAAGAGGTCTTATTGATTGTTGCTCTAAGCTACAAATATTTTTTACACTTTCGATATAATATGCCGAATGCCGATGTGCAGATTTCCGATACTTGCTCTTGTCCAATACAATAATTATACTAATGCTAGCTATTTAAAAATGTACCAAAACAGACGATTGAAAGAAATTGAAATAACGTTTTACTATAATATACTTAGACGATATTGTTAGTCGATAAACTTATCGATTTTGACACCAGCGTCTCATCCCTAAAGGCGGGGTAATAAAACGAATGGACCGAGTATTTTGACGTGGAGCGGCGCTTCTGGTCTCGCGTCTCTCTCCCACGCCTCGTCCTTTCTCGCTTGCACTTATGGGGAACCTGGAAAGCTATTATAGTCTTATAGCTCGCGCTTTGCTATAAATTATGGCGCAATGGTACCTATTCTTCTGGACTTGGTTAAATTGATCTGACAGATTCATTTTCTTAGTACTCTAACCTGATTGCACAAGTGTGTTTATATAATGGATAACACAAGGGTTTTGACTTTAAGTACGATATTGAGTAAAGGACAGGGCACTCAATAAAAGAGATTGGCGAATTTTGTCCAACTATCCATCGGGTCGTACGCTTTCCGAGGGGCGCTCAGTACAGCTTATTACAGTTTACAGGGAACATGGCATCCTACAAATCTGACAAATGATTTGACACGTGCATTTTCTTATATTTTATTATAATACTTGTGATATCCTCTGAATTTTCCTTTTTAAATAAAATGTCGTGTTTGAAAGATTAACTATCACCCATGGTATTACCGCTTACCATTAAACTACCCATCCGCTTGTTGACTCTAAAAACTCAGTACAAGTTAATTTACGTCAATTAACGACTACAATAAAACAGGATATGACGTTTGGATCAAAACACCGGTAAATAAAAAAAAACTCGGTGGCCATATTTACTTAAAAAGTAAGATTAAAAAAAGAACCCAATAAAACAACGGAAGGCTCTCTGTCGGCGCTTTTGGGGTCATAAAATTGAGCATTAGGTGTTCTATTAACGCCTATTTCGACATAATTAGTAACAATTCACTACCTACCGATATTTTTTGAGTATTTGATACCTATTAGACTTTGGAATGTGATATAAAGATTTTTTTTTTCACAAAAATTACAATCTTTCGTTTGTTGTGAAGGTACACCATATTTTTAAATATTATGAGCAAAGCTGAAATTATAAAATAAGAGCATTGACGTATCTATTTCCTTATCTTGTGCTACTAGAAATAAGGAATTCTTTGACCGTTTTTAATCTGTCACTTTGTCTATTCTATTCTACCGGAAAAAGTATGCATTTCTATCCATGGCGGCCATGCTCAGTATGGTAAGAGTCATTTTGATAGAGATAAACAGAGAATAGAAAGAGAGACAGTGTCCTGGCCACAAATGCTTTTTTAAAGTTCCTACTCACCTATTCCAATTTTCAAATTTTTAATTTGCTTGAATTTGATATGTCTAGACGACTTTTATCTAGTAGGTAAGCTATCCGGCTCGAAGGATCAAAACAAAAAAGTATATATTCAACTTTATCAATTAATTGTGCTCATGAACCTTAAAATAAGTATCCCGTAGGCCACCATTATAGCACCTCCAGCGATGCTTGCACCAATTGTGTGAGGATAAAAGAAATTATATGGAAATTGTCTGCGCAACCCTTTCATGCCGACGCACCGTAATTTTAGGTCCTTCCTAATGACCAAGCAGTTTAGATTTCCCGCTTTGATTAGATTTCTTCACCTGTGTTGTAATTAGAATTTTCAAATTTCAAATTTGGAATGTGTCTTTGAATTTCCGTTCATTGAGTACCAATGATGACACTTATTTTTTAATGTTGTTGTTACTTTGTTTACCAACGTCGGGTATAAAGTTTTATTATGAAACAAAATATAAATGTATTTTAAAGGTAGGTATAGCATCTTTATAACCATCCAAAGTTTTTAGATCATCTTCAATGATTATGTACCTGAAAATACGTCAAAGTTGTTGGGTTCAACAAGTACGTACATATCTAACCATACTAATATTATAAATGCAAAAGTGTACCTGACTGAACCGCTGAACTGAATTTGCTGAAATTAATTGGTATGGAGATCCTTTGAGTCCTGGGAAAGGACATTTAAGATTTAAGGACAGTTTATCCCGGAAAAACATACGATTCCCGCGCGGTAATCGGATTTTGGCGCATCGAAGTTGCGTTCGCCAACTAATGTCATTATATTTTTTAAACATTAATTATTACTTAGGTGCCTAATATCTGATGAATGATGATGATGACAGTTAACGAATACTTAACTCTGTAAGTAAAGGGCCTAATACTTATAAATCGGCTTAGGGCCCCAAAAGGCTGTTCGGTTTATAAACAATGCGTCAATGACGTAAGCTTCTTTAGCGGCTCATATTTATGACTAGTGATGGGACTTTATCGATTAACTTTTTATCGATTTAACTTCGATAATTTTATTTTATTTCTTATGCATAAATGTCACTAACGTTGAAGCAAAGTCGTGGTCAACTAAAAGGCCTCACTCTAGGGTTTTTTGGGAACACTTTGATATAATAATATTGATTTATACTAAAAAAAATTAAAAGAAGTGAAGAAAAATTTTAACACTCATTGTATATTTTGCATATTCTAGAAAATATTGTAGTCCAAAATTAACGTTAAACTCATGTAGTGATATAGGTTCATATTTTGTTTTCTTTTTCAGAAAAGCTTTATAATTTTCTCCTTACTTAAAATTATCTACGAGTATTATAACATGCTTTATTATTTATAATAAGTTTAAAGTCACCCTGCCACTTCTATAATATTATTTTTTCTGTATAATAATTATAATATTATTGTTATCCTTCACTCACATTTTTGAATTTTAATAATTTAACACTGCGTAACTTAGTAAGCAGTAATCAAACTAGATAATAGAATATTATTTACCTAGCTCTGTTTGACCTTCGCAAATAACTCACAAGACGGTAAACAAATATCTAATTAGCAGTATCGATAAAACCCAACACTAAGCGCCATTCCAGTAATCTTGAATCAACCCGTCTACTCACTACTACACAAACATTCGTGCCTCTCACTCGCACGATCACACTCGGAGAAAGCCATTATCAACTTTATCACTTGAGTAATACAATTGAAAATGCGGTACACCGAATCTACCGGCAAACACCATCTCGTTTTTCCCTCTCGCTCGCACCAGTTGCCCCTGCAGCCGGCGGTTTCTTTGATCTAGACCACGCCCCGCCTCGCCCGCCCCTCTTAATTCGTCACTCACTTCGTCACACAATAATGACAATGATTTTTAATTACAATCGGAAATATAGAAACATTTCAGCGACGCTTTCTAATAAGATTTTTTTTCTTGAAATTTTTTTGTTCCATTTTCGAATTTTGAAATAAGTTTTTTTATCTAATAAGAACTCTTTAGTTTTTTGTTCGATGTTCGATGTAATTGAACGGTGAGCGATGACCGAGCAATGATCGAAATGTATTAAAGCGTGAGAATTTTGTTGGTAATTTGACTAGTTTTTTATGTAACCGATCTTTACGCTTCTGTACTTAACCAACCGTTAAAAATATTGAGAAATAGAACGTAGTTATTATAACTGATTGCCGTACTTGGCTACTGATTGCTTTACCGTTATATTTACGGTTTGCGGAAAAAATGTGAAATCTAGAAAATGTAAGATATCATTTGAACATATTCAAATGATATCTTACATTTTCTGGCTATTAAATTTTTATTATTATTCCGTTTAAGTTCTACCAAATAAGCTATGATAAGTTAGAACTCGATAAGGAAGCAAAATTTGAAAATTAAATTTCAAACTCTACAATTTCTTAAAGAGTTTTTTTTTCGACTTTAACTAAAATAACTAACTAATACATATCATAGACTAATAGATAAAAATCGGCCAAGTGCGAGTTGGACTCGTGCATGAAGGGTTCCGTACCCACCATTATAGAGCAAAAATAGGTAAAAATGTGTTTTTTTGTATGCCCCTCCCCTTAATTATTTATTGAGTATATTATAATTTTATTATTTATTATTCAAGTATAAATAAAACTGAGTATTCTGTGAACATTTCAAGTGCCTATACCTATAATTGCCATTATTGATACCGAACAAAAACATAGCAAAAAAATTACATTTGTTGAATGGGAGCCTTTAAATATTTCATTTATTTTATTTTTAGTATTTGTTGTTATAGCGGCAACTGATATATACACAATCTGTGAAAATTTCAGAAATCTAGCTACAGCGGTTCTTGAGATACAGCCTGGAGACAGACAGACGGACAGACTTAGTAATAGGGTCCCGTTTTTACCCTTTGGGTACGGAACCCTAAAAATTAATGTACCTAGGTACGCAGCTTTGCTATGCATAATGATCAATCAGAACTTCATAAGGAAGCAAAATTTAAAATTTGAATTTTGAACTCTACCATTCGGCCAATTTAACGATAACGATGATGATGAGCGCTTGAAAGTTGAACATTATGGTCATATCTCGGGAATAATCCACCAGCTCACTGCTTGTAATGGAAACCTCAGGAAATAGAGTATGTAAATATTAGGGTTGACTGGCTTAGGTCTCAACTCTTAACTCCGTAAAAAAATTAAACTCTTTTTTTATGCAACGATTCTTGAAACTTAGCACAGGCTATGAGCTATGACTATAATGTTTGACGTGATTTCAAACTTCAAATCACAAAATCATCCCAAAACAGCAAAAAATATAGCCAATGGCTTCTGGGCAATAACTATCTAAGTTGCATAATAATTAGCATTTTTAATTTTTTAAAAATTGAGAGCAAAGAAACCATGCTATCTTTGAAAATTAAAACCTCAATTTTATACATAAACCATAACATAGAATAATTATTATTTTTCTTCGTATAATGTATCCTATATTAAATAGATACCTTATAACTTACCAGCTTTACGTGATTACTGATTAGCACTAATCACTGATTAGTGATTACTGATTACTAATTACAGTTTTTTAACAGCGCCAAAGCCAAAAAATGACAGACAAACAGCCCTGCAATATCTTGGGCTAATGAGATGTAATTTTCAATTTGGAGTGAGCTAGCCCTAGCCCTGCCTTATGTAATTACCGTCGGCGCCTTCAAAGAGACCGCCGCGCCGCGCGGCACCTTTGAGATTTAATAAATGAGGTTCCCACGCCATACTAAAACCAACCTTGACTCTACCACTTAAGGTTCATTTTCGCACGCATATTGCGGCTTTTCTTAACACCTTAAAGGAGTAAAGGGTGGTATCGGTTAGGGATTTTGCCACGGATATGTCAAAAAGAGGTTTTATAGCATCTGTAAACGGACCTCACGGGGAGTTGGATCGTCAGATCGATTTGAGGTCAAATGGTTAGGTTGGAAGACAATCTGGAGGAGAATTGATGAATATCATGTATGAATTGCATATTAGAATATTGGAGAGAAAAATTATACTTAAGAGGTAACACGTTTATTTCCACTAACCAGGAAAATTGACGTTTAAGTATTTCATCTTTCCTTGCCTCATGCCTGATTCCATGTGTTAAAAAGTGCTATACACTAACTAGACCTAAGGGTCTAGTAAGAAATGACTGAAAAACACAATGAGTAAATAAGTTAATAAAGATTAAGGATAGATATTTAAGTATAGTTTTACTAGGTTTTTATATATGAATTCATGATAATTTTCCCAAAAAACTTACTTACGCCTCCTACGCGCTACGCTTTCTTCTGACATCTTCAAAAACTCTACATCACTCAAAGTTACGAAAACAAGTTTTACCGTATTGAATAAAGCCCCATATATTAGCGATTTATTGTAAAGGTTAGTGAATTATACGTTGTTAGTTACTTTTAAAGGCACTCTGAGTGTCGATCAACAGCTAATGACCTCACACGGAGCCATTAATTCCAAATTTAAACGTCGCGCGCGATTGGCAGATTAAAAAAATAACGAGCATGGCGTTATTGACATACAGCCTTGTTTTTTTTAATTTGAGGTTAGTGGCAAAGTACTAGGTATAATAATTATTAGACTATGGTGAAATTAAAAAAAAATAGCAAAATACACGAAAAAATACTGAGTGATGACTGATGAGACATCTTTCCAAAGTTATTAATCTGTCTATAATTTAAAGAAATTTAATAAAATCACAATTATGCCATCAAGCCATACATTTAATCACTCTTATTATGCCATCATTTTACGTGGAAACTGACAGGACGTGCTACTTGATTCTTGATTCAAATCATCGAATCGCAATTAAATCCAAGACTATCCAATCTCGGAGGTGTATAAAATAATAGATCATTGTTGTAGCCCACCCAGAGAGCAAGCTTGCTCGCTCGCACACGCACGGTGGTCCACAGTAATTTATGATTCGAATTTCGAATTTCATAAATCGAACGGTGAAGTATCACCGAGCTGTGATTGGTCTTCTCTTATTATATACTTATTACGTACTAATTAGGTACTCGGCGAGTACTTGTAAAGAATGAGCAGACTAATTGCCTGTTGGTATGTGATTTCCCTCCCATCGGTATGTACTACTAAGTCATTTCTCCGAAGCAAATAGCAGTAGCGTGGGGTTCATATAACACCACTAAATGACGCACGCAACTCCAAAGCCAAAGTTGTTGCGCCAAAGTCTGTTTATCGAGTAAGAACCGTACATTTTTTGATATAAAAAGTATCCCTTGTCCTTCCCCGGAACTCATTATTCAAAGTATCTCCATACCAAATATCAGCAAAATCGAGAACCAATTTCTTCGGTAGGTTTTGACGTGAAGAGGTAAAAGACAGACAGATACACACACTTTCAGATCATTAATATGGATTCCTATAATTGACTAGTAGCTATGTCCACACTATGCGCTTTCCTTTTCAATTTTCGTCATCTTCATGCGTTTTGGCGCATTCAATTATATTGTAGCTTGTCATTTTAGTTTTTTGGAGACGGTCAGAGGGCATGCGTCGCGGGCATGCCTCACGTTCGCTGTTGACTGCACTATAGCGGATGCCCTTGGCAAACAGAGAAAGGCACAGTGTGGACAAAGCTAATGACTACATGCTGAATCGTGTCCCGGACCCCGGTGCAAGTTAACACTGTGCCTAGGTTCCGAAATAAAACCCAGCATGATACATGTAACTGTTGTTACATGTTACATGATGTCATATTGTACTGAAATGTTGTGTCTATTAAGACAAGTGTGACGTATTATTATGAGTAATGGCATCAGAACAAAATGTACCTCAATACACTGGCGTATATTTTGGAACAGACATCAGTATGACGTCGATTCTAGACATCATGGGCATTGGCCACTACACTGGGCCATATTTTGGAACTAACTTGTGTGACAAGTCCCACGTTGGCGCGTTCGCACGATTAACTCGGCTTAACCCGACTCCCATCATTCGGGTCAGACAGCGATGTAATGTGTTAGCTAAAATCTAGATGCAAATGGCCTCTACATTGTAGAGCCATCCATTTGACTGACTCTACACCATAAAGTTAATATGCCTAGCGGAATAGGGAAACAAAGGCCTGAGCAAGCGAGATGTCACTATCAGTAACACTGCGTGGTAAAAAGAGACGTGTGAAACTTTTTTTTTTATGAAATAAGGGGGCAAACGAGCAAACGGGTCACCTGATGGAAAGCAACATCCGTCACCCATGGACACTCGCAGCATCAAAAGAGCTGCAGGTGCGTTACCGGCCTTTTAAGAGGGAATAATGTCACTGATAGTGACATCTCTCTTGCTCAGGCCTTCGTTTCTCTATTCCACTAGGTATATAAACTTTATGGGCTAGCTGCGCTCAAGATTTAGGTACTACATTTAAAGATATATTATTATGTAGTAAATGGTGTACTTTAGACATTCAATTAAATGGTGTCATTCAATCGAATCGCAGATTAAACCGGATGACTGCGATATAAATGCAATTACTCGTTGTTGTTGTATCTAGTGTATGGCATCAAGTGCTGATGTGATGTCGTTTAGTTGAGCGGGCAGTTGGCGGGAAAACGGTCAATCAATCATGGCGGACGATCGAGAACTTTCCACGACCATGTTATAGTCCTCACATTTAGGGTACGAGCACATTACGAGGGACGCAACACAAAGTCGCATTTAATACTTATATAATATAAACTTTTTATTGATCTCGCACTTATATTATGACCACTACAAATCGCGCGCAATTCCGTTGCGCCAAAATTAGTTTGTCACTCGTGAACCGTACAATTTTCCGGGATAAAAATTATCCTATGTCCTTTCCCAGGACTCAAAGTACCTACCAAATGTCAGCAAAATCGGTTCAGCGGTTTAGGCGTGAAGAGGACAAGATAGTCAGACGGACAGACACACTTTCGCATTTATAATATTAATTATCATTTACCTGCTTAACCCAACTATAATCATTAAAGGTGTTTATTTATGTACCTTTTTCTAATAGCTAGGTAGAGTAGGCCGAGCGCCGCGCCGTCACAAAATATTGCGACGTGTAACTGCGCCGCAGGCTGAAAAAGATTGGGAACAATAATTTAACCTTTAAGAGGATACACCAGGGGCGAGAGAAATTGAAAATAGGTATTTGAAAATGTATTGCTGTCTCACCAATCTCAAGTCTCCCACCGCAGAGCGCGATAGAGACAACACGACAAAAGTTCTAATAAAAGATTAAAGAACAGAAAATCTTCGATTCGTTGTCCGCTGATTCCTTCTCTAAAACTTAACCGATTTAAGTACTTTTTTCATTAAGAATTAAAACAAGGCTTGAGCTGTGTTCCTATGTTTTATTTTTTTTTGTATATTTTAGCCCGTTTTGTTTTCTGGGTGTTTGAACACAGAGGAAAATCTTGCCATTTTTTTGGGTTTTTGGACGTTCTTATCTTTTTTAATAATAAAATTATGAAAAAAAAGAAAACATAGGGACATGCATTAGCATGTCGCTATGTTTATGGCTATGGCCACTATTAAGTGGCCATAGATATTCAGGAAAAAATCATAACTCTACCGGCATTATCCAGGGAGGAAACAGGGGACAGTGTTTGTATTGAAAAACGGCGGTGTGGAATCCTCTTAACGTCACAGGCGGGGTCTACGCAGACCTTTTTGACGGTATTTTTAGGATTCCGTAGCCAAATGGCAAAAAACGGAACCCTTATTTATAGATTCGCCATGTCTCTCTGTCTGTCTGTCCGTCCGTCCGCATGTCACAGACACTTTTCTCCGAAACTATAAGAGCTATACTATTGAAACTCGGTAAGTAGATGTCTGTGAACCGCTTTAAGATTTTGCTACAAAAATGAAAAAAATATTAAAAATGTTTGGGGTCACCATAGATACAACTGAAACAAAAAAAATTTTTTCATCTAATCTATGCGTTAAAGAATTTTTTAAATCGGACCATTAGTTCCTGAGATTAGCGTGTTCAAATAAGCCCTGTCAAATAATTTATCCCCATTTTTTCTACATTTTCCTCTATTTCTTCGCTCCTATTAGTTTTAGCGTGATAAAATATAGCCTATAGCCTACCTCGATAAATGAGCTATCTAAGACTGAAAGAATTTTTCAAATCGGACCAGTAGTTCCTGAGTTTAGCGCGTTCAAACAAACAAGCAAACAAACTAACACACTCTTCCGCTTTATAATATTAAGTATAGAATATAGATATACCTACATCTATATTCTATACTTAATACTACAGAAAACAGTTTCTTGTCAAAATGGCAATTAGTTGAGTAATTAGGTAGGGCCCCTAAGCAGTATTAGCCCAGGGCCCCACAAATTCAAGATCCGCCCCTGCCCCCCTCTAACTTCTAAAGTAGGGGTAAGTAAAATTAGTTCGAACGAGATCTAGCCAGTAGTTTTTTTTTATACGTCACAAATGGTAAACCTTAATTTAATTTAACCTTAATTAAATTTTGTTGCTTTCCATCAGGTGACCCGTTTGCTCGCTTGCCCCCTTATTTCATAAAAAAAAAAAATAACTTTCATTAAATCAACTGAAATATTAAAATAAATCAAAAACCTCTTAATTTCATAAAAATAAACCTTATTGCTGCTGCGGAACCCTTCATGGGCGAGTCCAACTCGCACTTGGCCGGTTTTTTTAATTGTGGCTGCTGTTTTGAAGTCTGTTTTTAACAACAATAAAAATATATATTAGCTTTCTCTATGCTGGGTGTACCACCAGTAGCCTACAGCTCTGGATTTAAGTATAAGCAGTACTGCAGGCCATGGCCTATGGGCGGCAGCCTCCTAGGATGGCGGAAGAGCTCGTACATTGGAGCGGCAAAACTAAAGTGGCCTAATGGCCTAATGCCTATAGTCTATACTCATCTATCTCATCTAAAAAATCCGATGCAACCAGCCTAGAAAGCAAATTACAAACGCGAGGTTTCTCACACAACGGTTTTCTTGTCTTGTCAATTGTTATAATCATCTAAATTCTAAAAGCTGGTATCATCTCAAAATTCAATGGACTTCCTAAAATTCCTATTAGATTTCCCAATGACAGAGATAGACTATATCCATCTCTTTCTCGGGCGGAGCTAGCCCACGTGGTCTCTATGTGAGGTCCAAAGCAATTCATTTAACGGACCCCACAGAAGAATTGAAGATATAATTGGATGAAGTGGGGTAACTAATATTTTACAACATATGAGCAATTACTCATTTTATCCCTTATAAATTATAATTTTAACAAACCTTGTAACTTACCTACTTCACCATCAGCTAGCTTACTTATATTTCTACTTTCTAGCTACAAGTACATATAATCCACTTTTAAGGTGACGCCGCGTTAAAGTAAAAACCCGTGTTGGATATGTTTTAGATTGCTTGTTTTCTATGAGAGGCTGGGCCAGACTCTCAAAGAAAACAAGAAATGGAACAGCAAGAAATGGAAAGGGCGTAAGCGACAAATTGGTTTTTAAAAACCATAAATATATTCCATTTATGCTATGGGCAAATTAAAGTGTATGCTTGAACCAATCTATGTACTTTTGGAAGCTTCAATCACTCTCCTCTGTTGGCAAAATTAGAATCCCTTTTCTTACAGAGGTATTTTTGATTGATCATTCTGTGTAATAAAAGTTAACCAATCGTGTTATGCTATGGGTAATCCAAAGACGAAGACACACAGTCATTGCTGAGAAATATCGATATCGCTACAGACAAATTATCAAGGCGTCGTATTAAGCTATTGCATAGCTTTCGTCGCGGGCTTTGATCAGTCTGTGCCGGTCGCAGGTCGGTGCGGCGTTACCAGACTTCGGCACGGTGTTTGTCTGCGTGCGACTATGCGTACCTATCAGAATTATAATTGCATAAACTGTGATAAGTTGATAAAAAAAGCAATGCAAAAGCCGAAGGTCCCCAAGTGTCGCACGTCTTGTTTTAATTTCAAACAATTCTACCGGTCCTGTTAAGCCTTCATTTTAAGTAAAACGACAGTTACCCACTTCGTCCACTCATGTCTTGAATTACGAAAGGCTTCGAATTGAGTAATTTTTTTCGCCACTTACTTCGGTCTACGGCAAACTAATTATGCTATCAAGACGAGCATTAATGTACAATTTGAACATGTTATGGCACGATTTGAAATTATTTCTTCCAAGTCGATTATTAGTTGTATTAAGTCATTATTGATTGGTACTTCTATTCTATATTTCTTTTAATAGCTTCATACTTTCATTACTTGCCTAATACTGCTGTGAAGATAATATTGGCAGTATACTGTATACGTTGCAGTAGATAATAGATATAAGTATATACCTACGTAGATAATTATTCTTAGTCTTAACTCTTACCCCTCTAAGATTGATCTGCCTGCAAAAAACTCTTATAGGGTGGGCTGCACCAACTAACTTTAACTATAACTACAGTGCGAAATGTCAAATCTCTGGTTAAGAACGCTATATTTAACTTTAACCATAACCGCTCATACCTGCTTAAATCGACATTTTTTCGTGAAAATTTACTTTTGATTTAAGAAATATTTTTTCTGTCGATTTTTGCGGGTAATGAAATTTTTATACTCTCAATCCCGTTACGGTCTGTAGGATGTATCTTGAATAAAAATATAAACGCAACAGACATCTGTCAATTTCTCCGGTCAGTTAAAGCTGAATTTTGCCTTAACTATAACCATAACTTTAACCTTAACTTTAACTTTAACCACGCCTCTGGTGCAATCACGGAGCTAATGGGTGCAACCCACCCATAATGTAGTAGATTATTATCTAATAGGTAAATCCGTTACTTATTTTGTAGATTACACATGTTACATGCATGCTTAGGTAGCATGACCACGGTGGAAATGCGACATATTAGACAAAGAATATTAATGTACTTAACGCTAACAGATTTTAGCGACAAACTGACAAAACGTTAAACTTGGTGTTCTTTGTTACACAGTACACTTGGTTCATATTTTAATAACTGCCAGTTATTAGCGTGCATTAATCATGCGACGCTGAATACAAAAGACAAAAATAGTACAGCGTGACGAAAACTTAGCTGCAATCATAGTGCGTTCCACTAATATTTTGAAACGTGCGACGTCATCTATTGACGAAATGCCAAATCAAAATGTTACAAATTTTGTTTTAAGGTATTCATCGCTAGATGTCATTAAAAATATTTCAGACAGTACTGGTATCCCTCACTAGATGGCAGAAAACCTTACATGTCAGCAATGTGACGTATGTCAATTTCAACTGATACTCTCGATATCAATTGTCAAATACCTACCTATTGCAAAACAAAAGAAACAAAAGTTGGATTTTTTTATGTAACAATAACACAATGAATAATTTACTCATCAAGAAGTTAATAAAGACAAACAACGAGACGTATCCAGAAGTAACGTTTTCATATCCACTTTTAGACAGAAAGGTCACCAAAGCGTTAGCACGAAGTTTTGTTAAAATTCTAACAACTTGTAAAGAAAACTCCAACGTGAATAATAATATTAGAACCTCAATACTAGAGCACATCAGAAAACTGTGTGTGATACAACCTCAAAATCATGTGCAACTTGATGAAACTTTTTTGGAACTTCTGTGTAAATTCTACGAAGATAACATACAGGAGGCGAATAAAACCACTGATATCATAGAGAAGAAGCTGAATGACTTTCTACTTGTAACACACAAAGATTTAGACCTAAACTCCTCTGTAAAAATAAGTTTGAATCCAGAGATTGTACAAAGTTTAATAAACATAAACAATCAGAGAAATAATCTGTCAAATATTTTTAAAGATGTATTAAATTGGGACACAAGAGAAGAGAGTTCAATCATTCTGAATAATCTTTGGAATAACCATGAAGGTCTGGATTTAAATATTTTAAATGACTTGTCTTTGAAAATGAAACCGCACATTGAAAATGTTATGTTAAATATTTGTACGGAACTACTGAATAATTCTTATTGTAATTTAAATGACATCTTTAGTTCTAATAATGAATTCAATGTAATTTGCAAAATAAGTTTTAAGTCTAGTAATTGTTTTCAAACAGTTTGTAGTATTTTAAATTATATTTTTATAAGATCACATTTTAATATGCAAATAGAAAACCTTGTTAAAGAGTATGTTGATAATGTAAAATTTAGCTGCACAGATAGTTTTGCTCTTCTATATCCAAATCATCTAACTACTTATGTGCCTTTGTTAGATATAGAAATTAATCAATTACCTAGTCCTTTACAAGAATCTTTAATCAATTCTACTTTACAGAGTTTGAAAAATATTCATGCAGAGTCTGAAACAGACATTATAATGTTATTGACTCATTTTCCAGATTGGTTTGATGCATATTTTTGTAAATAAATGGTTTTTAAAATTAAGTTATTTTATTCCAATCAAGTCTCAGCAAATCTGTGACAAAATCTTTTTAATAAAGTTTAAATTTTTAAAGTTCTAGAAAGTGGTGCTAATGGAGGTGATCCTTGTATAATGGAGGTCAGTGAGGTGATCAGAATAAGCATAGAGATCACAAAGCTTTTGTAGATTGACAGGATACTATTTTAATTTATTACAAAATATTTTAGCCTAGCAGATTTTTACTGACCAAAATCAGTGGGGAAAGCTTGGTGCCATTGCCGCTTTTAAAACACCCTATTTAAGACATGGAAATCGGGACACAAGGCGAATTTGTGATTAAAGAATTTAGATCTAGATCATTTAAAATACATTAATCATAATACTCATTAGACATAATTTCTTAATCAGTTATCCAAGAAGCTTACACTTAATCACGGACGTAAAAAAAATATATTAAGTCTATGGCCCTGGGTGTAAGCTTCTTGCAGTTATCTATTCTAAATTAAAAAAAACCGACTGGCCTTTTACTAAGCTCATTTTTTCATCGATGTAGAAGAAGAAGTACTGACGCTGCTGTCATGATGCATTTTTACAAGTTGTCAAAATCAAAACAAAATCCAAATATTTTTAATTCTTAGTTTATTTTGCATTTCCTTGTTAAAAAGTGGTTAATTATGATTAATATTAGAACATGATATCGTAAATAATATATATATTCAAGATATATAGTTGAGAATTGTGAAATATGAGTAGTAAACGCCGTCGCGCGTCGTCGGTGGCTAGCCGCGGCGCGGATGCCGACGATAGTGATGATGGGATGGAACAGAACCCTGGACCTCCACCATCCAGAAAGAAAAAGAAGCTGGAGCCGGTAAAATCTTTACACAACGTACTTTTATATATTCTACTTAAGTGTTTACAACCTAACAGGGCAAAAGAAGGTAACCGGAGGCGGCATCGGACACTGCAGCGCCAAGAATGAACATCCATGTAATAATATGCATATTTTTTATTGTGGTTATACATTTTAACGTGACTTTTTTTTTTGTCAGAACGGGACATCTCTGAAGCGGGACCCCTTCTTTTTTTAAATTAATAACTAAGTTTGTTCCTAAAAAAGGAGAACTAAAACTCAACACTAACCACGCGATTAGGCAACATTTCCAGGAGATGGGGGGGTACTCGGAATCTCTATATTTAGATTAGAATAATTTCACTTTTATTAATTAACTTAGTTTGTTCCTAAAGTCCCTAACCTAACCTAAACAATTTAAAATCTGTTGTGTCTGTGATTCCCACGATCGAGGTATTCAGAACTCACATAAAACAATTTTCTGATTTTCAGAGTGAAATATGTCAGCAGTTATATGACATAATACGGTCATACAAGAAGGACGATGGAACTCTACTGTGTGACTCGTTCATTAGGGCTCCAAAGAGACGACAGGAACCTCAGTATTATGAAGTTGTCTCTCAACCTATAGACTTGCTGAGAGTAAGTGACTTATTCACAAAGTTTAATTTTATTTTGTTTTCTAATTCTATTATTATTACACTATAGATTAGCAATTATTATTATGCACTACATGTCGCCTGCAACTCCGTTGCGCCAAAATTCGTTTATCGCATGGGAATCATACATTTTCTGGGATAAAAAGTATTATATGTCCTTTTTCAGGATTTTAAGTATCTCCATACCAAATTTCATCAAAATCGGTCCAGCAGTTTGGTAAAATATTATTAATACGGACTTACACTTAAGACCAGTATACATGATGTACATATTATTTATCATGCCTTGAGTTCAGCCAAGCAATTTTAATGTTGCACAGCCTAGCCTTGATTGTTTTTGCTGCTACATGATAGGTTATATTTAAAGTTATGTTAAAACTATTTTTATTTATTTATTTAACAGGTACAACAAAAACTGAAAACTGATACTTATGAAGACATAGAAGAACTTTCCGCTGATATTGAGCTGCTAGTGAACAATGCTAAAGCATTTTATAAACCAGAATCAGAAGAGTACAAGGATGCTATTGAGCTGTGGAAGCTGTACACTAAAAATAGGCAGACATTGGAGAATGGTAAATTTTTTGTTTGACTATATTTATTTACTTACGCAGTTTCACCAAAAAGACATATAGTGAAATACGGCATCTTTTGGCAACAAAGAAACTGACTAACATATTATATTATACATTTACATTTGTTGCATACACAAACATAATACTCTTCTTTCAGGTGAGGAAGTGAAGACTCCAAAGATAACTCGTACAGGCTCATCCAGTCGGAGGTCTGATATTGCAGAGGACATGTCCGACTCAACCAACAATGAGGAGGAGAGTGTATACGAGGAGCTGTTCAACGCTGTGAGTTTTGTTACATACTAAATTATAATAAAAAAATTGCATTAAATTTCTCTAAGATTTATTGTTAACAATGTTAATAGTTTGGTGATTTTAATTCTTGTGTTTTAAAGTGGCTTTCATTTTGCTCAATTATATTTTTTTTTTACTATAATTGTAAAGAAAACTTGAATAGGTAACACTTTTTTATTGTTTGTTTTAGGTTATGACTGCAAATGTAGACGGTAGATCAATTTATACAGCATTCCAATTCCTACCTTCGAGACGTCGCTACCCAGAGTATTATGATCTCATAGAATCTCCGATAGACTTGAAGATCATAGCTCAGAAGATTCAAGGGGGAGAGTATACCAGTCTTAATGAGTTGGAGAAGGATTTATTGCTTATGGTCAGAAATGCTTGTCATTTTAATGTGCCTGGCAGTCAGATTTATAAAGATGCAAAGGTGTTGAAGAAGGTAAAGCTCTTTATGTGTTTATACATATTCTGTTTTTTCCTATGCCGTCCTACAGCTGGGGCAATCCATAGCCTCTGGTTAACTTTTATTTAAATCACAGTTTTAAGCTGATCACACATTTGTCAGCACTTTAAACGCCATACGCGCCGAACGCGCCGCATAGTTTACGAAATGTATGCTGTACGTAAAAGTACGATGCGGCCTGCGGACGAATGTGCAAAGTTTCACAACATTTCATACAACAAATTCTAAAATGCGGCGCGTGCTTGCTGATAAATATACGATCAGCTTTAATGGTCATTTTAAAGTTATGTAGTTTAACTTGTCTTACACTGTCCCACTTGACTTTTGGTGTATGATAATTTGGGGGCTTGGGCCAAATCTGGAAAAACCCCTGGGCCCTGAGCAGCATTAATATTTTTGCACTCAGTAATATAAGGTCAAGAATATGACATTAAGCCTCGGGAAAAAAGGATTTATTTAATTTTTAACTGATTTATAAATCTGTCGACAGGTGATAATGAATCGTCGCGTGGAGCTGGAGCAGCACGGGCGCGGGAAGGCGTCAGAGCGGATCCGGAGTCGGCGCCCTAGGGCGGCGGTGCCGGCGCCCACTAGCCGCGTGCTCGCCATCATGGAGCCCCCGCCCTCCGACACCGAGCCCGAGCTCAAGGTACTGCCTGTGTGTGCGCAATACACCGGCGCCCACCAGCCGCGTGCTGGCCATCATTGAGCCCTCGCCCTCCGACCCCGATCCCAAGGTACTGCCGCCGTGTGTGCGCTATACACTGGAGATCGAGCTCAAGGTGCTGTGTGTGCGCTATATAGGCAGCTCGAGCTGAAGGTACTGCCGCCGTGTGTGCGCTATACATCCGAGCTCAAGTGATTAATACTACAGCTGCTGTGTGTGCGTGCGTATACACTGGAGCGTGGCGTCGCGTCGGTGGCCGCGATCTGTTAAAACGAAAATTAAATGGCTAATTTCTCTTTTCATTCATTACTTATATTATGGAGAACGCCTCCGTGGTCTAGTGGTATAGAGCGCGGCTCTTGACTCGGAGGTCGTGGGTTCGATTTCCGCGTTAGAAACATGTTATTTCCAAGTTTGGTTAGGACAATGCAGGCTGATCACCTGATTGTCTGACAAGTAAGATGATCCATGCGGCGGATGGGCATGTAAAAAGTCGGTCCTGCGCTGATCTCTCGCCGGTCGTGTCGGTCTTCCGTCCCACTGGGTTATGAGAGTAAAGGAATAGAGAATGCTCTTGTGTACTGCGCACACACTTGGGCACTATAAAATTACTCCTGCGTAGCTGGCCTGTTTTCAATGAAACCGGCACACCGACCCCGGTGTGGGAGCTATTATGGAGAAAGAAAGAGATTGGCGTACTGTATTTTAGCGTTTATAGGTCTACCAGGATCTGATGACAAAAAGTGAGAAAAGAAATTGACTCTAGCAATACCGGGGTAATTGGAATAAAACATTTTGATCCTTATTTTTCCTTATAGCTGCTAATTCTGTGTGTGAAACATGCAAATATGAAAATTTATCCAATGGTCAAGGATATTTTTTGAAAATCTGCCATCAGCCATCAGATTCCGGTAGACCTATACAAATTGTCTATTGTCATTTTAGCACTCGGAAGACAGCGAGAGCGATGAAGAGAAGATCAATGAAGATTCCCCGCAGTGGAAGCTGTTTGAGGCCGTCAGAAATCATTTGGCACCAAATGGTAAGATTTTATTTACATTTTTATTCTTATTCTGACGACCTCTGTGGCTCAGTTGGTGGGCTGTTGGTAGCTCAAGCCGGGGGTCGCGGGTTCGAATCCCGCCGAAGGAACAAAAAGTTTTCAAAGTTCCTGGGTCATGGATGTGTATTAAATATGTGTATCATATAATAAAAATCTTAAATATATGTATAGTATAAAAGTATTAAATATATTTCCGTTGTCTGGTACCCGTAACACAAGTCCTTCAGGTACTTAGCACGGGGCCAGACTGACGTGGTGTGAGGCGTCCATAGATAAAAAAAAAAAAGCATAAATAAGTCGAAATGTGCGGTTTCCTAAAGATGAAACTCAGCTAGTCTATTTTTTTACTCCGTTCTATAAATTTTATGGCAGCTTCTATCTGTTATAGCTGTTGTTGATAAGAAACCGATTACATGTATAGTAAGAATGATCTTGTTTTAAGTGATAAATTATGAATCAATTTTTATATAATCAGAACTAACAAAATTATTTTTTACAGGTAATCCCATGGCCAAACCGTTCTGGAAGCTTCCATCGCGTCGCGAGTACCCCGACTACTACAAAGAAATCAAGAATCCCATGTCACTGAACCAGATCAAGAACAAAATACGCCGGGGCAACTACGGAACGTTGTCGGAAGTGGCGGGGGACATGAACATTATGTTTGAGAACGCTAAACGCTATAACGTGCATACTTCACGCCTGTACAAGGACGCTGTGAAGTTGCAGAGGTAGGTTTTGCAACAATTTCAAACTAAATGAATTCGTTTATCGCGAACCGTACGTTTTTCCGCAACAAAACCATCCGATAATGCCAGACACTAACGTGAAAACTTCACGCCCGTAAACCGTAAAGTTGAAAAGGTTACAAACCTCTGCATCTTTTGTAGTATTCGTATTGTAACTTTTGTCTATCAATTTATTGTAGTTTTCAAATGTAAGTATTTTTATTGTTCTGTAGCTCTACCATGAGTTTAAAGCTACCGTTCGACAAAGCTTTATTTGAATGTGGTGAGAAAAGGAACTAAACGCTTCTATCATAGAAGAACTTCATTTCTGACATGTGTTTGACAGTTCTCCTTTACCAGCAGCGCTCCCGTCAATGTCACCCACGTTCAAATAAAGCCTTGTCGAACTATATAGTATATTTTATCGATACTCGATACCGACTACGTAAATATTTAGTATGGCGATTTTAGTACCGCAAGTGACCGCTAGAGGCGCTGTAAAATTTCCCATACTAAAAATTTACGGTAGTCGGTATCGAGTATCGAGAAATACTATATCTTTAAACTATGGTAGAGCTACTGGTCCCACGCTTCAGCACTATTGGAATGGATGGAAAACAGCCTTAGCCTCAGAAAAAAAAGATAAGAAATAAATATACTTGTTTCTTGCAGACTTATGCAGCAGAGAGTTCAAGAGCTACTAGACATTGTTCAGAGTTCCTCTAGTGATGATGAGAGCCTTTCATCTGTGAAGAGTGCAGCACAAAATACTCCCAGGCCAAGAGGTATGATAGTTGGATTAATATTTATTTCTTCAGGAGATAAATAACTGTTATTTTGATCCACACATGTCAAATATTCGGCATTGGAAAGCCATATCTTTATTTTAGTTATTGCGTAATGGAATATGAATATCTACGAATCTACTCATCAGCTTTGTAGAAGCTTGAAGAAAGAAAAAAAAAATTAGTTCTTCCCTAAAACATTCAACAAAACCACCTCGACGATGTGATATCAAAGTTCACCAATGCTTGTTAAAGTAAACAATTGATTAAATATCATGTTATTTCTTTCACTATTTGTGTCAAGAAGATAAAAAACCATATTTTGAAAAACCACAAACAAGCAATTTGCAGTATTGAAACTAAACAATATCCTCATCCTTCAACAAACTAAGAGCCATCGCAAACAGGGCGACTTGTCGTCGCGTCTAGTCGCCGCGGCGCTGTCGTTTGCATCTGGCGTCTTGTCGTCGCGTCTAGTCGCCGCGGCGCTGTCGTTTGCATCTGGCGTCTTGTCGTCGCGTCTAGTCGCCGAGCTGTCGCTGACGCGTGTCGCCTAGTGTGCGCCTGCACTAACAAAGACGTGCACCTTCCTAGCCCTCACAGCGAGACTGACGATGCGCTATCGCGCGACTGTCGTCGTGTGTGCGCGTGCACAGCGCTACCAGACGCAGCGACTAGTAGCGAGTGCACGCGACTTCCCTAGCTTGTCGTCGCGACTCCGCGACTCTGACGCCAAGTGTGCGGAGCTTCGAACAAAATATGTATATGAAAATTGTCGGCCGTAGCCTGTCGTCGCGTCTAGTCGCCGAGCTGTCGCTGACGCGTGTCGCCTACACTTATTAAAGTACTTTTTCGCTTAAAAAGTGAAGACACTTTATTTTGACAAACAATAAGCAAGCCATTGTGGTAGAAAAATCTTAATTTGTTTCATCAGGTAGACCAAGAGTGAACCCGCTACCAG
This sequence comes from Aricia agestis, assembly GCF_905147365.1. Classification (NCBI taxonomy): domain Eukaryota; kingdom Metazoa; phylum Arthropoda; class Insecta; order Lepidoptera; family Lycaenidae; genus Aricia; species Aricia agestis. Next base: position 6,099,089 of record NC_056426.1, read on the forward strand.
CCTCAGCGACTCCCACTCCAACTATCAAAGTGAACCTGCCACTCAAGAAGAAGCTGCATCATGTGGCCAAGCAGCTGCTAGAGTTCACCTGCTCCGATGGCAGACAACCCATGCTGTTGTTCATGGAGAAGCCCAGCAAGAAACTCTATCCGGGATACTACAATGTCATTGACAGACCGATCGACATGATCGCTATTGAGAATAATATTAAGGTAAGCCCTTCGCAATAATAATATAATAATATCTATGGACGCTTCACATCACGTCAGTCTGGCTCCGTGGTAAGTACCTGAAGGACTTGTGTTACAGGTACAATTTTTTTTAAGTTTTGATTTCGACAAATTGATTAAACATGACGTGCACGCACATTGTACGCAAATAAGTGCGTATGTATACGCAAAGTTGTATTGTGTAGATATGGATTTTTGTTAGTCGAAAATTACTAAATTAATTACAGTACTCCCAAATTAATAATGCGCATAGAAATCTTTGCTAATTGTCGTAATCACGAAAACAACTGAGTCTATGAAACATAAGAGCCCAAAACAATGCACTTGCATTTTGGTGGCTGTCCGCTGTCGCCGGTCCGTTAATAAGTGCTATAACTCACCGGGAAGCCATCGCGGCGTTACCATGGTAACGTCCAAGCAACATCAGGCGCCTCTACGTCGCCGCAAAGCGCTGTTTTTTCTTAAAGTTAAGTTTTAAACAGCGCTTCCAGCGACGCCTTCCGACGCTCGGGAAATACGACCATTGCCGAAAAATTACGAAAATTTCTATGCGCATCATCACTTTGGGAGCACTGTACTAATTACTGAAGTATTAAACAAATTAATATTTATTTAGAACGACCGCTACAGCAGCTTGGAAGAGATGGTAGCAGATTTCAAGCTGATGTTCTCAAACTGTCGCCAATTTAATGAAGAGGGCTCTATGATATACGACGACGCTAATCTCCTAGAGAGAGTCTTGAATGAGAAACTCAAAGAGGTACAGGGTTATAATGTTGAGAAGAAAACACCATTGAAGACGTTCAAAGCGGCGAAGAACAGACAGATGTCACCGTTTGAACAGAAATTACGGACTTTGTACGACGCTATCAGAGATTATAGGGATCCTAAAGGTATGTTGTTTCTTTATTCAGACCAAGTCAAAGGCAAATTGTTATGCAGTTTTTATACAGTTTATTACACTTTTCCACTTTATAACTCATACAACTTTATAAAGCATTGACTAGAACCATAGGCTCTAGGTAATTTAGGATAGTCCAGGCCAGTTCAATACTTCATTCTTAGGGTAACTTCAGACCGCAACGCGACGTGTAGATGCATTTCTTTTGTACTGAATTGTCAGACTTCAATTGCGTGCAGCGTGAGACATCATGCAAGACTGTGAAATCCACACAGAAATACATCTACGCGTCGCGTTGATGTCTGAATTGCGCTTTACAAGTCGATCCTCTCCCTAATTTATATTTTCTGATTACAGCACATCGTCAGCTAGCACTCATCTTCATGAAGCTACCGAGCAAGACTGAATACCCCGACTACTATGAACTGATCAAAAACCCCATCGACATGGAGAAAATAGCCCACAAGTTGAAGAGTGGCTCGTACAATAGTGTGAACGAGCTCGCTTCGGACTTCATACTGATGTTTGACAACGCTTGTAAATATAACGAGCCCGACTCACAGATATATAAAGATGCATTGATACTGCAGAGAGTTTGCTTACAGACTAAACAGGGATTGAGGTATATTGCTGCTTATTATTAAGTATCTTTTAATTTTTATCTTTTAATCAAGTAAATAATAGAAGGAATAGGAACTGTGCATTTCTTTTAAGTTGGTGAAATTTTAAATGAAACCCAGTCGTTAAAAAATAATTTTCTTTTTGCTCTAATTGGAAACAGAAATTAACTTTAAAATCCTTATTTGTAACATTTTTGTTTATTATAGTTTACAAAAACTTATCTTTTAATGATACGTCACAATGATATGTTTGATAATATCCGATATTTTGTGTCACTGACCTCCATTTTACAAGTACGCTCTGGACTTATGATACCCTTTGAAGTGACAACTATTTTAGTGCCTATTTAATTAAAGCGGAATTAGCGCCCCCAATGCGGGGGAACTAAATCTGACGTAAAATTGACGTTTGAAAGTCGCCATATAGGCGCTATAATACTAGTAATGACAACCAATAACGATTAAGCGGCCATTTCCAAGTGACGTCATATTTTGTTCTCTTCCCCCGCATTGGGGGCGCTGAATCCGCTTCAAATAGACACAAAAAGCAGGTGGGTATCATAAGTCCAGCGTACTTGTATAATGGAGGTCAGTGATTTGTGTAAATAAAGTGGTATTTATTTTACTAAATTGTAATAAAGTTAAATCACGAAGCACATTGAAATTCAAAATATCGCTATCTCGCTCTCATTGAATATGTAAACGTACACGCTGGAGTGAAAGAGACAAAAGACGGTTTAATGTACGACACAACCGCACTGTAAAATACTGTCTTTATTTACAGAGAGAACGACGACGAAGTCCCGGATGTGCCGGCGGCGGTGCAAGATCTTCTGTTGAATCTGTTCACCACCGTCTACAATCACCAAGATGAGGAGGGCAGGTTAGTAGCTAAAAAGTTCAATAATTCCTTGCTCAAACAATACTTATAATTTACCTCTTGGAATCAGCTATGAGGCACTTTGTAGTTAATGATATTGCCGTGTAATGTAACAAGTATTTTTTATCTAGTGTTAAAGAAAACAACACTTCAACTTTTATAGACTGGGATGGTTGTTTTGGTGCATCGAGCAACTTTTAAAGTTTTAGTTCTTATTTTGACCACACCTAAAACGATATTGGGATTTCGCGTCTCGCGCCAGAAATGGTTCGTAAATCTATACCGATGAAATTGGTTCCGCATGGTTTCGACAGTTAATCGTTCAACTAATATTATTTATTGATTACCGCAGATGCTACAGTGACAGTATGGCCGAGCTGGCGGAGCACGACGAGGGGGCGGGCGGCGCGCGCGTGCGGGCGATATCCCTCGACCTGATCAAGCGGCGCCTGGACCGTGGCCTGTACCGCCGCCTCGACCACTTCCAGCAGGACATGTTCGCCGTGTTCGAGCGGTGAGTGAGACGCACGTAGCGCAACAGAGACAGATATAGGCGACGAGGACGATATGAGTGAGAGAGACATAGCCGCTAGAAGCTGATAATAGGCTAGCATGCATCACATGTCACAAATTTTTAAATCGGAAGTCCATACCATGTATATTACTGGATTCAAGTGCTGGATGTTTCTTTTCACTATCTTAATATTTTAACAATCCACTGACTGTAAACCATCTAATATCAAATACTTACTATAAAGACTGATAACCAGTTTTTATTATTTTACTCATTTAAGTTTTTTTACACAAAATTAATCCATCACAATGGTATGTCCAATGTGAAAGACAAAAAGGAAGCAAAGGAATTATTGCTTATTTATAAAGGAATTTCTTACAGCAGCCCTACACTACTAACCTTTTTTAACACGGTTCAAAATTTTTCAGGGCCCGTCGTCTCTCGCGCACGGACAGTCAAATCTTCGAGGATTCAGTCGAGCTGCAGACATACTATACTCAGCAACGCGACTTGTTATGCCGTAACACTCTCTCATCACCGGCTCTGTCCTTCACCACCGATCACATCACCACCAGCGTGGAGCTGGTGAAGCAGTGCAAGCTGCTGCAGGAGAATGATGATGAGGAGGAGACCAGGTATGGTAGGGAGGGTAGGGAAGGGAATAGGGGAGGGTAGGGAAGGAAATATAGGAGGGTAGGGAAGGAAAAAAGGTAGGGGATTGGGCCTCCGGTAAACTCACTCACTCGGCGAAACACAGCGCAAGCGCTGTTTCACGCCGGTTTTCATCACATCAATAGTCAAAGTTGGTAGAATGTAAACAATGCGACGCGGTTGCATTTCTAAATTTGTATTGAATTGACAGACATCATTAAAGGCGAAGCCAAACGAGCGTAATTTGTGAGTTGTGAGTCGCAGAATTTTGGTTCGGCAGAATCCTGTTGCATTCAGTTTCATACAAAAGTCCTGTTTGATTCACACGAGCGTAATTTTGTGAGTCATGATTTGTATGAAAGGATATTTACGCGGCAGAAATTCTGCGACTCACAACTCACAAGTTACGCTCGTTTGGCTTCACCCTTCTTCTTCATCTTTTGGCGTATTTAGGAGTTGCCAGCGTCAGAATTAAGGCGAAAGATGTGAACAGTTATTAAACGTAAACTGATATTGCGTGAGACGTCATGCAAGTCTGTCAAAGCCATACAAATTTAGAAATGCTTCTACGCGTCGCGTTGCGGCCTGAATTTACCCCGACATCACCACAAAAATCCACAGGTCGAGCACGGAAGAGTCGATGCAAGGAGGCGGGGCTCCGGCGCAGTCGCAATACGGCAAGGGCGACTTCGTGTACGTCGCCCCAGATCGCGGACATAAGGAGCCGCAGGTTCGTTCTGTTATGATATTGCGCCACGCTTTTAAACAGACGTTTCACATCTGACTCCATCCATGTAAATAAAGTTACCGCGGAAAAAGTGCATTCTCGTGGTAAAAATAGCATTTATAAATTATAATACTCTACAGTTTAGTGTCTACAGTTACACTATAGATTTAAATTTTAGTCCTTTGTTCTGGTTTTTTTACAGGTGGTGCAAGTTGAGCGAGTGTGGACCAACGCGGACGGCGCTCACATGGTCTACGTCAACGTCTACTACAGGTAACCCACGCACGCACGCACGCAATCGCGGACGCTCTTACGTACTTTCGTGCACATGTACGATCGCACATAAGTCGCTGTTTTACTTTAACTACACGTCATAATAGTCATAAATGTGGTAAAGAAATAATATGCACCATCAACTAAATCCATAAAACGAAAAGCACAAACACATGTCATCTAGCTGCGATATAATTTTTTAATGAAATAAGGAGGCAAACGAGCAAACGGGTCACCTGATGGAAAGCAACTTCCGTCGCCCATGGACACTCGCAGCATCAGAAGAGCTGCAGGTGCGTTGCCGGCCTTTTAAGAGGGAATAGAAGAGGGTAGGGAAGGGAAGGGAATAGGGGAGGGTAGGGAAGGGAAGGGAATAGGGGAGGGTAGGGATGGGAAGGGAAGGGAATAGGGGAGGGAAGTGAAGGGAATAGGGTAGGGGATTAGGCCTCCGGTAATCTCACTCACTCGGCGAAACACAGTGCAAGCGCTGTTTCACGCCGGTTTTCTGTGAGACGGTGGTATTTCTCGGTTCGAGCCGGCCCATTCGTGCCGAAGCATGGCTCTCCCACGTTTCAAATTCCATTATGTACTATCAGAGAAGTTGCTTCATAGGCTGATGGCGGAACTACTTATTTTGGTCGCCTTTTTGACAAACCCAGCCGACAGATTACAATTAACATTAAATTGACACGATCCGACCAAATGATTGTTGGTCTGTCAACTGCCTAGGAATCAATTTCCTCGATGGTACAATTATATTTATGTAGAATTTTGGTGCAAAATGTGTGTTGATTAAACATAATTTGTAAACAACACTTTCTTTTATCTCTCTCACTCACACGTTTCATCTCTTTCAGGCCGCAAGAGACTTTCCACGTGCGCACGCGCAAGTTCCTCCAGCAGGAGATATTCAAGACGGAGACGCACCGCAACGTGCCGCTCGACGCCATCGTCGGACGATGCTACGTCATGAACGTCAAAGAGTACTTCAAGTTTAGACCTGAGGGTAGGTGGAAATTTTCTTAAATATTTAATAGGCAGTGATTTTCAACCTGTGGGTCGCGAATGAGATATTCAAGACGGAGACGCACCGCAACGTGCCGCTCAACGCCATCATCGGACGATGCTACGTCATGAACGTTAAAGAGTACTTCAAGTTTAGACTTGAAGATAGCAAATTTTTTTTATTGGATACATTGCTGCCATGTTTTCACGCTAGACGGCAGCACCAATACAGACAGTAAACAAAAAACTATGTTCGGCGTTGGAAAATGTTTCTGTCAATATCTAATCTTATAAATTCTAATATATAAAATTCTCGTGTCACAATGTTAGTCCGCGTACTCCTCCGAAACGGCTTTACTGATTTTAACAAAATTTTATATGCATATTCAGTGGGTCTGAGAATCGGCTGCTGGGTACTTTTTATATTGATAAGTGCATTTGTTGAATAAATAATAGTAAATTTTTACAACTCGAGACTGACGGCGACCATTGTTTGTGTGATGGGATAGCGATGGACGTTGCCATGGAGACATACTTATTTAGTCATTTCAATAAAATAATATGGGCGAAAATCTAAATACTTTATACTGCAAAACAACGTTTGCCGGGACAGCTAGTCTAATATGTAAAATTTTCGTGTCACGGTCGGTGTGCGTGGTTGAACTCCTCTGAAACGGCTCGACCGATTTTCGTGAATCTTAGCGAGCATATCGGCTAGGGTGGAGAATCGAACAACATCTACTTTTTTAGGCACTTAAATAAAATAATATGGGTGAAATACTTTATATGGCAAAACAACGTTTGCCGGGACAGCTAGTTGTGATATAAAGTATACAACATGTCGGATTTTGGTCGGATTATTTAGTGTATGTTCTAGCAGCGCCTTCTGCTCTGACCTTTGCGTAATGTTCCCTATTCGAATGCCCATTTTTTGAGTTTTTTTTACTGTTGTTTATGCATCCACTTTAGTCAAAATGGATTAAGCCACCTTACCGTACTCTCAGTACTTTCTTACGCCGGTTCTTCTCGCCGGGTTAGTTCCCGAACCGGTGGTAGGCACCTTAGTAGCAACGTTCAGAAATATTTTTGTAAAAAAATTACTCAGAATAAAAATATTTTGATTTTGAACATGCAAAATACGATCTCGCACTGCGCACATATCGAGGCTGTTGGTCTTGTGAAAATCAACCGTAATAAATTGTCCAAGTTATAATATTATGATCTCTTTGTTATTGTCAGGTTATGCTGACAAGGACGTATACGTGTGCGAGAGCCGATACAACACCAAGCACCGCTGGTTCAAGAAGATCAAAGTGTGGGAGGGAGCCGAGAAGGAGGCCACGCTTGTGCCCAGAGAGGTATAGTCCGGTGGAGGAACATGACAAATTCGTACATTGACCTATTAATGCCTGCGTTATACACTCGGGAACATTGAGTGATTGAAAGGACCAATAAGTATATACGAATTTCTACGCCGTTCCTTATCAGCAATGCTATCGAGCGGTGTGTATTTTTATTTAACATCAGCTGGTGCGGTTTTTTGACAATTTACTGTCCCTAGAGGCCTAGACAATAATTTATACAAAATCTAATGATACAGTTTAAATTACTATAAAAATCAATGTCGCAACTCTTCTTTCAGGAATTTGCCCACCATGCCCTTTTAAAATGTGTATTTTAATTCATCAGGTGCCGCTAGAGCCCAACCGCACCGTGTCGGTGTTCCGCGAACGAGTCGAGAAACACAAGGACGAGTTGGCCGAACTAGAAGTGCTGGAAAATGTACAGGAGAAGGAGCGACCGGTGAGTAATGGGCGGCTTACACTCAGTTACTGCCGCTGCCCTGTCGCTGCCGGAAATATTTCCCTGAATACTTCTGCGGCAGTAACAACGCGTGTGAGTGTTTACACTCAGCCTTCGAAACTCACTTGTCGCGTCGGGCAGTGGCAGCGGCATGACGAGTGGCAGCACGAGACTACTAACATTCTGCCCACTTCAATGTAAAACAGAACAGACGTCGCAATCGCACTCTTGTGTGAAACCATTGTCACGATTTAAACTACTAACATTCTGCCCACTTCAATTTAAAACAGAACAGTCGTCGCATTCGCACTCTTGTGTGAAACCATTGTCACGATTTAACAGATGTGATGTTAATAGATTAGTGATAATGCTGCAGATGACAGAGGTTTTTTTTTTTTGAGTCACTAGTCAGGTTATAGTTTTTTAACTTATTACTTGTTAAATGGACAGGATGTGGTTATGTACAACCCTCTCGGCACTGACGACGAGAACACGTACTACGAGCAGTACAACACGGGCTGCTCCGGCGTTATCAAGACCGGCGACTACGTGTACGTGGTGACGCGCGGCGGCAACCAGGTCATCGCGCAGGTCGACACCATCTGGGAGACGGGCGAGTTAGTATACAGCTGCACGAGGATCCGTACACCTGCATCATGCTTGTAGCACTGTTACAACATACAACAGTACAACACGGGCTGCTCTAGGCATATAGGGTCGAAATAATAACTCAGTTGAAATAACGCTAATTTTAGTTACGACCAACTTGTCTGTAATGCTCTTATTCATTTATTTCAGCAACAAGTGTTACTTCAAGGGGCCCTTTTTGATCTTCCCATCTGAAGTATCGAACGTTATTAGCAAGGTAACTTTATACATTTTTACAAGGCACAAAAACCATTTTTTTATTTAAAAATTTTGTTTTTTTTTTGACTACATTTAAACGCACTTATTTTACTCATGCTAATAATCCTTATCAAAATAAATAATTTCATCACTAAGTACAGTTTATGTAGATTATATTTGGTCTTTGAATGATTAAAATTGGACGTTTGGTTTAGAAGTTATGGCGAAATTAAAATATTGCGATTTACGCCCGTTTTGAAGTGGGCGCTACCAATGCCACAGAATAGATAATAGTACAAGTACCAATGCAGGGGTGCGCATTGTACACATTGAAAAGGTCTACAGAAAACTCCGCGATGGTATTTTTTTTTTATGAAATAAGGGGGCAAACGAGCAAACGGGTCACCTGATGGAAAGCAACTTCCGTCGCCCATGGACACTCGCAGCATCAGAAGAGCTGCAGGTGCGTTACCGGCCTTTTAAGAGGGAATAGGGTAATAGGGGAGGGCAGGGATGGGAAGGGAAGGGAAGGGAATAGGGGAGGGTAGGGAAGGGAATAGGGTAGGGGATTGGGCCTCCGGTAAACTCACTCGGCGAAACACAGCGTAAGCGCTGTTTTACGCCGGTTTTCTGTGAGAATGTGGTATTTCTCCGGTCGAGCCGGCCCATTCGTGCCGAAGCATGGCTCTCCCACGTATAAGTATATCTCTTATGGATATATCCCACAATAACATATTTTTTTGTCATTTACTTTTAACTTCAAATAATGGCTAATTTTTGAAGCGATTTTAACCAATACGGCAATAATGCTTATTCAATTAAATACTTTAAATACATTATTATTGATTATGGCCCTTTACAGCATAATTATTACGATTTTAATTTTAAATGAATATTTTCGAAGATATTACAGATTTAAAAATTACGGGACGTAAGTAGCTTTTGCGGCAGTACCGACCAATGCGGGCCACGGGTAGTAATGAATATAAATTATTTATAATCAAACTACTGAATCGATTTTAAGCATTTTTTCAGTGACTTAGGCCATAATTTATTTTATACCCGTGCGAAGCCGGGGCGGGTCGCTAGTCTGTCAATAAAGTGAAGAAATTAATAAGTGGCAACATCGTAGTGTCATCCCTTTCAAATCAATCTAAGAAAAAAATGGATGACACTACGATGTTGCCACTTTTTAATTTCTTCGCTTTTTTGACAGACTATACATTTATCTATTAGGATCCTTGTCCTTTTCTAATAAGAAAAGTAGTTTGAACAGTAAGAACCAAATTTTGTTCATCTATTGTAAAAATATTATTTTAGTAATTTTTGTATCATAATATAGAGGATAATATTCTCGTGTCCTTTTCATTATATTATTCCTGATTTACAACGATTAAAGTAACATTATTTCTTCTACAGCCGTTCTACAAGCAGGAAGTATTGCTGACGACAATGCACGACACGAGCCCACTGGTGGGCATCGTGGGCAAATGCGCCGTACTCGACTACGATGACTATTTGAAATGTAAGTATTTTATGCTATGCAAGATAACAAGCTTTTTTCTCTTGCGTAGTTTAAAGCATAGTAACGTGCGCTGTTTATGCAGAAAACACTATAAGAGCTAATGTAAATACATTACACAGTAAATTTTGCCGCTATAAAAAGTATCCTTGGCCCTTCCTGCTATATAGCTGTGCCAAATTAGGTAAAAATTGGTCCACTACATCCGTAGCCTTTGCTATGCGTATAAACGGATTAAATTAAAAAGGAGTTTTAATTTAATCCTATTAAAAGGATAGTAACAATTATAAATACGTTCCTTAATTTATAATTCCTATCTTTACAAGGCCGTCCTACTGAGATAGCGGAAGGTGACGTGTACGTCTGCGAAGCGGTCTACGATGAGTCGAACCGCGTGGCGCGCAAACTGAAGGCTGGCCTCCGGAAGTTCGAGCATACTAAGGACGTCACCGTAGACGAGGTATGCTAGTGCGTGTGTGTGTACGTTAATGTACACACAAACGTGTACGCAAAGTGTAAAGTATACGCAACATGTTTTCAAACGGGGAATATAACGTGTACGCGTGTGTGGCTGTGTACGACGAAAACTTAAGGCCCGCCTACGCAAGTTCGAGCACACCAAGGACGTCACCGTGGACCAGGTACGCTAGTGCGTACGTAAATGTGTATGCAACATGTAATAAAAAATATTTATTAAACACACAAGGCCAAAACATGGTTGTGTTCTGTCCTTTGTGTGTTTAATAAAGTTGACATGTGACAGAGTTTTTAAAAATACAAAAGAATAATAGACAAATTTATATTCCGCAATTGGCTTAAATTTGCCGAAACTAAAAAAGTTTCATATTATATTATAATTTATAAAATATGTTAACATTTTACGGCCTACTGCATATCTGGGGGCGTTCGCTGCGTTAAGCGTGCGCCCGGCGCAGCCACCCGCGAGGCGTGCTTGTTTCAAGTCATCCCATAGAGCAGCGCTGCGTTGAGGCGGGTCAGCCGTCGCACGATTACTATGGCGAGCGCACGGCGCGGGCGCCCGCGACGGGCAGCCGCGCCGGGCACACGCTCAACGCAGCGAACGCCCTTACTACTCAACACTGCGTCTATAACTTGACACGTCAATATGTAGCATTTACTTGACTTCCTTCATTGACAGATCTACTACTTCCCGAAGCCGCTGGGTCCGCCCGCGCTGGCGTCGGCGGCGGACGTGCACACAGCGACAGTATTCAACCAGAAGCAAGCGTTCAACCCCACGGTCAACGCTGATTCTATGGTAAGGAACATTTTTTTTTAATGAAATAAGAGGGCAAACGGGTCACCTGATGGGAAGCAACTTCCGTCGCCCATGGACACTCGCAATATCAGGAGAGCTGCAGGTGCGTTGCCGACCTTTTAAGAGGGAATAGGGTAATAGGGGAAGGTAGGGATGGGAAGGGAATAGGGGAAGGTAGGGTAGGGAATTGGGCCTCCGGTAAACTCACTCACTTGGCGAAACACAGCGCAAGAGCTGTTTCACGCCAGTTTTCTGTGAGAACGTGGTATTTCTCCGGTCAAGCCGGCCCATTCGTGCCGAAGCACGGCTCTCCCACGTATAACATTGTAATTGAAATGACGTTGACTGTGATAAATAAAATATCGTCGTTATTCTGCTATCTGAACAAAGACAGCAGATTAGTTAAACGCTGCATATTTTTATTAGTAATAGCAACCCTTAAGCAATTTGAGGTCTGCTGTCCGCTGCAGCATAGTGTCGCTTAGTGCGGTCTCACTTTAGACCCAATTTCACCAACGACTGTTAAAGTTAATGCTCGAATTAGAGATGAAAAACGAAACAGGTAATTTGTAATTTCATTCATATGAAAGAGAAGACATGACATTTTACAAGCTGTTAACACTAGCAAACGTTATGTTCCATTAACTAACAGGACAGCAAGCCGCAGTTCACGAATCTCATCAACACGACAATCGGCAGTCAGGACGTGGAGATGATTTTAGAGAATTCTCTCGACGACTCCTCGCTCGCCTCACCCGCCACGCCGCTATCTATAGGTAAACTATAGTTTTACTATCAGAGAAGTTGATTCATAGGCAGATGGCGGGCCTACGTAATTTGGTCGCGTTATGACAAACCCAGCCGACAGATCATAACCAATATTGAATTGAAATAATCCGGCCACATGGCGTTGGATCGTCAACTGCATATGAAATTATGGATCAATTTATTCGATGGTATAGTCTGTCAAGAAAGTGAGGAAATTAAAAAGTGGCAACATCGTAGTGTCATCCCTTTTTTCTTAGATTGATTTGAAAGGGATGACACTACGATGTTGCTACTTTTTAATTACTTCACTTTCTTGACAGGCACTCCCATAAGTTCAGACACTATCTGAACTTATGGGGACCTTCGTTAAGTTAATAATAGAATAAACTTATTTTGTGACAGGCAATTGGGTTTCCTATAAAAGTAGGACGGACTATTTGTAACTATTTGAAAAAACTATCGACTAAAGCGAATGAAAGCAATAAATAAAAATAAACGTTTGGCTCTTTAACGACGTTGATGGGAAAGAAATCGAGTGATACTTTACAAGCATGTATTAGTCTTGATGGCAATGCGCCAAAAGTAATGTTTACCTATGAACAGACTTAACAGAAGCTTGAAAAGTCACTGATAAAGTGCACAAAGATCCATCTGATAAAGGCACGTCAGTATCAAATGCATTCCTGATTGAATATAATAATAATAATATTTGGGTCCACGCCACCTTGTTTTTTTTTTTTGTAATTATAAACTTTTCCCTCCAGGCGGCAACAGCAACCCATACAACCCGTCAATGAACGCGTCGACGAGCCAGGACCGAGTGTCCACGCCCGCAGCTAAAAAGAAGAAGGAGTCCAAACAGAAGATAGTGACGGGCTACATACTGTACTCCAGCGAGATACGCAAAGCGATCGTGGCTAACAACCCTGAGGCTACTTTCGGTAAGTAATAAACGGAAATAGTTGCTTTGTGCGAGCGCCGCGTGCGCGCCACGCGATCTCTGCACACACGTCATACGGCGCAACACGTGACGCTTAGGGCCGCCCTACACCGGAATGGCAGCGGCGAGGCGAGCACTTTCAGTGTCATATGATTTTAAACTTTAACTTCATTATTGTAATACATAGTATCGCTTGAAAAATCGTCATTCGGGCGGCCATAGATTTTTGCAGCGGCCCTTATGCAGCGCGCTCGCTCACACGCCCGAGGAACGCGCACGCCTAATGTGGGGGACGCCTAAAACCTAATAACTTATTACTATTACAGGTGAAATATCCCGCATCGTCGGCAACGAGTGGCGCTCTCTACCGGCGGCCACCAAGCAGAGCTGGGAGGAGCGCGCCGCGCGCTGCAACGAGGAGACCGCCGCGCGACTCGCCGACGAGATGAGGGAGCTGACGCAGCACGTGAGTTGATGTCCTCCCGCTCGCACACAGCCCGCGACTAACAGAGCCGGGAGGAGAGAAAAAAAAGAAATATGCAAAATGCGATAGGAGCGCGCGAGGCGAGTGCACGCACAGAGACGCGCTTTGTAGGTAGATCAGACACACAAAAATTAAAACTGACGTCGAAAGTTTCCCTTTTCACGTCAGTTTTTATTTTAACTCTGTGAATGCCTTAAGTCAATATTGAGTAACATAGTCTGACCATTGCACGTCATACTTGTTTCATAGTTTTAATGAAGTGCCGAGTTCTATACAGTTTCCGTGTGTAGCCAGTATTACGACAAAGCTAATATACCATTGACGTCCCAGACGGCGATGGAGAACACGTTCGAGTGCGCGTGGGAGAACTGCGACTTCCAGTTCGAGGACATCGGCGACTGCATGGAGCACTGCATCGGGGACGGTGGTAACAGTCAGTATTTTAAACTACGTACTAACCTCAAACCTGCTAATCTCTATAGCTTAATCCAATATTAATACAGCAGTCTTACTCCCGAAACTGATATATTACGAGTCTGATTAGTTCCAAATTGAGCCGCAGCACGATCGTGCGCTAGTATAGCTGTCAGAAGCGGGAAAAGCCGTTGAGATCGAATTAGTTCCAAATTGAGCCGCAGCACGATCGTGCGCTAGTGTAGCTGTCAGAAGCGGGAAAAGCCGTTAAGATCGAATTAGTTCCAAATTGAGCCGCAGCACGATCGCGCGCTAGTATAACTGTCAGGAGTGGGGAAAGTCGTTGAGATCGAATTAGTTCCGAATTGAGCCGCAGCACGATCGTGCGCTAGTATAGCTGTCAGAAGCGGGAAAAGCCGTTGAGATCGAATTAGTTCCAAATTGAGCCGCAGCACGATCGTGCGCTAGTATAGCTGTCAGAAGCGGGAAAAGCCGTTGAGATCGAAATAGTTCCAAATTGAGCCGCAGCACGATCGTGCGCTAGTATAGCTGTCAGAAGCGGGAAAAGCCGTTGAGATCGAATTAGTTCCAAATTGAGCCGCAGCACGATCGCGCGCTAGTATAACTGTCAGGAGTGGGGAAAGTCGTTGAGATCGAATTAGTTCCGAATTGAGCCGCAGCACGATCGTGCGCTAGTATAGCTGTCAGAAGCGGGAAAAGCCGTTGAGATCGAATTAGTTCCAAATTGAGCCGCAGCACGATCGTGCGCTAGTATAGCTGTCAGAAGCGGGAAAAGCCGTTGAGATCGAATTAGTTCCAAATTGACCCGCAGCACGATCGTGCGCTAGTATAGCTGTCAGGAGTGGGGAAAGCCGTTGAGATCGAATTAGTTCCAAATTGCGCCGCACCAGGGTTTTGCGCTAGTATAATATGTCGGAAGTAGCAAAATATTTGAGATCGAGCTGATTCGAATCTTATTCTGTCGGGAGTAAGGCAGCAGCTTTGATCCCGTCCGGATGCATGTAGAAATCCGTTATTGACTAATCATTGTTTGTCTCTTTTTCGCACGAAAATACTGCACGAACGCGATAGTAATGTTTGTGTGTGACAAGTAGGTGTAAGTCAACTAATTTTTACGTGCTCCGTGACCAGACTATAGAATTATTATGTTGTGTAATAATATTCGGTTTAAATATAATGTTTGTGTATCTTATGCTTAATAAATAAAATAATCTTTACTCACATTTAAATAAATTGTATGTATGTGCGGAGAGTTTTATTGTTATTTTTCTTTATATAATGTTATTGTTTCTACCGTATGTTCTTGGTGTATGGGTGGGTCTATGGGTAAACTCACGCTTGACACATTTTTTGCATTATAAATACACACATTATGTGCATTATATTTACTAAATCATAACACTTTTTAACATAACACAGTACACATGATCGGTTTCGATTAAAATCATCATCATCATGTGCTTTTTCTTTATTTTTAAATTTGAATAAGGGTTTTTAATATTCTATTTGCCACTAGGTGCCGCTATGTAGCCTTAAGGTCTAACGTGTCAAATAGGCATATTATCGGGATACGTGACGGCTATATCGTGACACGTGACAGCTATATCGTGACATATTTTATTAAGAAGAAAACTTACAGCTAGATAACATGGACATAATTTTTGCGTTGTTTCTTAAGAGGATACACCAGGGGCGAGATAAATTGAAAATAGGTATTTGAAAATGTATTGCTGTCTCACCAATCTCAAGTCTCCCACCGCAGAGCGCGATAGAGACAACACGACAAAAGTTCTAATAAAAGAACAGAAAATCTCCGATTCGTTGTCCGCTGATTCCTTCTCCAAAACTTAACCGATTTGAGTAATTTTTTCATTAAGAATTAAAGCAAGGCTTGAGCTGTGTTCCTTTGTTTAATTTTTTTTCGTATATTCTAGCCAGTTTTGTTTTCTGGGTGTTTGAACACAGAGGAAAATCTGGCAATGTTTTTTGGGTTTTTGGACGTTCTTATCTTTTTTTAATAATTAAATTATGAAAAAAAAAGAAAACATAGGGACATGCTAATAGTGGCCATAGATATTCAGGAAAAAAATCATAACTCTACCGACATTATCCGGGGAGGAAACAGGGGACAGCGTTTGTATGGAAAAACGGCGGTGTGGAATCCTCTTAATTTGTTTACCTATACTTTTCATGTCGATTCACTTGACTCATAGCTTATGTTATACTTTACGTCTTACCTACTTGCGAAAACTTTATAATCGGCTTTATGATTTTATATTATAATTGTACTCTTACTGTATTTTCTGCAAGCTGTAAGTTTTCCGAATAAAAAAAAAAGACAAACATAGGACGATAAGGCCAATTACAAGTTTTCACAGGTATACAACTAAATAATAATAAACAAACAGCAAACAAAAATATCATTATAATATTAAAAGTACAATTAGAAAGCGAAAATTGAGCTAGACATACGGAGCTGAAGCTATAAATTTATATGACAGCAGTTTGACAGAATAGACCCTAAGGCTACATAGCGGTACCTGGTGGTAAATAAAATATCATACAACCTCATTGGTTCAAAGCTAATCGATCTATCCCTCAGGCTCATCATCTACGGGCCACGTGCAGCAGTACTACCGCACTGTCGCCGCCGACACGAAGGAGTACCCGTGTTTGTGGCGCAGCTGCGCCCGCGTACGCAAGGGCCAGGCGCCCTTCCCCAACCTGCCGCGCCTGCTGCGCCATGTCCGAGACCTGCACGTCAACAAGGGCAACGGCCGCATGATGGCGCTGCACGAGCGCTCGCGGTGAGACGGATATAGTGTTGTATGCGTGTGTGACAGAGATAGATGTAGTGCGTGCGTGACCTGCACGTCAACAAGGGCAACGGCCGCATGATGGCGCTGCACGAGCGCTCGTGGTGAGTGAGACGGAGATAGTGTGGTGTGCGTGTGTGACAGAGATAGATGAAGTGCGTGCGTGACCTGCACGTCAACAAGGGCAACGGCCGCATGATGGCGCTGCACGAGCGCTCGCGGTGAGTGAGACGGAGATGTTCACGTCAATAAGGGCAACGGCTGTACGAACGCTCGCGGTGAGTGAGACAGAGATAACGCTGTGTGCGTGTGTGACAGGGAAAGACGTAACGCAACTTACACGTCAACAGGAGTTAGAGAAGTGAGAACAATAATAATGACAGGAATGAAATAGAGAGAAATATGGACGAGTGTGTAATTAGTCTACTTTTTCGTAAATTTGCGTGCCTATCTCTCGTGTACAATGCCATAATAATAATTACATATATTTTTTTATTCTGCAGTAACTTCATGCCGTCTTCCAAGAAGCCGACCAAGTTGTTGACACCCGCGTTCCGCTCTGGCATCTTGTCTCCGGGAGGTTTGTAAACTTTATTAAATTACAAAACTATATAAGGCCCACTTGCGCAGATCTGGGTTAAAGTTAACCCCGGATTAAACGTTTCTTCACTAATTGGATGAAATATTTATTGACTCATATTACGTGATATCCATGCTTTTATTACTCTTTAACATTTTGTTATCTACAATTCTATTCTTACTGTAATTTCTGGCAAACCAGAAGTATTCGGCATAAAATTAAATAAATAAATACCAAGCAATATTTATTTCAATAAAAGAAACTAAGGCCGGCCATAGACACTGCACGGCGATCTGCAGTTTTCATACTAAATTCATATCCGCTATATACGGACCGCTTGAACAGTGCTTGAGTGGTACAAATTTCAACGCGACCGCTCTAGAGCAGACGATCCTGTAGGCCTAATACGAAACCGTTTTGAGAATACCGCGTCCTGCTCTAACAACGTCATTTCCCGTTTGTAAGACTAGGAAGCGGCATTCTCGTACGATTGTTTGGAGTCTCAAAACGGTTTCGTGGTACAAGCCCTGACTACAACTTGCGGTCCGTCTATGGCCAGTCTTAGGCTGCGTTTCCACCAGAGACGTGTTGCCAGGAATGTTTTTTTAAGATCCAATAGCATCGCCGCGCTGAGCGATGTCATGGCAAGCTCACGTCAATGAAGCGATTCTATTGATTCTCAAAAACACATTCCTCGCAACAAATCTCTGGTGGAAACGCAGCCTTAATCTCTATACTCAATTGCAGCGTCAGCAGCGGCCGCGTTGGGCGGGTCAGTCCGCAACTCGCCGTCGCCTGGCGACGCGGCGCTCGCGCCCGCGCGTCCCGCCCCCGACCCGCTGTTCGTGCCCGCACCGCCGCGCGCTCAGCGACTTACGCACTCAGAGGCTTATATCAGGTGAGTTGGATGACTAAATAATTCATGTCTACTCTTAAATTAAAAAAAATCCCGAATGTTTTGTAGGAATAATATTTATGTAGTCTGTGTAAGACTGGGTTGCACCAACTAACTTTAACTGTAACTTTAACTTTGACTACAGTGCAAAATGTCAAATCTTTGGGTAAAGTTAAAAATGAACGCCATCAAGACGCCATATTTAACTATAACCATAGAGCTCGACAAGGTTTTAAATGCATGTGGCGAAAAAAGGAACTAACGCTGTCATCATACAAAAACCGCCATTTTTGACAGTTCTCCTTTACCACCAACGCCCCCGCCCACGCGCATTTATAACCTTGTTGGATCAGCTGTTATCTGTCAATTTCTCCGGGCAAAGTTAAGGATAAAGTTAAAGTTAAATTTACCTTAACTATAACCATAAATTTAACTTTAACTTTACCCACGCCTCTGGTGCAACCCAGTCTAAGAGTCCTGTCAAAAGTTAAATAAGTTCTAAACGATTCGTATGGTGTGCGTATATGTATAAAAAATATTTTTTATAATATAAGTATATATATATATATATTGTAATAAATATATATAAGTTCGTTACGGTTGGGTTTGGTTTTAATATAAAATTGTTAAACGTAGAGATATTATGATGATAATAAATAACTACATATGTTTTAGTTCGTTACGACGTTAGTTTATAGCGCGGCCACTGTAAGTTTTTCAGATACAAGAACTATCCTAATTGACAACATTTCAAAATTTTAACATGGCTTTTTTATTATTTTATATGAAAGTAGACCTAAAATAAGGCGACACGTGTTTCTTGCTTTTTCAAAATAATGTTTTTATGATACCAAAAAAATAGATTTTAATCCTTCGTATTCTTAAGAGACGTAAGCGCCAAGTGACGTCATACTTACGTCTGAACGGTTAATTCCATTACACTTTAACAAAAGAAAAAATCTGTCAATGTAAGTTTGTTACGTTTATTATGACGTCTGTCAATGTCATCGTCAACCTGGAGGATAGGCATAAACCTATAAATATATTAACGGCCGTTCCCAATATTTGATCTATCTCTGGTTTTGCCCTACTAGAGATAGGAATAGCTCAAATAAGACATTAGAGACATATATTTTATGTCAATTGTGAGAAATAACAAATTGAATTTGATAACTCAAAATCAATTCAACCATAAAGAGTTAATAGACACACAGCCCCTTCCCCTTTTATAATATTATTAAAGATTTCTCTAATTACTATTTTTCATACAGGTACATTGAGGGCCTGCACTCGGAGCAAAAATACATTACTCCGTGGGAGAAGACACTCACTCCGATGCCCATCAACCCTGACCCAACCAACTTCAATCTCCACAAGCTGCCTGCTCACTGGATGACCGAGGAGGCCATAACCGGCTACCTCCATCAGGACAAGAACCTAACGGAGATGGACATCCAGAAAATGGACCAAAACACAAAGATACTGAAAGGCCTATGTGCCCTCCGTGACTATATGATGAGGGATGCATATGCTATATACAAGAGTTATAATTAGTTTTTTTTTACATGTTTATCGCAAAAACAAAAGGTTATAGGTAAGAATACACTTTTTTGATATATTTGGCCATTTTTTTCTCTTACCCTTCTGCCACATAAAGTTATTGCATTATTTCAGGATATATTATTATTGACACATAAAGTTAATATACCTAGCGGAATAGAGCAACAATCTCGAGCTGTCAAACGAAACCAAAATCGTTTTCATCTGTGTGTAAAAATATGTGTACGTATACACTTACACAAGCATGATTGACCATGATTTCTATGAGATTAAATTGTCAACGTGCGGCACGTGCCGACTGGACGTCAAAAAGAGTGCTGCTGTCATGTATCACACGTCTTTTTTTACCACGCACTGATAGTGACATCTCACTTGCTAAGGCCTTTGTTTCTCTATTCCGCTAGGTATATTAACTTTATGGATTGACATAGCTTTGAAAGTGTCAACTTGATAGGAACTTGACCTTGGTAGGGAAAAACATGGTGAAAACTGTTTTGGATTTATTTTGAGCAACTTGAAGAAAAAAAAACTAATTTAAAAGCTTACAATATTTTAATTACGAATATATTAATATACAAGTGTATGGCGAATACAGTATAAAATAGCTTGCACTGAGAAATTAGATGCTTTCTACCTCTTCTTTCAGCAATCTCACCAATGTATCGAATTTTTTGCCATCAAAAATGAGCACCTGAAATAACAAAGCATCTCTTTTAGTATCTACAATATAACCTTTCATACAAACGGATTGCAATCAATCCATCAAAATATAAATCAATGAATTTTTGGACTATGGTAAGTTGCTAAAAATTGTCTATAAAACAAATAATATGAATAATCAAATTGAGTATATAAACTAGTTTAGGAGTAAATTATAATAGAACATTAAAGATCAATAAAGGGTCATCCATAAATGATACTTTGTAAGGCGCGACGGCGTCTCTACTAACGCTTAGTTCGTCGTTTTTGCAGCGCGCAACTGTAGCGATGCAAACGCGCGACTGTTAGGCTGCGTTTCCACTGAAGCGGAGCGGAGCTTAGCGGTGCCCGAATCGACCAATCGTGCTATTCCAGCGGAATGACAGCGAAGATTTCGAGCATGGTTATTGGTCAATTCGGCACCGCTAAGCTCCGCTCCGCTTCAGTTGAAACGCAGCCTTAGGCGACAGCGAGGAGAAAACGCCAAACGGGGGGATTTTTCTCAGGTATTTTGTGCTGCTAAATAGCTATGTCCACATTGTGCCTTTTTTTGTTCATCAAGGCAACGCAGGCCGCGTTATAGCGCAGTCAACAGCGCACATGAGGCATGCCAGCGACGCATGCGCTCTGAGTTCTGACCGTATCCAAAACTTTCGCTTTGTTCTTTTTTTGACAAAAATGACAATGTTGGTGTTGCGTACGCTTGACGCATTCGATTATTGAATACGCCAAAACGAAAGTTCAATGAAACAAGATGACGAAAATTTAAGATGAAAGTGCACAGTGTGGACATAGCTAATCGCGTTTGTATCGCGACTGAACAAGCGCCCTGCGTGATAGGGCACATAGCGACTACATCGTTATTGTATCGATGCCAACGCGAGACGGTATCGCGATTGTATCACAAAAATCGCCCTAAGCTTTTCAACGTAGGTACCTGTAGCTACCATTACTGACATATTTTATTCATAATATATAACTTACTTTTCTACACGGCGTCATGGCACCTCCGTCGTAATCCCACTGGGAGAGATCTGCTTGCTCCGTCACATCAACATCAAAGCTGGCCAGCGCTTCCTCCGTAAGTGGCTTCTCTTCTTGGTTAGCAAACAACACTTCTGAGTCGTCATCTGTGAAACACAAAAGTCCTTATTACATATTTGCCACTCAAAGAATAAAAAACTTATAAATCAACTTATGTGGGTAGTGTAAAATGACGGAATTCATAAGAACCAAAACAACATAATTTCAAAATATAAATTATACAGTAACAAAACTAAGTGATAATACTTTAGGGTGTATATGGGTCCCCTGTATGTATAGAGTTCTCACTGAAAATAGTATCTTTGAAAGAGTAACTATTCTTTACTTTTGTACGGGAAAATTCATGACGCTGGGGTGCTTGCCCATACAAATCACAAAAATATTTTTGTGATTTGTATGGGCATGTACAACACTTTCAGCGCTGCTATTTTCAGAGTGAACTCTATACAGTGTGTGTGTTAGTGTAAACGCCGTTATCCTTGACACCATCAAGTGAGCCAAAATCAAATGAGTCAAAATGAAGAACTTTTTCTAAGAGGACAATGCTGGGAACTCAAAAAAATTACAAATTTTGAGTTCCCAGCATTGTTCTCATAGAAAAAGTTGTTCATTTTGACGGGCTCATTTGATGGTTTCAAGGATAATGGTGTTTACACAAACACACTGTACATATAAGGGGCACATACACATTACACACCCTAAAGTATTATCACTTAGTTTTGTTACACTTTGTATAAAATATGATTATGAGGGAATTTTGACCATCTTATCATTATTAATAATTTTAATTATTAAATACCTGCAATTTTGTATGTCTTGCATATCCACACGAGGTATTGGAAAGTGTATGGCATATTCTTCTGTATTGCCTTCTGTAACTCGTTTTGTAAAGACGAAAACAATGGAACACTTATAGCAGCTGGAATGTTTAGAATTCTGAAAACAAAAAAAGAAAATTTATTGAATACAATTCACATAATATGAAATACTAGTGTTGTGGGAATATGTAAGAAGGCCGCAAAGGAAGATCTTCCGACCAAGCGAAGTTTTATGCTCGGTCAGGTCAAAGCTCACTTGATTGATTTCAGCTGTCTTATATAAACCTTCGATAGTGCGATTCAGGAATGTGACGCTAATAATTGTGGTTGTTAATTGTTAAAAAGTGTAATGTTAAGTTTAAACTGAGTCATCAGCACAATAACCAACAACACTTTGACAAAATTCAATTGAAACCTTTGTGAAGCCTTCTTGATACAAAATATAAGTTTTGAAGCAGCCAACATTTATATTAATAACTAGCTGTGTGTCCCGGTGAACTTCGTGTCACTTTAAAACCTTCCCTGGACTTCTATGAATATTTTAAGACTAAAATTAGCCCAATCCGTTCAGCCGTATTCGAGTTTTAGCGTTACTAACACAATTGGAAATCCATTTTTATATATGTACTAGATGTCCCGCGCGGCTTCGCCCGCGTAAATTAGAAATTTTACAGAATCCGTAGCTACATTTTCCCATAAAAAATATTTCCCCCGTTTTTCCCACATTTTCCTGAGTTTCTTCTGTCGTATTAGTCTTAGAGTAATAATATAATATAACCTTCTCGATAAATGATGAGTCTTACTCGATAAATGATCTATCTAACACTGAGATAAGTTTTTAAATCGGACCTGTAGTTTCTGAGATTGACGCGTTCAAGCAAACATACTCTTCAGGTTTATAATATTAGGTAGATAAGTATAGATTTTTTTAAATTATCGCATGACAAACTCGAGTCTCGATCTAAAAGACTATGAAATGGTATAATATGGTAGTGATGATGATGATGAAGAATGTAATTTGCATAGTAGCATATGCTTTCTGTTCTTAAAACAACGCCGAAACTCCCAAACTTGTATCTATAAAGAATCAGGAATTCTCTCAGCACCTTCCGAACCACGGTATACCAGGTATATCTCGGTGCAAAATCTTACTTGTTGGTAGCATATGCTTAGAATACTTCTCACGAAACCATACCACCATATGTTTCCCTATAAGTTTTGAGGAGTTCCCTCGATTACTTATGGATCCTTCATCAGATCACCACTTTTCTGAATATAATACCAAATTGGGATGATAGCCTATATACCAAAAGAAAAATTTTGAAAATCGGTTAACAAACGGCGGAGTAATCGTTGAATATATGAAAACGAACATAACATCTCCCCCATTTTGAAAGTCGGTTAAAATTGTAGCCTATGTGTTATTTATTTAATATTTTAATCAGCACATGAATTGAATAACAATTTTTTTTTCAAATTAATCGTAGCACCATCTGTCAGGACAAACTAAAATTGAAATAGAATAATATTGAATGCGATGATAGCGCCGTCCGCCGGATCTAATGTAAAACATTCCAAAATCAACAACTCCTTATAAATAAGAAATTAATTGAAAAAACATTTTCCAGTAGACCAAACTGTAAATCTAAACCATTCTCGAATCTCCACAAACACACACAAAAAATTTCATCAAAATTGGTCCAGTCGTTTAGGAGGAGTTCAGTCACATACACACGCACACAAGAAATATATATATTAAGATATAGATAAACTCCATTACCTTTCATTAATAACTAATCCGACGTGGTTTGAACTTTCCGCTAATATTTTATTTACTAGGGATTTTGTCTTTTCATCTGCATTTTCATTGGCAAGTGTGGTTAGCAGTTGTCTAATTTCTTGAATACATTTCTCATCCTGAAACAATTCAAAATTAGAAAAAATTTGCAATTTTTTTTAAATATTTAAATTACTTAATCTTAAAAAATTTGAAGATAAATCAAAGTGAGCAAATAACAAGCGACAATAAAGAAATAAGTGCCGTCTTCCCGAATTAAAAATCAAATTTATATATTAATAGTTTAAAACAACACACTTTATATAATTATTTTCATCTTTTATTAGTCATTCAAATTACTATTTTTTCAAAAAAAAATTTACAAATTAACTACTGGAGATAAGTAAAAATCATGTTCAAAGATTCCGTTATATACATACAGCCCAAGCTTATAAGTGTGTTAAAAAGACTACACTCACTTTTCTCTTAGTTAAGTTAATGACTGTCGTGATTCCAAAAACTCCATCACTGCCATCCTCTTCATCATCATCTTCCTCCACCTCATCAAGACACTGCTTCACCACGCTGCCAACATAGTTCTGGGCTAAAAAAAGTAATTATTTTATGGTGAGTATAAAAGCTACTTCTTGGTCAAGTATTAATCCTTCGATCGTGGATTATTGGAAATCTATTGTTGTCGCGATCACCGGTGATCTTATGGGGCTTGGTAGGTTAAGTTTACATGAAATACCTACAGATGATAATTTGAGCCAGAGCGCTCAGGTCGACGTTGGATTTTAAAAACAGCTGTCTCAGCAACTGCTTGATGCCATGGAAGTCACATTCTTCAGGATTGCGTCCTTCGAAATCGGCCTGGACTTGCTAAAAATAACAAGAAAAAATTAAACATTTCTATCTAGTTCAGTAGGATCAACAATAAGTGTCTTAACAAACCATGCTGAAGATACGCGACCGAAGTTCGGCAAGATTACGCCCATAGAGAAAAACATATTACATTGATTTCGCCTGCAATGTATTATAATATTGTAATTTGTATGTGTAGCGCATTGCTGACGTAATCATGCCGAACTTCGGCCGCGTATTTTCGGCCTAGTGTCTTTAGACACTTAGACTTATCTTCTTGGAATTATAAATATAGTAAGCAAACCATACAGAAAGAACAATAGAAATGAAACGTAACAAATCAGTTTTATATACAAGAAACCAGATAGCTTGCTTACATTATATAGTTTCATTGTATTGTGAAATATGAACAACTTACTAGTTCCTACTGATAAAATTGACGGTATCAAGCGGAGCAATCGAATTATAGAACGTACGAATACGTTTTAAAACAAACCGAGAATATCACTATTATGAAGTCGTTCTACAAGTAAATCCGTTGTTACAAAAACGCCATGTGTCTTTAGGTTATAATTACCTCTTCGCCGACAAAGTTTCCATCGGAATCCACATCCGAATCCCTTTCGCTGCCGGATTCTATTTCCTCCTCACTGTCTTCTTCGTGTTTATTTCTCTTGTTGGGCATTTTTGTAGGCGTTATCGGCTTTTAATTATAAAAAACACAAAGAACCGCTACCGATCAATGCGCTCGTGTTGTTTATTTTTTGTGAAATGTCACTTTTCCGAGGATCTGTCAACTGTCAAGACTGTCAAACTTTGACATTCTTTTTTTTTAATGAGCAAATTTTTTAAGCAATGAAATTTATGTCAAATTGCCGTGGAAGCCTTCTTATCATAGTACGATAATAATATGGTTATAAGTACCAAAATTCTAACAATCAGAACAGTACATTTAGTATTATTTAGTACTAGCTGTGCCCCACGGTGTTACCCGCGGTTTATTAGGAAAATATTATATTATTGTGATATTTTCCTGCAGTAAAATGTAGCCTGTATTAATCCAGGGTACCAACCTCCCAACTAACTTCATAATAAATTTTATTAAAAGAGCTCCAGCCGTTTAGACGTAAACAAGTAAAAAATACACAAACTCATAAACTTCGCCTTTATAATAATATTAATGGTATGATAGTGTAAAAATAATGAAACGGCAAATTATTCGTTACTAGGATGTTAATAAGTATAAAAGCATATTTTATACGAATTTATACGAACGGCAATTTCAATTCATATTTAATAAATCTGTCACGGGAATAATTATTAATAGAAAATTATACAAAATGTTGATCACGTCCAGAAGCACTTTGTGCGATGGAATTTTCTTGTTGCATTACAAATCCATTATCGTTTACTACAAAATCGTGTTGAGAACTTGAGATTCTATAGCTGCATAAATTATTGGTTAAAAAAAATAGAAAATTTAAATTTCGAATCTCCTACTGGAAAAGGAATTCGAAATTTGAAGTTTGAATTACATATAAATTTCATTTAACTACTTATATTGCATAATATTTTGGTATCTTCACGTGTAGCTTCACGTGAAAGGATAAAATTAATTCGTTTATCGCGTGAAAACCTTAGATTTTCTTTGGAAAGTATGATAATTACCGATAGAGAAAAGTTATCAATCCACGGTATATCATGGGTACTTACAGCATACCTAAATACTGCTTAATAGACTTAAGTTGTAGCTTGTCAAAAAAGAGTAGTCTTCTACGCTGTACACACATAAAAACATAATTATGAAAACCTTAATAAATCGAGATCAAAATGTGCAAGGTGATAGTATTTAAAGCGCAGATTAAAGTAAGTATATAAATTATATCTAAGCGTTTTCTGTGGAAATATAAAGAGAAAAACCACCCTTTGAGCGTGATTACGTTCAGAAAACTTTGTAGTGCGTCTACTCTTTCTTGACTGACTAAGCGATCAAAGGGTGAAGAGGTAACAGACGGATTTAAACGATATACTAGCAGCTAATATCAATAAACTGCACGGTAATTAAACAACATGAAAGCCATCAATTGTCGTTGGCAAACGAAGCGACGTTTGATAGTTTTCTGTAAACGACGCATTGTGCCAGTGCCACTCGGCTAGTCGGTCAATTGTGCCAAATTACTTCCTCAATCAACGATTAAAGGCTAAAGCGGGCTCCACACTCGCGGCACGAATTGCGGCCGCTATTCACGGGCGCTACGCGCCATGAACACGACGCGGATAAATACGGCCCTCTACACTCGCAATCTCCGCATTTACATTCGCGCATTTGAGTAAAATGAACGTTGAAGTCATTGTTGCTGCTGCTCTGACATAGTGTGCTTATGAAAATGTCGCGGGCAAAAAACCAACACCGGACGGGGAAATCCGCGAAGCGCGAACTCGATGCCGCGAAACCCTCCACACTCGCGGCTCGCGGCCTTATCAGATATTATGCGGGGTCCATACTCGCGGCGCGAAAGCCCGCGAGTGTGGACCCCGCATAATATCTGATCTGTGATTAAAGGTGATCGCACATGGATCAGCACGCACGCGCTAAACGCGCCGCATTTAGAATTCGTTGCATGAAAGCTTGTGAAGCCTCGCACATTCGTCCACAACTCCACACTGTACGCGCCGCATTTCGTGAACTACTCGTATAATGTGGTGCTTTGGGCGCGTACGGTGCTAACAAATCGCATATTTGTTGTGTTGCGCTACGTACTCGTCGACAATGCAAATATAATATATAAGTAACTAGCTACCGAGCTTTGCTCGGTATTCGATAAAACACGAATAAAATGACATTTTCTAAAAATGATTCCTAGCTAGATCGATTTATCGCCACCGAAACCCCCTATACACTTAATTTCATGAAAATCGTTGGAGCCGATTCCGAGATTCCAATTATATACATATTATACAAGAATTGCTCGTTTAAAGATATATGATAACTTAAGAAACAATGTGTTTGAAATCTATGTATACTCTGTCTCGTTTCATTTTGTTTTAGAAAAATTAGATGACGCCCGCAGCCCCGTTGCGCCATTGACCATTTGTCTTATCACGTGGGAACCATATATTTTTCAGTTATAAAAGATATCCTTTGTCCTTTCCCGGGATTCAAAGTATCTACATACCAAATTTTAGCAAAATCGCTTCAGCGGTTTGGGCGTGAAGAGGTAACAGACAGACAGACTTTCGCATCTCTAATAGGTACATACAAGCTATTAGACCGAGCTTTGCTCGGTATTCGATAAAACACGAATAAAATGACATTTTATAAAAATGATTCCTAGCTAGATCGATTTATCGCCCCCGAAACCCCCTATATATTAAACGAGCTTTTGTCCGCGGCTTCGCTCGAGTTAAGAAGTATTATTATATATACAAACTTTCATCCCCTATTTGAACCCCTTGGGGTTGGAATTTATCAAAATCCTTCCTTAGCGGATGCCTACGTCATAATATCTACCTGCATGCCAAATTTCAGCCCGATCCGTCCAGTGGTTTGGGCTGTGCGTTGATAGATCACTATGTCAATCATTCAGTCACCTTTGAGTTTTATATAATAATATATAATATATATAGATATATAGATATAGATTTCATGAAAATCGTTGGAGCCGATTCCGAGATTCCAATTATATATTATATACAAGAATTGCTCGTTTAAAGATAAGATAAGTATAGATGTATGCAAAAAAAAAAACAACGGGTTGCACTCCGGGAGCGCGTCAGATGTGAAAATCAAACAGTAGGAGTTAGGACTCTTTGCGGCTCGTGTCGGAAATCGTGGGTTCGATTACCGCGTTGTAAAAAAAATTTTTTCCATGTTAGGGTGAGAGTTGAGATAAGCTGATCGCCTAGTCCTTGTGTATTGCGCACATACTTGCGCACATTAAAATATTAATTTGAGCTAGGAATTGAGATGCTAGCGAAGTCACATGTAAACATTATCTTTCAAACGCGTGCGCATTAGAATTACCTGATCGCCTAGTCCTTGTGTATTGCGCACATACTTGCGCACATTAAAATATTAATTTGAGCTAGGAATTGAGATGCTAGCGAAGTCACATGTAAACATTATCTTTCAAACGCGTGCGCATTAGAATTACCTACTGTATTAAATAATTACTTACGTTCCTAAACTGACAACAATCGCAGATTATCTAGAACCTTGTTAGGATGTAACGATCAGGCGATCTTTATTTATTTCGTATGGCCTGTACGAACACTTTGCAATACATTTCCTTGGTACTAAGTCAAAGTGCATTCGACAGTTTTCATTCAAGAGATACAATAGAATAACCATATTAAAAAAAACGCGAAATCTGCTGCTATTCTAAGAGACGTTCTCGCTACCGCTCTCGCCTTCGCTTCCGCCTCTGCTTCCGCTTTCGCTTTCGTTGTCGCTCCCGCTTCCGCTTCTGTTACCTCGACTTTTGCTCCTTTGTAAAATAAAACAAATTCCAGGGGTAAATGGCGCTATTTGATTCTGTTATTGTACTTCTATTAGGTATATTGCCCGCAATTCCGTTGCGCAAAAATTAGTTTGTCGCGCGGTAACCGTACATTTAGGTTGGGTTGCACCAGAGGCGTGGTTAAAGTTAAGGTTACAGTTATGTTATGGCTAAATTTAACTTTAACTTTAACCTTAACTTTGACCGGAGAAATTGACAGATGACAGCTGGTCCAACAAGGTTATAAAATATGAACGTGGGCGGGGGCGCTGCTGGTAAAGGAGAACTGTCAAAAATGGCGTTTTTGTATGATGACAGCGTTAGTTCCTTTTTTCGCCACGTGCATTTAAAACCTTGCCGAGCTATAGAGCCATAACCATAGGGTTATGGTTAAATATGGCGACTTGATGGCGTCCATTTTTTACTTTATCCAAAGATTTGACATTTTGCATTGTAGTTAATGTTACAGTTATAGTCGGTGAAACCCAACCTTAATAGTTACATCTAAGCAAGATCAAGGAACAATAAGAAAGTTAGTTCTTATTGTTGCTTGATCTTGCTTAGATTATTAAATATATTAAATACGCACGAGAAAGGACATAGGATGTATCCTATGTCCTTTTTCGTGCCTTAAAGTACCTCCATACCAAATTTCATCTAACAGACACATTTATATTTGTGAAGATTTTAAGCTGATTAAATTTTACTTTGTATTGTAAGTAATACACTATAAAGCAATAAAAATTTAAAAAACTTAACTTTAATTAAAGAAAATAAGGCTAGTTGCCACGCAAGTTCAGGGCTCTACCGAGAGAGCTGAAACAATTTCCTACGGACGTTTTTCGCTATTTTCTCCGGAAAGACTTTTACATTTTCTGATGGCCCACTTTTTAAATCGACTTGTAGACTTTCGAATAATTCACTGTGCGATAAATATTGCTTCCTCTCAGTAAAAGCTCCTTTTAGAGAGAATGAATTAGCATATTAGATCAAATTGCTTTACATGATCGTCTGTAATATCAATATTAATGAAAAACTGAATGTTAAATAAAGATGCAGCAAACTTTAGGACTAACACTAGTGACTATGTTACTCAAAAACACGATAGCATACAATTTTCTCGATAGAAAAACATTGCGAAGTTGCTTAAAATCACCTATAATTAACACGTTAAACTGCTAGTATTCGAGTAATACATTAAAATAGTTTGAAACATTATAGATAAGGCAGGGATTATGTTACATATTTTTTTAATAACTTAATAGATATCCTTTAAAAAAAAGGATACCTATAACTGCCCGTTAACTTGGCGATGATTCCGCGTCGTCCTTTTTCACCTGGCATATGAAAGACGGGCGTGAGTGTGAAGAGAGAAGGACGATGTTTCATTTTTTGGGTTGATTGCCCCCTTAAGGTGTGGTTAAAAATTGTTCAGCTAATCAAGTATAATTTATACTCAACAATAAAATGAATGTGAAATGTATGTGTGTAATAATGTGTTTGTCTGTAATACCTCTGAAGTCTAAGCAATTGTCCTGTTACTATTTAGATGGGACTTCAAGAGGTTTCGAAAAAAAAGCCACAAATAGCGTTTCTGCGCGTACTATACCTAACTATACCTATACTTAAATAACAAAGTTAATTCCTAGGTAGAACACTACAATTTCTACATTTTGCGATAAAAAGAAGCCTATAAGGTTACACGATCAGTTTCTCGTCAATCTAATCCATCAATCTGGTAAAGATTGACGGAAAACTGATCGTCTGTGTCTAAACACACTATGCCGAATTTCCGTGGCGGAAGATCGGCTTGATTCCGCCTGCAATGTATTTTAAATTACCGAGTACACTATGCCGAAATTCCGTCGCGTTATATTGTATGCGTTTGACATTGCTGACGTAACCATGCGGAATTACCGCCGCGGAACTTCGGCATAGTGTGTTTAGACACTAACCCACGGATTGATGACTGATCACACAATTCATGAAGTTAAAAAAAGCGGTTAGAAACATTAGTTTTTATACTCACAACCACACACTGACCATCTATAAAAGTAATTGAGTTGAGTGTAATTAATTTTAATGTCGACATTCAATTTCCCATCAAATATTTCGCGCCTGCGAAAACGTCGTCTCCTAAGCCCTCAGTGCCCTCAGTAGCGCGGCTGACTTAACCCGCGCCTGTCGCTTTTCCCTTCCCGCCCATTTTTCCCGCGTATTTAGTGACGTTCGAAAACATTCAAACCGCTGGCTAGTTTTGTGAAAAGAAAAGTTTGTGTTCCAATTTCGAAATTGGTGATGGATGTGCGATTTTGATTTTTTCGAACGGGACCATAGACAAACGGTGAGTTTTTGATTTTTTAAAATAAAGTTACTCAATTTGTATTTTGTAATATTAAACAAGCTTAATAATCATTGTTTATGCACAAAATCGTGCAAAAATTAAGAATAACTTACGTAGATATACGTAACTTCGTCCATTTAATGAAAGTTCATCTTACTTCAAGCAGCTTAAAAAGTTTAAACGGAGCACAAAGGCGAAACTTCGCCGAGCCACACTCTAACGAGTTCCCTAAACGCTATATTTTACTTGGCGCTTGGTTTGTTTACCGTCAATCATAAATAGGTTATAAGTAGGTTGAAATCAGTTCATGAGATTTCGATCCACATTCATCATTATCATATCAGCCTATAGTCGTCCACTGCTGGATATAGGTCCACATTATTTTAATTAAATATAGATGTTATAGATGATTCTTGAGGAGGACTTCCCGTGGAAACCGTATTTTGTCCCGCGATGAAGAGTAACATATTTTACACCGGTGTTTGCTGTATATCTTTGTCAAAATTTGTCCAGTATTTTCGGAGCGTATACGATTAAAGCATTATTACTATGAAAATAATGATACAAATAATCAGCCAAGTGCGAGTTGGACTCGCGCACCGTTATAGAGCAAGAATAGGCCAAAATTGTTTTTTTTATGGGAGCCCCCCCTTAACTTTTTATTTTATTTTAATATTATTATTAATTACTAGCTGTCCCGGTGAACTTCGTGTCACTTTAAAACCTTCCCTGGACTTCTACCAATATTTTAAAACTAAAATCAGCCCAATCCGTTCAGCAGTTTTCTAGTTTTAGCGCGACTAACACATTTGAAAATCCATTTTTATATATAAGATTAAAGTTCCCATATAATTAAGGCATTTTTGAAAATTTTAAGTGCCTACCTGTTTGCATTATTGATAACGAACAAAAAAAGCCAAAAAAAAATACGTTTATTGTATGGGAGCCCCGTTAGATATAATAATATAATAATAATAATAATAATAATAATGTTATAGCGACAACAGATATACATAATGTGTGAAAATTTCAGAAGTCTAGCTTAGAAAATACACAGACGGACGGACGGACAGCCAACGAAGTCTTAGTAATAGGTCCCGTTTTTACCCTTTAGGTATGGAACCCTAAAAACGACCAAACAATTCACCTGATGAATGCGATAGATTGCCGCCCAAAGACATTCGCAACACGGATTTTCGCAAATTCGGACATTCGCAAATTCGGATTTCGGGTAAACATCAGCTCCTCTATATAAAATTGTCTTGTTATGGTATTTGTTGCCTATATCCTCGGAAACGGCTTCACCGGTTATGATGAAATTTTAGTGTATATTTTTTTTCTTTTTTATGAAATAAAGGGGATAAACGAGCAAACGGGTCACCTGATGGAAAGCAACTTCCGTCGCCCATGGACACTAGCAGCATCAGAAGAGCTGCAAGTGCGTTGCCGGCCTTTTAAGAGGGAATAGGGTAATAGGGGAGGGTAGGGAAGGGAAGGGAATAGTTGAGGGTAGGGAAGGGAATAGGGTAGGGGTTAGGGGATTGGGCCTCCGGTAAACTCACTCACTCGGCGAAACACAGCGCAAGCGCTGTTTCACGCCGGTTTTCTGTGAGAACGTGGTATTTATCCGGTCGAGCCGGCCCATTTGTGCCGAAGCATGGCTCTCCCACGTATGCATCGCGTATGCATCGTGTTTATCGAATAAGTCTTTGAATCGGCCAGCGTGTATTTTTCTTAAACAATATTTTAGCATCCAGCATTAAATAATGATATGCAATTTAAAATTTTTCTCCCCAATAAGTATTATCTACACCTTATACAATTACGTTAGTAACGTAAATGGCAAAACAATGTTTGCCGGGTTACTTAGTTACTATAATAAAATCAGAGGTTCCACAACATTATGACCCAAAAAAACAATAAGATGACCTTTTGCTCTTATTCAATTTATATTTACATTACTTGAAATTCATTATTCATGAGAATAATACATTTTGTAAATATCGTTAGAGAAATTTTCTTATCATAATAACAAAACTGTAAAAGTTTTTGTGTGTGTAGCTAAAAGTTGTATTATTTTATCTTCTTTCTCCTTTTCCAAAAAAATATTAACACAATGCTTACGTACCGATGTTTTGTTGCTTTTTTTAAACGGGCAAATGGCCCCCCCACACATTCCCACCACTGCAACTCCTATGTCGCCAGGATCAACAGTGGTAACCAACCACGAAAACCCTTTGATATGATCTCAGGGATGCCCGAGGGACAAGCTAAATTAGTCTTGGGACCTGCAACGAAATTAATCAGAAGAAAGGTAAGAGGAGTAGAAGAAATCCAGTTTCCCTCCCCAAGCAAAGCGGGAGACAGCCAAATTTTCGTGACATTAATGTCCGAACAAAGGGAAGCACCACGGAAAAATAATTAAATTGTATTAAGCCTACTTAATAAAAATGACCTTTGCTTAAACTGACAAGCTTGTGTTGGATTGTTTCCAATCAATCAGATCATCGTAATATACGACTCTAGAAACACATTGGAGGCTGTTTAACAAATCGGTTCTTTCCTCATGCCAGAGATCGCGCTCCCAGAGTATGTGATGAGCAGTTTGTTCTTGCGGGCTACCTTCAGTCGAGCACTCGCAAAGAGGAGACGGAACTAACTTGAATCCATAAAGTTTAGCTTTGAAATTGCCGTGACCGGTTAGGCATTGTGCAACGCAGTGATCGATTCCTATCCAATGCATAGCGAGTCGTTTGCGTGCCGAAGGAAAGAAATTGTACTAGTGCCGACCTTTGATTGAGTTATCCCACCGATCCTGCCACTCAGATATAAGATTTTGTAGTGTTATATCTATCGGTTCGAATAATCTACTTACTTTGTTTCTGTCTATCATGCTTAAGCATTTGTCTTTGTTTATCGAGGACTTTTTTCAGTAACAGTCAAAGACAGACACTGTAGTTTATAAACTTATTTAAATAGTTTTATTATTAAGGGGGAAACCCGCTTTATATACCCACTAGATGTCCCGCGCGGCTTCGCCCGCGTAAATTAGGAGTTTTACAGAAACCGTACATTTTCCCATAAAAAATAGCTATAAGTACTCCTTTCACATGGTCTACTCTACGTACTATGGTACGTGCCAAATATTGCCATAAAAATTGCTCCAGTAGTTCGTGAGATAAACCCTTTCTAATATTTTCCCCGTTTTTCCCACATTTTCCTGAGTTTCTTCGGTCGTATTAGTCTTAGCGTGATAAAATAATATCTATATATATATATATATATATATATATATATATATATATATATATATATATATATATATATATATATATATATATATATATATATATATATATATATATATATATATATATATATATATATATATATATATATATATATATATATATATATATATATATATATATAAAACTCAAAGGTGACTGACTGGTTGACATAGTGATCTATCAACGCACAGCCCAAACCACTGGACGGATCGAGCTAAAATTTGGCATGCAGGTAGATGTTATGACGTAGGCATCCGCTAAGAAAGGATTTTGATAAATTCCAACCCCAAGGGGTTCAAATAGGGGATAATACTTCTTAACGCGAGCGAAGCCGCGGGCAAAAGCTCGTAGTCTATAGTCTTACTCGATAAATGAGCTATCTAACACTGAAATAAGTTTTTAAATCGGACCTGTAGTTCCTGAGATTAGCGCGTTCAAGCAAATATACTCTTCAGGTTTATAATATTAAGTATAGATTTTTTTAATTATCGCTTGACAAACTCGAGTCTCGATCTAAAAGACTATGAAAAGGCTCATAATCATGGGACGGTGCATGGTATAATATGGTAGTGATGATGATGATGATGATGAATGTAATTTGCATAGTAGCATATGCTTTCCGTTCTTAAAACAACGTTGAAACTCCCAAACTTGTATCTAGAAAGAATCAGGAGATCTCTCAGCAACTTCCGAACCACGGTATATCAGGTATACCTCGGTGCAAAATCTTACTTGTTGGTAGCATATGCTTAGAATACTTCTCACGAAACCGAAGTCACCAGATGTTTCCCTATAAATTTTGAGGAGTTCCCTCGATTACTTATGGATCCTTCATCAGATCACCACTTTTGTGAATATAATACCAAATTGGGATGATACCCTAAATACCAAAAGAAAAATATTGAAAATCGGTTAACAAACGGTGGAGTTATCGTTGAACATAAAAAAACGAACATAACACCTCCCCCATTTTGACAGTCGGTTAAAATTGTAGCCTTTGTGTTATTCTGATGTATAAAGGACTGCGACCAGAAACCAAAGGGCCTGCCATCTACCCCTACCACGCCAGTCTTGACGTGGGTTAGCCATGCTTAGGCACGAATGGGCTGGCTCGACCGGAGAAATACCACGAGCTCACAGAAAATCGGCGTGAAACAGCACTTGCGCTGTGTTTCGCCGAGTGACTGAGTTAAGCGGAGGGCCAATCCCTTACCCTTTTCCCTTCCCTACCCTCCCCTATTCCCTTCATTACTCTCCCCTATTACCCTATTCCCTCTTAAAAGGCCGGAACCGCTCCTCTTCTGATGCTGCGAGTGTCCATGGGCTGAGGCAAGAGAGTTTGCACCCTTATTTCATAAAAAAAGCCTACAAGATATCTTATGTTATATATAAGATTTTTTAAGTCATTTTATTCCTCAGTGAAATTTCATACTATGGCGGACCGCGGAATAATGTAATCTTATATATTTAAACGAGCAATTCTTGTATATAGATATATATAGGAAGGTAGGAATCATTTTTAGAAAATGTCATTTTCATCGAATACCGAGCAAAGCTCGGTCAAATAGCTAGTAAAATATAATACCTACATTGCGAGTTTTAGAGTTTTCATAAAATTTTCTAGATAGGGCATTGTTAAGCCGATTTATTTCTATAATAAGGGATAAATTCATCCCTTGTCCTTATCTGTGCATACGACGTGAAACACCCTTACTGTTAATGATAAATATAATATATAAAACGATATTATAAACTTTGTGAAACAGTTTAAAGGCTTATGCATATTATGTTTTTAATAAAAGCTCGAATGAAACCTTAAAATTATTATGCTCGGGAATCAAACAAAACGGACGGATTATTTGGTTTTCAGTGATATTAAAATCAACTTTGAAATTACTTTGTGGATATTAACGTGCAGCATTGTGGTATTTCATACATAATGGTCAGTGCATTATGTGAGTTGTGACGCAGCGATGCGATGCATTTTTAAATTGGCTATTTAAAACTGAACTTTATTTACTATATAGGAAGATACACATTAACAAAACTTGCCGCTGTGCCTGTGTGTTCCACATTTAAATGAAAACTTAAACCAATGTTAACTTACACTCAGTATTACCTACTATTGTAACCCAAAAATAAATTAATTTATAGCGTGCCTTCTACACAAAATATTTATTTTCGCGTAGCACCTCTACGAAACGCGTAGAGGTGCTACGTCACTCGTAGAGCATAATAATTATGCTCTACGAGTGTCGTAATCGCATTTAATTTTATGCTTTCAAAGTGCAAAAATATGCATACTTTAAGTCGGTTTTTTTATATTTTAATAGTAACTAAACCTTGACTGACCGATGATAACACATCTAAGTACATAATTAAATTACTATGTTAAAGCACAAATCAATAGGCGTGATAGTTTTTCCGTAAAGTGTACCACAAAATTACTCAATTGTGGGATATAATAGTAGGGCTTTGCTCATCTTTAAATGCATTAATTTGCAGTGTGCCATGCCGCCCCGCCGTGAAATCATTGTTGCGTCTCTCATTTATTCAGTGTGTACTCACCCTAACCTGTCGATAGTTACAGTTGAAATATTGATAAAGTATTCTACTTTTTTTATGAAATAAGGGGGGAAATGAGTAAAAGGGTCACATGATGGAAAGCAACTACCGTCGCCCATGGACACTCGCAACATCAGAAGAGCTGCAGGTGCGTTGCCGGCCTTTTAAGATACTGCATGTCGATCCATTTGTATGAAAACGAGCGTGTCACTTTTTTCCTACCTACTGTGACGTACCGATGATAAGAATCGTGTCCATTATCTTGGCCAACGTTTCTATTTGAATTTCTATAGCTCAATATCATTCTGTCTACTCTGTCAATACCGTACTTTTAGACATTTAGACATTTTAAAAATTTCGATTGACGTCCGATTCTGATAGCAGACTAAGCCCCAATTTCACCAACGTCTGTTAGTGTTAACAGCTTGTTAAAATGTCATGTCTTCTCTTTCATTCATAAGAAAAACGAAAGAGGTAACGTGATACTAATTCGAGCGTTAACTTTAACAGTCGTTGGTGAAATTGGGGCTAAAGAACATACTTTCAAAAGACGAGCATTGCTCGTCGTTTGGGAACGCGATATGGCACGCGATGTACATACACATGCGGTATCTATCTTGATCTGTGATTGTCTTGCTTGACACTGAAAATATAGTTTTTGTACCGCGACCGTAACGAGATGTAAGATTTAAATATCTAGCAGGATTATATTACTTAAAGGATTTTTTTTTAAACGGGCTTTGGCCCACCACACATTCCCACCACTGTGTCTCCTGTGTCACCAGGATCGACAGCGGTATCCAACCACGAAAACCCTTTGATATGATCTCAGGGAGCCCGAGGGACATGCTAAAGCTGTCATGGGACCCGCAACGAAATTAATCAGAAGAAAATAGGAGTAGGAAGAATTCCAGATAAAGAATAGTTCCATCATTTATTAAAATGCGTGACAGCCGCCTCCAAATCACGTCACGCGCACGTGACGAAGGTCAAGTGCGAGCGTGACACACGTACTAAGCATTACTTGTCTAATTATGTACTGTTAAACTTTTGATACTTATTACAAGGTAGTAAGGTCGAGAATTAATGAGAGTATTCATGGCTAACTTCACAAGCAAAACATCCGTGTAATAAAAGTCAGTGTTATTTATTAAAAAGTATAAATGTCAATGTCATAATCCGTTCTTAGAAGCGGGTGTGGCTGTTTGTTACATGTTGACGCTTTAATAGCTCCCACACCGGTTTCGGTGACGGTGGCCGGCTTCATTGAAACCAGGCCCGATACGCAGGAGTAATCTTATAGTGCCCAAGTGTGTGCGCAGTACACAAGAGCACTCTCTATTCCTTTTACTCATAACCCAGTGGGACGGACGACCGACACGACTGGCGAGAGATTATCTTTTTACATGCCCATCCGACGCATGGATCATCTTACTTGTCAGACAATCAGGTGATCAGCCTGCATTGTCCTAACCAAACTTGGAAATAACATGTTTCCAACGTGGGAATCGAACCCACGACCTCCGAGTCAAGAGCCATGCTTTAAACCACTGGACCACGGCGGGGTTCACGCTTTAACTGTTGAATCGATTTTGATGAAATTTGGTGGAGAGATACTCTGAGTCCCAGGAAAGGACATAGGTTTTATCACGGACAAATGTACGGTTCACGCGCTAAAGGCCAATTAACGTGCATATGAAGTTGCAGACATTATCTAGTACTATTTATATATTTTACGGATTGCAAATCCCCTAAAAGTTCTATTAATCCGAGAGCCAGCGACGGCCAGACTTATTTCTATACTTTCGATAAATAAAGCTCAATTTTCTTCGGGATGACTGTGAGAATCTCGACTTAGCGGGTCTCTAGACGAACAATAATTTTGCTGTGCAATGGTATTGAGCAATATTATTGACCGTCTAGGATCGATATTGAACGCGCCCGCCTTTCAATCTCATTATCAAATAAATTGTTCAATAACATTGTTCAATGATATTGCACAATAAAATTGATCATCTAGGGGCCCACTTATGCTGCCGGATAATACTGAGAGTTGCTCCTTACTGCCAAACACCTCAAAGTCATTAGCTTGCTTAAGCTTTATACTTTATCGAAGGTCAGGTACACCTTTGGAACTGGATACCTCGTAAAGCAACCCCTACCAAAACACTATAGTTTCTGGTCGTTCTTACCAGGAGTAATTTACAGGAAAACTTTCAGGTTTTATAAAATTATATTTTGTATAGTATTTTGAAATTAGTAGCACGACGAGGCTATTTTTAAGATAGCAATTCAAAATTATGCTTTTATACTACAGAAAATGTTTTCTGTAATACACTAGCTAAAAGCCGGACTCGTGTCGTCACACCTTGACTGACTGATGATAACACATGTACATATAAATAAAAAATATTATGTTAAAGCACAAAATCAATAGGCGTGATAGTTTTTCAGTAAAGTGTACCACAAAATGTTCAGGTTGTTGGATATACTAGGACTCGCTTCGCTCGCCCTGATAAATAATTTTCTGAAATTCAGAAATTCTGATAAAGTCAAATTGTCCGGAAAATAGTGTTTAACTGTTTACGTCACGAAATGCCTGCGTAAGCATATAAGGAAAATATCAGCTATTTCTTAGTGAAAAGGAAATCCCTTCCCGACCCTAATATTCTAAAGGTTTTTCTATTGATACCGAATCTCCTGAGCGCTTTTATTACTGATTTTATATTGAAACCTAGCCTTCCTTACTTATATTATATCACTAGCTAAAAGCCGAGCTTTGTGAAATGTGAGAGCTCGCGTCGTCACACCTTGACTGACTGATGATAGCACATCTACATATAAATAAAAATTACTATGCTAAAGCACAAATCAATAGTTGTAATAGTTTTTCCGTTAAGTATACGGTGTACCACAAAATCTTCAGGTTGTGGGATATACTACACACAGACAGACAGACACACTTTTGTATTTGTCTTTTATTACGCTGTTATAACCCTACAATGTTAATAATTATGCTAACACTCATTTTTCCATTTTTCTTTAGTCAGCAGAAAATAATAGAGACGCTGCTCAAGCGCCGGACGCAAGTCAGTCTCAGTTCAATCTCTGAATCAGTCGGTCGCACTATTTTGTTAACCGATTTCTATTTTCAATTTCCTTATAATTAATTGTACCTTTTAATTGTACTTTTTAATTTAGTTAATAAAAGTGTTTTTTTTTAAAAAGACTTTCACTAAGTCTCGTATAATAAATGGTGGCAGCGGTGGGATACGAGAATCCCGGAATTAATAAACCCGAATACGCCCCGGAATAACTATAACCCAAAGTGTGAACTATCGTGAAAACAAGTGAATTCCGCGGGACTATAACGAGTGCTATCGAGCTTATTAGCAGCACCCGTCGCCAGCAGCATCCACCATCGGCAGCACCCGTCTTCGGCAGTACCAGTCATCGGCAACTCGCACCAGCAGCGCCCTTCATCGGCAACACCCGCAACGGCAACAGCTACATCCCGCTACCAGGAGTCCTAGAAGCTCAACGATGGTTCCAGCAACGACTTCCCTGATCCTGATATTCCTGTGAGTGAATTTTACTAAATCTTGCTAAATAACTCAGAACCGTCAGTAGAAAATAATTCATTATATTAGTTAGTTACGTTTACATTGTATGCATAGGATAAGACCGCGCTGTGACCGGATAAGATTGTTTATATAAGGAATTCTTTGGCCGTTCAATAAGGCAAGGCGTACACTGTGTTCATTTAATTATTTTAACACTTACTTGTACTTAATAGCATATTATTCTATATCCTAATATTAATCAACACGGTAAATAAATCAAAATGACTAGCAAAACGAGAAGTTCAAGTGCTTCCAGATTATCGACAAAAGATGAATCAGAGACTCTCGAAATTAAGATCCCAGAAAGAATCGAGCTAAGTGTGCTTCTAAAATTTATTAAGCCTTTCGATGGCAGTCGCGAAAAACTAAACTCTTTCATATCAAATTGCCAAAGTGCATATAATTTAGCAGATATTTCACAAAAACCGATTATTTTTAGATACATTCTTAGCCAACTCGAAGGTAAAGCACAATCCACGTGCGACATAAGAGAATTCGAATCATTCGACCAATTTACACAATTCATTAAGAATCAATTCGGCGAAAAGAAGCATTATTCACACCTTCTCTCCGAATTACAAGAGTGTAAACAAAGCTCATCAGAATCCGTCAGCCAGTTCGCTTTAAATATAGAGACACTTCTTTCTAAACTAATAACAGAAATAAATATATCTAATCCTACAAAGAGGAAAACTGACTTGTCCGGACGAATTGCTACAATACAAGATATAGCTACACATACGTTTATCATGGGACTGCACCCACGAATTTCCCAAATGGTTAGGTGTCGTAACCCTGAATCGCTGAACTCAGCGTTAAATTTTGCCATCGCCGAAGAAAAAATAATGTCAAGCATGACAAAAAGATTTCCACAGGTCACTGAGAGACCGAGGGTCCAACCCCGTCGCGAGTTCAATGTACAAACCCCTCGATTTCAATCAACCCAAGGGTCTCGACCTAACCAGTTCAGGAGACCAGTTAATACAAACGAGTTGATCTGCCGATACTGTAAAAATATCGGGCACTCTATTGAAGCATGTAGGAAGCGCCAATATAACAACAACATGTTCAACAACTCAAACAATGCTAATAGATTTAAACAAAATCCTAGGGACCCACAAACAAATTCGAGACCAACCCCGGGACCCTCTCGAGCAGTCTTCACTGCCAACAGAGTCCACAGAGAGGAACCCGTAGCAGACGATGAGTCTGAATATTTAAACGAGTAAAATTTCCCGATAAGTATCGGTCGGGAAATTGCCCAATTAAGTTAAGAAACGATACTAAATTCACTGAATCACCTACTAATTCCACTGTATCGTATTATAATAATAGGCCTCGTCGCCATACTACTTCCACTGTTTCGTTTAATGTACCTAATAAGCCGTGCCTAACTTCTAATTCCACTGCATCATATAATAGGCCGCGCCGATCTACTATTTCCACTGTTTTATTTGATATGCCGTGCCTGGTTGCTAATTCCACTGTATCGTATGACAGGCCGCGTCAATCTACTAATTCCACTGTATCGTATAATAAATCGCGCCTAACTCCTAGTTCCACTGTATCGTATATTAGGCCGCGTCAATTTACTAGTTCCACTGAATCGTATAATGAACCGTGCCTAAATTCTAATTCCATTGTATCGTATAAAAAATCACGCCTAGCTCCTAGTTCCGCTGTATCGTATATAGGGCCGCGTCAACTTACTAGTTCCACTGTGTCATATAATGAACCGTATCAAGATCCTAGTTCCACTGTATCGTATAATAGACCGCATCAATTTACTAGTTCCACTGTATCGTATAATGCATCAAGTTTACCTTCTAGTTCCACTGTATCGTCCAATGGACCCACTGTAACAAATTACTCATTATATCCAAACCCAGGTTCACATGCCTCAGTCAAAACGGATTACCCGCATCCTATATCTCCTAAATCTTCTACATCTTCTACATCTACCAAATCTCCTATATCTCCTATATCTACTAAATCTGCTATATCTACTAAATCTTCTATACCTCCTGTATCTACTAAATCTCCTATACCTTCTACATCTACTAAATTTCATACATCTCCTATACCGACTAAATCTCCTATACCTCTTATACCTCCTATTCCTACTAAATCTCCTATATCTTTTACATCTACTAAATCTCCTACATCTCCTATATGTACTAAATCTTCTATACCTCCTATATCTCCTAAATCTCCTACATCTTCTACATCTCCTATATCTACTAAATCTACTACATCTGCTATATCTACTAAATCTTCTATACCTCCTGTATCTACTAAATCTCCTATACCTTCTACATCTACTAAATTTCATACATCTCCTATACCGACTAAATCTCCTATACCTCCTATACCTCCTATACCTCCTATTCCTACTAAATCTCCTATATCTTTTACATCTACTAAATCTCCTACATCTCCTATATGTACTAAATCTTCTATACCTCCTATATCTCCTAAATCTCCTACATCTTCTACATCTCCTATATCTACTAAATCTATTACATCTGCTATATCTACTAAATCTTCTATACCCCCTAAATCTCCTACATCTTCTGCATCTCCCAAATCTTCTACACCTCCCATATCTACCGAATTTTCTATGTCTTTTAAATCTACTATTTCCTCCATACCCACTAAATCTACTAAGTCTACTAATCCCGTAATCACTACTATACCTGCCATACCTACTAGTACTCGCGCGACACAGTCTGAAGAAACTAAAATCTATAAAATTAATAACAATATTAGAGAAAGGTACTTACCTCATGTTAGAATCCAAACTTCTGTTGCTCCAAAACCACTATCTCTCCTCATTGACACTGGATCTTCAATATCACTAATTAAACTTAAATCTATTTCAAAAATTCCACCTCTGAGTAACAACGTTATATCACTTAAAGGAATCGACGCCGGTGAAGGAATCACACCCACACTAGGTAGCTTCTATATGTCAATTTTCAGGAGAAACAATGAACCTTACGTTCACGAATTCCATGTCGTAAAGGATATTAGCCTCGCTCATGACGGAATCATTGGTAACGATCTATTAGAAAACCTAAAATGTCAAATCGATTACAACAAAAACGTCTTGCACATTGGAGACGAATCAATAAACCTTATCTTCTCTGCCCCAATCTACACTATACCTCCTCGCACAGAATCTGTAATAGAATGCACAGTCAAAAATCCCGAC
Organism: Aricia agestis; assembly: GCF_905147365.1. Taxonomy (NCBI): domain Eukaryota; kingdom Metazoa; phylum Arthropoda; class Insecta; order Lepidoptera; family Lycaenidae; genus Aricia; species Aricia agestis. Next base: position 6,143,555 of record NC_056426.1, read on the forward strand.
ATATCCGAAGGTATAATACTAGACCAACACATCTCCGGTAAAATACTAATAGCAAACAGCATAGTCAAAGTCAAAGAAAATGGTCGTATTAATATAACAGTAGTCAATACAACTGAGAAACCCTTTACCATCAACTCTAACCTAAATCTTAATGTTGAACCTTTCGAACAGCAAAATCATGTCCAATATTCTCCTTCGCAAACAAGCGTTTCAGACAGAACCCAACAAGTACTAAACTCACTCAGAACAGATCATTTAAACGAAGAAGAAAAGGAAGCCCTGCTTAATATTTGCGCTGACTACTCCGACATTTTCCATCTCCCAAACGACTCCCTTTCTTTTACTACAGCCGTCGAACATAGAATTAGGACAAATACCGACATACCCATACATACTAAATCCTACCGGTTCCCAGAATGCCACAAAAAGGAAGTGGAAAACCAAATCATAAAAATGCTAGATCAGAAAATTATCAAACCCTCAAATTCACCTTGGTCCTCACCAATTTGGGTAGTACCAAAAAAACTAGATTCCTCAGGCCAGCGCAAATGGAGGATAGTGATAGACTACAGAAAATTAAATGACGTCACCATAGGGGAAACCTACCCAATTCCGCAAATTACAGAAATTCTAGATCAATTAGGCAAGAGCCAATACTTTACAACATTAGACCTTGCCTCAGGATTCCATCAAATTAAAATTTCACCAGAAGACGGCCCCAAAACAGCTTTTACGGTACCACAGGGCCACTTTGAATTTGAGAGAATGCCATTTGGGCTAAAAAACGCCCCTGTCACTTTTCAGAAAGTAATGAATACATGTCTCTCCGGCCTTCAAGGATCCAGATGCTTTGTATACTTAGATGATATAGTCTCCTACTCACCCGATCTCGCGTCTCATGTACAAAATCTCATTGCAATATTCGATAGACTCAGATCATTCAATCTAAAACTCCAACCAGACAAGTGTGAGTTCATGTGCAAAGAAGTAGCATATCTAGGCCACCTCATAAACAATGATGGGGTCAAACCCAATCCTGAAAAGGTAAAAGCAGTTGCCAAATTTCCGATCCCTGGATCACCTAAAGACGTTAAAAGTTTCCTCGGTCTCGTTTCATACTACAGAAGATTCATTCCAGACTTCTCCAAACTCGCTAAACCATTAACCTCGCTCCTAAAAAAGGACATGCCCTTTTCCTGGTGTAATGAACAACAGCTCGCTTTCGAAATATTAAAGAATAAATTAACTACAGCTCCAGTTTTAGCATACCCAGATTTTTCTAAACCTTTCATACTTACTTGCGACGCCTCTAATTATGCAGTATCTGCAATACTTTCCCAAGGTCAGATAGGGAAAGATCGACCTATAGCATATTCATCCAGAACGCTCAATAAGGCAGAATGTAACTACAGCGTAACAGAAAAAGAATGTTTAGCAATTGTCTTTGGCACTAAGGCCTTCCGCCCATATTTATACGGGCGCCATTTTACCATTGTAACAGATCACAAACCATTGCAATGGCTTTTTAATTGTAAAGACCCTGGTTCTCGCCTAGTCAGATGGCGACTCAAATTAGAAGAATTTGAGTATACAATTGTCCATAAAAAGGGAAAAACCAATACGAATGCCGACGCCTTGTCCCGGTTTCCTGTAAACCCCATCCAAAATCCATTACTAAATCCCATACTCAATGATGATAATAGTACAAATCCTTTAGAAGATCCCTTGTTAGAGCTACCATCTTACATACCATTTTCCTTTGATGCAGAAGATTTTCTAAATCCCAACATTATAATGAATCCCGAGAGGAGGCAAGATCTCGCACCACCCCGGGACCAGAACCCTGCAACTCCTGACTTCGATCTCATTGATTTAAACGACCTTAACATAAGCCCTAAAAGTACAGACATCGATTTAGACTTCGACAATATACCTTTGCCTAGTCCCATATCCGAAAAACCGATTGTAAATCCTACACCTAGTGACAACTCCTATTCTAAATTCTTAAAAGAAAGTTCCAACAAAGACAGAAATTTCAATACCACAATGAATGAACACAATGAAACTTTACTAAAAACAAAATATAATACAATAATCGTTCCTACATCTATAGACCTAGACGAATCTAACCCTTACGTTTCCGAAATCCTGTCAAACCTTGAAAATAGAGAAGAAATAATCAATGAAGAAAAGGAGCTATATTCATTTTTAAAAGCTACTTACCTAAATAAAACTATATATTTTATGTTTACCAAGGTACATTACTTTGATGAATCACCGTATCCGTCTATATACAAATGCCTTCAGAATATCAAAGAAGAAATAACGAAACTAAACATAACAGACATTGCTATATCCGACTTTAGAAATCCATTCGAACAATACGCTTATACGAAAATATATAATATGTTAACTTACATCTTCCGTGATTCTAAAATCACAGTACACATTTACTTCAATAAAATAAATTATCCAACGTTAAGCGAAAGAATCAAAATTATGCGCGAAAATCACGACATTCCAATTGCCGGTCACTTAGGGTCATCACGAATGTATAACAGAATCCAAGAACAATATTACTGGAAAGGAATGAGGAGTGACATAGAAGACTTTGTAAAGAAATGTAGACTCTGTCAAGAAAATAAGGCGTTAAGAAAAGTTAATAGAGCACCCATGGAAATTACCACAACGTCGACAGCTCCCTTTCAACGCATAGCGTTAGATATAGTAGGACCTTTACCAGAATCGGGACCAGCTAACCTGAAATATATCCTAACTCTACAGGACGACCTTACTAAATTCTCAGTAGCATATCCTTTAAGAAGTACGACCGCAGAAGAAACTAGTGATTGTCTCATTCATTTCATATCCCTCTTTGGCATTCCTAAATCCATCCTGACCGATCAAGGCACCAATTTCACCTCTGACCTTTTCAAAACTACGTGCCAATTCCTAAAAATCAAACAAATATGGTCCTCACCGTATCATCCACAAACCCAGGGCGCATTAGAGCGAAGTCACTCTACCCTTAAGGAATACCTAAAATCATTTGTCAACGACAATCAAGACAACTGGGCAAAATACGTCTATACAGGCATACTAACGTATAACACAACAATACATACAACGACGAAATTCACTCCTTACGAGTTAGTCTTTGGCAACAAGCCCTATATTCCAAATTCACTATACGATTGCGACCTCGGTACAACATACACCGACTATATTAGGAAATTACAGCATAAACTTAAGTACACAAAGGAAAAAGCATTAGAAAACATTATCAGATCCAAAGAAACGTCTAAAACTTATTACGATACTCGAGCAAAGGCTCCACCGAAATATAAAACTGGTGATTACGTTTACCTCAAAAATCATTTGAGACTCAGGAAAGCACTATCCCCGATCTGGAAGGGACCTTACAAAATCATAAGAGTTAATAATAATCACACTGCTACCCTGTTGATTAATAGAAGGCATGTTACTCACCATTTCGACCAGCTTAAACCAGCTGAAACACAATAACCTGAAAAGAAAATGTAAAATTAAGTATGTAAATAATGTTAGATTAAGTACATTAAAATATAAGTAGGATAGTAATTGATGTTCACTTACCTTATTTCAGCATACCAATCGGTGTACGGCCAGATGTTGTACAGCCATTCAATCAATCCACCGGCATCTTCTTTGATGGACTGGGGAAATTAAAAGTTGTAAACGGACAATTGAATGTCGTAAACTATATAGATATCTCCTATATGCAATCTCACCTTGTAAATGTAAAAGAAATTATGAATACAATCACCTTCACTTGTAAGCAATCATTACTCCAACAATGTCTAGAAACACTGTCTCCTTTAGTGGTTCGATATGAAGAACTTGTTAAAGAATATGAATCTATATCTCATCTCATATCTAAACGTAATAAGAGATCCGCATGGTTCGGTGCAGTAGGAACAATATTTAAACATATTTTTGGCGCTCTAGATGAAGATGATGCAATAAAATACGATTCCGCAATTAATGAACTACAAAACGATGAAAAAACTATTGCACAGTTAGTAAAAGAAAATATTTTAGTTACAAATTCTTCATTAGAGAAATTTAAGTATTCGATAGCCAAATTAAATGAAAACGAAAAGCGCCTAAATGATAAAATTAAAGATTTGCTGAATATAACGAATCGTATTCACAGCACCACTGAATCACTTAAATTATATTCAAAAGTCCTTTCTATATTAACTTACCTAGAGAGCGCTCTCATGACTCTATCCTTCCAATTAGAAGACTTAACTGATGCCGTCATTCTGACAAAACAAAATATTCTACATCCTACGGTTATTACGCCAATGCAGCTTTTCAATGAATTAATTAGTAACGATAGATATTTACCTAAAAATTCGAGAATCCCGACTGTCATGAGTATAGATAGAATTCATTTAATCTTAAGTATATCTGATGTTGCATGTTACTATTTTAGAAATAAGCTTGTATTCGTTTTACAAATTCCACTTGTTTTAAACGACGATTTCAGCCTGTATCATAGTTTGGCGTTACCAACGCCCCATGGCTCAGACAAGCCTAATGTATTCAGTATGATTCAACCTCAAAACAAGTATATCGCTGTATCATATGACAAAATTAACTATTGTATACTAGATAGTCTAGAATTATGTAAGACGGTTAATTCTGAGTTATTCCTTTGCAAGATTTCAATGATAATGTTGACAAACAACAATCCCACGTGTGAAAGTGAACTATTAACTAAAACAACTAGTGATATTCCTGAACAATGCAAAACAAAGACAATTAAAGGTGACGTAAACATATGGCAACCACTCAAGAACAATCGGTGGCTATACGTGCAAAGTGTTCCCAGCAAAATACATTTGGACTGCAGTACTACAGGAACCAGTGAACTAAAAGTGTTCGGAATAGGAATACTAAATATTCCTGAAAAGTGTATCGTGTATACAAAAAGTGCGAAGCTAATAACCTCAGACATTATATCGAACATTACGGTGCTAATTCCTAAGTTAGATTTTAGTATTATTAATAATCCTTGTTGTAAGATAAATAAATCAGAGAATTATACTTCATCCGAAGAAGTAAACATTAGTAACCTCGACGAACTAAAATTTGATAAAGGAAGTAATAAGATTATTTCAGAACTTGATAAAATTATCAACAAGGAACCTGTATTGGTTAAATACGAGAAACATTATCTCATATTCAACGGTATTTTCATTGTCATTATTATTATTGTAATTGTAATCATTTTCTTTAAAATTTATAATGTCGTTTTTAGTATTCCTAGTTTTAAGAAATTTAGAACAAAGAAAACCTCAACCGACAACGAGATTAAACTAGACGATATTGATATAGAATCTAAAAAGGATTCGGATAACCTTACAAAAGAACCAGACTTAAAATGTTTTCGCTGAAATTCGGTTTAACAACCCCAAATTTCCGTCTTCCGCGGGGGGTTGTTATAACCCTACAATGTTAATAATTATGCTAACACTCATTTTTCCATTTTTCTTTAGTCAGCAGAAAATAATAGAGACGCTGCTCAAGCGCCGGACGCAAGTCAGTCTCAGTTCAATCTCTGAATCAGTCGGTCGCACTATTTTGTTAACCGATTTCTATTTTCAATTTCCTTATAATTAATTGTACCTTTTAATTGTACTTTTTAATTTAGTTAATAAAAGTGTTTTTTTTTAAAAAGACTTTCACTAAGTCTCGTATAATAACGCGCTATCAAATAAACACCGCGCCGCTAATACCCTTCCCGCGCGCGGTGTCCATGCGTTGGGTAAATAATTATCTTATATATATATATATATATATATATATATATATATATATATATATATATATATATATATATATATATATATATATATATATATATATATATATATATATATATATATATATATATATATATATATATATAGATATAGCTAGGAATCATTTTTAGAAAATGTCTTTTTATTCGTGTTTTATCGATAATCGATAAACTGAAAAATATGACTCTTCCTGACATCTATTGGCGAATAATAATACCATTTTGTGAGCAACTAATTGCTTTAACGACACAGCTACAGCTAAAGCTATTCCAGCAGATGGCGTTGTTAAGTAACACGAAGTCAATGAGTGTTTGCTATACCGAGCAAAGCTCGGTCATCCAGGTACTTTAACTTTAAGCTACATTTACTCAGTGATCAAATGATATTATTATTATTATTTTCATCTAATATGATAGCCAAATATCACGTCCTCGAGTATTGAACGTGTCTCACCAGTCACGCTGTATCTGTTACCTGTACACTGATGAGGTTCAACGTATCTTACAGCCCCGGAAAAGGAAAGTAAAGCTATTTTTTAAATAGGGTGTATGTGTGTAATCCATCAAGAATTAAAACGAATTTCGGCATGAACATTGCGTGCTATTATAGTCAAAAACAAATGAAAACACGGTTGATTGTATTTGGTATTGTTTGGACGTACGAAGAGATTTCATGAATGTAGGTCGGAGCTCAAACCTATATCGCGCCAAACAGCTATCCCTGAGGCTGTTGTTTTGTCGAAATAGACTATTTATTACTTTAATAAATGTCAAGACCTAATGTTGGAAACGTACATCGAAAATATTTTTCGATATAGTACGAATTATTCGTATTGAGATTTCAGATGTCAGTACTAATATTACTAATATTATCTGTGCAGGGTGTAACAAAACCAAGTGATAATACTTTAGGGTGTGTATAAAGAGTTCACTGTGAAAGTAGCAGCGCTGAAAGTAACTTTTATTTTTATTTTTGTATGGAATAATTGATATAGAAAGTTACTTAATGACATTTTTTCAGGATAAAAGGTATCCTATGTCCTTTCCCGGGACTAAAAGTTACCAAATTTCAGCAAAATCGGTTCAGCGGTTTGAGCGTCGAGATCCCAGACAAACAGACAGACAGACGGACAGACAGACCGACAGGTACACTGTCACATAATATAATATTATATTGGAAGTTTATTGATTGGGGGTTTTCTTTAATAAAATATATATACAGGGTGTAACAAAAATAAGTGATAATACTTTAGGGTGTGTACGTGTTCCTTGTAGAGAGTTCACTGTGAAAGTAGCAGCGCTGAAAGACCAAACATTTTTTTCATTTTTGTATGGGGAAACTCGTGACGCTCGGGCCCTTGCCCATACAAAAGTGAAAAAAATTTTTGGTCTTTCAGCGCTGCTACTTTCACAGTGAACTCTCTACAAGGAACACGTACACACCCTAAAGTATTATCACTTATTTTTGTTACACCCTGTATATAAAACTCAAAGGTGACTGACTGATTGACATAGTGATCTATCAACGCACAGCCCAAACCACTGGATGGATTGGGCTGAAATTTGGTATGCAGGTAGATGTTATGACGTAGGCATCCGCTAAGAAATAATTTTGATAAATTCCAACCCCAAAAGGTTCAAATAAGGGGATGAAAGTTTGTATATAATAATACTTCTTAACGCGAGCGAAGCCGCGGGCAAAAGCTCGTCTTATATAAACAGCTTTATTAAAAACTTATTTTTGTGCAGTGCAGAAGACGTGCAGAAGACGTCCACGTTGCTCATCGGGCCATTATTGCCATCAAGATTGCCAAGCTGTCTTTAGCCCAATCGACGTTAAACATGAGCAATCAACAAAATAATTAATAAAAAATAGTTCACGCGTTATCCCTTAAATTGTTCATCATCTTGAGAGACCACGGGACATAGGCTATTTATTGGGGGAAAATGTACGGCTCTTTTTATTTACGCGGGCACTTAGGTTGTTAGGTACAACAAGTTTATCAAATATAGGGACAAAATTTACGACAAATATGAGAACATTTCTTAAATAGGATTTCCAAAAGCAATATAATTTTGTATCGTTATATCCGCGTTCCCTTGGGCATAAAACTCGTATTTGTCTCCGAGAAATTGTCCTGTCAATTTTAGCGAAGCCATCTTTGCTTTCGTTATTAAATAAGAATTTAATAACTAACTTAATGGCAGAATGATTAATTTGTAATACTGTATGGTAACTATATTGTGTACATGATGTCTATAAACGTATTGAATTAAATTATCCAGATTTCAAGATTTGTTTTGCATTGTATATTAGGCTCTGAAACTGCTCGGCTGATTTTGATAAAATGTAAGGGAACAAATATAATGACCACCAAAAAATGCTCTGATACCCTAAACTTGTTTACCAAAAAAAGATACTTACCACCAAAAAAAGAAAGTCTAAAATTGCAATACTACCAGCTATTTTAGTCACGGCTACACTTCAAATTGTAATCGAACGCCAAATATAGTAAACGATCACCAAATATAGTAAATTATCACCAAGTATAGTATATATGATCATCAAATATAGTCAATATACAATGTTTTACAATGATTTATTTGGAGTTATTTTACATATTAATAGGATAGCGAGATGTTAAATCTTTGGTTATCATTTTACATTAAAATGGTGGTCTGTATTTTGGTGATCGTAATAGTTTTTATTATTCGTAGGTGAAATGTTACTATTTCTGGTGATCAGTTAATTATAAGCCAAAATGTAACATGGGCGAAGAGGATAGAAGGTATTTCTTCTAGAAAATGTACGGTTGCCGTCAGATTTTCTTTTGCACTTACATAACCCTGACAACTATAGTTATAAATGAGGGTCAGCTCACATTGCAACGTCATACTTTAATGCAATAGGATGCATTTTAAGGATCCATTCAAAACTGAACTTTATTTACAAAACAAGACGATACACATTGATTTAACAAACTTGTTGCAGACAATTCGGTAACCTGTTCTAATTTTGAATGGCTCATTTATAAATGCATTGCAATTTGCAATGCCAGGCGACTTTGCAATGTAAATTTACCTTTAAGGTACCGTTCCGATCAACACATCAAGCGACCGCGGCCGACAAAAATACAAATATAATGCCACCTTATGACCTAGGTCCTAGGCTATAGGTTTTGTTTTGCTCTAAGCCACAAAAAAGCAGCGGCGGCATATTAATAATAAGACTGCTACACTGTACTCGGCGAAACTTGGCGATAGCGATCATTGACTCCCTGTCAAAAACTTGTCATTTTTTATACAAAGCCGCGATTGACAATGAAGTGTCAGATGTTCCTAGTCCATTGTTAATCGCGGTTTATAAAGAATATTACAAGTTTTTGACAGGGAGTTGACAAGGAGTGACAGAGCTACCGCCATGTTTCGCCGGGTACGGTACCTATAGACCAACTATAGACCAATATCGGTAGAAAATGAAACTATAACCTAACTCACAAAGTGGCACTTAATTTGGTTTTTTTGCGGTCGCGGTCGCTTGCGGCAAAGATCGAAAAGCCACTTTAAGGGCCGCGCTACACCGGAATGGCAGCGGCGAGGCGAGCACTTTTAGTTCCATATGATTTTAAACTTTATCTTCATTATTGTAATACATAGTATCGCTTGAGAAATCGCCGCCGCCAGCGGCCATGGGCGGCCGTAGATTTCTGTCAGTGTCATATGATTTTAAACTTTATCTTCATTATTGTAATACATAGTATCGCTTGAGAAATCGCCGCCGCCAGCAGCCACGGGCGGTAGTTGATTTCTGTCAGTGTCATATGATTTTAAACTTTATCTTCATTATTGTAATACATAGTATCGCTTGAGAAATCGCCGCGGCTAGCGGCCACGGGCGGCCGTAGACTTCTCAAGCTATGTATTACAATAATGAAGATAAAGTTTAAAATCATATTATGACACTGAAAGTGCTCGCCTCGCCGCTGCCATTCCGGTGTGTCTCGGCCCTAAGGCTGATAAATAAACACAACTTTAAAGTTTTAACGTTATTTCGCTAAGCCGTACCTATTCTGACCCTACTATAAATAATAAAAGTTAGAATTACCTTAAGCACAATATATTAGACTTATCGACTTACCAGCCTTCCATAAATATTAAGAGCTTAATATTCGATTCCACCAAAAGCAATTTCTGGACGTGTGCGTTATTTTGCCTTTGAATTAATATGAGAATGAGCCTTATGTCGTTGGCATAAGAATTATATGAGGGATAAAATAAATATGAATGATCTGAAGTAGCGAGCATACGAGTCTTACATTCCTGATACATTTCCGTCTTTTTCAATTTTGCGCATAAGTTACTTTATTTCTATATTTATAGTATTACAGGTTCCCTAGAACATTTTGTTGACTTGGTTACTATCAAGCAAATTTTTCGTGAGTATACTCCACTCGGGCTAACTTGTCGCTAGCGGTCATTGACTCCCTGTCAAAAACTTGTCATTTTCCATATAAACCGCGATTGACAATGAAGTGTCAGATATTGTCAATCGTGGGTTTATATGGAAAATGACAAGATTTGGACAGGGAGTCAATAACCGCTAGCGACAAGTTAGCCCGAGTGGAGTATAGCTTCATTTTGATAAGGCGAACAACAATTTCATCTTCTACCACTTTCTAGAAGTTTTGCAGAAAAAATTGTGGTTTGTCTTCTCAAAATGAAGAACACTCACGAAAAATTAGCTAGATAGTAATCAAGTCAAAAAAATGTGCTAGGGAACAGCTGCTGTACCACATATTTACTTTAAGCCGTGGGAGAGCCATGCTTCGGCACGAATGGGCCGGCTCGACCGGAGAAATACCACGTTCACACAGAAAACCGGCGTGAAGCAGCGCTTGCGCTGTGTTTCGCCGAGTGAGTGAGTTTACCGGAGGCCCAATTCCCTTCCCTATCCTCCCCTATTCCCTTCCGTTCACATCCCTACCCTCCCCTATTACCCTATTCCCTCTTAAAAGGCCGGCAACGCACCTGCAGCTCTTCTGATGCTGCGAGTGTCTATGGGCGACGGAAGTTGCTTTCCATCAGGTGACCCGTTTGCTCGTTTGCCCCCTTCTTTCATAAAAAAATATATTGTATGGATTACATACCTCTTCGTATGTTAGTTGAAAACATGGCCCCACGTAGCTCCTTTTACCTTAAAAGCTATCCATTACCAAACACCAGGATCTCAGAAAACAGGAGGAGTTTATTACAAATCGATAACATATTCGGTAGTTGTTTACGACTTTATTAAGTTGAGGTACTTAACGGTAGTAACTTGATGCTGGCTGGGAATATTATGTCACAGAAGTAACTTAACTTGGCAACCGCTTACATAGTTTCCTTACAACGAGGTGTTTACGGGATGCCATATTTTTACCTCGGCGTCTATACAGTCTCAAGACGCGGTTCGGCTCTGTGATTGGTCCAAATTTTGACAGCCAACCAATCACAGAGCCTTTACGTGGGAGAGCCATGCTTCGACCGGAGAAATACTACGTTCTCACAGAAAACCGGCGTGAAACAGCGCTTGCGCTGTGTTTCGCCGAGTGAGTGAGTTTGCCGGTGGCCCAATCCCCTACCCTATTCCCATCCCTACCCTTCCCTATTCCCTTCCCTTCCCATCCCTACCCTTCCCTATTACCCTATTCCCTCTTAAAAGGCCGGCAACGCACCTGCAGCTCTTAAAAATACAAAATCCGAGGGATACGATGGACTGTCTACAAAGGTTATAAAGTATTGTAAACGTGAAATTACGCCCATAATAACCTACTTGGTGAATCTTTCATTTGAAACAGGAAGATTCCCAGATCGATTTAAGACTTCGATAATTAAACCTTTATTTAAGAAAGGCGATAAATGTCAATTAGAAAACTATAGACCAATCACACTTGTACCTATACTGTCCAAAATTTTTGAAAAATTAATGCATAAGCGGCTTACATCCTTTATAAACAAACATAAAATAATAAAAGAAGAACAGTTTGGCTTCCAAAAAAATAAAAGCACTGTCTCAGCAGCATCCGAATTAGTACGCAATATACTTAATAATATTAACGACAATAAATCAGCTATCTGCATATTCTTTGACATGTCCAGGGCTTTTGACTTCGTGTCACATACGTTGTTACTAAGGAAATTGAATAATTTAGGCATTAGAGGTCCTGCCCTGAGTTGGCTTGAGGCGTACTTATCTGAGCGAAACCAATACACAGAAATTATGTACATTCGTAACAAGAAGTTCTTAACGACCAAAAAATCCAAACTCAAAACGAATAGAGCAGGTGTTCCTCAGGGAAGCGTCCTTGGGCCACTTCTATTCCTACTCTACATAAATGATTTTCTAGAAATAACGAATTTTATAAGTATGTACACTTTTCGCGGATGACATATCTATTCTTCTGAATAATTGTAAGGACATTAAAAATGAAATTAATAAATTAATAAAAAAGGTAATAAATTGGATGAATAATAATAATCTTAATCTTAATCTGACAAAAACTAACTATATAGAATTTAAAAGTGACCGAACCAAATCTGTTAGCGAAGTTGATCCTATATTCAAAAATGAAAATATCAAAAGAACGACACACACAAAATTTCTAGGTTTACATATTGATGAAAATCTGACTTGGAAGGCTCATATCGAATATGTCTGTACCAGATTAAATAGGTTCGTTTTCGTTCTTAATAGGCTCAGACAAGTAGCGACTCTACAAACGGCACTGACGGCCTATCACGGCTATGTTGCTTCAGTTTTGAGGTACGGTTTATCGCTTTGGGGTAATTCTACGGACATAGACAAAGCCTTCATCGCTCAAAAAAAAATGTATTAAAGCTATATGTGGTAAACAACCATATGAGTCCTGTAGGGGCGAGGACCCCTACACTGCAACGATGGGCAGAAAGGAAACTGGGGTTACCTGGTGGCTGAGGTAGCTGGGCAGATGAGCTGAGATGGGATGAGCTGATGTGCTGATGCTCGCAGTCACACGACACTGTCACCTTCTATTTCACTGAGCTGAGGATTTATCGCGAATCACGGGAACGGCTAGCCGATATTTTTCGTATATAACGATCGCGCGCCGGTAATGGACTGTGTCGAACGGTATGTCAAAACGTATGACAGCTGACAGCGCAGACTCATGCGCAGTGTTGCCAACTGCCACATTCGTCGCGCTAAAGTTTGGCGCGAACATCCTGGGGGGGCCCGGCAATGGGCGTGAGCTGATCCCCATCTTGAGCTGAATCCAGTGGGAGCCGGGCAATCTTGCCGACAGGTCTCCGCAGCTGGCCTTGTGAGGTGGCCAAGTCCACAACTCTGATGACTCCATCCTTCCCAGGTAGTAGGCGTGTGATTCTTCCCATCTTCCATTGGAGCGGAGGCAGATTGTCTTCTTTGAGCAGAACCAGTTCCCCAATTTTGGGTGGAGAGGAAGAGGAAAGCCATTTGGAGCGGATTTGAAGGGTATGGAGGTAGGACTTGGTCCAGAGAGCCCAAAAACGCTGAGAGAGAGATTGAATGAGCTGAAAGCGCTTAAGGGGGGAGATGACTCTGTCATCTATTGTGTGCTCGGGAAGAGCTGTGAGCGGACGGCCTATGAGGAAATGGCCGGCTGTGAGGGGCTGATAGTCCGTAGGATCGGACGATAGTGGGCTGATAGGCCGAGAATTTAATACGGCCTCAATTCTAGCGAGCAGAGTTGAGAATTCCTCAAATGTGAGGCGTTGTTCACCGATTACACGGTAGAGAAGTTGCTTGGTAGATTTAACATTAATCTCGTGGATGCCTCCCATCCACGGGGCCTTGGGCGGATTAAGTAACCAAGTTATATTTTGAGCTGAGAGTTTATGGGAAATAGCGTCATTATTGTCATTGAGAAATTGTTGAACTTCTAGGAGCTGATTCCTAGCACCTACATAGTTTGTGCCGCAATCGGAACGTATTAAAACGGGAACACCGCGACGTGAGCAAAATCTTTGTAACGTGGCAATAAATGCATCTGTAGAAAGTGCGGATACGGGTTCCAAGTGAACCGCCTTTGTAGTGAGACAAACGAATATACAAAAGTAACCTTTTATTAACTTAGCATTTCGTAGTTGACTCGATTTAAGTAAAAATGGGCCGGCAAAATCTGTAGACACGTGACTAAATACGGGCTGAGGTATAACTCTGTCGGCTGGAAGGTCAGCCATGACAGGCATTTCGGGCTGAGCGCGGCAACGGAAACATCTTATACATTTATACGTTTTATGTCGAATGATGCGGCGTGCTGATAATATCCAGAATTGTTGACGTAATATAGCGTGTAATGTATCGGTGCCAGGGTGGCAATGAATACGGTGATAGTGATCGATGATAAGGTCTGTGAGAGGACTAGAACTAGGCAGTATGAATGGATGCTGTGCATCGTATGTGAGTTCCGAGCGAGTGAGTCTACCACCTACTCGAAGGAGACCGTCCTGCATAAAAGGTGATAATCGTTGTAACCTAACTGTGCAGAGTTTGTTAATTTGCAGGCGGTGAATGTCTTCTGCGAATGAGTTCTGTTGAACAGAGCGGATCCAGAAGAGCAGAGCTTGTCTACGTTCATTTACAGTTAGCGGACCTAGTTCTCGCGAGTGTGTAGGTAATTTACAGTTAGAAATAAATCGTCGCATGTACGCTGTGACACCGATAAGTTTATCTAATGAGCTGAATCGTGTAAGAAGATCACTATCTATACCGGGGATTGTGAAATGACATGGAACTTGTTTAGGTTTGAGTCCAGGTAATTCCTGTCGAGTGTGAGCTGAAGGCATCTTGGGCCAGTTATCCTCTGGCAGTTTGAGCCAAGGAGGAGACCACCATAAACTATGCGAAAGAAGAGAATGTGCTGAGATTCCTCTGCTGGCACAATCAGCAGAGTTTAAGTGTGTAGGTACATGACGCCAGATGAGTGAGAGAGAGTTATTAGTAATTTTGGTTACTCTGTTAGCTTCAAATGTTTGTAAACGATGAGTAGGAGTTTTAATCCACGCGAGTACAATGGTGCTGTCTGACCAACAGACGTGTTGAGATATTGTGAGATGAGCGGAGAGATGTTGAGAGACACGAGACATGAGTTGAGATAAAAGTGTAGCCGCGGATAATTCTAATTTAGGAATTGTGAGTTTATTTTTAATAGGGGCTACCTTAGATTTAGCTATTATGAGCTGAACGTTAGCTGATCCATCGTGATTTAATTCGTGTAAATATACGACTGCAGCAAAACCATTTTCTGAGGCGTCTGCGAAACCGTGAAGTGAGTATGTAGAAGTTAATTTGTGCGGAGCTACGTGTCTGGGAAAATGTATGTTTGAGATGTGCGGAAGATCATGAGAAATGCGCTGCCAGTCCTGTGTAATGTTATCTGGAGTGGGGTCGTCCCAATCCAATTTGAGCAACCATAATTTTTGTAGAAGTAACTTTGCGCGGAATATGACAGGAGTGATCCAACCGTTTGGATCATAAAGAGAAGCTACAGTGCTGAGTATGGATCGTTTCGTTATGTGAGGAATTGGCGGTAGTGAAATGTGATATGTAAATTCATCAGACTGCGGAATCCATCTAATACCTAAGACCTTAACAGATGGAGAGTCTGAGCTGATGTCAAAGTCCTTAGGCATTTCGCATTGATCATCTGGGAAACGTTGTAAGAGTTGAGGAGTGTTAGATTTCCATTTACTGAGCTGGAAACCACCAAGCGATAATAAATTAATGAGTTGAGTTTGAAGAGCTGAAGCTTCTTCTATGGAGTCATGACCACAGAGAATGTCATCTACGAATATGGAGTTACGTAATACATGAGCAGCTTGGGGATAGCGATGACCTTCATCATCAGCTAGTTGTAATAATGTGCGGATAGCATGATAAGGACTTGAACGTAATCCGTATGTAACAGTGTTGAGCGCATATGTGAGTAAAGGTCGATCAGGAGACGATCTCCAGAGTATGAGCTGATAATGACGTTGATCTGGATTAATAATAATATTTCTAAACATCATTTTTATATCTGTGGTAAAAACTACACGATGTGTTCTAAACGTCATAATTATATCGACAATATCACGCTGAAGGGCGGGGCCTGTGTGTAGGCAATCATTAAGGCTGACACCATTGGATGACTTACAACTGCCATCGAATACTGTGCGGAGTTTATCAGTACCTGATTTAAATATACCATGATGAGGAATATAATAATGAGGTTTATGGGTAAAAGTAGAAGGATGACAAGGTGTCATGTGGCCTAAGTTTATGTATTCGTTCATAAATTCTATGTATTTTGAGCGGAATGAATGGTCGGATTGTAATCGCTTTTCTAAGTTGAGAAATCTACGGAGAGCAATAGCATGTGTACTACCTAATTGCGGAGCATTCGATAAAAATGGAAGAGTTACGATATAACGTCCCGATCGGTTACGAGTAGTAGTTGAGCGGAATAAGTCTTCACATTGTTCATGTAATGGGTTTGAGTGAGTTGGACGCGGCTGGGGTTCTTCTGACTCCCAGAATCGTTCTAGACTTTTATTTATATCTTGATGAGAATGAGAATGAACAGAATGAGCGGATTGAGCGGAATGAGTCAAATGAGCGATATGAGCGGAGTTAACTTGAACTACTGAGTTATCATATAATTGTTCAATGGGACCTATGAGTGCAAAGTCAAAAATCGTGCCGAAGGCTATGGGCTTCCCCGGGCCCAAAGTCACCTTAGTACCATCTAACACATGGCCTAAAACATCTGAGCCTAAAATGAGATCGATGGGCGCAGGAGTATGATAATTGTGATCCGCTAAAGGAATAAGCTGACTTTCCGAGTCATGTACTACATCGGGAATTTTTTGCATAGGTAGGTAACCTGTGACATCCTTCAAAATATGAGCGGAAGTTGTGATAGAAGGCGTGTCACTACGTGTGGGCCGAAAAGTAATCGAAACATGACCTTTAGAATTTTGTATGTGCTGATCTCCAACGCCTGTAATTTTTAATGAGCAATGTTTCGGTTGTAAATTAAGTGTTTTTACTAAGCGTTGAGTAATTAATGTTATCATACTACCACAATCAAGTAATGCGCGTGCTTTATGATAGTTACCATATTTATCTGAAATTTTCAAAACAACTGTAGGTAATAATATGGGAGTTTGTAATGAGTTATTATTATGCTGAGTAGTATTAACTTGAGCGGAATCATTATGAGCTGAATTATGAGCTGAGTTATGAGCGGATTTATGATGAGAAAAATTATTATTTAAATTATTGGGCTGATTTTCTAACTCTGAATGCTCCGTGATGGTAGGTAGTCATTGTTTGTTATTATTATTATTATGAGGCGAAGATGAATGCGATTGGTTAGATGTAGATGGTTGATGATGAACGATCGTATGGTTAGTATTAGATGTGTAGGTATGAGCATTATTATTATTATCACGACGACGGGGCTGCGCGCGCAGGTGAGCAGGAAGTAAATGAGCTGATGATGTTGGCGAGCGTGGTGCATCATGACGATGAAGAGAAGTGTGATGATTAGGACTACCACAATCCTTACAGACACCAGTCGACCTACATTCGTTTTCGTAGTGCGGACCTAAACATTTACGACATCTACCTTTTGACTCGATAAAGTCCCAACGTCCTTGAATGGGCTGATGGTTATACTTGGGACAAGCTATTAATTTGTGCTCTGCGGACCTACAATATGGGCAGTAAAACTTAGATTTAAAACTGGCTTGAGCTGAGTATACGTGCTGAACTTGTCGGGGGGGAGAGGGGGGTGCATAGTGTTGGCGAGAATAAGATGGAGCTGGGCTGACATGCGGGGTACGCATGGTATGTGCTGAAGGCGAGCGCTGATACGCGGGGCTTATGGGTCTAAAGCGGAGACTGCGCGGAGAGCGGGGGGAGGGGGGTTGTTGACGGGAAGATCCCGCTTGACCTTGAGACTCAGTGCGCGCTGGCGTCGGACATTCTGTCTCGATGCAGCGCGCGTGCTCTTCTAAAAAAGAGATTAAATTATCTAATGTGGGCAGAACATCAGAAGCGCCGTATCTCCTCTCGAATAATGTGCGGAGCTCCCCCTGTAGTTTACGGACTACAATCGAGACAAAAACATAGTTGCTGTCCATAGGTAAATTTAAATTTTTTAATGCGCTTTGAGCTGAGATGAGCGGAGTGAGAAAAGTAGCTCGGATACTCGAGCGTATATGAATATTGGGCAGACCGAGTATAATATCGACAAACCTGTCGATCAACACGCGACGGTTTTCATATCGACGTGTTAGTATGTCGAGCGCAACACTATAATTCTCGTTAGTGATTTTTAGATGAGAAACCATGGATAATGCCTCCCCCGACAGGCATGAGAGCAGGTAATGTAATTTTACCGCGTCCGACAACGTTGCCATGTCGTCCATCAGACTACGGAAAATCGTAATAAAAGAAGGCCATTCTTCAACCAACGAATCAAACTTAGGAAGCTCAATTTTAGGCAAAACGGAAGAAGTGAGCTGAGGAGTCTCCGAAGTACTTTGTGTATTTTCGGCCGCCGTTAAAATAAAATAATAGTCCGAAATCGCACTGTCGTAATTGGACGTATATAGTTTTTCGTTATCTTGGGATAAGTTTGGGTCGTCTAGAATCTCATGATAAATATTCTCGAGTCTTGTTTTTTGATAGGAAACTTCCTTGAATCGCGCATTAAATTCCTTTCTTAATGTTTGAGAAGACTCCTTGGAGTCGCCACTAGAAAGTGCTGTCGCAATTTCTTTGAGCCGACTGAAAGCTTTGACGGCCTCTCTGAAAACGGCAGCTTGCGATTTAGTAGGCATGCTAGTGTAAAGGAACCTTAACGAGCTGATAAAAATGTATATAAGTAGTTAATAAACTATGTTAAAAAAATAGTAAAGTGTTAAGTATAGTAATGTGCTGAGTTAGTATATCTGAATTCTAACGCAAGTATAACTCGGTAACAGCAATATTATGTAATGAGCGGAGACATAAAACGTTTAAATGCGATACCTAAGACGCTTGTTATTGTAATAGTTATTAAAAACAATTAACAGATGTTTCTTATCGGAGCGGAGGTGCTGAGCTATGCGCGCGCGGCGAAAGATCGATCGCGATAAAGCGAGTAATTAAGTCGAAGTACCTAAGTGCTAAGTTAACAAAAACAACTGTAAATATTTCAATGAGCTGAACAATAATAACACTTAATGTAATAGGCACAAACTATGTGATGTATGAAAGTTTCTTTGTTCCTACAACCCGACGGAATTATGTTGAAGATATTTTTATATTGGTGTTTGGGCTGAAATATATTCGGGAATTTAATTTAAATGCAATATAGACGCAATAAATGGGCTGAAAATAATGCGATTACAATTACACAATAAGATAATAGGGGATTAAATTACCTATGCAAATTATTACTTAATATGGCGGACGAACAAAATCGTATTTGGCTAACTTTGCAAAAATATTGCCGTAAGGGGGTAAAAAATGGGCGGAGGCTACTTTATACGATAGAATATTAGTAATAAAATGGGATTTCAATAATACTAGGCAGAAATATGAGCAGAATGAACTGTAGTTTGTATTTTCGCCGGGCCGGGCATTAAAGCGGGTGGGTTAAAAAAATATTCCTAGGCTCGCTATGGACCAGGGAGTGTGCTGAAAGGCTCGAAATGACCAGAAAGGTCACTGGACGGCTCGAAAGGACCAGAAAATGTAGGGGCGAGGACCCCTACACTGCAACGATGGGCAGAAAGGAAACTGGGGTTACCTGGTGGCTGAGGTAGCTGGGCAGATGAGCTGAGATGGGATGAGCTGATGTGCTGATGCTCGCAGTCACACGACACTGTCACCTTCTATTTCACTGAGCTGAGGATTTATCGCGAATCACGGGAACGGCTAGCCGATATTTTTCGTATATAACGATCGCGCGCCGGTAATGGACTGTGTCGAACGGTATGTCAAAACGTATGACAGCTGACAGCGCAGACTCATGCGCAGTGTTGCCAACTGCCACATTCGTCGCGCTAAAGTTTGGCGCGAACAAGTCCTGCAAACCACTATTCAAAAAACTAAAATTATTAACCTTACAGAGTTTGTATATATATGAGTTAGTAAACTATACAAAGCTTAACTACCATAGTTTTAAAGAAGCTCGTGACATTTATCCCCGCAACACAAGAAATCCCTATCGACTAGTGTTAGATGTGATTCCCAAAACTTCTTTATACCAAAAACAATTTTATGCCATGTGCATAAAAACATACAATGCTATTCCATCGGCACTTAAATGCTTGCCATACAATAAATTTAAAAGGGAAATCATAAAATGGTTGCTAAGCAAAAATTTCTACTCTGTAAAAGAATTATTTAATAACAAGGCTGAATGAATTTTATAATCTTTTTGACATGTAACACAGTATGTAACACTTTAACCTATTTTACTTAATATTATGTATCTTAATTATTGACATTTACGTATTAATCTTTTAACAACCAATTTAATTATTTCTTGACATCTTATTATTTCTTGACATTGTTGTTTATTGTAATTGTAAAATTTTAAACTATTGTATTTTAAAATGTGATGTATTTATTAGTGACTGCTATTTTAATATTTATGGGATGATGTGACATTTTTCTAATATCTCATATAGCCTGGCCTTGTATTATTAGTTTAATGTATTAGTGATCAATATTTCAAAGTTGCTAGATTTTATGACTTCTTTAAATATTTGCATGCTATCTTTATAGTTAAGAGTGTAAGACCTGAGCAATGAACGTTAACATCTAATGTACCACATTTAAAGCAAATAAATGATTGATTGATTGATTGATTCTGATGCTGCGAGTGTCCATGGGCGACGGAAGTTGCTTTCCATCAGGTGACCCGTTTGCTCGTTTGCCCCCTTATTTCATTAAAAAAAAACCGTGTCTTAAGACCGAGACGCATCTTGAGTACTGAATATTTATACCGGCCTAAGTTTATAATATTTCCAAATATTTGCAGAACTCATTTTACGGACCTTTATAGAATATACAAACAAGGGTCAAGGAGTGATAAACATAATTGAAACTTAGGCAAATCTCACGATAGGTATCTTACCATAATGGAAGATAGGTCTAAAAAATATCATATACTAGCTGTCCCGGTGAACTTCGTGTCACTTTAAAACCTTCCCTGGACTTCTACGAATATTTTAAGATTAAAATCAGTCCAATCCGTCCAGCCGTTTTTGAGTTTTAGCGCGACTAACACATTTGAAAATCCATTTTTATACATATAGATTATACGTGGGTCACACTGAAAGTGTTTAGAACTAGCTAGTTAGAAACATTACTAATGAAAACTTTTTTAAAATTACAATTTTAGAACTCTTTGGTAACATAATCTGGTATATTACATTTATTTGTCATTTGTTTTGGTGAATTGGCAGCAAATCTAAAACTCTTGTTACACGTGAAAATTAACTTAACGTGAGAAATTTTTCAGTTAATGATTTTTATGACTTTCGTAGTGGGCTTACTCAATAACAAAGCTTTGATAGGCTGTTATTACCATTTCATAATGAAGCCCCATCTCGTGTCACTATTTACAATTGGTTTAACGAGTTTAAACGTGGACGTAGCAATCTCAGTGATGATCCGCCTGAGGGACGTCCTTTAACAGCGACTACTGAAGTTAACATTAGTGTTGTGCGACGCATGATAGAGGGAGATAAAAGAGTGACCTACCAGCAGATACGGGCAAGCCTAGGCATTGCTATGAGTCAAGTTCAACAAATATTATATGAACATTTAGGCGTCAGGAAGCTTTGTACCAGATGCATTCCCCATACTTCAATCGACGACCAGAAACGCCTTCGCATGGACTGGTGTCGCCAAATGTTAGATAAGTTTAACGGCAGTGACTCAAATGCTGTATTTGACAACCTCACAGGTGATGAAAGCTGGATATATTGCTACGAACCCGAAACCAAAAGACAATCAACTCAAGGGGTGTTTCCTTTCGAGGTTTGGCCAACTAAGGTAAAGAAAGGAAGAAGTCGAGGCAAAAAGATTGCCTCATTCTTTGGTCGGAAATGTATTTTTACGACAGTTGTGCTAGAAGATGAAAGGACAGTTACTGCAGAATGGTATGTCAATCGCTGTGTGCCTGTCGTCTTGGAAATATTTCGACAGCAGCGCCCTCGAAGCAGGACACTCCTTCACCACAACAATGCTTCAGCGCACTCCGCGAGACGGACTGTTGAATATTTGACTATGGCACGTGTGGAGATATTGAGTCATACGCCATATAGTCCTAGCCTGGCGCCCTGCGGCTTTAATTTATTCCCAAGAAATAAAGATATAATTCGAGGTACTCGCTTTACGAGCCCTGAAGATGCGATGAAAGCGTACGAAAATGCCACAGAAGAGACCCCTAAGGAAGACTGGACCCACTGCTTTTTCGGTGGTTCCATCGAATGTGACGATGTGTAGAGAGGAACGGAGATTACTTCTGAAAACAATAAAAGTATTGGCAACTTTCTACATTAAGCCGTTTTTCATTTTCTAAACATTTTCAGTGTTACCTAGGTATCACACGTCATGTCAATTTTAAATGGCGGATTTATATTGCTACTAGACTCCCGTAACTGCTTTGCGCCAAAATAAGTTTATCGCGCGGGAACCGTACATTTTTCCGGGATAAAAAGTATCCTATGTCCCGGGACTCGAAGTATCTCCGAGTGCAGCGGTTTGGGCGTGATTTAGAAGCAACTTCGCAATGTTTTTCTATCGAGAAAATTGTATGCAATCGTGTTTTTGAGTAACATAGTCACTAGTGTTAGTCCTGAAGTTTGCTGCATCTTGAGGATTCCACACCGCCATTTTTTCCATACAAACGCTGTCCCCTGTTTCCTCCCTGGATAATGCTAGTAGAGTTATAATTTTTTTCCTGAATATCTAAGGCCACTAATACAATGTCCCTATGTTTTCTTTTTTTTCATAATTTAATTATTAAATAAGATATGAACGTTCAAAAACCCAAAAAAATGGCCAGATTTTCCACTGTGTTCAAACGTCCAGAAAACAGATTTGGATAGATTATACAAAAAAAGCAAAACATAGGAACACAGCTCAAGCCTTTTTTTAATCTTTAATGAAAAAAGTACTTAAATCGGTTAAGTT
Source organism: Aricia agestis (assembly GCF_905147365.1). Taxonomy (NCBI): domain Eukaryota; kingdom Metazoa; phylum Arthropoda; class Insecta; order Lepidoptera; family Lycaenidae; genus Aricia; species Aricia agestis. The sequence goes on from NC_056426.1 coordinate 6,166,645, forward strand.
TTGGAGAAGGAATCAGGGAACAACGAATCGTTGATTTTCTGGATTTTCTGCAGTTGTCTCTATCGCGTTCTGCGGTATAGGCTTGAGGTAAGGGAGACAGCTATAGATATTACACGTACTTTTTTTTCATTTCTCTAGCCGCTGTGGTATCCTCTTAACATTCAGTTTTTTATTATATAAAGCAATTTTATATAATAAGCGCCCTTAATATATTTTTGCAAATTTTCATTATAATACCACTTTACAGCGAATAAGACGACTCTCGCAACTCCGTTACGCCAATATTCGTTAAGCGCGCGGGAACCGTATATTTTTCCAGGATGAAAAGTAGCCTATGTCCTTTGTAGCCTATGTTCCAGCAAAATCATTTCAGCGGTTAGGGCGTGAATAGGTAACAGACAGGCACAGTTTCGCATATTTAATATATTAGTATTAGTATGGATTTAACTTAAATAAATTAAAGAATAATAAAATCTTCTCTTTACACATTATAAGCATACTAAAGGCCTGTTTCACGACTAGAAACCTGTTCTGATAAGTGCAGAATAGGCTATCCACTTAACTTAACTTGACAAATCAAATATGGAGAATCTGTCAAAAAGTTGTGAATAGCCTATTCGGCACTTTATCAGGAAGTGGTGAAACAGGCCCTTAGTGTAATGCCGGAAATAATAGTGTCTTCGAAGGTCGAAGAGAGGAAAGTGTTACATATATATACGATATTCAATATCCTTCGTAGGCTTATTTTTACGGGTGTGGGTACCGATAATGGTATTTGTCTGTGGAGATAAGAGTAAACAGACAGGCGGGGCTCTGAGAACTGCGAGTATTTAGTCAAGTTGCATTCGATACAACGACAGGAATCAAAAGAGTATGGGATTTGAGTTTTGACATAATGGGGAATCACTTTGATTAGTGATAAGTGCAGGTGATTAGTTATCACTTTGATAAAAGTGTGGACAGCGACTGTATGTGCAAGTCCTTTATTTTCTCTTAATCACTTATTACCTGAACTAATGACTTGCCCGCACACTAACCAAAGTGGATACAGGTCCTACGTGTGGATTGCGACTAATTAGTGCAAATTCATTATTTTCTCCTAATCACTAAGCCTGCACTAATCACCTGCACTTGCGCTTATCAAGGTGAATACAGGCCATAAGATGTCGCAAGCTATTGAGGATGCATGATAACCAAACATTTTTTATATCTTCCTGCTGTCGAAATTGTCAAATGCAACTTGACTACATACCCTAGTCCTATTTTTCGGTGGTTGAATCTAATGGATTTTGTCGAAACATACAATCTCTGGATCCAGAAAAATGTTAGTTATTAGGAAATCTTTCAGCTATCTTTACTTATGTTAACAGCTAGGTTTATTGCCATCAGAAAAATGTGTGTTTTCGTTTGTCTGATTATATTATATAGACCAAGGGTCACCAAATGGCGGGCCGCGGTCCGCATCCGGACCACCGACCCATTGTGTGCGGACCAAGCACTTGACTTGCTGATGAAGTTCTCCAGGATTTAATGTCAAAGCTTGAACCAATCACTCCGAAAAAGCAACAAAATTGATGCTTTTTTCATTGATATGTAAATAAATACCTTTGTGATTTCTAAATACCTTTGTTTATTAAATATTTTTTTTATTATAAAATGTGCGGACCGCGGAGGTCATTTCTTTTCTTAAAATGGACACCGAGCGAAACTAATTGGTGACCCATGATATAGACGTACTACTATGTACGTAGATAGTCCCTATTTCAGCGCTGCTACTTTCACAGCGAACTCTATACAAGGGACACCTACACACCCTAAAGTATTATCGCTTTGTTTTGTTACATCCTTAAATATAATAGGTTTCGACCGAACATACCACAACGATCGGTCAGAGTCGTCCATAGTGGCTCATTCGTTTACATTCCCACAGCCATCACCTTAATGAGTGGCAGTCTTCCACACGTTTTTCACGTACTGTTTTGCAGCACCCTGTGTGTCACTTTAAAAAAAAAAACAAAAATTCACCCTAAACTAATTTATTAACCCAAAATTAATTAGTAACATTTTACTACGACTTCCCACACGTTACTTGCCCGCATGGGCGTACCGAGGGGGGGGGGGGGGGGGCCGGGGGGGGCAGCTCCCCCCCCTGGATCATGTTGACGTCCCTACTAAGTTTAATATCTAGTACTTTTATCTATAAAAATTAAGAACGAATTTTTGCCATTTGTTTGCAATACAATATTTTTACAACTAAAAATTATTAATTTTTTATTCTTTATAAACACCTAGCTTATGAAAAATCTGATTTGCCCCCCCCCCCCCCCTGGCCCAGAACCTGGGTGATTTGCCCCCCCCCCTGGCACCAGAACCTGGGTAATTTGCCCCCCCCTGGCTCAGAACCTGGGTACGCCCATGCTTGCCCGGCTTCCAGAATCTAACTGCACGATAAATTGAAGTAGAATGAATACTAGACGAAAACTGCAACGCAAACGGAAAAATATGAAAGAATATAGAAATGCTTATTAAACGGAATGTACTAAGTAACTAGGGAATAGGGATAGGACCTTTCTGCGGCGCACTGTAAAACTCTGGAACTAACGCCAGCAGTATTTCCGGACCAGTACGACCTGCAAACCTTCAAGAAGAGAGCGTATTCCCTGTTAAAAGGCCGGCAACGCACCTGCAGCTCTTCTGATATTGCGTCTATAATAGGCGAGGGTAGTTGCTTTCTATTAGGTGACCCGTTTGCTCGTTTGCCCCTTTCTTTTTATATAAAAGAAATATTCACTGTCTCACTACTGGCCAAAGGCCCCAGGGTCTTCTATTTTTCTCGTGACTACCGTAGCCCAGCATGTATACTTCTAGATCATCACGCCATAATTTTCGAGGTTAGGCATATGACACAGGAAAAAAGGAAGTCATTGTTTTCGCCATAAATGTACTGAAATTAGCCAGGTTCGCCATTCTGTACGTGACCGTATTACTGATACACGTGTGGGTTTGCATGTGTAGGTGTGAATGTATGTAGTTAATTGTTGTTGTGTGTATGTGTTGGTGGGAATTTTAATTCCCTCAAGAAATGTTAATTCCCTCAAAGAAATGTGCTATAACATAATACCCATCTTTTTCGTGTTACTAAGTCTGTCCATGAGTTCGGTCTGGCTTTTGCCGCATAAAAATAGGTAGTATTGACCCAATTATTGTTTTTGTCTGAAAGTTGACATAGTCGAAAATGTTGATTTCCAACATCGTATAAAGTTTTTTTTAATATTATGTTAAACCCAGTTATACCTAATTTATTTACTCGTATTTGTGAGCGAGTTACAGAGTTCGTTTAATTTTTTTTCGACAACTTTTTATCCCCCTGGCGTCAAACCTAACCGAGCCACAGAGGCTTTTAAGTATTACTTCGCTGTTTTTTTTACTTTAAAGTTTGTGTCAACTGAGAATGCCAGCTTTACAGAAATCAAAATTACAACATTCATCCTTCCGTGAATCGTGTTTGTTTCTTCATGGCTGATCTTGTTTCAGCCATCAAAGTCGTGAGAACCTGACCGTTATTATTATTATCTGTGTAACATGAAATAGGAGCCGACGAAATTAGTTATTTTTCGTCTTTGATTTTTTCCGAGATTTTGCTTTTGTAGACTTTCTACGAAAGAAATATTTATATTTTTATATTTTATCTAGAAAAAGATAAAAATATATAAAATATTGTATCATTTTATTTACTTTTTTAGAAGGTTTCTCAGGTATTCAGGTATTACGACGTATGTATTCTAAAAGTTAGTATAAAATATTAGTTTGCGACTAGGCTATATATACTAGTACTATATATATATATATATATAACCAAAAGTTAAACAGCTAGTATAATTATGTCCAAATATTATGTACATATGTACATAATATTTGGATTTTAATCAAAAAGCTTATTTCATTCCCATTGCATAAAATCTCCTTGTACCAGGCGCGCGGAAGTCTTAGAATGTGTTTTGTGTGTATTCACTTTGAAGGCATTTAAGGCAATATAAGGTGCAGTAACATTACATACTATATATATCTACAATCTACATTCTACGTAGTTCGCATACGAGAATTAAAATGAGGTCAGGTATTGCCAACCTTATTCTTGCATTGTGTACCCGAGGAAATTGATTCCTAGGCAGGTGACAGACCTACGTCATTTGGTCGGATTATGTCAATTCAATGTTAATTATGATCTGTCGGCTGGGTTTGACTATAAAGTTAATATATCTAGCGGAATAGAGCAACAACGAACGTCAAACGATGATTGAACATTAATTCTATGAGATTAAATTGTCAACGTGCCGATAAGTGCCGACTGGACGTCAAAAAAAGAGTTCTGCTGTCATGTAGGTTCGTTTTACACGTCTCTTTTTACCACGCAGTGCTACTGATAGTGACATCTCGCTTACTCAGGCCTTTGTTTCTCTATTCCGCTAGGTATATTAATTTTATAGATTTGACTTAACGCGACCAAACTACGTAGATCCGCTATCTGCCAAGGAATCAACTTCTCTGATAGATCTACATTGAATCTACAAGGGATCAACTTCTCTGATAGAGTACAATGTGAATTAAATGTAATTTTCTCGTATGCGAGCAAAAATGGGTGGAAAAGTGGGGAAATTAAAGGGCGAAAAAAAACCTGATTCAATAGCGTGTTCCGTATCCGTCTGTCTGTTACCTCTTCACGTCCAAACCGCTGAACCGATTTTGCTGCAATTTTGTATGAAGATACTTTGTCCCAGTCTCAGATACTTTAAGTTCCCAGTCTAAGATACTTTGTCCGAGTCCCAGGAGATCCCATAGCGATACTTTTTATCCTGGAAAAATGTATGGTTCTCGCGTGATAAACTAATTTTGGCCCACCGGAGTTGCGGACGTCGACTAGTTGAGACTTGAGCATAAACGTTCCTGAAACCTTATGGTTGAGAACTCCTGAACTAGCAAGTTTCTATACAAATTAACATATGTTGAAACAATAATAATATACAAGTGAAACAATAGCACTGTATCGATATAAGTTAGAAGTCACACTTCGCTCCTATGTTATCCCACTACATTTGCAATAAATATTGTAATATCTGTTGTGAATTTCTTTTGTTTTACAGATTTTTGTTTGTTTATTGTAGAATGTAGCTCTAATATTGCGTTTTATGTTATGTACTTATTCAAAAGTTTATGAGAAGATATTTGTTATGAGTTATGACCATAATAAATTAAATTAAATTCAGAAGCACATATTACCTACTTTATTTAGTCGTATTTTTGCAATGTCAGCCGTAGCTGTGATCGGTCTGAAGTTAACATAGCTCCACCAAATTAAGTAGAACCTCCATCTAGACATAAATTAATTCTTTCGCAAATCAGATTTTTCATAAGCTAGGTGTTTACAGAGAATAAAAAATTAATAATTTTTAGTTGTAAAAATATTGTAAGAATTGCAAACAAATGGCGAAAATTCGTTTTATTAATTTTTATAGATAAAAGTCCTAGATAATATACTTAGTAGGGACGTCAACATGATCCAGGAAGGGGGGCAAGCTGCCCCCCCCCACGCCTCCCCTCTGCCCCCCCCCCCCTCGGTACGCCCATGCTAGAAATAATTTATATGGCAAAACAACATTGCCGGGTCAGCTAGTTTTTTTTTTTTTTTTTTTTTTTTTTTTATGAAATAAGGGGGCAAACGAGCAAACGGGTCACCTGATGGAAAGCAACTTCCGTCGCCCATGGACACTCGCAGCATCAGAAGAGCTGCAAGTGCGTTGCCGGCCTTGTAAGAGGGAATAGGGCAATAGGGGAGGGTAGGGAAGGGAAGGGAAGGGAATAGTTGAGGGTAGGGAAGGGAATAGGGTAGGGGTTAGGGGATTGGGCCTCCGGTAAACTCACTCACTCAGCGAAACACAGCGCAAGCGCTGTTTCACGCCGGTTTTCTGTGAGAACGTGGTATTTATCCGGTCGAGCCGGCCCATTCGTGCCGAAGCATGGCTCTCCCACGTATGAATTAATTTGAACTTCATACATTTTCAGATTTAAAACACATCATTTAATTAAAGTTAAGCACTTATTAAATCTCTCAGAGTGCGGTCACAAGAGGGAAAGATGAAAATAAATTGTTTTTAAAATGTCCATTTAATATTCTATATTCGTTTACCGTTGAAGGGAAAGCCATGTCTTGGCATAATCGTAGCAAATGATTTGCTCCCGTAGCGCCTCTACGTGCGTAGCATCGCTACGGGCTACGGCGTAGCACCGCTTCGACATAATACTTACTAATAATATATACATGTGTCCGTCTGTGTGTTACCTCTTCAGACTTATACTGCTGAACCGATTTAAATGAATATTGAAATGGATATGCTAATTAATTACTGATAAACGAATTTCTACGCAATTGTATTAAGGAGGCGACTAACCCTAAAGTGTCGATCTTATAATTCATTTTTGTACTTGAAAATAAGCCCCGAATTGTTTCATTTTCTAAAATTAGATACTAAATTATATATCCGAGAATTCGATCTGAGCAAAAACACGATATCCTAAAATTTTCTCGATAGAAAAAAATCACAAAGATGCATCTAATTTTCACGATTATTTAAATTATTGCCATAACCGTGCATTAAACTAAGTTAATATTTTAACACATTGTATAAAATTCTATCATTGAGAGATAGAACTAGCTGATTTTTTAAATGTTGTAAATTTATCGAGTTATTGAGAAAAAACTAATTTGGCGATGAATCCGCGTCGTTCTTGTTCACCTGGCATATAAAAAATAAAAAAATAAAAAAATAAAAAATGTTTTATTTCTGAGTAAATTTGAATCAAATTTTTTCAGAATGTCTACCTGATGCCTACCACCGGTTCGGGAACTACCCCGGCGAGAAGAACCGGCGTAATATGTAATATGAAAGACGGGCGTGAGTGCGAAGAGAGAAGGACGATGTTTGTTTTTTTGGGTTTCTTTGGGTTTGGGGAGAAAATTTTTCTTAAACAATACTATTAATAAAAATACTATTTTTCTTATTAACGCGTGGTAAAAAAAAACATGATCACTCTTAAGGTCAAAGAAACTGCTATCTTCTTAAAATTATTATTAGTGTTGCCAGATTTAACAAAATATATATAGAGTTTTATAATTTTAATGAAAATAGTGAAGCTTCAAAGTATTTAATGCTAGAGAAGGTCTAACGTCTAAACTAAGCATAGAAATTTAAAATATTTATTGCACATAAAATATGTTTCGAGTTTATATTGTATGAAACACACGACGGAGCATCTGTCAAAATGACAATATATCGCGACTTTCAAAGACTTTTATAATGTTCTCATGTGAAAGTTTTATAAAATACTTTTAAGCTATTGCATAACTTTTATTGCGGGCTTTGAAGGCGGTGACCGTGTCAAGAAATTCCGTAACGAAAAAACCTAACACCGAACTCGATGCCGTACATATTTGGCACGGAGTTTGTGTGAGTGTGACTAATAATGCGAATTATAATTGTATTTTATAAGTCTAATTTTATAGTAAGTACTGCGGCAGTCACTTAGTGCCACATGTAATTTTTTGCCGCTTCGTCAGCGACAAGAAGTGTTTTTAGTATGCAATCTATTTTGATTTTGTAAAATATATTTATCTATCTAACGAAGGCGAAGAACATACAGGGCAATTATTTTGCATGGTACGTATGTTATACACTATATTATCTAATATATAAAATTCTCGTGTTACAATGTTAGTTACCGTTCTCCTCCGAAACGGCTTTACTGATTTTTACCAATTTTTATATGCATATTCAGTGGGTCTGAGAATCGGCTACTGGCTACTTTTTATATTGATAAGTGCATTTTTGGAATAAATAATAGTCAATTATTACAACTCGTGACTGACGGTGACCATTAATGTTTGTGCGACGGGATAGCGATGGAAGTTGCCATGGTGACATACTTATTCAGTGTAAATAATTGGAATCTCGGAATCGGCTCCAATGATTTTCATGAAATTTAGTATATAGGGGGTTTCGGGGGCGATAAATCGATCTAGCTAGGAATCATTCTCAGAAAATGTCATTTTATTCGTGTTTTATCGATAAACTGAAAAATATGACTCTTCCTGACATCTATTGGCGAATAATAATACCATTTTGTAAGCAACTAATTGTTTTAACGACCAGCAGATGGCGTTGTTAAGTAACACGAAGTCAATGAGTGTTTGCTATACCATTATCATAGTCATCCAGGTACTTATACATATACAGTATACACCCGTCACCCGCAACTCCGTTGGCCGTTGCGCCCAAAATGTGTTTATCGCGCGAGAACCGTACATTTTTTCGGGATAAAAAGTATCCTTTGTCCATACCAAAATCAGTGCTATGGTTTAAGTTTAGGCGTTAAGACTGAAGAGGTAATAGACAGACAGATAGACGGAGTTACGGGCGTCTTCTAGTTATATTATAAACAGAGTGAATTGAGATAGACCGTTACAATCTAACAATCTAAAAGTTTTACGTGGGAGAGCCATGCTTCGGCACGAATGGGCCGGCTCGACCGGAGAAATACCACGGCCTCACAGAAAACAGCGTTTGCGCTGTGTTTCGCCGAGTGAGTGAGTTTACCGGAGGCCCAATCCTCTACCCTTTTCCCTTCCCTCCCCTCTCCAATTTCCTTCCCTACCCTCCCCTATTCCCTTCCCTACCCTACCCTATTACCCTATTCCCTCTTAAAAGGCCGGCTTTCCATCAGGTGACCCGTTTGCTCGTTTGCCCCCTTATTTCATAAAAAATCAATCTAACAACAAAAACATGTACAGCCTCTTTTTACACATATTATAATAAGAGTATTTAAATAACAAAACACGGAGTATAAATAGGTTTTGTCGAAATAACAAGAATTTCACGGTCGTGGTCTCGCGGCTCGCTGGGAATTTACTTATTTTCGGTACATTTCCACACCACTCTGTATAAATTTAGCTTTTTATATAAGACGAGGATTATTTATAGTTTTTCTTTCCCTAGGGTCTAGGCAGGAAAAAGCTAAGTCTATAAAATCAAATTATAATTTTGCCATATATCCCGCCGTAGTAGCTTAGCCCCCGTGGTCTAATAATAATAATATAATAATATCTATGGACGCTTCACACTACGTCAGTCTGGCCCCGTGGTAAACACCTGAAGGACTTGTGTTACAGGTACCAGACAACGGAAATATATTTAATACTTTTATACTATACATATATTTAAGATTTTTATTATATGATACACATATTTAATACACATCCAATCCACCCAGGAACTCTGAAAACTTTTTGTTCCGTCGGCGGGATCGAATCCCGCCGCAACCCCCGGCTTGAGCTACCAACGCGACGCGCTCACCACTAAGGCACTGAGGTCGTCAATATGAGGTATATTCTATAGCTGTGCTAAAATACATAAAAATCGATCCAGTAGTTTCTGAGATAAGTTCGTTTAAACAAACTCATTAAAGGCTTGATAATATTTGTTTTACAATCTGCCGGCGTTAGTTCTCATTTCTACTACAAGTTGAAGCCTTGTGGAGCTATACCACGTGACCATTCTTTGATGCATTGATGCATTGTGCCTAAAAGATTAAGGGGGAGACCCTTTAATCTTTTAGGAGCAATCCATCAAAATCAATATCATCAACCACAGAGATAAATCAAGATAGAACGGCGACGCGCGTGCGTTGCTAAGGAATCGATCGTGTCAATTTTTGGAAAGAAATACCTCCTTTTGACCGATTCACTTCCGTACTTCTGTTTTTACAATTAGACACTGCACAATGAGGCATTTTTGCACAACCGCTCCGGTGTAAACAAGTGACGTGCACGCTGACTAAATGAACGTTCAACAAATCTTGCTCACTTGTGCAAGATTGAAACACGCGTACTCCACCCGCTTAGGGAGATCGCAGACGACAGACTTTTTATGGGATCGAGTCTGCGGCTGATACAGTCGGCACGGCCCCGCCAAGCCGACTGTATGGGTGCCGCAGACTCGATCGCACAAAAAGTCTGTCGTCTGCGATCTCCCTTAGCCGTTCTATCTTGATTTATTTCTGTGGGGGCAATCCATCAAAATCAATATCATCATTCATCAACACTCATAATCTAATCTGTAACTAAACAAACACGATCAGCCATTTTTCACCGAAGCATCATCAGTTTTCTCACGTTACCAACTTTTTCACTTAAGATGGCGCTTCCAAGTTCGAAATAAAGTGAATTTATAATTTCATCCAGCAAAAGTCTGCGAAGTTTCACAAATTAATTACAACCGAAAGTCTACCGGGTAATTTTATGAATTTTTATGCCAAACCGCTAAGTGCTCGAAAATTGTTCTTGGTTAGTTTGTTAAATAGCAGAAAGAGTTTTGATTGAATTTGTAACTTTTTAAAGTAACCGCGACCGAAACTCCATAGTTGCTAGTCGTTCCAAAGTATACCTGTGTATAATGTACTAGCTGTTGCCCGCGACTTCGTCCGCGTGGACTTCAGTTTATAGCGCGCGATGTCAACAAAATTGGTGTCAAAAGCTTTTATAACAAAAAACCCTGGTACCCCTTAAATCAAAACAGCTGTGCAGTGTGTACATAATATTTCATTTTTTAAATTAAACTTTTTATGCCAAATTTTAAAGCTTATTTAGCCCCCCAATTACACAACTTTACCCATAAACTATTTATAATTGATAGGTTTAAGATATATATGTATTATCTATGGGTTTAAGGTTACGTCACTATTATATACATATAATATAAAGTATTGACTTATTAAATAACGTAAAAAAGAAATAACAATCGAAAAAAATCGAAATAAAACCCAAATATATGATGATACCACCTCTTATAGAAAGATGTTGGGCAAGCGTTAGCGCGATGTAAGAGACGCACGGCGCCATCTAGTATGAATTTTCGGAACTAACTTAATTTGAACAAATTTTCGTATTTTCACACCCTTACAACCCTTTTTTCCAGTAAAAAAGTAGCCTATGTCCTTTCTCAGGCTTTAGACTATCTGTATACAAAATTTCATTACAATCGGTTCGGTAGTTTTGGCGTGAAAGCGAGACAGACAGACAGACAGAGATACTTTTGCATTTATAATATTAGTATAGATATAACCCCTATAGAGGGGTTATATACAGGTACTGGTGTACTTTCAGCTTTTATAAAATAATGAAAGTCTGGCTGTCGCTGGCTCTTGTGTTATAATATTTGCCGAGTTTCCTCTTGATTTCATTTAATTTTCGAATGTTACTTTTTAGGGTTCCGTACTCATAGGGTAAAAACGGGACCCAATTACTAAGACTTTTTTGACGACCTCTGTGGCTCAATTGGTTGAGTGTGTAGCAGCTCAAGCCGGGGGTCGCAGGTTCCAATCCCGCCGACGGAACAAAAAGTTTTCAATGTTCCCGGGTCTGGATGTGTATTAAATATGTGTATCATATAATAAAAATCTTAAATATATGTATAGTATAAAAGTATTAAATATATTTCCGTTGTCTGGTACCTGTAACACAAGTCCTTCAGGTACTTAGCACGGGGCCAGACTGACGTGGTGTGAAGCGTCCATAGATATAAAATAAAAAAAAATAAAAAAAGACTTCGGTGTCTGTCTGTCCGTCTGTCTATCAGTCTGTCTGTCTCCAGGCTGTATCTCAAGAACCGCTATAGCTAGATTTCTGAAATTTTCACAGATTGTATATATCTGTTGCCGCTATAACAACAAAGACTAAAAACAAAATAATTTGAATATTTATGGGAGGCTTCCATAACATAACAAACGTATTTTTTTTCAAATTTTTGTTTGATATTAATAATGGCAATAGGTAGACACTTTTTTTTTTTAAACGGGCTTTGGCCCACCACACATTCCCACCACTGTATCTCCTGTGTCGCCAGGATCGACAGCGGTATCCAACCACGAAAACCCTTTGATATGATCTCAGGGAGCCCGAGGGACATGCTAAAGCTGTCTTGGGACCCGCAACGAAATTAATCAGAAGAAGAAAGGAGGAGTAGGAAGTATACAGTTTTCCCTCCCCATAAAAAGCGGGAGACAGCACAAAGTTGCAATGACCGAAAGTCAAAGAAAAAAAGCACCACGGGAATAATTAATGTTGATTATGACTACTAAGCTAAATCTAAGTTAATGTTGGAATTTCTTGTGTTACACTGTTTCCAGTAATAATTGTGACAAAAACGCTTAAAGGCACGGAAGTTCCTTGCGCTGTCTACGAGATCATCGTAATATGGGACTCCAGATTTACAAAGTATGTAAGCATTATAGATCTTTCGTTATGTTACGTCAGGTAGACACTTAAAATGTTCACAAACTACTCAGTAGTATTTATATTTTAATAATTGATATAAAATTTAAATTAAATAAATAACTAAGGTTAACTAACTCCCATACAAAAAAATCATTTTTTTCTCTATTTTTGCTCTATACTGGTAAGGAACCTTTCGTGCGCGAGTCCGACTCGCACTTGGCCGATTATTCCTTCAACAAGTTAAGACACTTTCAATACATTAGTCATTGCTACTGTACACTAATACTATTTCAAATGAAGACATAGTTGTTATTGATATGTTTTATAGCTTGCTTTATATTTTAGTATCTATAATATTATTATAATAATGAAGACATGAGTGGATAAAATGGTTAAACTGTAACAATTTGAAAACTGACGTTATTTTCATAAATGGAGGCTTTAGATGATTTTTATATGTAGGTTAGTTTAAATTGTAAGGGAAAAAACGAGTCATCGTCCTTATGTTATATTTACATTGTTAGTTATCTGGTTCTTCCACTCACGACTTTGATTATTTCATTCCATTTTCGAATGTTTTTTTTTTAATCTATTTAACAAGTTGACATCCACATTCAATACATTCAGCCTCAACATTGACCGTGTATCAAATCTCTAGTCGATACATTTGGTTCAGTCGTAAATAAAATTGATTGGACGTCTAAGTACACTCCTATTTCATCGTTATCCAGACCTGAGCTATAAAAATATGTTATGGTGGTAGTTTATTATACTACAGTGTTAGTAATTGATTTTGAGTTTGGATTTATTGGTATTGATCTTGAAGAAACCTTTGTGTTTTCAAGAAATCTTCAGCAGTGTAAGTCTGGAGATGAAGGTTTAAGACGTACTTATGTCGTACGTAAATATGTCGTATAATCTATAGTGCGTCAAGAAAGTGAAGAAATTAAAAAGTGGCAACATCGTAGCGTCATCCCTTTCAAATCAATCTAAGAAAAAAGGGATGAATGACATTACGATGTTGCCACTTTTTAATTTCTTCACTTTCTTGACGCACTATACCCTTATGCAATTTGGTGAACGTACTTAAATAATCTATAACGCTACAATTTTAATTATTACAATCAAGAAATGCAAGCACAGTAAATACACAATATTTAATATAATATTTTCCTGTAAATTAATACTCAGTTACGGAATTAAACTAAAACTGTTTCCTACGTTAAATGACTTTTTGTAAAATCTCAAAAATATCATTTTAAATTAGTCTGATAAAACTGAACGTCTCAGCTTACCGTTTACACAGATTTTAAAAAGTATAAACGTCATTGTGATCTGAAATAGGACACAGATTAATAATTAGGGAGAGAAGCGTTTGGGGTCCTTTACCGCGAAATAACGATCTTCTAGCCTATCTGAACCAGCTTCGGGTAGATCTTTATGTTAATTTATGTAGATACTAGCTGTCCCGGCAAACGTTGCTTTGCCATAATATAAAGTACCTATTTCGCCCGTATTATTTTATTGAAGTGACTAAAAAAGTATGTCACCATGGCAACGTCCATCGCTATCCCGTCGCACAAACAATAGTCGCCGTCAGTCTCGAGTTGTAATAATTTACTATTATTTATTGAACAAATGCACTTATCAATATAAAAAGTACCCGGTAGTCGATACTCAGACCTACTGAATATGCATATACAATTTGGTTAAAATCAGTAAAGCCGATTCGGAGGAGTACGCGGCCTAACATTGTGACACGAGAATTTTATATATACTTAAGATTTATTTTGGTAAATAGGCGAGTGACGAAAATTAGGGGTTCAAAGTGGTTAGAACGCCTGAGGGAGTTAAAACTACTCTGTACTAAAGTTTCAGAATTTAAATCTGTGTTCGCTTGGCTGAGCATTTTGAAAACAGAATATATTCCTTGTGTTAAAACCGCGCAAACAAGCTGCCAGGCTAGTGGTTGCATAAGTTTTAGGGTCAGCTAGCATTTAAAATGGCGATTCAGAATTTACTTTATTTACTACATTAATATGTATGTACACATTTTATTGTAAGCAATTTAAAAAATATCTAGAAATGAAGCTCATAATTATCTTCGTGGTAATAATGTTTGAACATATTATGTTATCCTATGTTGAACTATAATGGACAAATGCAATATTACACACATGTAAAGAGGCACATTCGATCATGCTGATGATCGACTTCGATTGTACAATGTACCATGATAGTTGGGGAGGGGAGGAGAAGATTTCGGGAGCAGCTCGAACGTGTCAGATTAAGCTTGTGTAGGCGTCCAACATGTGTCTAGTTATCAGGGTATAGAAATCAGATTGCTCACGTGGTGGTTAATTTTTTTTATATTGAAATGTGTTCGGATCTGTCAGATTAAGATACTGGATGTTTAGTATACCCCAAATAAGTTTCCATATAAAGCACTGACGATTCAAAGGTTAAGTAAGCCTGTAGGGACATTTTGAAATATATAAAAAAATAAAGCTTCATATTTTCCTAACTAAGCTTCGCAGATATTTTATTTTGCACTAAACTAAGTGATTTAGTCCTTGTTGTCTAAAATATATTTATAACTGATATAAATAAGTAATTTTCTAAATATATTTTCTTTTTTAAAACTTTAAAATGGCTGCAGTTTCTGAACCCACCACTAAAATAAAAAACGCTCTTATTATTTTTTTATCAGCTTTACCTAATGTACAAAACCTACTAGGTCTCCATGACGCTCGAGTGACTACAAAAATAGCCCCCTCCCCTCCTCTACTATGAGTGATGAGAGAACTTGATTCATAGGTAAATGTCGGACAGACAGGACAGGCCAGATTTGACGTAACGCGACCAAATTACGTAGGTCAGCCAACTGCCTATGAATCAACTTTTCTGATAGTAAGTACATGTAGAAATACACATTTGACTATGTCGATGATCGATGTCGATTGTGCATAATATGTACATTGCTTGCAATATATATTGTACAATCGACTGATGACGACGTCTGTGGCTCAGTGGTGAGCGCGTTGGTAGCTCAAGCCGGGGGTCGCGGGTTCGAATCCCGCCGATGAAACAAAAAGTTTTCAAAGTTCCTGGGTCATGTATGTGTATTAAATATGTGTATCATATAATAAAAATCTTAAATATATTATGTACTAGCTGTTGCCCGCGACTTCGTTCGCGTGGACTTCAGTTAATAGCGCGCGGTGTCAATAAAATTGGTGTCAAAAGCTTTTTAAAACCCTGGTACCCCTTAAATCAAAATACCCAAAACAGCCGTGTAGTGTGCACATAATATGATTTTTTTTTAATTAAACTTTTTTCTACCTTTTAAAGCTTATTTAGCGGTACACAACTTAGCTGCATAATGCATTACACAACTTTAGCTTTGCCCAATAGCCAATACCCATATAGGCCATAAACTATTTAGGTATTTATTATTGGTAGACTGTTGTTTCTGATTTCTATGTTGGTACGTGAGTTATTTAATAACATGTATAACAATCGAAATATTTACTCAACATGGTACCACCTCTTATAGAAATACATATGAGCAAGCGATAGCGCGATCTAGGCGACTCTTGGCGCCATCTGTTCCAGTTTTTGGAAGTAACTTAATTTGAACAAATTTACGCATAAACACCCCCTTACAACCCCTTTTTCCAGTAAGAAGTAGCCTATGTCCTTTCTCAGGCTTTAGACTATCTGTGTACAAAATTTCATTACAATCGGTTCAGTAGTTTTGGCGCTGTTGTTTTTGAATTTGATATCTAATCTAAGTTGGTAGGTGAGTTCTTAGTTAACAACGTGTATAACAATCGAAAGAATCGAAAAACCTGTTTTAACATGGTACCACCTCTTATAGAAATACGCATGAGCAAGCAATAGCGCGATCTAGGGGACTCTTGGCGCCATCCATTTTGAGTTTTTGGAACTAACTTAATTTGACCAAATTTACGCATTTTCACCCCCTTACAACCCCCTTTTCCAGTTAAAAAGTAGCCTATGTCCTTTCTCAGGCTTTAGACTATCTGTGTACAAAATTTCATTACAATCGGTTCAGTAGTTTTGGCGTGAAAGCGAGACAGACAGACAGACAGATACACTTTCGCATTTATAATATTAGTATAGAAGTATAGATAGTATAACAGTATTAAATATATTTCCGTTGTCTGGTACCTGTAACACAAGTCCTTCAGGTACTAACCACGGGGCCAGACTGACGTGGTCAGTCATCGTGACAATCATGGTTATAATATGCAGTATATATAGGCAAAGACGGAAGTGCGTCTGTCTATCTGTTACCTCTTCACGCCTAAACCGCTGAACCGATTTTGCTAAAGTTTGTCATGGAGATACCGGGTGTTTTCCAATAAGAGCATTATAGCGCATTATGTGGCATAATGCTTAAGGGGGCGACTAACCCTAAAGTGTCGATTTTATAATTCATTTTATTACTTGAAAATAATCCCCGAATTGTTTCATTTTCTAAAATTAGATACTACATTATATTTCCGAGAATTCGATCTGAGCAAAAACACGATATCTTAAAATTTTCTCGATAGAAAAAAATCACAAAGATGCATCTAATTTTCACGAATTTTTCATTTAACGCCGTAACCGCGTATTGAACTAAGTTAATATTTTAACACATTGTATAAAATTCTATCATTGATAGAATTTTATACAATGATTGATATCATATAGAATGATCGACCTAGCGGATTTTTAAAATGTTGTATATTTATCGAGTTATTGAGAAAAAACTAATTTGGCGATGAATCCGCGTCGTTCTTGTTCACCTGGCATATGAAAGACGCGCGTGAGTGTGAAGAGAGAAGGACGATGTTTGATTTTTGGGGTTAGTCGTCCTCTTAACGTTGAATGATTCAACAACAACACCGCTTCGCACAATCGAGCACTATCAAAAGTAGTGCTTTCGCTTGATGCGTGCAATGGACTATGGATACCAACTCTGACAGAAAAGTAGTTTCAGCATAATTCGACATTAAGCGCCACTGAGTCGCATTATGGTCTCTAATTGGAAAACTAGGACTTTGAGTCTCGAGAAAGAACATAAGATACTTTTATCCCGGAAAAATGTACGGTTCCCGCGCGATAAACGAATTTTGGAACAACGGAGTTGCGGGCGGCATCAGTTCTGACTTCTGCATAAAGTTATTTTATCGTTTATGACTCAACCAAAACTATTCGGTTTGAAAATAAAATTGCAAAAAGCTTTCTTGAAATACAATATGAACGGCATCCATCCATCAATTTTTATGAATACATGAACCGTGTTCAAAATGAAAAAGCATTTTTGTGGCATAATGCGTGAGCGATAGGGATTTTTAAACCGTAAACGAAAAAAAGAGGGATGTATATGTGTATGTGTGTGTACGAGTGTGTTTTTACGAGTGCACTTAAGACACGACTGTCCTAAAGACTTTGCAATACAAAACATTTATTTTGGGTATCTGCAGCTCTATGCCAGTGGTCCCCAAACTTTTTTTTTTGCTTTTTTTTTTCTTATGAATAAATTATTTTGTCAAGACTCGACTACTTACTATATTAATCTTTTCAATCTTACTTTTACTGAAAATTTTTCGACCTCTGTGGACCCCGTACATAAGCTACGTGATCCACCAGGGGGTCGCGAGCTACAGCACTGCTCTATGCTCTATAGCTGTCTAAATACTGTCGAGTCTGTCGAGTCGAGCGCCTTACCAGGGCGAGCGAAGCGGGCCCTAGTATATCCCACAACCTGTACATTTTGTGGTACACTTTACTGAAAAAATATCAAGCCTTTTGATTTGTGCTTTAACACAGTAATTTTTATTTATATGTAGATGTGTTATCAATTATCATCAGTCAGTCAAGGAGTGACGACGCGAGCCCTCACAAAGCTCAAATTAAATATTTTAATTTGCAAGTGGGTTAATCTGTTTATTCGAACAGTTATCATTCGTATATGATTGGTTTGCGAATATAGGGCGCCGAAATCGTCGCGTGTTGAGTTACAGGGCAATCAATTATAATAAGTGAGTCAATCGACAGACGTGACAGGGTCAGTACACAGTACAAACCGAGACGCGACGCTGCGTTTTTAAAATAGCGTTTAAATTTTTTTAATCTTTTCATATTTTCAAAAATAATAAAAATAAAATTGAAACATAAACATTCTTACAACTATAGTTGCAATGAATGCGGACAAAGTTACAAGCAATATAATATTCTGAATCTTAAGTTTCCTTTATCTTCAGTTTCGATTTGCCGCTTTGCGTTGCGACTTGCGCCACAGTGTGCACTAATCCTCAGCTTACAGTTAATTTACTGATGTTAATATGCCACCTACACGAATGTCTGTTAATGATCTACGAAAAAACCATGGAGCTATGGTCAAAAACTTGAGACGAGATACCAAAT
The DNA here is from genome assembly GCF_905147365.1 of Aricia agestis. Classification (NCBI taxonomy): domain Eukaryota; kingdom Metazoa; phylum Arthropoda; class Insecta; order Lepidoptera; family Lycaenidae; genus Aricia; species Aricia agestis. Next base: position 6,185,408 of record NC_056426.1, read on the forward strand.
CTTATACTTTTGTGATCCATTCCATACTAATATTTTAAATGCGAAAGTGTCTGTATGTATGTCTTGCATTACCTCTTGCTTTGTGGATAATATTAAATTAAGAAATTTAAAAGCAACCCTCGATTCAAAAGATGTATGTAGATTAAACTCGAATTTTCCAGCACTGAGCGAGCTGATGTTTTTTTTTTATGAAATAAGGCGGCAAACGAGCAAACGGGTCACCTGATGGAAAGCAACTTCCGTCGCCCATGGACACTCGCAGCATCAGAAGAGCTGCAGGTGCGTTGCCGGCTTTTAAGGGGGAATAGGGTAATAGGGGAGGATAGGGATGGGAAGGTAAGGGAATAGGGGAGGTAAGGGAAGGGAATAGGGGAGGGTAGGGAAGGGAATAGGGTAGGGAATTGGGCCTCCGGTAAACTCACTCATTCGGCGAAACACAGCACAAGCGCTGTTTCACGCCGGTTTTCTGTGAGAACGTGGTATTTCTCCGGTCGAGTTGGCCCATTCGTGCCGAAGCATGGCTCTCCCACGTCTAAATGATGATGAACTATAGCTAAGAACACGCTCAATAATATCAGCTTTTAAACAAAAAAACTAGATCAAAATCGGTTCACCCGTTTGGATACTACTATGCCACGGACATACACATACAGACAGACAGACACGTCAAACTTATAACACCCCTCTTTTTGTCGGGGGTTAAAAAGGATATCAGACATACATACACACACACTATTAAACTCTGGTATAAACGTACGGTATGGTTCAATTATAAAAAGTTTGGGAACCGCTGTAGAGTATAGTATTCAGAATTTAATTATTTATTACAAAGTTTCAAGGACGCACGCGGGAGACTAATTACTGGAATCTGAGAGATTTAATGATTCCTTAACTAATTTTCACATTAACTCCACAATATTTTCATTAAATTAATGTTCATTCCCAATTTTATGACAGCTCGTTAATGTAATCATTTGTTAAAATATCTTCTCTTTTATTCGTACCAAAAGCCAGATATATCAGAGACTACATAGTACATATATAACGCCCGCAACTCCGTTGCGCCAAAATTCGTTTATCGCGCGGGGACCGTACATTTTTCCGGGATAAAAGGTATCCTGCCCCCTTAGACAAAGTTATATCTTTCGTTAAAAACGATGACAAAATTCGCTATCCAAATCTATGCGATTTGACATAAGTCATCGTTAAATGACATTTCGCTTGCGAAGACTAAATAAATGTCAAATCCCATACATTTTGATAACGAATTTCGTCACCGTTTTTAACGAAAGGGACTTTGGCTACGGCCTCTGGGCCCGTACCACGAAACGGTTTTGAGACTCAAACAATCGTACGAGAATGTTGCTTCCTACTCTTACAAACGTGAAATGACGTTGTTAGAGCAGAACGCGGCATTCTCGTTCGATTGTTTGAGTCTCAAAACGGTTTCGTAGTAGGTCTACTGTGTCCTATATATAATTGATTGTACTGTCGGTTCTTGGTGGAAATTCATTTTAAACACCGGTCGTGTTTAAGTTAAATTTGTAGTAATTAATGAATATAGTGGAAAAAAGTGCAAGTAATATTGTGTTTTATTTGTGTCTACTGTGTCCTGTCCCGGGACTCAAAGTATCTCCAACCTCCATATCAAATTTCAGCCAAATCGGTTCAACGGTTTGGGCGTAAAGATAACAAACAGACAGACACACTTCGCATTTATAAAAGTATGGATTAACTTCAACAGACGTTAGTGAAATTGGACCTAAGCGTGAAACTTTGAAAATGTCGAAAAGAATAAAAGAAGTTTCTAGTCTTGAAGTTAAAGGGAACTTTAACGTCTCGACCCAATTCTATTCAATTTAAAAATAAAGTTCATTTTACATTTACATTTTAAAATACAGTCTCCCAATCGGAAAAACTGTTCCTTTCTAAACAGCAACAAGCTAGTGTTAGACTGGATTTATATGCGTCCACCCGAACGCGCGGTTTGGCGGCGAGATCACAAGCAATGATAGTTGTATGGCGCTATGTAGGGTCTATAGTTTCAATTGTCTGTCTAACAGCTGTCATATTATGTCTCCGAAATAGCTTCCACATGTGACATGTCACGATATACCTGTCATATTATTATGTCTGTCTGACACGGCAATTGACACGATAGACCCTACGGCTACATAGCGCCATTAAATAAATCATTACATACAATATATTATTTAATATATTTTGCTATTAATCTCGCGGTGTAGCCGCCAAAACACGCGTTCGAGCGGACGCATAGAAATCCAGTCTCAAAAGCTTGCATACCCCCAAATCCGTGGGAGTGTGCAAGCTTTTGAGTAAGGCGTATACGTGGGAGATCCATGCTTCGGCACGGCCGGCTCGACCGGAGAAATACCACAGGCTCACAGAAAACCGGCGTGAAACAGCGCTTGCGCTGTGTTTCGCCGAGTGAGTGAGTTTACCGGAGGCCCAATCCCCTACCCTTTTCCCTTCCCTACCCTCCCCTATTCCCTTCCCTACCCTCCCCTATTATCGTATTCCCTCTTAAAAGGCCGGCTTAAGAGGGCGACTAACCCCAAAACTCAAATATCGTCCTTCTCTCTTCACACTCACGCCCGTATTTCATATGCCAGGTGAAAAAGAACGACGCGGATTCATCGCCAAATTAGTTTTTTCTCAATAACTCGATAAATATACAACATTTAAAAAATCCGCTAGGTCGATCTCTCAATGAAAAAAATTTATACAATGTATTAAAATATTAACTTAGTTCAATGCACGGTTACGGCAATAAATGAAAAATTCGTGAAAATTAGATGCATCTTTGTGATTTTTTTCTATCGAGAAAATTTTAAGATATCGAGTTTTTGCTCAGATCGAATTCATTCAAAATGAAACAATTCGGGGCTTATTTTCAAGTATAAAAATGAATTATAAAATCGACACTTTAGGGTTAGTCGCCCCCTTAACGCACCTGCAGCTCTTCTGATGTGCGAGTGCCCATGGGCCACGTTGCTTTCCATCAGGTGACCCGTTTGCTCGTTTGCTCCCTTATTTAATAAAAAAAACACTTTTTGTGAAAGATGAACAAACATCCAAACGCACAAACTTTTAACTTTATAATAGAAAAGCTTAAGTAAGACGCCATTCAGTAGTCAACAGAGGAAACAGCAAAAGCAAAAGCAAGGCAAGGCATACATTTTCGTCGTGATGTAGAAATATTACATATCCCGAAACAGTGCATAACATCGCTTAGAAAGATTTTATCTGAAAGTATAATATTTTAAATCCTTATTTAAATAATGCCAAGTTAATTTATATGATCATTATTTTCACAAAGTCAGTAAAACGGCTAAAGCGAGGCTCAGTGGAGTTTTTCACCGGAAAACGCTGCGTAATCATTTTCCAGAGATATTTTTTACTTAATTGTAAAAAATATCTCTATATCTAGTAACGAAAAAGGCCCTTTTTCGTTTTATAATGTCGTACTGTTGATCATGGGTAGCTTTTTTTGTACGAGGGTATATTGGACTATGTCATATCTATTAAATACTAGCTGTCCCGGTGAACTTCGTGTCACTTTAAAACCTTTCCTGGACTTTTACGAATATTTTAAGACTAAAATTAGCCCAATCCGTTCAGCCGTTTTCGAGTTTTAGCGTTACTAACAGAAATGAAAATCCATCTTTATATAAATAGATGTCCATGACTATATGTAGGCTACATCTCATTAATAATACGTGTTGCAACTTGCACTCGGTGACTGCCGCAGTAAATCTATTGCATAACATATTTTTTTATCACCTGCAATTATGATTCGTATACGTCTAATCGCACGCACATAAGCAGCGTGCTGAAGTCTGTCGACAGGAATTAATCTATTCCTCCTTGACTAAACCCTTCTATGTCCCTGCAGTGATGATAATGAACCTTGAATTAATACAGAAATTTTTCAATCACCGATCCAATTAGGGTCAGCCATATTGTGTATAACTGTCACATAAAATGTCACCGCAAATGGCGGCCGCCAAATTGAACAGAGTTAATTGTTAATTTACTACATTCCTTAGATAAAGAATGTATAAAGGTGGTCACGAATTATATAGAAGCTAAATGTGTATAGTAGTATACAAGCCGAATGTGTATAGAAATGTATACAAAAGGTCGTCAATTCAGAAAAGGGAGTGACAAGACTATGACGATATACCCCAATGATATTCTATGTTACTAACGTAACTAGATTGGAAGTTTACGGTAGCAACGCGTTGCCACTTCGAAGATGCCTGCAGGCATATCTCACATACAATACATAATGACATAACGAATATATGACTTGACATAGTCTTTTGAACAAAAAAGTTTTTACGCATTTCTGAGAATCTTTTGTAAGACATTGCTACTCTAGTATTTTAGAAACTCATTGATATACCCTTTGTAAGACCGATATTGAACCGTTTATGAAAAAAAAATTACGCCCGCAACCCGTTGTGCAAAAAACTTTTATCCTTTTAAGGCCTTGTATTCCCAGAAACGGACGATTTTCAAGATTTAAAAGTGAGAGTAGACACAAAAATATAGTAATTTAAATTCTGAAAAAAATATAAGTGGTATATAGGTTCGGCTGGTACGCTTTCAGTCACACACTTTGCGCCTGCTATTTTATAGTTTTTTGATCGTCGTTTTTTTATACATCAATTAAATCGAGTCAAAAAAATGAAACGCCCTAGATATATTCTTTGTCTTTAATTCAGTGCAAAAAATATCTGAAAATTCCAAATAATTTGGACATAGTATGGCAATTTCGTTAAAAGAAGAGGTAACTTTGGGATTTTTTTCTATCGAGTGAAGTTCATGATATTGTGTAATGGAATATAAATTCCACTGTGTTAGATCCTTAACTAACACATATATTTTTATCAGAATTTAAATTACTATATTTTTGTGTCTAATGTCACTTTTAAATCTTGAAAATCGTCAATACAGGGCCTTAATATCGTACCTTTCTCCGGGATTAAAAGTATTATATATGTCCTTTCCCGGGACTCAAAGTATCTCCATGCCAAATTTCAGCCAAATCGGTTCTGCGGTTTGGGCGTGAAGATGTAATAGACCGACAGACACACTTTGCATTTAAAATATTAGTATCCAGAAATTATGGATTCGCTATTTTGTATTTTTCTGAAGTGGATTACCTGTTTCCAATCCCCAGTGTTTTAATTTCATCGTATTAACAAAATTATTTTAATCTGATACTTACCAAATATTTCGTAAGTTTTACTTTTGCCATCTACGTAAATTATGCCTTACAAAATATTATGTCAAAACAGCCTCAAAAAATACATATGAATCATATTATTTATCTGATAGACATAGGACTCTAAAAACCACTTATTATTAATGTACGCTTTATTTTTTTAAAAACTACTTGACCATACTAAAATATACTTTTTCGGACATTTTATTCATATAAATCTTTAGAGATTTATCTAAAACGACTTTCATCTCGACCTTTAGTCCTAACACTCCTTAGCCCTAAACTACATCATTAAGAAGACAGAACCAGGGCCGAATCGTGAGTTTATGGACCCTGTTTAAGGGCCGTTAGCTACTACTTAGGTACAGCTCCAAGAACTAACATCTAAACGTAGACTTGAATTAAATTTAAATTAATTTAAGTGATATAATAATTAATTAATCGTAGGATTCGCATGGTTGCAAACTACACGATCTGTTTAATAATTTATTATTGATTCCTTAGCTTGATCGTGTTTCTTTTTGACTTGACTTAGCAGAGGGGCCTTAAGTCCACGGGTCCTTGGGCAGCCATAATATGACAGTTCAACCGTTTGTTTTGGACCACTGTACGCTGCACTATAAACAAATTATACTCCACTCGGGCTAACTTGTCGCTAGCGGTCGTTGACTCCCTGTCAAAAACTTGACATTTTCCATATAAACCGCGATTGACAATGAAGTGTCAGATATTGTCAATCGTGGTTTTATATGGAAAATGACAAGTTTTTGACAGGGAGTCAACGACCGCTAGCGACAAGTTAGCCCGAGTGGAGTAAGTATAGCTAATTTTGTCTCTCCTGAACAAAACGATTTTTGATATTACGCCTTTATTGCCCGGGGCCAGCGGTATGGTAGATCCGGCGCTGGATTTAACTGAATTCATCTGCTTAGCTATGTTGTGCTAACTGCTAACTTTTCTTTACAAAGTGTATAAAGTTTGTCCGTACTTATCTTTGAAAATGGCTTCGATAAAGATTTTTCTGCACAAAGGAAAGTAGAGTTCCGAAAATGTAGATAGGCCATTTTGTCGATAATATGTATATTGAATTATGGAATTGAACTATGACTTAATAAAAAGAACTAAATAAAAAATTAAACAATCAAAATTGATTAATGATTATGTCGCAATGTCATAAATAACAGAGAAAATAATTATTAATTATATTATTATACAATTTCGTATTCTATACTAATACTATACAAAATCAAAAAATACATTTTATAGAAAAAATACTACTTTTGTTATGGAACTTACTTATCCTTCCGTAGACAATTCTACTAGTCCTACTTCCTATTTCCTACTAATATTATAAAGGCGAAAGTTTGTTTGGATGTATGGATGTGTGGATGTATGGATGTTTGTTACTCTTTCACGCAAAAACTACTAAACAGATTTTAATGAAACTTTACAATATTATAGCACATCAGAATAACACATAGGATACAATTTTAACCGACGTTCAAAATAGGGGAGGTGTTATGTTCGTTTTCTTATGTTCAACGATTACTCCGCCGTTTGTTAACCGATTTTCAAAATTTTTCTTTTGGTATGTAGGGTATCATCCCAATTTGGTATTACATTCATAAAAGTGGTGATCTGATGAAGGATCCATAAGTAATCGAGGGAACTCCTCAAAATTTATGGGGAAACATGTGGTGACTTCGGTTTCGTGAGAAGTATTCTAAGCATATGCTACAAACAAGTAAGGTTTTGCACCGAGGTATACCTGGTATACCGTGGTTCGGAAGGTGCTGAGAGAACTCCTGATTCTTTATAGATACAAGTTTAGGAGTTTCGGCGTTGTTTTAAGAACGGAAAGCATATGCTACTATGCAAATTACATTCATCATCATCATCATCACTACCATAATACTATACCATGCATCGTCCCATGATTATGAGCCTTTTCATAGTCTTTTAGATCGTGGCTCGAGTTTGTCAAGCGATAATTTAAAAAAATCTATACTTAATATTATAAACCTGAAGAGTATGTTTGCTTGAATGCGCTAATCTCAGGAACTACAGGTCCGATTTAAAAACTTATACCAGTGTTAGATATCTCATTTATCGAGTAAGGCTATAGGCTATATTATATTATATTAGCTGTTGCCCGTGACTTCGTCCGCGTGGACTTCAGTTTATAGCGCGCGAAGTCAACAAAATTGGTGTCAAAAGCTTTTATAAAAAAAAACTCTGGTACCCCTTAAATCAAAACAGCAGTGCAGTGTGGACATAATATTTCAATTTTTTTAATTAAACTTTATATTTTATGCCAAATTAAGCTTATTTAGCCCCCCAATTACACAACTTTACCCATAAACTATTTATTACGTCACTGCATAGATAAAGTAAGGATTTTTATAAAATAACGTAAAATAGAAATTACAATCGAAAAAAATCGAAAACTGCTTTAAGATAATACCACCTCTTATAGAAAGACTTTTGGGCAAGCGATGTAGGAGACGCACGGCGCCATCTATTATGAATTTTTGGAACTAACTTAATTTAAACAAATTTACGCATTTTCACCCCCTTATAACGCTTTTTTCCAGTAAAAAAGTAGCTTATGTCCTTTCTCAGGCTTTAGACTATCTGTATACAAAATTTCATTGCAATCGGTTCGGTAGTTTTGGCGTGAAAGCGAGACAGACAGACAGACAGACAGAGATACTTTCGCATTTATAATATTGGTATAGATTATCACGCTTAGACTAATACGACCGAAGAAACTCAGGAAAATGTGGTAAAAACGGGGAAACTGTTAGAAAGGGTTTATCTCACGAACTACTGGAGCAATTTTTATAGCAATATTTGGCACTTATATAGAGTAGACCACGTGAAAAGAGTATTTATAGCTATTTTTATTCGAAAATGTACGGTTTCTGTGAAATTCCTAATTTACGCAGGCGAAGCCGCGCGGGACATCTAGTATGTATCTAATAATTATATTTTATATTCAAAAAGTATTGCGTCAAAACTCAAAAAAATTTGGGCTATCCCGAGTTTAATATCACAGCAAATCGAGGTATAAAATGTCAAAATCTGTATTAAATCTGGTTATTTTAAATATTTTAAAGAGATCTTTAATTTTCAGTGCGGTTTGATTTTTTTCTGATTTAATTAAAAAAAAAACTAGTTGACCAGCTGCCGCCGTTGCACGTTATTACCACCGAGGCATAGTTTTTAATAAGACTTTTATTTGCCACTTCTGTCGGTTTCCTTGTTCTACAACATGAACTTAGTACGAGCTATATAAACGAAGCACCTAGAAAACTTTCAAAGAGTCCAATATAAATGCGTTCCCGATTACTTCTAGTAGTGTAGTGCCCTCGACTGCTTCTAATAGCTGTTGAGAAAAAACAAAGGTTGCACTTCAGAATTATTTTTTTAATTAAATAAGGGTGTAAACGAGCAAACGGGTCACCTGGTGGAAAGCAACTACCGTCGCGCATGGACACTCGCTACATACATTAGAAGAGCTGCAGGCATGGGCGTGCCCAGGATTTTAGCTAGCTATGGTCAGTCTGGTCTATTGAAACAAAAAATCATAAAAATGGACTTTTATTAATCTGACTGAAAATATATTATTTTGTTTCCAAATTCCAACACTTCATTTTGCGCAGAGTAGGTAACACGTTTTTAATTCCCATACGTGCCAGGAAATTTGACGTTTATTTCATCTTCCAAGGGGTATCTCCTGGTAGAGTCGCGGTAGGTTCTGTCGTACCCGCAACTCTGCCTTAAGAGCTCACCTGCTCTAAAAATCAAACATCGTCCTTCTCTCTTCACACTCACGCCCGTCTTTCATATGCCAGGTGAAAAAGGACGGCGCGGAATCATCGCCGAGATAGTTTTACTCGAATAAAAGACGAACTATAATGATTATGAAAAAAGTGTTTTGAGCAAATTTAGGTTTTATCAATACCTTTTTAGATATTAAAAAATATTAAAGAAAAGACAGCAAACTTCGAAGATCCAAGCAAAAATGTGTCTAAAACAGGGTTTTTTGTAAAAAAGAAACTATCGAGCATTTTTTGAGTAATCGTGTTTTCGTCTTGAGCATTTAATCTTCATGAACTGAAGTTACTTGTGTCAAAAAACCAGTTTTCTAGACCTTACTGATTTTAAGATCTAGGTTAAAGTATGTAGTCAAGTTATGGTCATATGGGCTCTTAAGCGAGGGGTGGAGCATGGGGTTTTTTAAATAATAAATAAATAAATAAAATATCTTTTTATTCAAAATAGGTATCATGAAACACTTTTTGAAAGTCGAACGAAGAAACTACGATGCCTACCACCGGTTCGGGAAACCGACTAAAACCCCGCCGAGAAGAACCGGCGGCGTTTTAGTGGGTAGACCACAGGAGTGCCTAGGAGTGGCAAGCATGTGGGATATGCTTGCCTAATAATTTGCCGGGGATGCGTAAAGCATTTCCCCATGTTAAAAAAAGGGGGAGGGCAGCAGCCCCCCGAAAATCTGATCAGGTCACGTGTGAAGCGAGTTTAACATTTTAACACATCCTGAAAAAGTGCTAGTAAACTAACTTAAGAATTTTGCGTGGAATCATTTAGGCTTTAGAGTTCAGAGCGTGCCAAAGAAATAAGTATACATCACACAAAAATTATAATATTTCTTCAGTTTTAATCGAATAAAAAGTAGATTATACTTTCAAGGACAGTCATATCAACAAGTTATTCATAACCCGTGACCATAATATAAGGCTTATCCCTAACATAAATTTCTTTGACAGTACATTAAAAGTTTTTGTCGCAAAGAGTTAGCCCTCTAGACAGACTAAAGCCTAATAATTCTCTTCAGAATTTGAAATATTATTTTGAAGATAAATCAATATAAATTGCCATTAAATCTTTTGTCTGTTCGTAGCAGGTATAATTGTTTGTCGCCAAGTTGAAAAGCTTTCTGTCTTGACAATTTTTTTTTTAAGAAAATTTTCTTTTGCTACGTTCATAATATTATTATTTTTCATAGGTTGATAATTTTGCACTTTAAAGCTACTTTGTCAGTCTGGCCCCGTGGTAAGTACCTGAAGGACTTGTGTTACGGGTACTAGACAACGGAAATATATTTAATATTTTTATACTATACATATAATATATTTAAGATTTTTATTATATGATATACACATTTAATACACATCCATGACCCAGGAACTTAGAAAACTTTTTGTTCCGTCGGCGGGATTCGAACCCGGAGGTCGCGGCTTGAGCAACCACCAACTGAGCCACAGAGGTCATCAATCAGGATCGCCCCCCTCCTCCCCTAGACCTTGGCCTATACGGCCTATTTAGGAATCCAGGGCTGTTCAGAACCGGATACCTCCTAGAGTAACCACGACCGTAACCCCATAGTTGCTGATCGTTTTTATCTTTTGAGGGTCATAAACAGAGTCAGCTTTTATAAAATGACGAAATTCTGGAGTCGTTGGCTCTTGGGTTACGACATTTATAACTTATATCATCGGGTAAGTACTCACATACGGTTTTGCTCGATCGAGCAATCACGTCGAGCAAGACCCGCGGCTTGGGCTTTCGTCCACACATCCAGCATTGCTCGAATATTTTACTCTAAATCGATATATTTAATTCGATGCGAGCCTTCTAGCTGTGAGTTTTGCGGCCCACACAGTAATTTTTACTCGATTTGGAGTAAAACTATCGAGCAAAACCGCATGAGAGCGCTTAGCATTACACTACATAGTTTGACAAAAACGATGATGATGGTGACGATGATTCTGACGATAATGATGACGTATTCAGTCCAGTAATATCCCGGCGGCGTTGCCAGGGTAAACAGTCGACTGTCGCGATGTCCACCGATATTAGTTCCGCTGGAGCGTGAGAGGGGTCTATTCTCGTTATTCGAATCTGGCGTGAATCGGAAGCGATATCGCGAGAGTCGGACTGCACTTCAAACGGGACTGCAGTTTATACGTGGGAGAGCCATGCTTCGGCACGAATGGGACGGCTCGACCGGAGAAATACCACGTTCTCACAGAAAACCGGCGTGAAACAGCGCTGTGTTTCGCCGAGTGAGTGAGTTTACCGGAGGCCCAATCCTCTACCCTATTTCCTTCCCTACCCTCCCCTATTCCCTTCCCTTCCCTACCCTCCCCTACCCTCCCCTATTCCCTTCCCTTCCCATCCCTACCCTCCCCTATTCCCTCTTAAAAGGCCGGCAACGCACCTGCAGCTCTTCTGATGCTGCGAGTGTCCATGGGCGACGGTAGTTGCTTTATATCAGGCGACCCATTTGCTAGTTTGCCCCCTTATTAAAGGGTCAAAAAGCCCAAATCCTGTATATTAGTTTCTATCCGAAGCCAATACGGCGTGGGATAGTTCTATAAGAGTCTACGACAAAATGCTTTTGTCGTAGACTCTTATGGTGGCCAAAGGAAGATCTTCCGACCGAGCGAGGTGTTATGCCCGGTCGCGTATTGCCAAACTGTATACTGACCCAGACGCCCATAGTCTGTACTGAACTACGTCGCGCTCATTGAAAATTGGAGCAAAGTATATACGAGCTCAGACCAATCTGAGTAGGTATGCACTTTGCTCGCTTGTATGTAAAGCAAACTGTGACATGCGAATATCTGTAACTACCTATACAATGTGTTTAATAATTTCCCGTATATTCTTGTTATGTTGTTGTGTGTGGTTGTTATACCTATCCGTGAAACTGAACAACTTTCCCTAAAACATACCTATAGTGAATTATTTTGGGTTACAACGAAAGAAAACCCGTTGTAAGAGTAAGTATTTTGAAAAATTTGAACTGTAAAAATTTGAACTGTAACAATTATAGGTACAGGTTAAAAAAAATGTAAGTGTTTCCAATGACAGTATTTATTAATTTTTCATAAGAAAGATGTACTGAATGACACAATAAATTGTACCTATTTGTAATCGATGTTCACTGAAAATAATAAAGGGTTCCTTCAATCAACAACAAACAAATAAATTAATGAATCAAGAACAGAAAAATGTCATAATTACTATTTTTGTTTTTTGCCTGTATTGTAACATCGAATTATGGCTTTTACTACATTTCTTACTAAAGGGGTCACAGATAGGGGTCGATATTGAAAAATAAAGTGTCTTTAATACATAAATTTGTGTAATCATGTATAATCATAATTAAAGTAAATGTAATCATTAATCAACTACAACTGACAAAAAGGCGTCAAGGTCGCAAGCGGCGCAAGTTTTAGAAGACAAGGCAGGCATGATAGCGCGCCGCGCGGGAATAAAAGAGATAAGATATGTCTGCACTCGCGTGCATTTTGCTCTAAATTATCGATGCCATATTACATACTACACCAGACGCCGAAAAGTATGGACGTCTGGACTCGTATGTATTTTGCTCAAGTATTTTAAAGCAAAATGTATTTCGATTCAGACACGCTCTGAATAGGTATACAGTTTGCTCTTCAACTATAAAGGCAAACTGCGATCGAACTCAGAGCAACCCCGGTCTGGGTCAGTATACAGTTTGGCAATACGCTGCCCGGTCATGCCGAAGGCCGAAGCCCACGTGATACATCTCAGCTGTCGTATATATACCGACGCGCTCAGAAAACTTCGATAGTGCGATGCAGGAATGTTAGGCGAATTGTGGGTACCGCCACAGTAGAAAAATGAAGAACAACACGTTACATAATATTATTTGATATTTCGCAGAAAACATCTCATTATGCAAAAAAAGTAACACCATAATACCAAAAAATTCAAATAAAAGAACGCTGCTTTAATATTCCAAAGAGGAATATTTAAACTCATGATCATTTAAAATTAAAACTCCGCCTGTCCAAAGCAATTACGATAAATTTTCTCCAGTGAAATTTCGTCTTCGTAATTTCGTACGAATTTTCCTTTAGCTCGTAAAATTCGGGGTTTATAAAAAGGTGGAACATACGTAGGGTGTAATGGAAAAGGCTGGTAGTATGTATGTAAATTGTATTTACTTAGTTAAATAAAATTATCAGGGTGAGCGAAACCTAGTATATCTCACAACATTTTGTGGTACACTTTACGGAAAAACTATTCACGCCATTGATTTGTGCTTTAAGACTCTCCCCCTACGGAGATGCCGTAAGTCTTATAACTCATAATTTGAAAGCTACAAAATTATTATAAAAGATAGCAATAATCTTCACCATAATAATTATGAACATTACTTTCTCCGTTATTCATTTCTTATTTTGTTTATTATACTCATGATATCAGCTTCCAAAGTAATACCTTATACCAATTTATATAAATTCAAGCATAGGTACATTCAGTATCTCCTTAGTATTTAACAAATTACGTTTATTTGAAACACACGCCAATAGATCGACAATTTCATTAACTACATATTTGCCGTTTGAAGTCTTTGAGGCCGTTATGTGCTAGCACAATCGTGCTGAAGCATACATTATTAACTCTTGTTTTATGAAAATAGCTCCACTTTTTCACCAGGCTCACAGAATATCAAAGGAGGTAGGAGTTTCTTAATTTAGTGCGGATGAAGTTTCAGCCTTCAGAATCCGTATCCGTAATCCTAGTTTGTCTCCATCTAGTGCGTATATCTCTCTCTTTCTCACGGTTGCAAGAATTTCATTTATCTTTCGTCTACGGAAGCGTTTGATTGCTACTTGTATTCTTAATTGGAGAGCATTTATAGAATAATAATCTAGAAGAAAGATAATTGATATGTTATGATGTCGTAAAAAGATATTGATTATTGTCGTAATATTATAAGTGATAGATGATGTTGCATTGATTTTTACGGGGGAAATATGATAAGTGCGACATAAACTATGTCCTTTACCGGGACTCAAAATATCTCCATACCAAATTTCAGCAAAATCTGTTTAATGGTTTGGGCGTGAAAAGGTAACGGACAGACAGACTTTTACATTTATAATGTTAGTATAGATGTCACTGCTCACTTTCAAAAGGATTGATGTCGATGATGCAAGCGAAAAGAACAAAAATGATTCATTTGCCGGCCCATGGTGTACGCGCATCACGCACCCTCACGCTATGAATACAAATGGTTCTACAGCTGATTTACTGGTAGTGTCACATAAAATCCAATTTTATCCGGTTTATAATGTCCATTAAACCAGATAAAAGTGGATTTTATATAGTTTATAGTGGAAAAATAGCAGATAAAGTACCAGATAATCTAGTTCTGTTGCGTGTAAACGGTTATTTGACAAAATGACGAGTACTATAACGGCGAGACCGCACTAAGACCTGCTAAAACGACACGACACTTCACTTTCCATAGAACTGACGTTTGTAAAACGTCAGATTTAAGGTTCAAGTTGGAAGCCGGCTACATGAAGCGGAAGTAGACGACGTGGCGTCGCGACACTACTGGTTTCTATCTATTTCTATGAATAATTGTCGCTAGCTTCGTGTCGCTTGCTGCGGAGGATGTTTCATAGAAATACATACAAACCAGTAGTGTCGCAATGACGTCGTCTGCAGTTGTCGCGAGTCGCTCGGTTCCAACTTGTACCTTTAGGTTTGTAAAACATTAGTAAAACATCAGTTGGATCATAAAGTCTGCCGTCGACAAGTGCAGAATGCAGATGCAGATGCATTTCTAAATTTTATTGTATTGACATTCTCGCTTGAACAAAGTCTGTCAATTCAATACAAATTTAAATATGCATCTATGCGTCGCGTTGCGGTCTGAATTGACCCTAAGCAGTAAGCGTTGCGGTCGAAACATAAAGAGAAACGAAGGCCTGAGCAAGAGAGATCTCACTATCAGTAACAGTGCGTGGTAAAAAGGGACATGTACATGACAGCATCACTCTTTTTTTGACGTCCAGTCGGCACGTGCCCACGTTGACAATTTAATCTCATAGAAATCACGTTCAATCATGCTTGTGTAAGTGTATACGTACACATATTTTTACACACAGATGAAACCAATTTCGGTTAAGTTTGACAGCTCGAGATTGTTGCTCTATTCCGCTAGGTATATTAACTTTATGGGTCCGAATTGACCCTTGATTGTCACGTCTCACGACGCGTCATATTTAAAATTAGTTTTCATAACATTATGTTTAACCAAGCAAATCGTATAAATCCAATTATTTCCCAACTAACCAAAACTGTAGTTATTTGCATTTTGATTTGATATTTTGATATTCTCCAATTCCGAATATTCCTGCTCATTTCGGTAACTGCACCTCGTCCGTTATTATCATCATATTTATATCAGGGCCGGATCAAAACGCACTTGTAGCATGTGCGGTACCCGGCTGGAGGCTTACCCGGTTGCCAGTTATAGCTACCACCGGTAGAAATGCGAAAGTAATAGACAAACTGTGGACATGAAATTAAGGTGCCGTTCCGATCTTTACCGCGGCTAATCGCTACCGACAAAAATTCAATTCATTTTAATTGAATTTTTGTCGGCCACTTTATGACATACTTACTATACTATATGTCATATAGTAGGATGTTACTACTATACAAAAAACACATTTGACGACTTGACGCTCCGCTTCGCAGTCGCCGGTCGCGCAGGTTTGCCCTAAGCTTAATTATAATTATTGTCAGTCGAGAGTAAATCAAAAATCGTAGAAGACTGTTACGGGCCCCGCACTTACTGAATACGGCCCTGATAATTTTGGGTTTTGCCATTTTGATTTGGTGTGACAAGTTTATCCGCGCTATAAATAGCCGACCTTCTCCGGCTGATTGTAATTCTGCGACTTTCGCCATTGTTGCGGGCGCGTGATCATTTTAGTGATAGAAGACTACTAAACACTTTCGGAAGTGTCATTGTGGGAATGCCGACAGAATTATAATGATTTTTACCGAAAATAAGGTAAATGGCAACGAAATTTATAATAATTTATACGAAATTTATATTAATTTATACCTTTTAGCGAGTTTGCTCCCGTGACGAACGACGACGACCCGTCTGGCGAACTTTCCCTATTTGACACCGTTAGGGGTTGAATAAAAAAAATACTTTTTTTAACGTCTAAAACATTGGAAGAATACGTTTGTAATATTTCAAGTGTCTAAGCTGCTTTTTTATCAGCCAAATGCCAATTCCCGCCGAAGCATTGCTCAAGTGAATGAGCTGAAACGTACGGCCTTACAGAAGATCTGAACATCTACAGGGTGTAACAAAACTAAGTGATAATACTTTACTGTAGCAACACGGAAAGAGTAACCTTTTTTTCATCTTTGCATGGAAATGTATGAGGAGCGGGAGTTTACCCAATGCCCGTACAAATCACCAAGAAATTACTCTTTCAGCGCTGCTACTTTCACAGTGAACTCTATATAAAAGGGCGATAGACGTGCGAGTAAGTATGCGAACTTATGGCTCGACGATCTTAATCGCCTGTGTGTCACCTAAAGTTCGCGTACAAGATTGCCGCGAAAGTTCGCCGTCTTGGAATTTCACTCGTAGCTCGTCTCGGCTCGTACGTAACGTCTGGCAAGCTCGTGAGTCGTGAGCCATTCACGTGTGTCACTTAAAACCCGCATACTTTAAGTTCGTGTACGTCTATCAGGCACTTAACACTTACAAACCTTAAAGTATTATCACTCAGTTTTGTTACATCTTGTTTATTGAGTTTTTTTAAAGTTAGTAGCCTGCTTGGACTTCCAATAGTCATCTTATCAATGACGCCAGTAGTTTACTATGCCATATAGAGTCGGCTATGGCAAGGCTAATTTTAAATGTTCTTATTGTTTCGGACACAATCGTTTTGTATTGTCATGTATTTATAGATCGTTCCTAGTATGGCTTCCACTAGTAACTTATAAGGACACCTACGTCAAAGGTCTTGCTAATTTTGTGCAAAGTATAGGATTATGAAAATTAGAGTCCGAGCGTAGCAGAATCTATATATTAATACGTGAGAGAAAAACTTTGTAACCCTTTTTACGAAAAATAGGTGCATGAAATTTCGCACAGTTATAGTTTATATGGTGAAGGAGTGCATCGAGCTAATATTATTTTGAAATTATGCTTTTATCATATATATTTTTAACAAATAAAACGTTACACACACTACGACACTACTACTAGGAAAAATGACAGATTTTTGAGTGACAAGCCTATACATACGAATTATACTCTTTTATTTATGGTTGAAGTCTGTTGACAACAAGTTGACTAATTGAAACTGGATTATTGTTTTTTTTTATTTAATTTTAGATACTATTAGACAATGTTTAAACGGCCAGTCTGAAATCAGCTTAGTCCCAGAGCCAAGAATTGAAAAAAACTATGATGAAGTGAATATTTTTTACAAAATATAGGTAGTAGTCCTAATTTTTTTTTTATTTATATATAAAGTACAACCACATCGTATACATTTTTTACTTACAACTAAAATAACAATTGGTATTATATCTGATGTTACACGACAATATTGTTATTAATGCTATGTACACGACAGCTACGGTGTACATAGCATTAATAACAATATTATGTATGTATTCTGATATTAAAATTTCAACAAAACAATTTAAACTTAAACAAATGAATTTTAGCCTTTAACCTTTTTAGTAAAACAAAGTACATATTTATCATTATACACATCTAGATCTTTGATACTATTTGTTTTATTATATTGAGTAAATATTTTGGCCATCGGAGATTATAACCCAAGATTGGTTTTGCAGGGAGGTATATAGAAAGTCTTAGTTATTTTTTTTTCTAGGATATTTGTATGGTACATTCAGTGTTATACGATCATGAAGACTATTGCATTTAATTTTCCCATTGATAATTTTATACAGAAAGCATAATTCCAATAATGTTCTTCTATTTTTAAGGTGGTCATAGCAAATTTATGCAAACGTTGTTCATATGGTTGCCGATGTGAAAATCCGCTAGTGCCATATGCTAGATATCTAGTAAAAGCTCGCTGTATGTTTTCAATTCTCTGAGAATGCACTACATAATAAGGACTCCAGACTATAACCTATTTGCAACGACCTAATGTCGTTGCAAATAAGGTCGAATTTCGACCATTGGGCGATCTCTAGTTTTTCTAAAACTTTTTAAAATATATTTAAAATCAACGTCAAACACTGATCACATTCTTCAGATAAACCATCGAAATAGAATGGCGTATGGAACGATAACTTTCGTACATTTATTTTATTTATTTTTTATTTATTTATTTAAATCAGGCTACGTAGGCCCATACAATATATACCCTAATGACTAACATACATACAATTATATAAACTTAACAACTACACATTATAACGAATTAACGGCGACGTGACGCGCGCTTCATTCCGTAGTCTCCCCCGGAATCTTCGGTAGACCACATCAGTCGGCCAGAACTCCTCCGCTTCAAAGGTCAGGAGAAGATGTCTTCATCTCATATCATATTAGCTCTAACAGAGTTTCGAAAGTAAATCTAAATCGTATTACGAGGCTGTTTATCTTCGTGGTGTTTGTGTCTTCAACCTATAACCTACGAGTTCTAGACAGATACAAAAATCTACGGTCTAATAACTAATTACTAAACAACATTTACGGTCTAATTAGTGAGATTGTTGGCTTAGTGAGCTTACTAACATCCACGGACCTTGTAATTGGATAAAAAATTATATTATAGGTGGATTGAATTTGTTATAAAAATAGCGTAAAATCCATACTTCCATACTAATATTATAAATGCGAAAGTGTGTCTGTCTGTCTGTCTGTTACCTCTTCACGACCAAACCGCTGGACCGATTTTGCTGAAATTTGGTATGGAGATACTTTGAGTTCCGGGAAAGGACATAGGATACTTTTTAGCTCGGAAAATGTACGGTTCCCGCGCGATAAACGAGTTTTGGCGCAACAGAGTTGCGGGCGTCATCTAGTTTATTATAATCTCTTAAATTTCAGACGCATAAGTTTTGTTTAATGGCAACACCTGCAACTCCGTTGTGCCAAAATCCGTTTATCGCGCGGGAACCGTACGTTTTACAGGGACATAAAGTATCCTATGTCCTTTCCCGGGACTCAGAGTATCTCCATACTACATTTTAACTAGTTAAATCGGTTGAGCGGTTTGATCGTGAAAAGGTACAGACAGAATATATATTTTTTATGAAATAAGGGAGCAAACGAGCAAACGGGTCACCTGATGGACAGCAACTTCCGTCGCCCATGGACACTTGCAGCATCAGAAGAGCTGCAGGTGCGTTGCCGGCCTTTTAAAAGGGAATAGGGTAATAGGGGAGGGTAGGGATGGGAAGGGAAGGGAATTGGGCCTCCGGTAAACTCACTCACTCGGCGAAACACAGCGCAAGCGCTGTTTCACGCCGGTTTTCTGTGAGAACGTGGTATTTCTCCGGTCGAGCCGGCCCATTCGTGCCGAAGCATGGCTCTCCCACGTATAAATATCTCATTTATCACATTAGTAGTAGGACTAGTAATAGTATAGGATACTTTTGCCATTATATGCTACTACTTTAGTCACTTTTTTTTCTTAATTGCAAATCCAATCCACACAAACTGAGCGTTTTAAGTTCTTATCGTTCTAAACAACCTATTTTCATCAAAAAAATCCATTCACGCTATGAGGGCACTTTTGAGATTGAGAGCTCCCATACAATCTATGCGAACACTAATTAACAATATTTTACGCAAACGAAGTCGCAGATACCAAGCTAGCCCGCAGACAATTCTTCAAAGACAGCCGCAAAGATAAAGGAGTCCCAAATCCCGGGAGTCAAGTCTAAGCCATGCCAATTGCCAACAAATTTAATCAACACTCAAATTGAAGGGCTTTAGTTGAAAATTATATTTACCGAACATCGACGTCCTATATCTGAAGATGCATCACATCTTATATATAAAAATGGATTTTCAAATGTGTTAGTCGCGCTAAAACTCGAAAACGGCTTAACGGATTGGGCTGATTTTAGTCTTAAAATATTCGTAGAAGTCCAGGGAAGGTTTTAAAGTGACACGAAGTTCACCGGGACAGCTACTATTGTTATATAAACTAAGAAATTTAAAAATTAAAATAACTATACTTTTCAGTACTTCTTAGTCTTTCTATTAATTATTTTCAGTCCAACTTAGCAATTACGCTGATGATTACGAACATACTTTGTTAAATCAACTCTAAATAATCGGCCAAGTGCGAGTCGGACTCCTGAACGAACGGTTCCGTACCGTTATAGAGCTAAAATAGGCCAAAATTGTGTTTTTGTATGTAGCCCGCCTTAAATATTTTTATTTAGATATTACTATTATTTATTAAAGTACACATATTTTTAAGGAGTTTGTAAAAATTTCAAGTGCCTACCTGTTGCTGTTATTGATATCGAGCAAAAAAGGCAAAAAAAAAAACATTTTTGTTGTATGGCTTATGCTTCCAGTGGTTTAAGCAACGCCGAAATCCCCGAACATGTATCTATAAGAATTCAAAAGTTCTATTGGGTACCTCCGGATCCAGGGTTCGACCTGGTGCCAAATCTTACTTTTTGGTAGCATTTACCTCGAATGCTTCAGAAAAGTCGAAATCACTATATGCTTTGATACAAATTTCAAGGAGTCCTCTCGATTCCTCATGGATCCCATGATCACATTACCACTTTTGTGATTATGGTACTAAATTCGAGCTAAACCCTATACAACACAAAAAGAATTTTGAAAATCGGACCATAAACGACTGAGTAATCGTTGAACATACAAAAAAAAAGATACATACAGCCGAACGTATTAGCTCCTCCTTTTTGGAAGTCGGTCAAAAAGTGAAAAAATTTTTGGTCTTTCAGCGCTGCAACTTTCATAGTGAACTCTCTATAAGGAATATGTACACACCCTAAAGTATTATCACTTATTTTTGTTACACACTGTATACATAATAATTCTTATAGATGTAGATTTCTTTCCAAGTTCAAGCAGTGAATTAACTCTATTAGCAACTCAATCAAAGTTTAGCATTTTAAACTCCACTAACTGCCGTAAAATCTTATTATTATTTTAATCGAAGATTAAAGTTGCTGTAAAAATACTTTAAGGGGAGGTTATTCCTAAATTAGCAGGTCGATGTCTGTCAGTGCGAATATCGACGTAAATGACATTAAAATAACATTCATATCAGCGCGCCTTGTACAGTGGCGGTTACGACGCTCGCCGCGTCCATGATAGGGCGAAATAGGAGAAAAAACCTTTTTACTTAGATAAAAAATAGTATAAGTAAACATGTATCCGTACATTTCCCTGTAAAATTTTAATAGTAATCGAACTATCCAAATTATTTTTTGATTGAGTCCCTGTAAGTCCTATAAAACTCAAAATGTTTTTAAAATCGAGGTTGTTTCGGATTTTTTTTTATCGAGTAATTTTTTTTTTTTATGAAAGAAGGGGGCAAACGAGCAAACGGGTCACCTGATGGAAATCAACTTCCGTCGCCCATGGACACTCGCAGCATCAGAAGAGCTGCAGGTGCTTTGCCGGCCTTTTAAGAGGGAATAGGGTAATAGGGAAGGGTAGGGATGGGAAGGGAAGGGAATAGGGGAGGATAGGGAAGGGAATTGGGCCTCCGATAAACTCACTCACTCGGCGAAACACAGCGCAAGCGCTGTTTCACGCCGGTTTTCTGTGAGGACGTGGTATTTCTGCGGTCGAGCCGGCCCATTCGTGCCGAAGCATGGCTCTCCCACGTATTTTATTATAAATTATCTGTATTGTGTTTCTAACCATAAAAGTCACTAGTTAAAAGATGTATCTATACATGTACATATATTTTTCAGTTTTTTTTAATGACGCTTTCTTTAAAAATTACTCATTCTAGAAACGTGAATTTGGAATAACCTAGCCTTAACATAATATCATGTTTAGCTTACTTGGCTTCGAGACATTGTCACAGTATAGTAATATTAGACCCTATTTTTGTGCCTATGTCATATTGCTATACTGTGACATTGTTATGAGTAAAAACTTTACTTTTCTGTTTTCTAACATAATATTCATATGAGATCAGAAATACTTATTAGAATTATTATTTTTAACAAAAAATTAAAACCGACTTCCAATTTCCGGTAAACAATAATAATTTTTAATGAACAAAAAAGTGTTAAATAATTCTTACTTTTTAATGTGCCTTATGCATAACTCTCCTAAACCTCAACTGTTTCTATGGAGGCACATTAAAAAGTAAGAATTATTTAACATTTTTTTGTTCATTAAAATTATTATTGTTTACCCTGGAAGTCGGTTTTAATTTTTTGTTAAAAATAATAATTTCACTCTTTTTAGTTATATTTAATAAGCTGGTTTTTTGTACAGACTAATGTGTTAAGCTTAGTGACTGGATCCGACAGCTCGCTCTTGATCAAGCAATGATAAAATTAATGTTCATACGCCTGTCCTTAAAGGCTCTAAAGTACTGTTCAGTGAATTTATTTCTATCATTACACTCATGGAAACTCATCAGCTCAACATAATATAATATTATGCTCAAATATAACTATAATTATCGTTATAAATTTTAAGAAGAATAACATACCTCATAGATCTTATGATCAAATTGCTAACTTGGTAACCTAAACACCAAGATCGAATCATTTACATTGAAATAACATTATAATTTTGTAAATCGTTCGACAAATTCGGGTTTCGTTCTTGAGGAGTTCCCTCCATTACTCATGGATGTATGGTGGAATATGGTGATGATGATGATGAATAATGAAATTTGCATAGTAGTATATGCTTTCAGTTCTTAAGACAACGCCGATACCCCCAAACATGTATCTATAAGGAGTAAGGAGTTCTGTTCACCACCTTCGAACCATGGTATATCCTGGTGCAAAAACTAACTTTTTGGTAACATATGCTTTTTTTTTTTTTTTTATGATTAAGGGGGCAAACGAGCAAACGGGTCACCTGATGGAAAGCAACTTCCGTCGCCCATGGACACTCGCAGCATCAGAAGAGCTGCAAGTGCGTTGCCGGCCTTTTAAGAGGGAATAGGGTAATAGGGGAGGGTAGGGAAGGGAAGGGAAGGGAAAAGTTGACGGTAGGGAAGGGAATAGGGTAGGGGTTAGGGGATTGGGCCTCCGGTAAACTCACTCACTCGGCGAAACACAGCGCAAGCGCTGTTTCACGCCGGTTTTCTGTGAGAACGTGGTATTTATCCGGTCGAGCCGGCCCATTCGTGCCGAAGCATGGCTCTCCCACGTAAAATGCTCAGAATACTTCATATGAAACCAAAAAAATCATATGTTTCTACTTGAATTTTGAGGAGTTCCCTCGATTACTCATGGATCCCATCATCAGGTCACCACTTTTCTGAACATGGTACCAAATTGGAGTAATACCATATACAACAAAACAAAAATTTTGAAAATCTGTTCACAAACGGCGGAGTAATCGTTGAACATACATTAAAAAAAATATCCACAGCCGAACGTATAACCTCCTCGTTTTCGGAAGTCGGTTAAAAAATCGACGTAAAAACATTAAAATAGCTAGTCTAGTCTTAAATCTATATTTTGATGATTTATGTGTACTAACACATAAATCATCAAAATATAGATTTAAGATTGATCTACAAAGAAATTTAAATACTTACCAAGATTTTCAACTCAGTTTTTAGCGATGAATTATTATTATTATCTAACATTTCTTAAGATTTCTGCTCTATTATTAGACTGTCTTCAAAAGTATTTCTTTGTCATATTTCCATTGTTCGAAGGATTAACAAAGGATGAAATTATCAAATTAGGCTTTCAACTTAAATCTTAATTCGCCTTTAATTATTATTTAAATTTCTAAATGTATTGGCGAATTAGACTGAAGAAAGCGAAGCTCTGATCAACGAGGACTGTCTCCAGATATTTTAATAGATGTCTAGATTGATATAGTTCTTTTGTTTAATGTCTAATAAAGTTTTATGTTTGTACTTGTTTTGTTCGTGTTCGTATTTTATCTATACTAAAAATATTATAAATGTGGAAGTGTGTCTGTCTGTGAGTATGTCTATTGTCTGTTAACTGTGATTGACGCCAGACTGATGACCGAAAAGTACATAATAGAGAAATGATCAGTCCATCAATCCGTGGGTTAGACGTTCAGTTTCGCGTCAACCTTCACCAGATTGATGGACTGAACTGATGCCAGATTGACCATGTAACCGTTGTCACTGACAATAACTTTAACGAACACGATTCGTCCCCCAGGCACCATGTACGGGCTGCCGCTGATGAACATAAGTTAACAGAATACAGCACGTGCGTTTTTCATATAGCTCCTAGACTAGATACTAATTATTATAAAGGTCAATAAGTAATGACCACTGACGCCACCTTGGGCTTATTTTGACTTTAAAGTTTAAACTTTAACAACAACCATTCGTCTCCCAGGATCTAGGTGCCATCTTAAAATGTTGAGTTTAATAACCTTAACAATAACCCTTCGTCCCCCAGGCACCATGTATGGGCTGTTACTCGAGAACATGGCGGAGTACATCCGGCAGACGTACGGCGAGGAGCGGTGGGAGGACATCCGGCGGCAGGCGGGCGTTGAGCAGCCCTCCTTCTCCGTGCACCAGGTCTACCCGGAGAACCTCATAGCGCGGCTCGCTAAGACTTCGCAGGAGGTACGTTGAAGTCCCTGTTAGGCTCACGCTGGGGCAAAGGTTCGACTAGCCATATTTTTTGCCTAAAGCCGGTAGCGGCGTTAGGGGTCGACGCTGGGCGACCGGCCAGAGCCCGGATAAAAAGGGGCTTTCAGCACTACCAGCACCGTGGGCACCGAAAAAATCTCGCCTCTTGGTAGTGCTAAAGCCGGCACTGCCTATACATATTTAGATCTATTGTTCTACTAGCTGCCGCCTGTGACGTCGTCTGCGTGAAGGCTTTATAAGCACCAAAAGTAGGTGATAGCGTGATAATTTGTAGCACCTAGTACATATTATTACTGTATTTAAAAATAAATTAGTTAAAATTAGATTATGTCTGCAAAATGAACGTAAAATTAAAGGGTAGGCGGACAAACCAAATATGAATAGACAATTTTACTGTAACGTGAAATTGTGAATAAATTGCGAAAATGTAAAAAAGTCACCGCAATAATTGGAAAACAAATTACATTTTACATTTTACAGACGGAATGTCACAAAACCGAAAAATTACAAACGCAACAATTTTCGTAATTTATTTTCGTGTTTTTCTTTCCTCCCCTTTGTTGGGTGCGGAAATGAAATTTTCAGAAAATAAACATTTTCACCACCAGCAGGTACGAATATTGGGAAATGTTTACGAATTAAATCAAACAAAAAGAATATAAACTTTTGACCCTTATTGCCAATAAGCTTAAAATTCAGCCAAGTTCGAATCGGACTCGGGCACGAAGGGGGGTACTTGAGAAAATTTCAGCTATCTAGCTATCGCGGTTCTTGAGACAGACAGACGGACGGACAGACATTGATGATCGAAGTCTTAGTAATAGGGTCACGGTTTTATCCTGGAGTGACATGAAATTAGGAAATCACGATCCACGAGTGATATTTATATCACTTCATAGATCTATTTAAGTATCTATGATCTATTCGCGTTGATTTATTTATTGTTTTGATGGATCTCTCTGGAATATAAATATAAAGCTGGGCGTATGTCCTTCTATATGGCGATTCTAAATTCAGCTATTGGGGTCATATTTTTATTATAAGTATGCGGATGACTTTTAAGTTTTAACTGATTCTACGAGTAATGATTTCGCAAAGTATTTTAAATACTTATAATATCTAATATCTATGGACGCTTCACACCACGTCAGTCTGGCCCGCAAGTCCTTTACGTACTTATACGTGAAGGACTTGTGTTACAGGTACCAGACCAAAATACACATCCAGACGCGGGAACATTGAAAACTTTTTGTTCCGTCGTCGGCGGGATTCGAACCCGCGACTCCCGGCTTGAGCTGCCACACACTCGACTAATTGAGCCATAGATGTCGTCTACTACTTAATCAACTTATTAGACGTTACGCGGATCCACTCGCATAATTAAAGAAGTCCGTGGAAATCGTACATTTTCCTGCAAAAAGTTGTCTTTTGTAAGGGAAAATTTATGTGTGGACAAATCATGAACAATTGCTCCCAGCCAGTGGCGTAACAATTTTTTTTTTTAAATTATATATACAGCCACATACTTAGGCAGAATATGCTACGGCTCACCAGTTTGGGCAGATAGGACTACGATAGGTGCAGCCCGACGTAAACTTTTACAAAGCCAACGTCTCGCATTAATATTCCTATGTAAGGCATATAGAACGGTCAGTACTGAATCACTTCCTGTCCTGTCGGGTGTTTTGCCTGTAGACTTAGAAATACAGCGCCGAGCTGTTTTATATTATAAAAATAAAAAAAATTACGACCCCAGATTTCTTAAGCATGAAAGACAGAAACAAAGTAAGTAGATTATTCGAACCGCTAGATATAACACTACAAAAACTTATATGTGAGTGGCAGGATCGGTGGGATAACTCAATCAAAGGTCGGCACCAGTACAATTTCTTTCCTTCGGCACGCAAACGACTCGCTATGCATTGGATAGAAATCGATCACTGCGTTGCTCAATTCCTAACCGGTCACGGCAATTTTAAAGCTAAACTTTATGGATTTAAGTTAGTTCCGTCTCCTTTTTGCGAGTGCTAGACTGAAGATAGCCCGCAAGAACAAACTTCTCGTCACATACTCTGAGAATGTGATCTCTGGCATGAGGAAAGAACCGATATGCTAAACAGCCTCCAATGTATTTTTAGAGTCGTATACTACGATGATCTCGTAGGCAGCGCAAAGAATTTTCGTGCTTTCAAACGTTTTTGTCATAAATACTATTGGAAACAATCCAACACAAGCTTGTCAGTTTAAGTAAAGGTCATTTTATTAAGTAGGCTTAATACAATTTAATTATTTTCCCGTGGTGCTTCCCCCTTTATTCGGACATTAAAGACACGAAAATTTGGCTGTCTCCCGCTTTGCTTGGGGAGGGAAACTGGATTTCTCCTACTCCTCCTACCTTTCTTCTGATTAATTTAGTTGCGGGTCCCAAGATAGATTTAGCTTGTCCCTCGGGCATCCCTGAGATCATATCAAAGGGTTTTCGTGGTTGGTTACCACTGTTGATCCTGGCGACACAGGAGTTGCAGTGGTGGGAATGTGTGGTGGGCCAAAGCCCGTTTAAAAAAAAAAAGTCCATTTGCCCGTTTTTAAGTGGCGTAACTATAGGATGGCAGGGTTGACAAAATGCCTAGGGCCCCCCACCCAAAAGGGCCCCGACCCAAGAGGCCGTGAGGTCAGAATTTTTTATACATTGTTTTATTATTAACATGATGATATTTACTGATAGGGCCCCATCAATTTTCCACCGGCCCTGGGTGTTATAGTTACGCCACTGCTTCCAGCGAACTGCTAAGCTGCAGCTATAGTGAACTCAATATAAGGGACACATAGTAATAAGTTAAAAAAAGTTCAATTTTTTTTATTTGCAACCAAGTACATAATTATAGAAATCAACATACCACCATACCATTTATACGTGGGAGAGCCATGCTTCGGCACGAATGGGCTGGCTCGACCGGAGAAATACCACGTTCTCACAGAAAACCGGCGTGAAACAGCGCTTGCGCTGTGTTTCGCCGAGTGAGTGAGTTTACCGGAGGCCCAATCCCCTACCCTATTCCCTTCCCTTCCCATCCCTACCCTCCCCTATTACCCTTTTCCCTTTTAAAAGGACGGCAAGGCACCTGCGGCTCTTCTGATGCTGCGAGTGTCCATGGGCGACGGAAGTTGCTTTCCATCAGGTGACCCGTTTGCTCGTTTTCCCCTTTATTTCATTAAAAAAACACACACTCATCACTTTGTTTCTGTGTCAATTAACAATTTTGGGTCTAGTACACAGTAGCTTTAGCAGTTTGTGAGATTGGCGCGTTTAAACAAACTCTGCGGGGCTAAAATGGTCGCTTTGAAGAATCATATTATGAATCATGTTATGATTCATTCTTTTAAAATCGCAAAATGCAAGTCTGCTTGCAATTCATATTTATTAATTCGTACTAATTTGACATTTGTCACTTTGACAGTTTTGACAATTCATTTGCTGAATTCATTGAGAGGAATTGCTAAATGGTACCATTTTAGCCCCGCTGAACAGATTAATTATAGAATATCTAAGATAGATTATTATTGAACTGTACTACATACATAGCTCCTATGATATATTTCGACACCGATGTCTACTGAATTGAGGCCCATCACTCAACTGAAACCACAAATTAATATCGAAGGCTTTGGGGCGGACGATTACATTAGGCCGGCCGCTTTAATATAAATTATAATATTATGTGTGATCAGGGGCACGGTAGCAACATAGACAAGTCGGACCCAGTGCAAGGCACTACCAGAGAGCGTGAGTACCTGTAAGCTTTATCATTAGAACGCGCTAAAAACTCAATGTTAACTCAAAGCACTATATATAAATTTTCATTAGTGTAATAAACTAGTGCCATCCAAATTTGAAATGGCTACTACACGCAATTTTTAAATAATAATTTAATAGTGCTTCCATTACTTCATTTTTTAGGGTTTCGTACCCAAAGGGTAAGACGGGACCCTATTACTGAGATTTCGATGTCTGTCCGTCTGTCCGTCGGCCGTCCGTCCGTCCGTCCGTCTGTCTGTCTCCAGGCTGTATCTCAGGAAGCGCTATAGCTAGACTTCTGAAATTTTCACAGATTGTGTATATCTGTTGCCGCTATAACAACAAGTACTAAAAACAAAATAAAATTAATATTTAAGGGGGGCTCCCATACAACAAACGTGATTTTTTGGCCTTTTTTGCTCGATATCAATAATGGCAACAGGTAGGTACTTGATATTTTAACATTAGCCCTATTTAGATGTATTATTAATATAATTAATAATAATATTAAAATAAATTAAAAAATTTAATCCCATACAAAAACACAATTTTGGTCTATTTTTGTTCTATAACGGTATGGAACCCATCGTGTGCGAGTCCGACTCGCACTTGGCCGATTATTTTAATTATGACTTGTTTTCGATGAATAGAATTAAATTGTGGGTGGCACTAGTTTCACCTTGCCCTTAAACATTTAAATTTATAGTAGTACAAACTTACCCAGTTTTACTTTCAATTCTTTACCTACTAGAAAAAGCGTTTTAGTGGGTACACCGCGAGATCACAAGCAATTATAGTCTGATTTATTTAAATAGCGCCAAAAAATCCAGCCTAATCTAACAATCCAAATCTTTGGCTACAACTCTATAAACCATTATAACTTTAAACTTGGACTGTGGGTTAAGGAATTATAACTTTAGGGATGGCGGTGAGACCTCATCCATCACAATTTGGGGATAACCATGAAATGGGTCTCCTCCATTTCAGTATTATAATTGTAATTTAATGGTGTTTTATATATTATTTTAGTAGATTTGGTCCTCTTCGTTCTCGGAGAAATTCGTTTAGCGTGCAAAAATTGTGCTAAACTAATTCTTAATATAATTATGTAAAATTTATATTTTAATGGCATAAGCGTGAAGAGTTGACCAAAAACTTATTTTTTTTAAATTCTAGCAAGAATAGAAAATTAAATTATATCTGCAGGACGAGCTTTTGCCCGCAGCTTCGCTCGCGTTAAGATATTGTATTATTATATACAAACTTTCATCCCCTATTTTAACCCTTTGGAGGTAGAATTGGTCAAAATCACGGAGCTAAAAATCCTTTCTTAGCGGAAGCCATATCATCTACCTGCATGCCATATTTCAGCCCGATCGGTCCAGTGGTTTGGGCTGTGCGTTGATAGATCACCATGTCAGTCAGTCAGTCACCTTTGAGTTTTATATATATAGATTTAGATATTCGTACTTATAGAAAATTAAATAAGATCAGGATTCAAGCAAGACGGAAATTGCAAAAAAAAACGAAAAGTACAATTTTTACTAAAGTACTTTTTGCACTTAGAGACTTTGTATTGGTACGACGCGCGACGGTACAGAGATGGTACAGAGCGCTACGAAGATGTTTTCGCGAGTAAAAGATATTATCAATATGGCAATTTTAGGCTTATGTATGTTCTGAGTTCTGCAGTCTACTGTAACAAATCTTTACAATGGTAAAATCTTTTCATACTTTCATGTGATGACGTTATGACTCATGCTTATGGTTGAAAATTGAAATGACGACTTCCCAAAGATTTAAAAATAAAATAAAATATCTTTTTATTCAAAATAGGTATCATGAATACACTTTGAGCGTCGTAGAAAGAACGCAGACATGCCTACCCATGAAGTTAATATACCGAGGGGAATAGAGAAACAAAGGCCTGAGCAAGGGCCTTTATACGTGGGAGAGCCATGCTTCGGCACGAATGGGCCGGCTCAACCGGATAAATACCACGTTCTCACAGAAAACCGGCGTGAAACGCTTGCGCTGTGTTTCGCTGAGTGAGTGAGTTTACCGGAGGCCCAATCCCCTAACCCCTACCCTATTCCCTTCCCTACCCTCAACTATTCCCTTCCCTTCCCTTCCCTACCCTCCCCTATGACCCTATTCCCTCTTAAAAGGTCGGCAACGCACTTGCAGCTCTTCTGATGCTGCGAGTGTCCATGGGCGATGGAAGTTGCTTTCCATCCGGTGACCCGTTTGCTCGTTTGCCCTCTTATTTCATAAAAAAAAAGAGAGGTCTCACTATCAGTAACACTGCGTGGTAAAAAGAGACATGACAGCAGCACTCTTTTTTTGACGTCCAGTCGGCACGTGCCGCACGTTGACAATTTAATCTCATAGGAATCATGTTCAATCATGCTTGTGTAAGTGTATACGTACACATATTTTTACACACAGATGAAACCAATTTCGGTTTCGTTTGACAGCTCAAGATTGTTGCTCTATTCCGCTAGGTATATTAACTTTATGTGCCTACCACGGCCACCGGTTCGGGAACTAACCCGGCGAGAAGAACCGGCGTAAGAAACTCGGAATTCGGATTTCGGATACGTCATAGAATAGCTATGTCCACACTGTGCACTTTCATCTTAAATGTTCATCATCTTCTTTCATTCAACTTTCGTATTGGTGCATTCAATAATTGAATGCGTCAACGAAAGCAACGCCAACATTGTCATTTTTTTTTTCATTTTTGTTTAGTTGCAACTTGCAGTGTCTGTCAGCTTATTGTAACATGTGCGACCAACGATATCAAAATACTTAGATACGACGTATGCCGTCAAAACTGTAGCAATGTTTTTGCATGCAAAATGTGTATCGAGAAAATATTGTCGTCCTTTTTTGTCTTACAGTAATAGCATATACTACTTTCTCTTTCGCTCATTTTACGCTTTAATCGAATCGAGAAAATATTGTCGTCCTTTTTTGTGTTACAGTAATATCATATACTACTTTCTCTTTCGCTCATTTTACGCTTCGCTTTGATTTTTCTCTTAAAATGGAAGACAATAATTTAAATATTAATAAAGTCTTAGTAATTACGTGCGAAATATTACACCTTTGGCTTTATTTGTATTCCTCGTTTTGTTACTGCACTGTAGGAAGGCACCTGACGGCATTCTGGAGCGAAATGTAGCGAAAAACAACGCGGTAATTAATGAATTAAACACGTCCGGCTGTTACCGCGTCCTAAAACACACTGCTCTCAGATGAGTGAGCTCACTCATTTCGAGGGTGACACATTTTAGCGCTGACGATTGTATGGAATGTCTTTTCTAACGTTCTAATTCTATGTGTGCGACGAGAACATTTTACTGGGTGGAATATGTGCGCCGTATTTGGTTTGTACTTTGTGTATTATTTGTATTACATTAATTGTATTATTGAGTGGTATTATTTGGTCATAAAAATTCCAGAAAAAAAGAGCAAAACGAAAGTTTTGGATACGGTCAGATGACACGGGCATGACTCAATTGCACTGTTGACTGTGCTATAATGATGCATGCGTTAATGAACAAAAAAAAGGCACAGTGTGGACAATGGACATAGCTAATGGTAAGCAAAACGTAGGCGGTACGGCGTTCTAAAAGCATTTGATTCAAAAATTTAAAATATATAATATACAGGGTGCAATTAAATTATTAAACCTTCCTGCCAATTTTTTTCCAGGGCTTAGACGTATCATTAGGAGAGTCCATTTAACCGAAAAAAATTTGATGTTATTTTTTTTTATTAAGTACATATTTTATCCCATTTAAAATCGTTGCAGAACGGTCACTCGCGGCGCGGGGGAATGAGCAGGGGTGACGCGGGGGGAAGCGCGCGCGCGGGGGCACGTCACGCGTGGGCGACGTTTCATGTCCATGAATTGTAGTGTTTTTTAGGATAATTTTCGGAAGTTATTTCTCAACATTTTAGTACTGAGTGATTATAAAAGAAAAAATACGTTTTTATTTATTTTTAATAAGGATCAATATATCAAAATTTGGCAGGAAGGTTTAATTGCACCCTGCATACTTACAACTTGGTTAAATACCGTTTTCTACATAGGACTAAGTACTAACTACTAAGGTTTAGGCTTGGGATCAAAAAGCTCATAAAATATACCGTTTTATCATAATGATATTCTAAACAAGTACTAGGGACACAGAAGAGGACAAAGGGTATTTTATCTTTAAAGAATTACTACTCTAGGGACAGAAATGATGGCTTTTCTATCCCTCGTCAACTCTAGATGGCCATCTTAAAATAATATGACAAGTTAATGTAGCATAAAACATAATATTACCTAAGGGAGAAAATATACAAAACGACAGAAATATCCACTATCCCCCTTTTTATTCATATTAATACTAAGTAATAATCAGTGACGGATTAGCCCTTAATCAGGGCATCACGTCTGAGGGGGCACCAGAAGAGTAAAGGTTCAAAGACCGATTCTAGTTGAGATACGGATAGGGGGGCACCACAGGCATGGATTGCTTAGGGCATCAAGTAGTCTTAATCCGTCACTGGTAATTATATTATAAATGCGAAAGTGCGTCTGTTACCTCTTTACACTTAAACCGATTTTCCGGGAAAGGGCATTAATTTATCCTCGAAAATGTACGGTTCCCGCGCGATTAGTTTATTTCTGCGCAACGGAATTGTTTGAGAGTTGTCCCCACAAAGTTTTATCTTTGCCTTTAAAAAGTCTTCATTTACAAGTTTCCTGATATAAATAGTTATCGAATGTAACCTTACTAAGTACCCTGTTAGTACTACTTTGCCTTCGCGGACGAAATGAATGAATGCCTCTCCTCTCACCCCACAACTCTGAACTCTCTCCACGTTTAGTTATGAAACTCGTTACTCGTTAGCATTAACGACCAATCGCTCTTGTAGGGGGGGGCTGCTGCCCCACCTTCCCGTACCTCGATATGCCCATGGAAAGGACTATAATAAATTACTCTGTGGAAAGGACAGCATGGCAGTATTTTGTAACACCATAATAAATTCCTTAAGCTCTCTCTAACTTAACCTATTACGCGTAATGAGGAGTTATGTTTTCCGAAAACGACCCGCAGAGTGTCACAGTAAAATGCAATGGATCGTAAAGTAGAAATTAAAATTTACGCCGGTTGTTAGAGTGCCGAAGACTTATATCGCTGGATAAGCCAAAAGAAAACTAAAGCTGAACTGAAAACGAAATTTTAGACTGATAGAGGTATATTCATGGTCGTACCTACCCAGGATTTTAGCTAGAGGGGGGCAGCATACCTGTTTCGTGAAGATGGTCGGTTTGGTATATTTCTGAGGGTAAGTATATTGAAACAAAAAATCATGAAAATTGACTTTATTTTATCTGACTGAAAAGATATTTTTTTCCAACACTTCATTTTGCGCAGAGTAGGTAACACGTTTTTAATTCCCACTTGCCAGGAAAATTAACCCTGCCTGGGTACGCCCATGGGTATATTCAACGCGTAGAGCTACAGATTACTAAATAAGCTATGGCGTAGCTACTTGTAGCTAAGTTAATAAACCGCATGAAAAATTACACTCCTTATTATTCCTGTTCATAATATTAATTCTATTTTTCTGCATCAGAAGTGGACGTGGTAAATATTATTTGATTTCATAATAATATATCGCTTGGAACGCGAGTAATATCTAAGAGAAAATATACAAAAAAATATATAATATTATCTCTGTTAATACTTATTAGTTTATTACGTGGTTTGAGCCTAAATTAAATTCCTAAAATATTAACAGTTATTTCGTATCCAACATCGACGGCCCATTAGCTCAGTTGGTTAGAGCGTCGTGCTAATAACGCGAAGGTCGCGGGTTCGATCCCCTCATGGGCCACTTGTCTTTTGGCTTTCATAATATTCATTCATATTCATTCTACATACTTTTTTTTCATTCTAATATTTTTGTATAGAAAGAAAAAAATCTTATTCTGTACTTGTTTTAGTTATGGGAAATAACAATTTTTAACATTTTCATAATTAATTCTTTGCAGCAAACTCAAACGAATCTATACTAATAATTGGGAAGAGTTTGTTTGTTTGTTTGTTTGGACGCGCTAATCTCAGGAACTACTGGTCCGATTTGAAATATTCTTACAGTGTTAGATAGCCTACTTATCGAGAAAGGCTATATTTTATCACGCTAGGCCCACTTGCGCCAAAACTTTGAGTTAAATAAATAACCCGGGGCTTAATAACTCAGTGTTAACGTTTTTAATTTTTAACTCTACTCAATACTATGATACTACATATTGCACCAGAAGAATTTATCCCAGACCCAGAGTCAACTAACCCGGGCTTATGTCATGTTCATTCATTCTTTTTACATCCAGCCAAATATGATAGAGCGAATGCTGAATAATTTAATAAGACTAATAGGAGCGAAGAAATAAAGGAAAGTGTGGAAAAAACGGAGGAATTATTTGAAGGGGCTTATTTGAACGTACGTTATTTGGACCACGTGAAAGGACATAGGTTCCTTTTTTTTTTGCGGAAAAATGTATGGTTTCCGATACATTCTTAAATTACGCGGGCGAAGCCGCGCAGAACATCCAGATAATCATAAATGAAACGAAAAACAAACGACGATTTTAAAAATCAAAACGATAGATTGGAGGTGCTGGGATTTGAACCCAGGACTTTCAGCATGCGAAGCAGACACTCTACCACTGAGTTACACCCCCGGTAAATAAGATGGCGAAATAGTGATTCATATGTTTTTATAAATGTTGTACGGTCATAAAATATTATGTACCACGCATAAACTACGACAGTATATTATAAGTACCACGTATTTCAAAATTTAAACCTTAGTACATAGCAATACGACTAATATTAAAAAAACTCATTTACATCAGCGCATACGAAATCACGTGGTCAGCAGTTGTAGCGTGGTTGTACCACTGCACTGGTGTCTGGTACCATCATAATAATATTTAATGGTACATTTTTGGAGTTCAATTTTTATTCCTTTAAGTATAAAGGCTTTGAACCTTAAAACCTTTATTATAAGCTATATTACCATTTTACCTGCTTACTAACTAGTAAGTACATGTCGATCTCTGCTAGGACTGCTAGTATTAAAGTGAAGTTGAATTCCTACAAAAATATAAAAGCAATGTTTGTTCGCTTATGTTGCTTTTGAATTTTAATAATAATATTATGTCCTTTCATTTTATCCGATCGTCTTAATTTTATTCCTAAATCCTATCCAAACAAAAGACTTTATAACTTTGTAAAACTATACTTAAATTTTTTTTTCAGGTACTAGGAATAACAGAAAGGGAGTTTATGGACCAAATGGGCGTGTATTTCGTCGGGTTCGTCTCTCAGTACGGATACGACAGAGTTTTGTCAGTCCTCGGCCGGCATATGCGGGATTTCCTCAACGGATTGGACAATCTGCACGAATATCTCAAGTTTAGTTACCCACGAATGCGGGCGCCAAGTTTTATATGCGAGAACGAAACTAGACACGGTTTGACATTGCATTATAGGTCTAAAAGAAGAGGATTCGTTTACTACGCTATGGGACAGATAAGAGAGGTTATTTTTTATTATTTAAAAAAAAAAACAAAAAAGTACAAAAAAATTAAAAAGATAAATTTGGAGGCGCCGGGTATCGATCCCGGTACCTCTCGCATGCTAAGCGAGCGCTCTACCATCTGAGCTACGCCCCCTGATAAATGCTTTGTTGAAATTACCAATGATATATCGCAACTTACGTAATTGTACCACAATAAATTAATTTATTACAAATTTCCTACAAACAGTTTCTTACTCAAATAATTTACAATTTCCTGTGAGCAGTGCTACGAATAATAAAAACTAGAGCAGTGTTAATCAACCATTCTGATTAAGGTTTTACCATGTTAGACACTAGATGGCGTTTTCACGTAATTTTAATTTAAACTGGTGATATTTTTAGGTAGCCCGACACTTTTATCACAAGGAGATGCGCATTGAGTTACTACGAGAGGAATTGCTATTCGACACGGTCCATGTGACTTTTCAACTGACCTTTGACAATCGGGCGTTCACATTGGCATCTTTGGCAATGACGAGAGAAGAAAAACATTTACCAATCAGCGCGTCAGTTCTATTTGAAATTTTTCCTTTCTGTATTGTTTTTGGGTAAGTCATATAGGTAAGAACTTGAACAGAACATTAGCTTTGTCCACATTATGCCTTTTTTTGTTCAACAAGGGCATGCGTTATAGCGCAGTCAACAGCGGAGGTCTGGCATGCCCGTGACGCGCGTCAAAATCCACCCGCGTTGAAAGAAAAGTGTCATAGCGCGCGTTACGATTTCAACGCGCGTTACGGGCATGCCTCACGTTCGCTGTTGACAGCGCTATAAGGCATGCCCTTGATGAACAGAAAAAGGCACAATGTGGACAAAGTATAAAAATACACAGCATAAAAGGAATGTTATTGGAGAAGCTAAACCATAGGCAGATGGCGGACCTACCGACAAATCACGAGTTAACGGGTGGGTTGCACCAGGTTACTTTAACTATAACTGTAACTTTAACTATAACTTTAACTACAATGCAAAACGTCAAATCTTTGGTTAAAGTTAAAAATGGACGCCATATTTAACCATAACCATAGAGCAAACAAGGCTTTAAATGAACGTGGCGAAAAAAGGAACGCTGTCATCATACAAAAACGCAACGTTTGTACGTGGGAGAGCCATGCTTCGGCACGAATGGGCCGGCTCGACCGGATAAATACCACGTTCTCACAGAAAACCGGCGTGAAACAGCACTTGCGCTGTGTTTCGCCGAGTGAGTGAGTTTACCGGAGGCCCAATCCCCTACCCTATTCCCTTTCCTACCCTCCCCTATTCCCTTCCCTTCCCTACCCTCCCCTATTACCCTATTCCCTCTTAAAAGGCCGGCAACGCACATGCAGCTCTTCTGATGCTGCGAGTGTCCATGGGCGACGGAAGTTGCTTTCCATCAGGTGACCCGTTTGCTCGTTTGCCCCCTTATTTCATTAAAAAAAAAAAAAAAAAAAAAAACGCAATTTTTGACAGTTCTCCTTTACCAGCAGCGCCCCAGCCCCCGTTCATTTAAACTTTATAGCCTTGTCGGACCAGCAACGTCTTCTGTCAAATTCTGTGGTCAAAGTTAAGGTTAAAGTTAAATTAGCCTTGTTCTATAACCATAACTTTGACCATAACTTTAACTTTAACCATGCCTCTGGTGCAAACCACCCTAAATTGACATAACCCGACCAAAATTAATAAGGTCTGCCAAAATTAATCAATTTCTTCCATGGTGCATTCAGCATTACCATTGAGATATATCTTACAAATAATACCTTCTTTTTCAGTTCCGACATGGTAGTACGCAGCATAGGTAATTCTCTGATGGTTATTCTACCGGATTTGGTCGGGAAGAAGATAACCAACTGGTTTGACCTCGTGCGACCGTTAATTGCATTTAAATTTCAAACTGTAAGTATATTTTTATGGGCTACATAGTTGAAAACCTTGCCGCACTGTATAAAAAAAGGTATAGTCGATTATCTTCATTCTAGAAACGACTTGAATGATGAATCAGTCGCACGCACATGCTGGCGTGATTTCAGATAGGTAGGTAGCTTTAAATACAAAACAAAAAAACTTCGCACAGACTTGACTGTGTAATTTGGCATCGAGTTTGATTTCCGTCACGAAAAAGTTACAGGGCTAGCTGGTACAAAAACTATTAAGGGTGGGTTGCACTAACTTACTTTAACTATAACTTTAACCATAACAAAATGTCAAATGAACTGTCAAATCCCTAGTAAAAGTCCATAATAGACACCATATTTGACCATAACCCCTTAACTGTAACTACGCCTCTGGTGCAACCCACCCTTTATAGCTGGTACCATGGTTCATGATGGACCAATGCTGGTACTCTAATACTGTACTATTTATTTAATTTCAGATTTTAAATCGCACAAATAACATTTTCGAGCTAGTCACGGTGGAGGCAGTTATTCATGAGCGAGCAACTGACAAGAGGAATGAACTTTTGCGACTATCAGACGAGTCGGACTGTGCTACTGAGAAAAATTTACGGCTTAAAGGTAATTTATTATAATTAGAGGATATAATATTTTAATAAAAAGTAATAAATTTATAATGGACTAGCGGCCCGGCCCGGCTTCGCACGGGTGGACATTGGTTTTTAAATTATTTTTTTTTAAATAAAGGTAGTCAATCTTTAAGTTAAGCAGAACATAAAAATAGTTTACATTATTTAGCCTGCAACTACTATATTATAATTATTATGTACATATAACACATTTTTATTGTATTTTTTTTTTATATTTTTATATTTTAAGTGTTATGTTTGATTATTTTATCCTTACCTGCAGAAGATACTATTATTTATAATATTTTGCAATTTCTTCATGTTTTTTTTTTTTGTTTAAAATATTTTATGTTTTTTTTTTGTAGTTTTATGCTTTATTATTTTATGCTTACCTACATCTACTATTATATACATTTTGAAATTTTCTATTTGTTTTTGTATAAAGTATTTTTGTTGTACTTTTGCGCTTTATGTTTTTTTACACCATACTTCTTTTTGCGTAAAAGATTCCATTAAAATTGGGTTAAAGCTTCCCTGTAAACGATATTTGATGTTGTTTTATTTTGTGGCAGCAAAATAAATTGATTATCAGCAGCTCCAACTCGGGATAGGCCAACGTATAGTTGACCATGAGTAAAACATTCTTTTCGTAGGTCGATGCCTACTAATTTGAAAGTTTGACCTTGGGACTTGTTAATAGTCAATGCGAAAGATATTTTTACCGGAAATTGAAGCCGTTTAAATGGGATTGGCAGATCAGTTGGAATCATCGGTATCCTCGGTATATGAGCTAGTTGACCAGCTGCTGGGCCGGTGATAATGGTAGCTACAATTAAATTGTCCTTTAATTCTTTAATAAGCAGCCTTGTCCCATTGCACATATTTGGTGGGCATAAATTTCTCAAAAGCATGATTGGAATTCCGATTTTTAACGTCAGTTCGTGTGGTGGAAGTCCAGAAGGATTCAGCGAATTTAAAAACTCCTCTGGTAAGTACTAATACCTGCTGATAAGTAGTTTGGCATGGTTTGTACCAGCGCAACGTTACTATTGCATATTTTTAGATTAAAAAGTAGTTATTGTAAGATAATAATAATTGTAGTAGTCAGACATACGATATCGCGGACTTTTACGTTGATATTAATGTCCTCTATAAGACTATAGTACATCACTTTGCGATAAGTAAGTATAGTCTATAATTTATAAAGCATAAGCAAGAAGGAATATTTTGGTAGATTTTTCACACAATTATTAACACTTAATACCTCCCTTTTTTCTCTCATTAAATATAGCCTATATTCAGCAGAAATAGTGTGGATTAAAAAATATGCATTAATACTTCCATCGTGCATCGGCATCGTGGGTATCGCAGACACAATAGATCTTCAATTGTTATGCTGGCAGCCGGCTGCCGCTATTGGAGATTTATAGTTAAAGAAATTAATTAATTATAATAGCAATCAAAAATAATAGTCATTCAAAACTTATTTTAAAAAGTTCTAAAAATATTACTTTCGTAGTCATAACTTTTAAAGCTTTTTTGAAATTAGGATTATAATAATGAAGCACGATAGTCTATATCAAATCAATAAAGCAGCACCCGGCTGTCGCATAACTATTGAAAATCTATTGTGTCTGCGATTCCCACGATCGAGGTAATATTTACGTGGACTCTCCGGGCGAGTCTGTGGCACTGATAATTAAATCTCTCCCCTACCGCACGCACACCCGCGCATCGCGCCTTGACGCCCAATTCGCAACGTGCAGCAGAAATCGTAATATTTTAATTTCGCCATAACATTAAAACCAAACGTCCAATTTTAATCATTCAAAGACCAAATATTATCTACATTAACTGTACTTAGTGATGAAATAATTTATTTTGATAAGGGTCAATAGCATGATTTAAATAAACGCATTTAAATATAGTCCAAAAAAAAATCTAGATTTTTTAATAAAAAAATGGTTATTGTGCCTCACTCAACATAGATAGGTATAGTGTGTCGCGGACTTTTTTGTAGATATTTAAAAGATCTATAATTACTTAGAACATTTTATGCCTCTATCTTTTATAGTTTAGGCAGCGTACGCAAAATAAGTAACTTTTCTGGTTGATTTTTTAAACCTTGCGTCCGAAAATCCCAAATATCTTACGGAACCTTATATTTTTCCGAAATAAAAATTAGCCTATGTTCAGCAGAAATAATGCAGGATTCCAATGGTAAAAGAATTTTTCAAATCGGTCCAGTAGTTTCGGAGCCTATTCGACTCAAACAAACAAACAAACAAACAAACAAACAAAAAATCAAATCTTTCCTCTTTATAATAGTAGTGTAGATGATGGATCCCGTCAACTGCCGGAATCAATTTCTTTGATAGTAATACGCTGTACGACATTGCATTGAGAAATAATATTATTAGGGTGGGTTCAGGAGCGGATCTTGAATTTGTGGGGCCATGGGCTAATACT
This sequence comes from Aricia agestis, assembly GCF_905147365.1. Classification (NCBI taxonomy): domain Eukaryota; kingdom Metazoa; phylum Arthropoda; class Insecta; order Lepidoptera; family Lycaenidae; genus Aricia; species Aricia agestis. Next base: position 6,226,762 of record NC_056426.1, read on the forward strand.
GCTACCCTACTTAATTACTTAACTAATTGCCATTATGACAAGAAATTGTTTTCTGTAGTGAAGTAGGTATATCTATACTAATATTATAAAGCGGAAGAGTTTGTTAGTTTGTTTATTTGAATGCGCTAATCTCAGGAACTACTGGTCCGATTTAAAAAAATCTTTCAGTGTTAGATAGCCCATTTATCGAGGAAGGCCATAAGGCTATATTTTTATCACGCTAAGACTAAAAGGAGCGAAGAAATATAGGAAAATGTGGAAAAAATGGGAGGAAATATATTTGAAAGGGCTTATTTGAACGCGCTAATCTCAGGAACTACTGGTCCGAAAAAAATCTTTCAGTGTTAGATAGTCCATTTATCGAAAACGAGCTTCTGCCCGCACATGCCCACATCTACCTGCATGACAAATTTCAGCCCGATCCGTCCAGTGGTTTGGGCTGTGCGTTGATAGATCACTATGTCAATCAGTCAGTCAGTTGCCTTTGAGTTTTATATATATATATATATATATATATATATATATATATATATATATATATATATATATATATATATATATATATAGGTATATCTATACTAATATTATAAAGCGGAAGAGTTTGTTAGTTTGTTTATTTGAATGCGCTAATCTCAGGAACTACTGGTCCGATTTAAAAAAATCTTTCAGTGTTAGATAGCCCATTTATCGAGGAAGGCCATAAGGCTATATTTTTATCACGCTAAGACTAAAAGGAGCGAAGAAATATAGGAAAATGTTGAAAAAACGGGAGGAAATTATTTGAAAGGGCTTATTTGAACGCACTAATCTCAGGAACTACTGGTCTGATTTGAAAAATTCTTTCAGTGTTAGATAGTCCATTTATCGAGAAAGGCTACAGCCTACAGGCGACTAATAGAAGCGGAGAAAGAGAGGAAAATGTTGAAAAAACGGGAGGAAATTATTTGAAAGGGCTTATTTGAACGCGCTAATCTCAGGAACTACTGGTCCAATTTGAAAAATTCTTTCAGTGTTCGATAGTCCATTTATTTACAAAAGCTATAAGCTATATTTTATTACGCTAAGACTAATAGGAGCGAAGAAATAGAGGAAAATGTGGCAAAAAAACGGGGAGAAATTATTTGACAGGGCTTATTTGAACCCGCTAATCTCAGGAACTACTGATCCAATTTGAAAAATCCTTTCAGTGTTGGATAGACCATTTATCGAGGAAGGCTATAAGCTATATTTTATTACGCTAAGACTAAGGAGCTAAAAAATAGAGGAAATTATGGAAAAACGGGGGAAATTATTTGAAAGGGCTTATCTCACGAACTACTGGAGCAGCATTTTTTCTGTTATTTGGCACAGATAAGAAGTAGACCATGTAAAGGACCATGGGCTATTTTTTGTGGACTTATTTGTCTGTGAAAGGTTATTGTCAAATATGGCGTCCATTATTGACTTTAACCAAAGATTTGACATTTTGCATTGTAGTTAAAGTTACAGCTATAGTTAAAGTAAGTTGGTGCAACCCACCCTTATAGTTTCGTCTCGTTTAAAAACTTTCTTCGCTAGATGGCGCTAAAACTAGCCAGGCGCTAAGACATCGAAAGGGAATATTTTATACTAGATGACGCCCGCAACTCCGTTGCGCCAAAACTCGTTTATCGCGCGGGAACCGTACATTTTTCCGGGATAAAAAGTATCCTATGTCCTTTCCCGGGACTCAAAGTATCTCCATGCCAAATTTCAGCTAAATCGGTTCAGCGGTTTGGGCGTGAAGAGGTAACAGACAGACAGACAGACAGACGGACAGACAGACAGACAGACGGACAGACAGACAGACACACTTTCGCATTTATAATATTTTTATTTTTTTTTATGAAATATCCTATGTCCTTTCCCGGGACTCAGAGTATCTCCATACTACATTTTAACTAGTTAAATCGGTTGAGCGGTTTGATCGTGAAAAGGTACAGACAGAATACATATTTTTTATGAAATAAGGCGGCAAACGAGCAAACGGGTCACTTGATGGAAAGCAACTTCCGTCGCCCATGGACACTCGCAGCATCAGAAGAGCTGCAGGTGCGTTGATGGCCTTTTAAGGGGTAATAGGGGAGGGTAAGGAAGGGAATAGGGGAGGGTACGGAAGGGAATAGGGGAGGGTACGGAAGGGAATAGGGGAGGGTACGGAAGGAAATAGGGGAGGGTTGGGAAAGGAAAAGGGTAGGGGATTGGGCCTCCGGTAAACTCACTCACTCGGCGAAACACAGCGGAAGCGCTGTTTCACGCCGGTTTTCTGTGAGGACGTGGTATTTCTCCGGTCGAGCCGGCCCATTCGTGCCGAAGCATGGCTCTCCCACGTCAAGAATTAGTATGGATAACAAATGAAAAAAGTTCATACTATATTCTAGTTATTTATACAATATTGTACCTGTCTGTCAAGCGATTTTTTTTTGCTTATTATACAGGAACAAAACATTGAATTTGTACAGTGTTCAAATCACAGACATAGATCAAGATAGATACCGCATGTTCCTCAATTTGTATGAAAACGAGCGTGCCATTTTTTTCCCACCTACTGTGACGTACAGATGATAACAAACGTGTCTATTATCTAAGCCAACGTTTCTATTCGAATTTCTACAGCTCAATATGGCACAATTAGGCATTTAGGCAATTTTAAAATTCCGATTGACGTCCGATTCCGATAGCAGAATAAAGAACAGACTTTCGAAAGACGAGCATCGCTCGTCGTTTGAGAGCGCGATATGGCACGCGAAGTACCATCGAGGAAGTTGATTCCTATGCAATTGACAGACCTTATTTGGTCGAATATGTCAATTCAATGTTAATTGTGATCTGTCAGCTAGGTTTGACGTAACGCAACCAAACTACTTAGGTCCCCGATTTGCATAGGAATCAACTTCTGATAGTACATAATATACATGCGATATCTATCTAGATCTATGTCTGTGGTTCAAATCTTTTTATCAGTAAGGTTAATCTATTGTCTACTTGCACGCCGCTAAACGTAGGTCCAAGGGTGGTGAAAAAACGATTCGCCTATGATGGGAGACCCTTGCCTGATACCATTAATTTACATTTAAAAGGTATTCTGAAATATTAGATTCTAGCACGGATCACCAATGCTGTATAAAACACAAAATTATTAGAGCATCTTTTATCCTACAAATATAATATCATGGTGTGTGTATCTTTCTTATTAAAATGTTTATTTTTACAAAATATTTGTAATTATGCTGTTTAATGTAAGTATAAGTTTATCTAATAGGTAACAATTAATTTGTGTTAGGAATATTAAAATTAAGTACATAAAAATTGTACTTACATAATATATTATACTTAACTAGATAATATTACTTATGTATAATTATTATTATGCTGTACAAAACGCTTTCATGCTATGTTATAACTTATAACTGTAATTTATTATGTAAAATATTTTAGAACTGAGACTACATTCACCAGATAATATTAGATATACGTAAAAACCGTAGCAATCACTTTTGCACAGTAAGTATTTTGTTTATTAAATTAGGTTCTAATCTCTACGTATTATAAAACAAAGTCGCTTTTTTCCCTTATGTCCCTTTGTTCCCTTTAAAAATCTTTAAAACTACGTAACAGATTTTATAAATACAAATAGCTGATAGAGTGATTGGCAGGTATTACACGCATCAACATTATCATGATTCTAGTATCACGCGATTCACAAGTACTGGGATACTGCGATTCGGCCTACACCATCAATATTATCACGGAATCGTGATAATATACTCCTTATTTTGACCAAAAATATACGGTCTTATCAGGACCCGATTTCCTCATTCCTGTAAACAACTAGTAACAAACAGTAGCGGCGTTAGGAGAGGGCGATGCTAGGCGACCGCCTAGGACGCCGGACAAAAGGGGTCGCCGAAGGCAGAGAAAAAGCCGTAGGAGCCCCTTTTTTAGCACTACTAGCACCCCGGGCGCGAAAAATTCTCGCCCAGGGCGCTGGTAGTGACAAAACCGGCACTGCCTGTAAATATAATATGATAGTCGTAACGCAAATAAAATATATTTAAAAGTTGTAAACACCCTGGAAGTTTAACTAACACGTCTTCTTTATCGCTTCTTTACAGAATCGCCGATCTTTCGATGTATAAAATTATTAACATATATGCGTTGATATTGACATTAACATAATAATATTGTCACGTCAATTTTATACATTTTAATCGGCAATTCTAGAAAAGCAATAGAGAAATCGTGTTTTCTGAGCACTTAGGATATTCGCATATACTAGGCTCGCATAACCCACCAGGATATATTCCAGGTCAGATGATCTACATGGACAACTGGCGGATGATGATGTACCTGGGTACGCCGGTGATGCCGGACCTCGCGGCGCTGGTCTCCACGGGGCTGTACATCAATGATCTGTCCATGCATGACTTCAGCAGGTGAGTGGAGCCATCAGCCAAGTGCGAGTCCAACTCGTGCAGGAAGGATTCAGGAACATGATTTTAAATTAAATTTCTCAATATTATATTTATCATAAACTGTACCAAAAAGTCTTTACTAGTGAATAGAGTAAAAAACTAAAAACTATACTCACTACATATTACATTATTAGATAAGATAGATAGATAGATAAGATAAATATTTATTTCTCAGTACAATACAATATAGAGCTGTTTAACAGTAGATACAATCTTGTCCTTAGTAGTTAAGTACATTCTTATTCCCAAATATTATATTGTACGAGTCTGGTGCCTAAGCTAGGCTGGGCCTGTGTTTCAGGTCACCAGGCTCCTCATCCTCGCAATTTTTATTACTTAACTAATAACATATACTTTTCCAAAAACCAATTAAGTACATACATTATTATGGCCAAAGCAGATTCTATATACTTCTATATATACATGTATACACATATATATACACATACATACACATGATTGCATTCATAAGGTTTTATTTTTTGGTAAGATACGCAATTTTTTTGGGATGATCTTAACAGCGTCCATATAATAACACCAGTTTAGTCAGGTAACGGATTATAATAAGATCTTATCATTTAAATCACAATTTACAGAGCGTAAACTGAAAGTAAAACAAAAAATAAAAACGTAAAGCGTAATTAATAATGAAATTAATCCTACGCATTGCATGAATGATAAGTGCACATCTAATGAAACTTAAATAATAATACTTAATAATAGTAGGGGAGGTCGCGCTCGTTTTGAAAAGTCATTTCATACCGAGCGAAAATCGTTACAATAATAGTATTCCACTAATACATAACAGCTTTGATCGTCAGCTGCTTCAGAAGTGGTGGGTTAAAATTTGAGAGTATCTCAAAGTTGTAAAAAAAAATATTGCGAAAAGTATTTATTGAGGTCATGCTTAACCAAAAAAGCACCGTCAGCCATTTCGCAAACGGGGGATTCAACGTCAGTCGCGTTACTGAACTATGTTAAAAATCTTAAAATATAAAGTCATTTCATACCGTACAAAATTTATACAGGTGAATGCTGATTCCTTTTAAATAATAAAGACCACCGTCAGTCGTTAATATGATGGTGCAAAACCCGTCAGCTAGCGACACAACTAATAACTATGCTGCGCTTTCAATATCTGAGCGCATCGCGTAGTAGTCACTTTGGTACATGAACTGACGACCTTTTCACCCACATACATTCAGCTGACGGTGATTTTCGTGTGAATTAACAATTAAACTGTCTTATATAGCAATTTTATTTGGTTTAATATTATTTTAATACTCAATTATGACATTTTAGACTACGCAGTCTAGAATGTTATACGCACAACGAGTTATCATTTTAGTTTTCTCAGCAAATTGAAATTACTTTCCAATCACATTATCATACATTATTTTTATTGTTTACTTGATGTCCTGGTGGAATTCAAGCCTCATATCTATAAAGTTAGGAGTTCTCTAAGCACCCTTGGAACAGTGATATACTTTGGTACAATATCTTACTTTTTGGTAGCACAAAACTGAAATCACCATAAGTTTCCATATACATTTTTAAAAATTCCCCACATACCTCATAGATCAAATTGCCACCTTGGTCACCGTTGAAAAGTTGAAACAACATAACTATAATTATTAAAATCACTCGCAAGCTCGAGTTTCGATCTAAAAGACCATGAAAAGTACCAAAAATAGTGTCATAAGGTGGTGATGCACGCAGTGATGATAATGATGATGTAATTTGCATATTGCCATGTGCTTTTCGTTCTTAAAACAACGCTGAAACCGCCAAACTTGTATCTATAAAGGAGTTAGGAGTTCTCTCAGCACCTTTCGAGCCATGGTATACGTTGATAAAAATCTTACTTTTTGGCAGCATATGTTAAGAATATATTATAAAACCAAGATCATCACATGGTACTAAATTGGGATGATACCCTAAACATTAAAAGAAACATTTTGAAAAACGGTTTACACACGGCGAAGTAATCGTTTAGCTTATAAAATAAAATATCGGTCAAGTGCGAGTCGGACTCGTGCATAAGGGTTCCGTCACAGAGCGAAAGTAGGCAAAAAATTGCGTTTTTTGTATGGAAGCCCCCCTTAATATTCACTTTATTAAAATTTTACTATTAATTATTATTAAAGAGGTAGTATGATGATATTTTTTTTAGTATAAAGTATGATGATTATTTTAAATGTTAATTTTTCTTTAATTTTTATTAAAAAAGTTATAATTCGTAAATTCGAATGTAAGACCAAGTAATTACCCCGACATATTATTATCTTTACCTGAGAACAAAAAAAATTGCGTTCCAAATTTAAACGAGTCACAATAAACGACATTAGCATTTGTATTAATCAAACTTGGAAATAACCCACGACCCGAGTCAAGAGCCACGCTCTAAGCCACTAAACCACGGAGGCGTAATTAAAGATGGAGGCGAGTATTAAATCAATATTATACCAAAATAAAATTGCTATATAAGACAGTTTAATTGTTAATTCACACGAAAATCACCGTCAGCTGAATGTATGTGGGTGAAAAGGTCGTCAGTTCATCTACCAAAGTGACTACGCGACGCGCTCAGATATTACATTGAAAGTGCAGCATAGTTATTAGTTGTGTCGCTAGCTGACGGGTTTTCCACCCTCATATTAACGACTGACGGTGGTCTTTATTATTTAAAAGGTATTAACATTCACCTGTACGGTATGAAATGACTTTATATTTCAACTTTTTTAACATAGTTCAGTAACGCGACTGACGTTTAATCCCCCATCTGCGAAACAGCTGACGGTGCTTTTATGGCTAGGCATGACCTCAATAATCATCCCTAAAATTTTCATTCGGTATAAAATCACTTTTCACAATTATTTTTTTTACAACTTTGAAATACTCTCAGTTAACAGCGGCGACTGACGCTGATTATATTGATTGATAAATATTAAGCTACCGCTGGACAAAAATTTGGTCGGTATGAAATGACTTAGCAAAAAATAGCACGACCTCCCCTACTAAAAGACTTGTTGATCTCCGTTGCGCAGACTATCGGTTATCGCGCGGGAACCGTACATTTTTCTCGAGATAAAAAGTAAAAAAGTCCATTTCCGAGACTCAAACTAACTCTATACGAGTACCTAGCAAAAATGGTTCAGCGACTTAACCGTAAAAAGGTAACAGACATACAGTTTCGCATTTTTCATTTAATATGAATCGCATATTTCAGAGACTTAATGTTGGCTGGTACGCAACAGTCAGTGGAATTAAAGCTGGCCCTGGACCAGGAGCAACAGAAGAGCAAGAAGTTGGAGGAGTCAATGAGGAAGTTGGATGAGGAGATGAAGAGGACGGATGAGCTGTTGTACCAAATGATACCGAAACAGGTGGCCGACAGACTGAGGAACGGGGAGAACCCGATTGACACCTGTGAGGTAAATATAAGACCACAGATTAAATACATACTAAATAGTGAAGATAGAACTAAATCCAGCGAAGCCCATATACTATCAGAGACATAGATTCGTCGAGTGTCGAACTCAGCCGACATAATATCAAGACTTATATTGAATTAACATAATCCGATCAAACGACGTAGGTCCGTCAACTGCCTATGAATCGATTTGTATCAGAGAAAGTTACCTACGAAATTAGATCGCGTTGTGTTAAGCCTTGCCTTACATAAAATTATCAGGATTCACGATTAGCTCTAAAGTTAATAGTGAATCCTGATAATATAATTTATAAAGTCTAAACTTAATGGTCCGCCATCTGTCTTCGAATTGTGTACACAAAATATCATCACACTATTTTTTATATTCAGTGTACAAATTGGTTTGGACTTTGGATCAATCCATGATATTAATGACAAAATCTTGCATTAAAATTCACAACCTAATCAGATTACATTGGTAGTACCACAAGGATCCATTTTCTGACCACGTTTATTTCAGATGTTTGACAGCGTGTCGATTCTTTTCTCCGACGTGGTGACCTTCACGGAGATATGCTCAAGGATTACGCCGATGGAGGTGGTGTCCATGCTTAACGCCATGTACTCCATATTCGATACCCTCACAGAGAGGAACCGGGTTTATAAGGTAAAGACAATAATATTATACTGTATAGTATTATTTTAGCTTTTTGCGCAAGGAAATGAGATGGCAACATTCGTAAAAGAGAGCAGCGATGATAGTAATTAATACGTTAAATATCTTTTCATGATTCACGTATAAGTGATTTAATTAAATAAAACTAATTTCAGAGGGTTTTTAAGGCTCGAGCAGCAACAAAATTAATTACTTATATTGATTATACAGTGTACTATATGAATGAGTATTTTTGGCTTATAAATATTATTTTAGTAGTAAAACAGGGTTTTCCATCAGGTGGAAACTATCGGTGACGCGTACATGGTGGTCTCTGGAGCACCAGAGAAAGAAGACAATCACGCGGAGAAGGTGTGTGACATGGCACTGGACATGGTCGACGCTATAAAGGACCTTAAGGATCCTAGCACAGGTAACATACTCAGTACAAGGAATCACTTGGAGATAGCACAAGTTGACGGATTTGGTTTCTCACGTATTTTTTGCACTAGATTAAAGGCGTTGAAGAATTTATCTTCAATTTATAAAATAATATGAAAAGGAACTACTGTTTCAAAAGAAAGAGACAATGATCTATTCAAGATCTGTAATCTAATCTCTTATTCATTATTAGCTACCCTTGAATTATGAATACCTTTAAAATACGTAAAATTTATTAGAGCAAATTATACAGACCAAAAATTCTGAAAAGTGAACCCTATCGCCAAGTAATGAGTCCTAAAAGTTTTATACTTCTATGGATAAAGGTATACGAAAAAAGGCGAAAAATACATAAACGACCACACTTAGACCACTAAACCCCTAATAGACTCGATATATTTTCCAGGGTCCCATCTATCCATCCGCGTCGGTGTCCACTCCGGCGCGGTGGTCGCTGGTATAGTTGGTCTGAAGATGCCGCGGTACTGCCTCTTCGGAGACTCCGTCAACACCGCCTCTCGCATGGAGTCCACCTCAGAGGCGATGAGGATCCACATATCGCAGACGACACAGGAGCTGCTGTCGCCGTGTTACAGGATGACAGAGAGAGGGGAGATACAGGTGAAAGGGAAAGGTGAGTGGTAGAAAGAGATAGAGAACGTTGGTAAGAGAAAAATGCAGGACCTGGTGGCGAAGATGACTGAGAGGAGCGAAATTAGGTAAAGACATAAATAAAAGGGAGTAGAAAATTCGGAGTGGCATAAAATTGATGCACAAACATAGAATAAATGAAGTGAAGTGAAACAAGGAATTGAGCCCACTTACTATAATCATAATATTATTTATTTTCTTTAGATATTATTCTTTCATAATAGTTACGAAAAATTCCATCACTTTCGGCCAGAATCAAGTGGACCCCGGAATCCACAAGTTGCGCTAATCTGGCTTGGTAGTTTGTGCTGGCCTGCTTGTTGTTTTGTGTTGTTGTTGTTGTTGTTTGTTGTTGTTTGTGTTGTTGTTTGAAGTGTTGCTTCAAAAATAAGAGACTGATCTCTTATGATGTATTTTTGAAGCAACACTTTAGGTACAGACCATAACGTTAATATACCTAGCGGAATAGAGCAACAATCTCGAGCTGTCAAACGAAACCGAAATTGGTTTTCATCTGTGTGAAAAATATGTGTACGTATACACTTACACAAGCATGATTGAACATGAATTCTATAAGATTAAATTGTCAACGTGCGGCACGTGCCGACTGGACGTCGAAAAAAAAGTGCTGCTGTCATGTATCACACGTCTCTTTTTACCACGCAGTGTTACTGATAGTGACATCTCGCTTGCTCAGGCCTTTGTTTCTCTATTCCGCTAGGTATATTAACTTTATGGTGCAGGGCCTGTATCATAAGCTCTTAAATCCGTTCACTTTACGTCCTCAAAGTGACTGGCTGTCGTTTTGGTACTATGAGCTCTATTTTCCAGTGATTTTCCAGCCAGCCAGCGGTCACGTGACACAAAACGAGCACAAAACCATAGACAAAACAGACTGCTCCATTGTGAACTGAGTAGTATTTTTCGTATTATGACCAATTATGACTACCACAGAGTAATGACAACATTATCTGACATAAGCTGGCTTGCTCAAACGTCAAAATTAGCAATTCAATAAACGCCAAACAATTAGCTTTTACTGAATTGTTTACATTTTAGTATTTTTTTTAATTCAGACAAATGATAAATATGTCTTTTGTAAATTTCCAGGTGTCATGAAAACATACTGGCTAGAAGGAAGAGAATCGAGGCCATCGCTCACAAAACTGATATCCTCCCAAATCCAACCCGGCACCGAACTGGAATGGGAGCGAGCTGCCGACGTGAGGGAGAGCATAGCGGAACACTCAGCTCAGCAGTTCAACTACAAGGAGTTCAACTCTGGCAGCTTCCACCTGCCAAACTCCGTGCCGGTCGCGAGGAACAGCACTGGCAACCTGCAGCTGCTGCCGAAAACGGTGCCGACGCCGCCGACGGTGACGTCACCCACTGAGGAGAGGAGGATGTACTCTCCGGTGACCTTCCAGGATGTTGCACGGCGGAGTATCGCCAACTCGCCCAATAGGACTGATAAAGGTAAGAAGCCGGTTCTTCTCGGCGGGGTAGTTCCCGAACCGGTGGTAGGCCTCATGTAGCTACACGACGTTCTAAAAGTGTTAACTTTGTTAACCTATTTGGAAATAAATATTTTTTGATTTTAAGGTAGTCTCAGGTACTAAATGGTGTAATGAATTCAGCTTACGTTATAGTGATATTATAATTATTGTGGCATAATAGCGTTATAATGGCATCGAAATGATGACGTATTGATTTCATCATGGCAATTGGCAACATAATGGCATTAAAACTGTTTTGTAATGGCGCCATACTATCGTCATAATGACACTATAATAGCGCCATAATTGAGTCTGAATGCCATCATAACGGCGTACGCAACGTATTGAAATCAAAATGCTACAATAGTGCCACTATAATAGCACGTAAATGTCGTCATAATATTGAGATAATAGCACTCTAATTTTGCCATAATGCCACCATAAAGACAACATCGTGTCATCATAATAGTAAAATAATGGCATCAAAATGGTATCATGAAATATTTTCGTTGTCCCTTAGATCGGCGTTTGGTCCCCGAGTCCCGTTCCACGTCGATAAGCGCTGGCGGCGCGTGGACGGACGCGGAGTCGCTCGACCCTCAACGGACACTGGACAGCCTTGACTCCTCCTTCTGGTAAACTCCTGATGCGTATTCAGTATTCACACTACGTTACACAAGCTGCTTCCACTTGAACATACCAACCAACATGACAATGTTGGATTGGTTGACATTAACAACAGTCGGTATTTTGAACGAACGCCTCGACTAGTCCACCGACGCGGCTGCGAACTGCGAAAACTCTGCGAAACCTTCCTGCCAAATTTTTTCCAGGGCTTAGGTATCATTAGGAGAGTCCATTTAACCAAAAAAAAATTGGTTGTTATTTTTTTTATTGACAATATTTTATCCCATTTGAAATCGTTGCAGAACGGTCACTCGCGGTGCGGGCCCGCGGGGGAATGGGCGGGGGTATCGTGGGGGGAGGCGCGCGCGCGGGGTTAAATCACGCGCGGGCGACGCGTCGTGTCCATTAATTGTAGTGTTTTTTAAGGATAACTTTCGGAAGCTATTTCTCAACATTTTAGTACTGAGTGATTATAAAAGAAAAAATACGTGTATTTTTATTTTTAACAAGGATCAATATAGCCAAATTTGGCAGGAAGGTTTAATTGCGCCCTGTATAACGAACTGTCGTGTGGCGGATGAGACAGTAAATCGGTCGCCGCTGTTTCGCCGTTCGCAGCGTCGGTGGACTAGAGGCGTAACTTGTCTATTTTTTGATTGGAGAATGAAAGTAAATTTTGAGATAAAAATCAAGAGCACATTCACCTTAAAAAGTCTGAAAAACATTATTTTGTACACAAGGGCGTCGCCAACGATGGCGCAGGGGGGGGGGGGGGCAAGTTGACTTTACCTACTACAATTCATACTTTTCTTATTCTCTATGAATGAGAAAAGAATGTATGAATTGTTGGTAAATTCGACAGCACATAAAGCTTTTCACTTCTACTACGAGCCTTAATCTATTACCAGATTTTAATATTATAGTGGTCGTTGTTTGCATTATATTTGGCAACTTTTTAGAATCTCTAGGGGGGGGCAGCTGCCCCTCCCTGCCCCCCCTTGGCGACGCCCTTGTTTGTACAGTTATAACGGGACTGCCAATGCGTTTAACATAATTTTTATACAATATCATGTTCACACACTGTTCAGCCTTCTCTTTGGGAGATGCCACATTGCTCCGTTACGATGCCGAAAATTGTTGAAATGGATTATCGCATCGACGCACGACAACACGACACGGTTGCAAATTACAGCGCATCGTGTCTTCCAACTTCATCCTGCCTGTCAAAACATTGCGTTCAACGCCGCCACGCATAAAATATATGGCATAATATGGCATATTTTGCTAGCTGCATATTATGCCAGTCGCAACGGAGCAATGTGACTCTTGCCAGCTTTTTATACCAGTCGTAACAGAGCAATTCGACTACCTGTATATGCCAGTGAGGATTGTCATTATTTTCAAGCGATCCATTTCCCTTAAGTTACAGTTCAACGTCCCCTTGCAGAGTCGGCACCGCGCCGCAGCCCAAAACCCGCAACCAGGACCACTTTCCAGAAGCAACGGTACACAATTCTTTGTTTTGACCCTTTATCTTATGCGAAAAATGCCAGTTTCGCAACAATTCAGTAAAAAATATGTAAAAAATTACAGTGCTACAAGGATCTTTTATGGCGCGACATGAATCAGAACTAAGACTTGCACCAGAGGCGTGGGTAAAGTTACAGTTAAAGTTAAAGTTAATTGGTGCAAGACTGCCGATGGTCAAGTGTTTATTAGAAAGACAACCATTTCACGCAATCATGCAACCCTTTTTAGTATAATATGTATATCATCTGAGTATCTTTTCATATCTGTAGCAGTCTGTAGCTCTAGCATGGCCACGGTAGAAATGCGAAAGTATAAAAATTAAAAACTCTGATTGGAACGGTACCTTCAGTTTATCTCCACAGTTTTCCTATACTTTCACATAATATATACTGTGGCCGTGCTAGGGTCGCTGGACGAAATTAAACTAACGCTGATCTCATTTTTTGTGACAGCTCACAGAATTAACGCAATACCGCCCTGTTTATGTCATATGCCATAATCCTTGTAGCCCAGTGGCGGCCTTAGGGGGTTACGAACATGGCAATCGGCCGGGGCCTCGCTCTAGCGTCGCAAAGATGTGCCGCCTAGGGCCTCGCAATGAGTAAGGCCGCCACTACTTGTAGGGCTGTCAAGCCCTTGATTCTTGACTTCACAGTTCACTGACAGACCTATCTACCAATACTAACATGTCCTATTCCTCAGTGTGTAAAAGCCATGTCTCCGACTCACTCTGCGCCGGCGGCGGTGACCGCCCCCGCTCCGCCCCCCGCGCCGACCGCTCCCGTGTTACCCGCGTACTCTCCTGAACCCCCTGGACTCCCGGTACTAGAAGAGCCGAGGAACTGCGTGGATGATATGGGTAAGTTCTATCCCATAACCCATGTAACTTATAATATTACAAATACGAAAGTGTGTCTGTCTGTCTGTCTTATGCCTAAACCACTGAATCGATTTTGCTGAAATTTGTTATGGGGATACTTTGACTCCCGGGAAAGGACATTGAATACTTTTTATCCCGGAAAAAGGTACGGTTCCCGCGTGATAAGCGAATTTTGAAGCAACGGAGTTGTTATCAAGTATTACATTAAGTTCCCCTCGCATATGTACACTGCATATATACTGCGTGTTTCCCCGCAGTAAAATGATTCTATCTTATAGTTTGTGCGTTTTATGATGATATGCGTGACACATTATAATTGACAATAGTAGGTACCTAAGTTACCTAACAAAAATTAATCGATAGTTTAAAAATATCGAATCACTTCGTAAAGGAATTTCAATCGAAATTATCGATTTCGTACTGACATTTCAGTGGTGCCGGCGATTTAAGATGGCCGCCCTTTTTTATCGATTTGATTTCGATTCAACAGAGTCAATCTCTATTGACATACTCGTAAGTTCCGTTTCATGCATCTGATATTTTTCAAATGTTTTCGTAACAATGATTTTATACTCCTATTTCACAAATTTTATATTAATAAATAAGCATTTAGCAACTTTTCATTTTTATTCATTTACAATTATAGGAAACATTTGTTTTTGTAGATGGAATATAATTTATTACATTTTGTTTCTTTTTGTTTTCTTGTAAAAAAACCCGTAGCAAGGAATATGAAAATTGTCACCCATATCATCTTAAAACGCACACGCTATAGTAGTACACTAGATTTGTGAAGTTCAAATATTCAAATCTATACTAATATTATAAAGGGGAAGAGTTTGTTAGTTTGTTTGTTTGTTCGTTTGAACGCGCTAATCTCAGGAACTACTGATCCGATTTGAAAAATTCTTTCAGTGTTAGATAGCCCATTTATCGAGGAAGGCTATAGGTTATATTTTATCACGCTAAGTCTAACAGGAGCGAAGAAATAGAGGAAAGTGTGGAAAAAAAACAGGGGGAAATTATTTGAAAGGGCTTATTTGAACGCGCTAATCTCAGGAACTACTGGTCTGATTTGAAAATTTTTTTCAGTGTTAGATAGCCTATTTATTGAGAAAGGCTATAGGCTATATTTTATCGCGCTAAAATTAATAGGAGCGAAGAAATGGAGGAAAATGTGGAAAAAACGGGGGAAATTATTTGAAAGGGCTTATTCGAACGCGCTAATCTCAGGAACTACTGGTCCGATTTGAAAAATTATTTCAGTTTTAGATAGCCCATTTATCAAGAAAGGCTATAGGCTATATTTTATCACGCTAAGACTGCTAGGAGCGAAGAAATAGAGGAAAATGTGGAAAAAACGGGGGAAATTATTTGAAAGGGTTTATCTCACGAACTACTGGAGCAATTTTTCTGTTATTTCATATTTGGCACAGATAAGAAGTAGATCACGTGAAGGATCATAGGCAATTTTTTGTGGACCAATTTGTCTGTGAAATATCTAATTTACGCGGGCGAAGCTGCGCGGCACGTTATATTTCGCGTGGTCACGACATCATGCGTAAACGGCTGGACCCATTTTGCTGAAATTTTTGTATAAAGATACTTTGAGTCCCGAAAAAGAACATAGGATACATTTTTTCCAGAAAAAAATTACGGCTACTGCACAATATACTTTTATGATTTGCGCGTAAACTATTCAATCTATTTTGAAGAAATTTGGTATGGCAATACTTTCAGTCTCGGGAAAGGACAAGGGATACTTTTTATCCCGGAAAATATACGGTTCCCGCACAATAATTTTTTATGATTCTCGCCTAAACTATATTTTAATCTATTTTGATGAAATTTGGCATGGAGATTGGAGATACTAATTTGAATCTGGGACAAGGAATGTTTTTTGTCCCGGAAAAATGTGCGGTTCCCACACAATATACTTTTCTGATATGCGCGTAAACGACTCAATCGATGTACGTGAACTATAAACTAAAGTCCACGCGGACGAAGTCGCGGGCAACAGCTAGTCATAAATAAAATTCAGCCGCTCGCGCCTATCGGCATAAAGTGGCCATAGTACGTCATGCAAAATATTTTTGATTTCCAAAAAAATAACATGCTTGATTCGACATTACTACTCTGGTAAATCGTTGTGCCGCGGTAAAACCACTAAAATGTCACGTTGTATAAGAGAGTTATAGCGCGCCCTTATATTTAAATGGTGTTTAATTGACCTATTATCCGGCTGTTATAGAGCTTATTTTATCGCTAAATTGCTAGTTTGGTAATTGGTATATATTGGTATCCATCCCAATTCCCAACTCATCCAAAATTCATGTACTACCTACCTAAATCTTCCATCCCATCACTCATAAATCGATTTTTTCTATACGTATAATATTGCACTCACGTGCACTTATCATACAATATTTTTACCTCAAAAGCTACGAAAAACTAGTTTTTATTATTCGCACTTCGTAGCTCAAACGTCAAAATTGCCTAACGTCTAATCTTGATTTCATCAAAACCAGAAAGCTTACTATTCCATCCTCTTCCAGAAACGGACACGGAATATCAAGACGCACGTATGGAGCACGTGTGCACAATCTCCGAAAACGTAGACCCTCCCAAGCAGGGCCGAGTGGGAAGGTTCCGCGCTAGAATAGCCCCGGGACACCACAAATCCTGCACAGCTCTCAAGAAGGATTCCCTCAAAGACAAGAACCCTGTGCCCCATGGCCATCACCACACCAAGAATGTCAACCATCACCAATGTTGCGGCGCCTTCGGTAATCCACACGTGAGGCATAAAGTGGGGAATTCAAGCTGTCGATTAATTTAGGTGTGAGTAATTCTTGAGTATACTGGGTTCCGATCAAAAAAATGTGATTGGATAGATTAAATGGGTCATCGGATCAAAAGCATGATTGAGACTTGAGGTAGATAAAGTAGGAGAATATTATGTAAGTCTGGTTTTTGGGTCAGAAGCGGCGTCAGAGTGGCAACCGCCCAGGGCGCCGAATAAAAAGGGGCGCTACAGGCATTTTTGGAATGAGCTCTGACTTTTTTTTTAATTTATTGGAAAACTTGCAAGCAAATGAAAAATGGATATTATGGCGTCTGCATCAACAATACCAAAGAAATATTAATGCATCGAAGGATACTGGGTAAAAAATGCATAATAAATATTTTGTATTTTAGCTTAATTTCACTTAATTCATTAAAAAAATTAAATCAATTAAGCAAGCTTTAAGTATTTTTTTGTTTTAAGTATGGATGGCATAACTAGGGTAGTCATATTACGTCACACCTTAAGGTGTGACAATACGACATGTATTTTTTATTACAAAGGTATTCAAAAAGCTTGTGTTAGGGGGGAAGGCTTTCGAAAAAAATCTAAATTTTGTAATAATATATAATGTGATTGCCTCCTACCTAACTAAAAAGATATCAAAGCGTTTATTGCTTAGTTTATATACTTTTAGCTAAGATAAAATGTGGCGGCCCTAGGGGGTGGCGAACAGGGACATCGCCCAGAGGGCAGGAGCAAGCGCGGGGCCCCTGCCTCGCAAGGTGTTTTTTGGAAGACAAAGGGAAGTTCTTTACTTCCGCCCAGGGCCTCGCAATGGGTAAGGCCGCCACTGTTTATCTTAAAGAATTTGAAAAACTAAAAACTTAAATTACTCGTGCAGTTGGCAGTTTCTTACCCTCCTTTTTCTAAAACTGAATTTATCATAAATAGGCATAATATTTATTATCAATAATAGTTAGGTAGTATACGTCTCTGGCAATTATAAAATCTATAGTAAAAATAGAATCAATTTCTAGTTTAAAATAAATTATTTTGTAATCTTCAGTGTTTTAGATAAAAAGTTAATTATATTTTATTAGAAAGACGCTTATAATAATTGTAGATATTATTCGGTCTCAAAGGCCATATTTTAAATATTGATGTTGAGTGTTGTTATACTTTAAAGATTAAAAAGGGATTATAATTATAAAAATTTGATAATTTAAATTGTAGCTTAAAAGTTTATTTTAAAAGCTGTTTTATTTATATTTAAGAAATTCATTTTTATTAAGTTTTAAATTTTAATTAAGTACCGTAAAAAATAATTTTAAAAATATACTTATTTGAAAAAAATATAATATTTTATTTTTTTCTTAATGATATAGAAACCGTCTGTTAACTCTTATCAATTAAAATATTATACGTACAAGACTAGTCTGATCCAATGAAAAATATTAATATTGTACTAGCACAGGTACTAGTAAGAGTAGTAAGCTGTCATTCTTAATATTAGCAACACGTACACACCCTAAAGTATTAGCACTTAGTTTTGTTACATCCTGTAAAAATCTAAATAAATAAATTTACTAATGAGTAAAAAATAAAAACCATACAGTTACTAGCATACGCTGTCTTTGAAAGGGAGCTTTATAACATGACAATAGAAACTTATACAATGTTACAAACTTATAACTTTAGATAATATAGGCAATAGGCACATTAAAGAAATTATTGATTAGATTTTTTCCTGTTAGGAAAAGATGGCTTTAAGTTTTTATTTGAAGGTGCTTTGTTAATTTACCTCGATACTTTTTATCTAGTGATTCTGTGATAGGTACTTTTTAGCAAATTCACAATAAAGATGAAATTTACATCGTCGCAACAAATAAAACCAGAAGCGTAGCTACCACAATAGCGCCCACTAAGGCTCTTTTAAAATCATATTTTTATGGTAATACACAAAAGGTATATTGTATTGTATTGTATTTAAAAGATATAGTTACTGTTATTGTTAGAAATATTCTAGTCTTTGAGATTATTGTACTTAATTTTTTTTTTTTCAAAACTTTACAATGTTGTTCGTAGATAGGTGTGTATTGTAATTCCGAGTCAGTATATTTTCTTATATTGTTAAGCAACGATATTATGTGTAATTAGGAAATATCATTAGGCCTTCTGGCATGGTTTATGACAATTCCTCACAGTTTTTATGTGAAAATAAAGTGTTAAATTATATTTTTTCTCTTATTACTAGTCCTTTAGACTTTAATATTTCGTTTTGCTAGTTTTATTTGAATTCAAGTTCTACAATAGATATATTTTATACGAGAAAGAAACAAAGATAACATTTTAAACTTAGGGGACTCAGTCCCCTCGTGACCACGGCCGTTGCAACGCGGCCGAAACGTCGAGAAAAAGTATGTACCTACTCGTAGTAGCATTACTACTTAAATAAGTCACGTTAAGTCCCGATTAAAAAGTTTAATGAGAAAGAAACAAATTTTTGAAAAAAGAATTGTAGGTACTTAAGTACTGTATAAAAAGAAAGATTTTTGATTTTTTTTTAAGGCTTTAAATAGCAACTGGGTTACTTAGTTAAAACAAGAGCAATCGCAAATGCGTGAAATAGTGCAATAATGTATAATGTATTTATTTCTTTATTTATTCAAGTAACAATCTTCAAAACTTAGGTAAAGCTGAGAAACATTCCACTTGGCTATAGGGAAATATTAAGAGAGAAATTAGATTACGTAAAAGTGAAACTTGACTTACGTATAAACAGTTATGCAGTTGCAACCCGCCAAACAACCAGACGAGCGAGTTGAGTAATTATTTAAACAACAAAATAAATACGGCAATAAATAAAAAACAGGAGGAAAGTCAACCGTTTAATATCCTAAAAAAACAAAACTTAACAACAATATAAATAACCATTTAGAAATCTATTACATAAGCCTCCTATTGCAAAAGTAAAAGTAAACTAGCTTCCTATAATTTCCTACCGTATTAACTGAGAAATTCGTGGTTTCACAATCGCTAACAACTTTTATGATGAATAATTTATATCGGAATGTTTTTGGTGAAATTAATTTATGCGACCTTAACACAAAACTATAAGTTAGAGAGGAAGTTAATACTATTTACATTTGTATCTTAATATCCTAATTATTCAAAGCTCAACTCGGTGCCTTTGAGGTGTTTCTCGGCCCAGTCGTCGAATTTCCTGGACAGATCGTCCGACATGTAATTTTTCCAGTCGCCGATTTCTCCCTTACGTATGAACCTCAAGTCGGTTTGCTCCAAGTAGCTTTTGCCGAAAGACTTCTCTAGAATAGCCTCTAAATTGACGGCGCGGTTTGTCTTCATGTTTTTGAACGATAGATAGTCGCAGAGCTTGTCTACTTGTTCGTCGCTCATCTCCTTGTTTAGAAACTTGGCAGTCTTTCTAACGACTTCAGGTAAATCACGTTTCATTTCTTCAAACTTGATGAAAAGTACATTTGGATCGTTTCGTCGGTTCCAGAAACCTGAAAAAATATTTTCATATTATCTTATTTCAATTTCGATAGGAAAATATAGACTTAGGTATAAAATTTTTAAGTGTGTAGACAACAGCTGAAAATTCTCACATTAAAAAATCTACGCACAAATAATAATAATTAATCAAATACTCTTGCAAATAGATGCACTTTTTTAAACACGGACCAAGCAAGGACCAACAAAACTACTATATACTTAATTTTCAGTACGAACCAAGAATATGATTCCAGACGGGCCCGAAAGGTGCTCTGTCTCTCATGAAGAGGTCGCAGAAGTCTTCGAAGGATCCTTTCAGCTCATGGACCAGCGTGCAGTAGTGGTAGTATGAAACCACCATGTCCTTGGGATTGCGGGCAGTGTAGATCACCTGGGAATAAAAATTGCTAGAGCTATAAAAAAAAAATTGTATTCAAAAATGAGGCAAAAGAAATGAACGAAAGAACGAATTTTAAAACAAACTGAATAACATTATTTATGTAATGACTAAACAGCACATTCAATAAACTTTCAAGCTGCCTTTCGACACGTCCCGAAATATTCAAAGAAGCTTTTCGCTGGATGCTTTCTTATACAGGGTGTAACAAAAATAATTGACAATATTTTAGGGTGTGTACGTGTTCCTTGTAAAGAGTTCACTGTAAAAGTAGCAGCGCTGAAAGACCAAATTTTTTTTTCACCTTTGTATGGGAAAACTCGTGACGCTCGGGCCCTTGCCTATACAAAAGTGAAAAAAAATCGTCTTTTAGCGCTGCCACTTTCACAGTGAACTCTCTACAAGGAACACGTACACACCCTAAAGTATTATCACTTATTTTTGTTACACACTGTATACATAACTCATAAGCATGAGGTGATGATACTCATTTATCGGTACTTTTTTAAACTTCATCATCGTTCCTTACAATCACCACAAGATCCAACCAACCTTAGGTTTAACGGTTCCATCCTCATTGGTGATGTTAGTCGGCAGGAGGTCCCAGGAGAGATGGGAGCGAATGTACCGGGGCCGGGGGATCCCGCTGACGAGGTCCACCGAGGTACCCTTCACAGATTCGCTGTACCACTCCGCGTGACCATCCACCATTATACATGAGAGCTCGATGAGAGGACAACGAATCTAAAAAAAAGTCAATGAAATCTAATCGGTATAAAATAGCGATTTTAAATATACAGGGCATAACAAAAGTTAGTGATAAGTAGTATTGTATGGTGTGTATGGGTTCCCTATATAGAGTTCGCTGTGAAAGTAGCAGCGCTGAAAGAGTAACTTTTTTACATTAAAATACGCGGGCGCTTGTCAATACAAATCACAAAAAGTGGTTATATATTAGCGCTGCTACTTTTACAAATAACCATCTACAAGGAACACAGTCATACACATCCTAAAATATGATCACTTAGTTTTGTTACACCCTGTAAACAAGACTGATAACCGGCGGCCCCCGGGGGCAAATTGATAGGGCAGTTGTGACGCCCCTGATTGGACTCTAGTCATCTTGTTAAAACAGACTTAGCTATAGACCTTACATCGCGTGTGTGTACTGAAGCGTCAGGTGGAATGTTTCCGTGTACACATTTCCTAATGGATATTTTACTTTTTCAATCACGTAACCAATACTAACAAGTAGTAAAATTATTGTAATAAGTAATAAAAAGATAAAAACGCTGGCGGTCCTTAATTAAATAACGTTATTAATTAATACGGTCAACAGAAATAAAAAAAAATATATTAATATATATAGTTTTGACAATTAGTATGTCTAATAATATAATTAGGGGATTTGATGTACTATCAGAGAAATTGATTTATAAACATAGACGACGCAATTTTGTCGGATAATGCAAATCAGTCATCAAATCAGGTCTAAGATGCAATTGACAGTCAACCAAATAAGAACAAACTATTTCTTCGATGATACTTCTACCACAACTCACAAGACATCTACCTACATGATATGAAATATAAATAAGAGATATTAATATTAATTAATATATTATTTGATATTTCATAGTCAAATGTGTATAAACTTACCTGCTGCAAAGATTTAGCTCCTTCATAGTCCAAATCGTGACCAATAAGCCAGACCATTTCCTGGCACCAAGTTGAACCTGGACCAAGAAAACAAATTTTAATTAAAATTGTACTATCAGAGAAGTTGATTCCTAGGCAGATGGCGGACCTAAGTAATTTGGTCGCGATAAATCAAACCCAGCTGGCAGATCGCAATTAACATTGAATCAATTGACATGATCCGACCAAATGACGTTGGTCTGTCAACTGCCTAGGAATCCGTTTCCTCGATGGTACATAATAACACAATTTTTTTCCATATGCGCCTTAAAAATCACATAGCAATTAAAAATACCACCAAAACTAACATTGAAAAAATCTCCCCAAGTGGTCACCTGTAATGTATAATGTTTTCTGAATTCCTTACACACAATAAAGTAAGAAAATCCACAACCGAATACGTCATAAGCCTTTTTATAATTTTTTAAAAAATTGCACACGTACCAGTTCTCGGGTAAGAGCACATCCAGACGTCATCGTCGTATACTTCAGCGTCCAGAATAGCGTTCCCGATGGAGATGAAATCAGCGGGCAGGATCACTCTTCCTGGATTAATTTCAACCATACAATCCTTCTTCCCGAACATCTTGTCCAAAAGTTCGCCGGCCTCATCGGTGATTTTCGAAAACGTTAT